>NC_088691.1:40245563-40870563 GCF_028017835.1 Emys orbicularis | reverse complement strand
TACACTGTCCCTTACACTGTTGGGCATCTAGTGGTTTGTGACTTGAATTTCAGAAGTTAATTGATTCCAATGAGAATTGGGGTGCTCAGCACCTCTATTCAATCCACGGGCATGATTTTCAGACTGCAACATTTGGATGCTTATCTGAATCTCTCCTGAGGTTTGCAAAATTGCATTGGAAATCTTGTGAGGTGAAGCTTGTTCATGTGTGTTGATACTTTCCTGGTTGCTCCTGGGCCAGAAAATACTGTGAAAAAAGACTTTCCATACAAATGGTATTTCAGCATTTGTGCTCTGAACAAAGCCAGGAAACATAGGCAGGTGAGAATGAAATTCAATTCAAAGTGGAGAAAATTTCAACCAACTTCAGAAACAATTCACTTCCGATTTTAAGTGACAGTTCAGTGCCTCACATCCAAAGTAGTTTGCTTATCTCCAATTCTTTGCAATGGCCCCTCCTGAAGTGGAGAGCCTGTAAGCTCCTCTATCCCTGAGTTCTTCTGCATCTTTTGCTAAATGTCTCTTACTGGCAGAAACTGGGACTGGAGTAACAGTGATGTCTCCTTAGCTCCTGCTAAACCTTTCTCCATTAGGATGTTGAGTGGGAGATGCTGGAACAGGGAAAGATGATTCTCCCAATCAGGACTCCTAAACCATTCCCCACGTGACTGGTTGATGGGAGATTCTAGCACTTTAGTTGCCAGCACCCCCGTACAGCAACTTTAAATGGGTAAAGTAGCGGTGAGATCTCTGCAGTCAGCCTCTGCAGTGACTACAAGGAAAAGAGGCTGGGACTGGAGTAGGTGTGATGTCTCTTGCAATCAGCCTCCTACACACGTTATCCTATGGACAAACATAAAACATACTGCAGCGCAAGCCTGCAGAGGCAGACCATGTCTGAATGAACATCTTTGTTTAAAACAAGAGCTCAGGGCATATCAAGAGCGGATTTCTAGTCCAATTTCCCTTTTTATCTCTCTCTTCTTTCCCCAGGCTTTCTCAGAAGCACGGTCCAGATATTGTTGATGACAGCAAGGACAATATCACCATTTTCACACGCATTCTGGACCGGCTGTTGGATGGGTATGACAATCGGCTGAGACCTGGACTTGGAGGTCAGTCTGCACTGTGAGGATTTTATTCTCCTTCACTACATAGCTTCATAAATGAGTTATAAAGTTTACTCCCAGAGTAATATCAAACATCATTCATGGCGTAAAGGGGGAATTCAGTCCTACTGTTGTTTTTTCCCTGGTTCTTTATAACCGCAACAATCTTCTGGTGGGAGAGAAACCCACCTTGCTCTCCTGAGGTGAGATAGGAAGATGGTCTCTCTTTGACCTATATCCTGAGCTTCTATAATAGCTTTATCAATAGACCTGTAGATCGATCAATGTGGGCTTCTCTTCCTACACTAATGGACCCCAGCGTCCTCCTAGAGAAGACCTCCTTCTCCTGTGGAGAGAATGGAATTTGGTCTTCAAGTTCATTCAGTCCTGGGCTCCTACTTCAAGGCTCTGCCAAATGAAACCCTAGAAACAAACCCAAGCCAAACCCGTCGCAGGCATTATTGTGATCTGCTTTCATAGAGCAGAACCCAAGTGAGCCCCAGGGACCTGCACGTCAGACTGATGTCCTTCTTTCCAATTGACTTCAGTGGGTTTTGTCAAGGAAATGCTTTCAGTATCAAAATAATTTCTTCTGTGTCTACGTCCCATTTAGAAATTACTTTGGAGATTCTTTTCACACTGGGTCTTACTCAGCTAGGCCTCTCTCACTGGGACTCAATATGACTATGGCATGACCATGATGAGGAAGAACCACAGATGGGATGGAGGGTAGGGGGACAAGACTTACACCAGTAATTTGATGGGATTATTCAGTGAAACATGATGGGTGTTTTGGTAGGAGCAGGGGGATTTCGTTACCTTTCCTCCCCTTTGCTTTGTGTAGGCTTTGCATCCGAATTTTTTCGGAGGAATGTGACTGATGCATGGGAGGTGGCTCCTCTCAAGTGGGGGTTGCCGTTGCCAGAATGTTGCTGACCAATGTTTGTTTGTGAAACCAGAGCAATGGGTTTAGGTTGAATTGCACTGTGTCTGTAGGGAACAGCTGAGAGTTCCTCCACCCCACAGCCACTGCCCCCATCCCATTCAATACAGCGAGGAGAAGCTGGAGCTAGGGAGCTGTGACTGAGCTCTCCCACAGAGCAGTCTTGCACTACGTTTTCCAGCTGCTTCTGCTGGAATTGGAATGGCAGCGATCTCTCCCACAGCTAGTACTTTGGAAGCTTCTTATAGTGACTCCTGAGAGAGTCTGGAACTGAAGTAATTGTGGGCTCCCCTGCAAGCCGCACTACTTTACTACTCCCAACAGCACCTCCTGCTGGGGAGGTGGAGAGTGAAGTCCCTGAGTTCCCCATACTCTATTGCTCCTATGGGAACTTCTGCTGGGAAAGCCTGGGATTAGAGCAGCTGTGATCTTCCCCTGGTGGGAGGCTCTTGCTCCATTCCCTGCTGGGAGAGGCTTTCTAATCTTAACACCCAGCATTCAGTCTCCTCCCCTCTTTGCTTCTGTCTGCCCTGCTCTTCATTTAAGACAGCCAGATTCTCCTTTTTTAACAGAGTCCTAAACTGTCACTCCTTTCTCCCCTCTCCCCCCCCGCCACTGCTACTGCATGCCTACACCTCTCCAAAGAAACCTCAGGCAGAGATCAGCCAAAATCCAGGTGCATGCCAGCAAGCTCTTCTGCCTTCAAAAACCTGCCTTGCTGCATGGCTCTTTCGCCCAGGAGGGAAAGGGTTAAAATATCTGCATAGGCCATCCATCAGTTTTATCGCTTTTACTGCTCATCTCTCTCCCCCAGAATTAACCACAATCCCACTGATAGCTTTGCTTCCTCAAACCTCTCTGATGGGTGGATCGATTCCAATGAACTGCATCTGAAAGGGGACTTAGGGGACATCTGTGTTTCGTTCTGAGCTCAATAGCAAACCAATCCCCAGCGCAAACTATTAACAAGAGGACTCCCATGAGCCCGTTCTGGAGAAGTTAAAACCTTCCTAGGAATGTCTCTGGAATATTGCTTAGGTCCTTCAGCAAAACAGTTAACATAATGAATTGCCTTTGCCTGAGCCAGAACAGGCACGCCCTGCACAAAGCCGCCCTCACCTCTGCTTTCCCTTCACGCAGGATTCGTTAATAGCTGCACCAGAGGGGAAGGGCTGGCAAAGGTAAGAAATAAGGTTCTGAGCTAGGGCTGAGCTTCCCAGTGTGTGTGTCCGGATAGCCTGCCCTCTCACCTCTGAGCTAGGCTGTGGGTTCAAGTTCATTGCTGACACTGCAGCGTGGGTCTCTGGGGGCTGCTGCCAGTGGCTGTTTGGAAGAGGTGATATACAGGAGTCCTGTCTGCCGGCCTCTTTTGGCTGGAGAGGTGGACACTAATGATCCCACTGTGTGGAGGGTAGAGGGTAACCTGGGTGTCTTGGGGCACCATTCGGGTCTAATGACCAAGATTGTGTGAGGGTTCTGCTTCCCTTTAAGTCAGTCACTGCACTGCCGGTAGCTAGCATGCTGCTTTGGAAAGCACATTGGCTTACCTCAGGGATATCAATCTGCCGTCTGTGTGGACCACACCATTTACAGAGCACGCACCAACCCTCCTGACATTTTTAGGGATCCCCTCCCTCATCTGTTTGCCTTTCTCCCTCCCTCATACCTCATTCTGGAGGAGGCTTTCATCATCTCTGCACAGTTTGCGCTGGGGTGTGTGATTTATCCTCACACACAACACAGTGCTGAGCCTATTGTGTCCCTAGCTATCATATGCAGCAACGCTGCAAAGGTCAAGGATAACTAGGAGAGGGTGTTGCCTAATGGTTAGCAAGTGACTGGGAGTCAGGATATGTGGATTCAGTTTCCGGCCCTGCCACTGACTCCGTGTGACCTTGGGCAAATCACAACCTCTCTGCCTCAGTTTCCCCATTTTACTAACAGAGGTAATGCTGCCTGTCCCACAGAGGCTTTGAGATCCCCCAAAGGAAGGTATTAAAAAGCACAAAGTATTAATTGTATGTTTCTAGTGATAATGAAATAATGACGGTTGGGCCGGGGGCAGTCTCCAGATTTCTGCCATTGAAAAGCCACGCCTAAGTAATACAGACTCCCTAATAAAGGGCGAAATCTCATTACCATACTCCAGGCACAAAGATATAGCTGGGCCCAGATCTAGCAGGATTGTTCATTCACCTTCTGCTGCTGTAGACCTGAATTCAAATTTTGGCTTGAGCCACATGTGAATGAGTTTATTGGTGTCTCACTCTAAACTGGGGTATGCCACAAAAGCTTAGTTCAAGTGGCAATCACTCCAGGGGGTTAGAACTAGGGGTGCCGAAGGTGCTGCTGTACCCCTCTGGCTTGAAGTGGTTTCCATCATTTACAAGGTTTACAGTTTAGTTCAATGGCTCTCAGCACCCCCACTATACAAATTGTTCCAACGCCACTGCAATCACTATTTCAGGCAATGTCTGGAATAGCCAGGGGTCCTCTGGCTTGTGACTGAGGGGCATTTGCAGAGCTGTGGGCTAGCCTAGGACTGAAATAAACATGGTTGCATTGGCAAAGCTGCAAAGGGAAGATCACACAGGGCCTGCCTGAGCTTTCCCTGGTTCATGTCCGTGCTGTGACTTAGAGTGCTGAGTGGTCCCATGGATCTTTAGAAATAATAAATAAAGCTCTGACACGAACCCATTACTCCCTGGAAAGCCAATACCCTAAGAGAGGCTATCTGCTGCGAAACCTCTGGGATGTTAGGGCAATTAACTCTCCAGCTGCTACTGCAGCTGCTGAAGAAGAAGGACTTGAGGAACTTTTAACCCTTCCGTGGCATTTCGGCTTGATATCTTTGCCATTGCATAGATTTCCATTAAAATAACATGAATTACAATGCAAGCAAATTCACAGGGATGGATGGAAGCTTGGGGTCACTCCATCGGTGCCATTTGTACTCCCAGGAGAGACAGGAGAGGGTAGGCATAGTACAGCTTGAATGGCCAACTTGGGTGGGAAGCAGAGCTCCAGATGGACTTAGTTGCTGACCCTACTGGTGACTTGGTACAGCCCCAATTTCAGAACAACAAGGATATTCCTAGGGACTCAATCCTGGGAAGCAGTGACTCTGAAAAAGATTTGGGGGATGCGGTTCATAATCAGCTGAACATGAGCTCTGGGTGACGCTGTGGCCAAAAGAGCAAATGCAATTCTGGGATGCATCAATGGGAATCTTGAATAGAAGTAGAGAGATTTGACCTCTATATTTGGCACTGGTGCAATCACAGTTGCAATACTGTGTCCAGTTCTGGTGCCTATAATTCAAGAAGGAAGTTGATAAATTGAAGAGGGGTCAGAAAAGAGCCATGAAATGATTAAAGGATTAGAAAATCTGCGTTATAGTGATAGACTTAGAGAGCTCAATATGTTTAGTTTAACACAAAGAAGGTTAAGGGGGAGTTAATCACAGTACAAGTATCTACAATGTGAACAATGGGCTCTTTAGTCTAGCAGAGGAAGATCTAACACAATCCAATGGCTAGAAGTTGAAGCTAGACAAATTCAGATTGGAAATAAGGTGTACATTTTTGACAGTGAGTAATTAACCTTATAACAACTCACCAAGGGTCATGGTGGTTTCTCCATCAGCGATAATTTTTAAATCAAGCTTGGATGTTTTTCTAAAAGATCTGCTCTGGGAATTATTTTGGGGCAGTTCTCTGGCCTGTGTTATACATTGGATTCAATGGGTTGACCTGGTGGCCGGTTTGCTGTGCGGCCCGGGTGTCACCCCACTCCGCGGTCAGCGCGGCAGTGGTCCTGAGAACCACAGAGGGGGGCTTAATAGTCGAGACGGAGCAGGTCCGGGGGAGGCTTAATAGTCGTCCCACGAGTGCTCCGGGGGCAGGCTATATGACCACAGTGACCCCTTCTGGCCTTGGAATCTATGGGGAGGGGGAGGAGGAAGGAATCCGTGGGTGGGAGGGAAGGGTTGAGTGATTCTAAATGGCTTTCCTGATGGAGAGGCACTCATATTGTAATCCCTTTGGGGCCTGTCTTTTTTGGGGTCTCATACAGCACTGAGCACAGTGTAGATGCTGAACAAGTAATAATGGAAGGATCAATTCAAAAGTAAGAGCAATGTAGAGAAGTGAAAAGGAGGAGGATAAAAGAAGGGATGGAGAGAGTGTGAGACAAGAAAAATGAGAGAGGGTGGGAGGCGGGCAGAGATGGCACAGTCTGCTTTTAATGTCCTGTGAAATATTTACAACCTCGCGGCAAACATTTAGAGATCCATCTGAAAACACTTAGCCAGGACAGCAAGCGCTGAGCACAGCATATGAGGGTGCAAGCCACCTGCTCTCTGCTGAATGCTGCTCTGAGAGCTGGGGCTGCCCATCTCGCACGTTCTGCGGAGCCTTCCCCATGTCCTGCCAGGTGCTAAGCAATGTTTGTCAGGCTTTAGGAAGAGATTATGTAAGCAGCAGAATGTTGATGTGGCAACTTTTCCCCTCATGCTACCATTTTTATATTTATTTTCTTATCCCTTCTGTTTTTACCATCTGCTCTGGCCCATTCCAACAGCTCTCACGCCAGAGCTGTTTCTCTTGCCAGGATGCCAGAGAAGCATTGCTCTAGCAAAATGGAACTGAGGCTGATCAGAAGAGCCTGGCATTCCTGAGCCAGGCCCTGAGAATGGCACCATGGCGGGAGAAGATTAAGCACTATTGCCGTGGGAGACAGACTCTACCAGGACGCCAGACCTCAGCCGAGTGCAGCCTGGTGTTCTCTCACAGGGGAGACTGGAGTTTGAACTGTGGTTTTGTGTGACAAGCAAAGACATGGGGGAGTGCTCGAGTGCTGACTTAGAAAGGAGCGATGCTGTGATGTGGCAATGTGCTTCCAAAACTCTTGTTCCTATGCAGAGAGAGAGAGAAAGGGCCTAGCAGCCCCTGCTGGCTGACTTGGCAGCAGCATTTGATAAGCTCTGAGCACCTTCGTGCCTGCCTCCCTGCTGAAGGCAGGTCCAAACAGCCCTGGCGAGTCAGGGTTAGCAAATCGGACACACTGGGCTTCACAAAAGCTTTGGGGGTCACCTCAACTCTCCCGGCTGCCCAAGCTCTGGGGGCACTGAGTTTTCCCACCCAGCGAGCCTCACACTGAGGAGAAAACAGAGGTGGGGGGACCTCACCCTGCTCTGATTATTATTTTTGGTGACCCTTAAAGAAATGGAGACGTGAAAACCCTACGGTGTGTGCTGGGTGAGCTGTTCCTACAACGACCCCCCTCGGCACACAGAGCAGAACTTGGACTGTGTACCATGGAGCAGCATGGCTGCACCTTTCCCTGCTCACCCAGGGAACAGCCCCCCACTCCCTTGGCAAATCTCCTGATCCCTCAAGGCAATCCCCATTGAGGAGAATATGGTGGGACTGCAAGAGATGCTTTTGCTGCTTATATCAGCAATGAGAGGTGTGTAATGACTGATGTAAGGCTTAGCCTCTACTACTGCCCCCTCCCAGTATCCCCTGCCTTGCCCCCTCTGCACCAATCCCATCCCCTGTCAGTGCAGAGAGGGAGCAGGCTGATGCTATGGGGCAAATCTGGCACAGGCCTGAGTCCTGTTCCAAGTTCCAACTGTTTTTCAAAGGTATAGCTGCATGAACAGATTACTTAATGGGATCAGAATTTTTTAAAATAAAGACAAAACTTCAACAGATAAAATGTCTCCCCTTGGGATACACAGTGCAGCTTGGTTATTAAGTCAGAGGAGGAATGGAGTGTACCCCAAGGGAATGGAGACATCTGCCATAATGGCCAACCATGCAGAAAAAAACCTCACGGTGATAGCGTTTTTATGGTCCGTGTTACCCTCCGCTCACGGACTGCAGCTGTGGGAATTTCCTGAGCCACTGTCCCTCCCTACAACAACATGGAGGTGTGGGATATTCCTAGGCTTTTTCTTCCTCACAATCTTGAGGCCTCTTCCAAGCGCCACAACAGAGAAATGTGGGGGTATGTTGATGCTTCTTCTCTTCCATCATGTCATGGAGCTTCAAGGACATCGGCAGCAGAGAGTTTGGGGCTCTACAGAGACCTTTCCTTCCCCTTCCCAGAGATCTGGGTTTTTTGGAGGCCTCTTCTTGGCCCCCTCCCTGAGGTAGCTTTTGTGTCCCACAGGACACACAGCTTGAGGTGTGATCCCAATTCATGAGGAGACTCCAGTTTGCAGGACAATCCTCCAGGAGAACAGTGGCTATGAGATCTGCTACTGTCTAGTAAGACCTAATGATAGGCCCAAACCATAAACCTCAGATCCAGATTTCAAACTTCCAAAGGTTCAGAGGTTCTGGATTTATGGGACCAGAATCTCGGTGTAAATCAATGTAGCCACACCAAAGTCAATAGAGGGATGTTGATTTACACCAGCTGAGGATGATCCAACTAGCATGTCTTCTGGCCCAATTTCCAGGCCTTTTCCTTTGTGCCATGTTGGTGCAGGTGAGGTGGGAGAAAAAAGAGAATCCATTACCCACACTGTCCCCAATCATGGTTTAGTGTGAGAGTAATGAGGGGGATAAGTGGGGAAAAATTTGAAGGGATTTGTGTGTCAGGGCCAAAAGCAGAGAGTGGGGACAACTGTGAGAGACTACAGAAATGAGATCCTACTGAAAATAACCTCAATGAGGTACCTCATTGAATAGTAAAATCAGCCCCACTTCCACCCCTTTGTAACCAAAAGCTGTGGCATCTTCCCAGGTCTCTCCTTCCCCAGCCCTCCCCACAAAACAAAAAGCTCTGGGATCTCTTAAGGCCCTTTCCTCCCCCCATCCAGAAGCTGTCCTGCCTTCCGAGGCCCCCCATCCATCCCAAATACACTGTGCTACAGTGCATGCACTACAACTCAGTGGGTGTTCTGAGGTGGTATTACAATGCAACAGGAGGGTATCCAGGGAGCATTCTGAGGAGCAGAGGCTGCAGCGTATGGCTGGTGCACAGTCCAAAGGGCTTCTGAGTGCGACCTGGATATTATTTCATTTAAATTGCCTTTCGGGAACCATAGAATCATAGTAGCAAAAAGTTTTACCCCAAGAGAGAAAACGATGCAGTTTGCAGTTGTTTAAAAAAATGGGTTAAAATTCTAAATTAGCAGTTTTCAAGAAAGAAAGAAAGAAAGAAAGTACACTTTGTATCATGTTCAGCAGATAGGCCAGTATTGATTATTTTTCTCAGTTGCAGTCACATCATTGCTCACAAGACAATTTAAATTATTATCTTTTTGGAGCCTCCAGCCATGTTCCTAAGGAGAGTCAGTCAAACCCTACTCCCCAGCACCTGATTAGTGGAACTCTCACTGACCAACCATCCTGTCTGTCTATCCGCCTTCGTACAGTGTTTGTCACCATAGGATCTAAGCATTGTGCAAGGATTAAAAGCACAGTGAGATGCACATGGGGCAGTCGGTTATCCATCCTACATAGGTATAATCAGGGCCCATAATGTGAGCCTGATTCACACAATTGGATTAAAGCAATCCAAGGCTTGAGGCACACAGCTCCCTGTGGCTCAGTCGTCATGTTGTGACCCCACCCTCCCATGCTATGAACCCATCCAAGTCGGAGTTGCAGTGGAACAGGGGCCTCTTCTCCCACAGAGCCTGAGTTAGTGGCATGGAACCCCTTCTCCACCTCAGGAGTGGCAGCAGGGGTCTCCTATCCTCCCCCTAGAGAGGCATGAGGTAGCCATTACTTACCCCACCAGCTAGGGTATATCTGCTTGGGTTGGTGGCTGGGCCACTGGCCTCTTCTCCTGCCACACACAAAAGTCTTCTGCTGGGCTGGTGTTGACAAGGCCCCCCAAAGCATGGGGCAGTTCTCCCTCTCAGAGCTATTGACTCAAGCTCTCTGCAGACTTAGGAAGACATCACTGCATTGGTTATTCTGGGGGCAGTTCCCCCAGGCACAGACCAGAGCTGTTGTTTCAGGCTGTCTGCAGACTCAGGCAGATTTCACTGCATTGGTTACAGTTGGCTCATCTTTTTTTAAATGGAAGCTCAGATTCTGTAATCATGTGACTCCAGAATCTGGGCCCTGATGCAAGGGCATATAGTGTCTATGCTTTAATCTGGCCATGCTGAGGTCAGCTCTTGGTCCTGCTGTTGGTTTAACCTCAGATTGTTACTTTTGACCTTACCACCTCATTCCCCACCATTTTGTTCCTTGGGAAATGCTGAGAGGAAGAGGTATCACAGGTCTGACCATAATCATCTTTGGGAGGGAGTTCCAAAATCTTGGCTTGGAGTTGAGCCTCGTGATCCCTTGAGAAAATCGCTTTGGATGATTTTAGGATTTTGTGGAAGATCTCTGAAGGAGAGAGAGGGACTTTGAGATAACACAAGATCAGCTTCTGTTACTCTGTCTGCTTCAGACTTCTATCCATGAGGGTTATCTCTGCACAGTCCTGCCACTTTCCACATTCAACACTTTTACAACATTTTTCCTGCCCTGCCTGATGAATAACACTAAATTCCTGTAAGAAACACATTCTCTTCCTGAAGAACAGGAGGGATTTTATATTCCCAGCTTTAAAGGTAACTTTAAATAATCTGGGTAGGTATTTTGTCCCTAGTTATTTTTTTGTGCTACGTGGGGTTCTGTATTAAAGAGGAGACAAATAAAAAAGCCCAGGTCTATTGCAGTGCATTTTACATGATAGCAGCTCCTATGTTTCTCCCACACCTAAGAGCTTTAGAATATGCTGTGGATGTAAGATAAGCTACTGAATGTGCTATTGCTAAGGTCAATTCTGTCAGTGGATCTCAAAGCAGCAGAAGAGTGATGTGTAGCTTGGTCATTAGGAATGTGATCCAGTACCCACAGAAGTCAAGAAAAAGACTCCCATTGATTTCATTAGGATTTGGGCTGGATATTTAGATTTCATCCGTCTGTCTGGTGTTGAACATGCTTTCATGGTCTATATGTCCTCATTCTATTATTTTTCCCAGAAGCAGCTCCATAGTCCTTTGTTCTTTAATAAGCAAAGTTCATTAAAGTTAAAGTTTTGCTTCATTGATTGGGTGTATCCCTCACCCCCACACACAGTGCACTGTTTCTTTTTAAAAATATTCAGCTGTAGTTTGTCAGGATGTCTCAAAAACAACCAAGATACCCTTCTGCTGATAACACTTAGCACTGAAGTATCAGAGGGGTAGCCGTGTTAGTCTGAATCTGTAAAAAGCAACAGAGGGTCCTGTGGCACCTTTAAGACTAACAGAAGTATTGGGAGCATAAGCTTTCGTGGGTAAGAACCTCACTTCTTCACTTGCATCTGAAGAAGTGAGGTTCTTACCCACGAAAGCTTATGCTCCCAATATTTCTGTTAGTCTTAAAGGTGCCACAGGACCCTCTGTTACTTAGCACTGAAGTCATCCCATCTGTATTGCATTGACTCAAATGTTGATGCATGGAGAACTTGAGTCTTGGTGCACTCTCCACCCATGGTTGCCTTAATTCCTTTGAATCACAATGTTGCACTGGGACCTTCAATGTCAAAATGTTGGTGCATGTCAATGCATCAATTTATCCTGGTCTCCTTCAGCCGAGGACATGTTAGTCATTATGGCCCAGATCCTCAAAGGTATTTAGGCATCTACGCTGTGCCTGTGTGAGCATAGACAAGAAGGGGTTGGGACAGGTGAAGGCTAGTGTGGTTGATTTTTTTTTATGGAAGTTTTCCATTTAAAAAATGCAATTTTGTTGAAATTGAAATGTTCAATGGGAACATGTAAATGTCTATGAAACTTTCAGATGGGAAAATCAATGTTTCATTTCTACTTTTATAGTAAAATATTTCATGTAATAATATAATTGATATATTTTAAATAAAATTCAAAAGTCCTAAATGGTTTCATCTTGATGATCTCAACTAAAAAATTGTTGCAATTTTCATTTCACGGGCGTTTTCAAAATTTCAGCTTTTCATTTCAATTCCGAACTTTTTTTTAAATGTCAAAACTTTCAACGGACTGGAAATTCTGGATCCTGAGCAACCCTACTATACATTCAAAGTCTCATTTCATGTCTCTGCTCAGATTTCAGCTGCTTTATAAACCACTGGGGGGCCACAGGGGAAAGGCAGGTTCTCCATTCCCCTCTTGGCAGAATAATCCGAGACTTTCCACCTTAGACCACTACATAAGCATGGGTGTGTATGACTGAATCCCTGCAGCAGCATTTGCCACCCTCCCTTCTTCTCCCTTTGCTCCGGTCAGGGTTTTCAGAAGAAGTTTGAGCAAAAGCAGTGGCATAAGCACCTTCTGCATTTATCACTCTGGACATTGCTTCTGAAAGTCCATGTAGCTGCAGTTTCAGATTCTCTGGAATCTGTACAAGATTTCTGCCTAGACTTTAATAGTCCAGAGTATGAGGTATTTGGTACATCTGAAACCTCCAGCTAGGAAACCCTGTGTTGTTGTTGTTGTTTTTTGATGAACGCCCCTCTGAGCTTTAAGGTTAAATTGAGTGCAAGTACTTTACTAAAAAGCTTGTTTTCCTAGTAGCAGACCCAGAGAGTTCCCTGATTTTTAGATGTACATCTTCAGCCTATACCATCAGCCATCTCTGGGCTGTAGCGACTGATGCAACCTATGCTGCAGTTTATAAGAACAAGGGGATTTGAAGTCCTCCCTTGAAGTCCCTTTCTAAGGTGGTGCCAGAGTTCAGCCTTCTGCTGTGTAATTGTTTGCTCAGTATCTTGCCTTCATGCTGTTCCTGCAGCAGAAGTTGGATCTAAAGAGGGCCTTTAAGTTCCATCTGGAGTGGACAAAGCACCTTCAAAAGCCCTCCCAGCCTTTTATTCCATTGCACATGGACATACTAAGGCATCCTGTGGCCATAAGTCATTGGCACTTGATTGTCCTATCACATATCTCCTTGATCTAGGATTGAAACTTGAGGGGCAAGTCAAGGTTCATTCCGTTCTACAGCAGCACCGGAATCTTGTGCCTAGGCTACCCAGATGAGACTGGAAATGTGGTGACACAGAGTCCTTAAGCTTACAAACACTGCTTTCTCACCGTAGTGTCATGAAGGCATTCAGTGTGTGTCTGTGTTGTAACATTATCCCGGTCTTCCCCTATCTGTACAGAGCATGGGGATTTCTCTCCCCGTCCACCTTGTGTTTTATGCTACAAGTTCCCATGTGTGAGGACAGCCTGTTAGCACAGAACATATTATTTCTATAGTCTTACCCCCCCATCCTAACTTTTTTTTTTTAGTTTGTGGTCTGAATTGATGCCTGGGATTGGTTACTCCAGGGTGGAATTTGACCCTCTTTCTTAAGAAAATGCATATCTTGTCTTTGACTCCAAAAGAAAATATTTCAGTCTCCTTGAGACTCCTTTATAGAATTATAATTTAATGCTGGAGAATTGTCTTACCAGCACTCTCTTGTATTTACCTTTCAGACCAATAGGGACCCTGCTTTACATTTTGGGAGTTTGGCAAATAATCTATGAACACAGGCTGCATTTGTGGATTAAAGATGTACCAAATCTATTGAATCTATTCACTTGTCTGGCCCCCGTCATCATAAACAATATCTGAATATTGCCCTCAAGTATTTAAAAATAGATGCAGCAATAACAATTTCTACCTTCCCAGCCTGTAGGAGAACTAGCTGGATTAATAGTTTATAGAGTTTATGGGTGAGTGTGCATGTTGTGTGTATATGAAGAATTTACTGAGGGAAGAGGAAATCCAAGAGGAGAGTTTTTTAGATTTATTTTAAATGACCTTTCATTTCATCTTTCTTGTGGCTGTAAATTCCATAGTCTAAATCTATCTCCTGGCAAAGCTTTGTGTCATGCAACCACAGTCTATAGGTGTCTACATGAGGAGAAGGTTTCTGATAGTTTATTGCTCCTTTGTCTTTGCAGACAAAGGCATAACAAGATCCAAGAGCTGGAAGACCAATCCAGGCTAGAAATAAGGCACACATTTGTAACAGTGACAGTACTTAACTAGTGGAAGAACTTATCGAGGACCATGACAGAATCTCCATCCTATGGGGTCTTTAAATCAGGGGTGGGTGTCTTCCTAAAAAAAATGCTCTAATGCAATCACAAGATATGGGCTTGATACTGGAATCCCTGGGTGAGGTTCTTTGGCCTGTGCTATACAGGAGATCAGACTAGAGGATCATAGTGGTCCCTTTTGGCCTTTGAATCTACAATCAGTAGTAGAAAAAGCTGGCTTACCCATGAGTAGCTTTCTCTGAAGGTAGCATTACCAATGGAGATACACAGACCTTGCCACTACCTCTTTTGCAGCTGTTCACCATAGTGCTTTTGTTTAGAGCCCATGTCATATGGAAAGTGGCAGTTTTGCATGATGAGGTTTGGTCTGTCTACAACTCCCAAGGCATGTGAGAAAGGCAGAGCTGATGGCTATGCCTAAGGCCAAAAGTCCCGTCTTAAATAAGTTCTAAATTTGCTTAGAGCAACACGAGTAGATCAAAGTTGCAGAAAGAACATACACATGCCAAAGGTATTAGAAATCCATTGTGAAATCAGGCTAATAACTTTCAGTGTAAAACAGGGCTTGGGGTATATCCCCTGGAATATTCAAGGGAGCATATACACCTTGGGTAAGCCTTACAGCTCTCCCTCCTACAACAGAGCTCTCATGGCACTGTACAATAGAAAATGGAACAAATGCCGGTGTCCCTACCCCCAACAGCTTTCACTCTGAAAGCAGTTTCTTGCCTAAATACATCACATTCAAATAGGAAACTAAGCCTGAGTTATGTACCTCTGGGATTTCCACAGGGACTACCTGCCATGGCAATTACCTAACCAGCCACCAGAACTGTAGGAATGGGCGAAATCTGGTGCTTGTTTGGGATAGGGACACATTACTCCTGGTGTACATGTAACCTAGAGAGGGGTCCATCCCAGATTCCTAATCCAATGCCCAATTAAATCATGCAAGCTTTCCTTGGACTTCATTGGGTGATGGGTTCAGGAAAACACTTAAACATACGTTTAAAGTATAGCAGAGACATGGGAAGTGAGGTAATGTATTTTATTGGACCAACTGCTGTACAAGCTTTCAGGCTACATGGAGCTCTTTTTCAGGTCTGGGGAAGGAAGCAGTGTGCCTGAGCTAAATACAAGCTAAATACAGAGTGTGAAACAGAAGGGGCAGTATGTGGGAGGCAGTCATTTCAAATGAAGTGGGCAATTGGGGGGTCAGATTGTAATGCACGAAGCAGGGCCGTCCTTAGGATTTATGGGGCCCTACGCAGTATTATTAAACTGGTGCCCCTATGCTCCACTGAAGGCGGTCACCAGCCAGCGCCACTGACCCCAGTGTGTCGAGGGGGCACAACTACCACCCCTACCCGCAGACCCCCAGAATCCCCGCCCCCATTGCTGACACACACTGAGCTTCGTACACAGCAGATGCTGATGCAGTGGCTCAAGACAGGCTTCGCGCTGTCACATGGGGGCTGCATCTTGCCATGCAGCCCCTAGCCACTCCTGGCTCACCACGAGCATTTTGACAGGAAGTACTAAGCAGTAATAAGAGCAACAATAATACAAGTGTGTGTGTGTGTGTGTGTGTGTGTGCGCGCGTGTGAGAGAGAGAGAGTGTGTGTGTGAGATAGAGAGAGAGAGCGAGAGAGACAGTGTGTGTGAGAGAGACAGTGTTGGGGGACTGTGACTCGTGAGAGGTAGAGTGTATGTGGATGTGAGAGCCAGTCTGTGTGTGTGTGTGTGTGTGTGTGTGTGTGTGTGTGTGTGTGTGTGTGTGTGTGTTAGGGAAGTGTGAGACACTTTAAGTTCCCTTCCCTACCCCGTTCGGCCCGGCTCCCTCCCCGCTTATCCCTCCCCCCCCGCTGACTCACATGGAAGTTTCGCTCCTCCTGGCCTGGCCCTGGTCCTGGCCTGGCCCGCACCGGAGACTGAGAAGCGCAGGCAAGGAGGGTCCAGGGAGGGACTCCACTCCAGGTGGCGGTGGGCCGGGCCACTGTGCCAGCAGCAGGGGCGGCTCTATGTATTTTGCTGCCCCAAGCACGGCAGTCAGGCGGCTTTCAGCGGCATGCCTGCGGGAGGTCCGCCGGTCCCACGCCTTCGGCATACCCGCCACCGAATTGCCACCGAAAACGCGGGACTGGCGGACCTCCTGCAGGCATGCCACCGAAGGCAGCCTGAGTGCCGCCCTCATGGCGACCGGCAGGCCGCCCCCCGCGGCTTGCTGCCCCAGGCACGCGCTTGGTGCGCTGGTGCCTGGAGCCGCCCCTGGCCGCCAGTGACTGGCCGCGCTGCTCTGGGCTCCCCGGGGCTGGGGCGGCAGAGCCGGAGGCTGGAGCCCTTAGCTGGCTGAGGAGTGAATGAGGGTGGGGGCGGGGTTGAGGGTGGGGAGAAGCCCGCCGGCCCAGTGCAGGGGAGGAGCCACAGAAGAGAGGATTCCAGCCGCGGCCAGCGAGGGGAATGATGCCCCAAATTTTTGGGTGCCCTATGCAGCCGCATACGCCTAAAGACAGCCCTGGCACAAAGGGTTTGAAGTGAGCAATTAATGGTAGCAGGCACTGTGGTGAGTTACAAATGGTTGTATTCTAAGTTTCTGTTGTGGGTGGCTCGCTCCACTCACTGCTGGACGGCGCTGCCTCCGGACAGTTTTGGGGATTAGCTTGGTCAGGCCAACGCCTCTTCCAGTGGTTTCACCCCATCAGTTTCTCCTCTGCAGCCTCTTTCTCACTCTCAGGAGCTGCAGCTGTCCTCTTCATGTCTCAGCCCTCCGGCTAGGTCACTATTGTGATTTCACGTTCTGTGGGGCAGTGCATCAAGGTTCCTGCTCTGCATCAGTCTCAGCCACTCTTCTGCTTCACTGCCTCACAGTGCCACTCCCACAGTGGCTGGCTCAGGGACCCTTTACAGACCAGCCAAGGTCCATTTCCTGCACCTTGCTGCCTTTCCCTGAGCCGCTTCCATACCTCCTGGCCTTCCCCACTTGAGTTTGAAATCAAATTTAGTTAGTTCATTGGCATTCTGGAAAGCTTCTGGAGGTAGATCAGATCGAATAATGAAACATTTGCAGCGGCCTTGGGTATTGGTGCACCTCAGTGTCTCTCGTTCTCTGCCTGTGCCACACAATGGGTTAGTCTCCTGAGGGTTTTAATACTGTGGTCCAGCTCTGATTGCTGAGCTTTGAGTAGAGGTGGCTGGGTAGTGCTGGTGGCCTGTGACAAACAGGTGGTCAGATGAGATGATCTGGTGGTCCCCTCTGACTTTAAGCCCTGACATTGTGCCTTGCAAATATTTTATCAGTTGAGAGACAGAATTGTGACTAATTACTCTGGCAAATATAATTCAGCCACCTATAGAACTAGTCAGGCCCTACAGATAATTTATGTGGTGATTGACAAGGGGTAAATTCCTTGGCTACTGTAATTGCGACTATAATTGGGACCATTTTGTGATTCGGACCCATGTTAAGGCCTGGAACATTGTCTCATTAGTGTAAGGGATATTTATGTTTCATTACATAAAAAATGGGGTGTCAAGGCTGTATCCCCACTTTGAACTTTAGGGTACAAGTGTGGGGGCCTGCATGAGGACTTCTAAGCTTAACTACCAGCTTAGATCTGGTCCGCTGCCACCATTCCCACAAGCTAATTTCCTTCCCTGGGAAGCTTTGAGAAACCTTTCACCAATTCCCTGGTGAATACAGATCCAAGCCCCTTGGATCTTAAAACAAGGAGAAATTGACCCTTCCCCCCTCCTTCCTTTCACCAACTCCTGGTGAATACAGATCCAAACCCCTTGGATCTTAAAACAAGGAGAAATTGACCCTTCCCCCCTCCTTCCTTTCACCAACTCCTGGTGAATACAGATCCAACTCCCTTGGATCTAAAAACAAGGAAAAATCAATCAGGTTCTTAAAAAGAAGGCTTTTAATTAAAGAAAAAGGTAAAAATCATCTCTGTAAAATCAGTATGGAAAATAACTTTACAGGGTAATCAAACTTAAAGAGCTCAGAGGACCCCCCTCTAGTCTCAGGTTCAAAGTACAGCAAACAAAGATAAACATTCTAGTAAAAGGTACATTTACAAGTTGAGAAAACAAAGTAATACTAAGACGCCTTGCCTGGCTTTTTACTTACAAGTTTGAAATATGAGAGACTTGTTTAGGAAGATGGGGAGAACCTGGATTGATGTCTGGTCCCTCTCAGTCCCAAGAGCGAACAACCCCCTAAACAAAGAGCACAAACAAAAGGCTTTCCCCCCCCAAGATTTGAAAGTATCTTGTCCCCTTATTGGTCCTTTGGGTCAGGTGTCAGCCAGGTTACCCAAGCTTCTTAACCCTTTACAGGTAAAAGGATTTTGGAGTCTCTGGCCAGGAGGGGTTTTATAGTACTGTACACAGGAGAGCTGTTACCCTTCCCTTTATAGTTATGACATGGGGCGTGTTGGATTTTCTTAGGTTCTGAAAGGATCCCAGGCCTGCAAGGCTCTAAAGTTTCTATTACACTGGGACTCTTGACCTAGTAATCTAATTATGGGGAAAATCCTGGCCCCACTGATGTCAATGGGAGTTTTGGACCCCATTGTGCTAGGTGCTGTACAAACACAGAACAAAAAGACTGTTCCTTTCCCAGAGTGCTTGCAATCAAGGTATAAGACAAGACAAAATGAATGGATATGACTGGGAGTACAAGGAAACACTGAGGCAAAATCGGTGAGCATGACAGGCAGTGGTCTGAGCATGCCAGCAACCTAACTGCTGCCACGTTTTTTGTAGGCATCACGGCAAAGAGCTTTAAGGAGAACAATGAAGTGGCTTGGCAGATGTTTACAGAGAGCACCTCCCAAGTGTGAGGGACAGCCCAGGAGAAAGCACAAAGGTGCTTGTTTGAAAATGTAGCAAGTGGGTAATGGAGGCTGGCCTCATGGGCTGATTGGAGATGGAATCCGACCTTTTGATAATACATGAGAGATGATAGGCAGGGTGGGGATTGACCATAAAGGGCCTTGAAAGCGAAGACTGATAGCTTGTTTGATACCATAGAGGAGGGGTGGTCAGTGGAGGGATGCAAAGAGAGGGGTGACATGGTCAAAGCCACAGGCTAGGGAAATGACCTTTGCAGCAGCATTCTGAATTGGCTGCATTTGTCAAGGCCAGAGAAAAGGATGTTGCCATAATCAAGATGATGATGAGAGTTTTAGCTGTGTGGATGGGTAGGAAAGGCCATATGTTAGAATCTGCAAGACTTAGATATAGCCTAGGTGTGAGGGCCTAGAGAGAGGTCCAAATCAAAGATGACACCTAGATTACAGGCTTGACTGACAAGCAGGAGGGTGATATTATCCATAGTGATTGAGAAAGAAGCAAGTGGAGGGGTGAGGGGAATGGGACATGCCAGTGTGGACAATAGAGGAGAGATTGTTTGTAATTTATGTGTCAAGGAAAGGACATCCTGTTCACTTTATTCTTTGGCAGAACATAATTTAAACCAGAATAGTGAGCATGCAGACTTGGAAAATGAGTGTAGTTCTATAAACCTGCTGTGAAACAAATTGGTTCTGAAAATTTCAGAGAAAATATTCCAGCTATGCAAAAGTCATTCCAGATATTTCCAGACTGGATTGCCTGAAATTCTAATAAGAGAAACTTCAGCAGGAGAGGATTTGAGAAAGGAGGATTTTGAGAAAGGACACCGAGAAAGGAGCAGCACTTTAGAAAGGAGAAAGGTGCCAGTGTCCTCTACAGGAACTACTGAAAGGCAAGAAGGAAGCCATCTTATTTACCCATCTGAGCTTTAGGAAGCTGATAAGATCCACTAAGAATTAGTGAGCACTTGGGCAATAAAGGCTGGACTGCTGAACAGAGTAGTCAGGATCTGGAGGCTGGAGAGAAGGATGCATTGATAGGATTGATGGGATTGATTCCTCTCTTGAACATTTTGGAACAAATGTTCAGAAGTGGATCTAGTTACTGTGTACACAGTACTGCGTGTGCATCTTGTCCATTCACAGTTCTACCCATGCCCACACATTTGCTCACTTACAGGCATTTAGTATGCAAATCAGGGATTCACACATACATTGCCATTTGCTCACCCAAATGCAGGTTTCTGCACACTTTCAGAGATCGCTTTTGCAAATTAAGGTGGCTGTGGCGGTCAGAAATCAGTTCACTATATTCTTATGATGCTCTGTCTGGAAAGCTCAGTCCTTAAGATAAAGGTACAGTCTCCAATATCACAGCCATGATCCTGCAAAAATGTGCACACATATGCTTCACTTTATGCGTGTGATAGTCCCATTTATGTCAAAGAGATTGAATAGACTACACACGTGCATAAAGTTATGTGCATAAGTCTTTGCAGGATCAGGGCCTTAATTCTTTTTGGCAGGTGAGTCTGAGAATTCTGGAACACCTGCTGTTTCTGGGAGAAGATCATCTCTCCCTTCACGTGGAACAGTTAAAGAAAAAAGTGTAAAATCTGATTCTCTTCCCCCCCGCCCTCCCCGCGCACTTATTTTGAATTGCTGTGAGAGAGGCTTCCTGATCAGTTCCCTTTATGTCATGTAATGTTAATAACATTAAGTCTACTTTGGCAAGGGAAGCTACATATAATTAACTTGCAGATCAGGAAAGCGGATGTGATTCTCATACAAGAAGGCTTTTAACTACACGAGAGATTGCTTTGGCATGAACAGACTGCAGATGTGGCCTTCTCATTTCAGACTATAGAGGAGAGATGATGAAGGTATTGGCAGTTTGTTTAATGGGCATTACTTTTATTATTTATATTCTAATAATGGCTCGAGGCCCCAATCAGGATCAGACACAATACAGTCGGCTGGCCCTTATTTGCTGGGCACAATACAAAAATATAAGGTGACATGATCTGCATGCCTCAAAGAACCTAGAATTTACTTTGACAAGATTCAATCGGTACATTAAATGAACAATAGGAGGGAAAATGAGGATAACAGTTACACAGTGATCTGCCTAATCTTGTGCAACCTACCTGAACGTTCAAACCATATTAAAATATTTTAACCTCCTTCCATCGTTCTCCTTGAAAACTCTAGTTATTATGTTGGTATTTTGATATAGATGCAAAAAACCCACATCGTATCCTGACTGATTTATTCCCGGGAAGAGGTTTAATTTTGTATGTATAATTTAAAGGGGCTAATTATAGATGTATTAATATTTATGGCCCTTCTGTTGAAGCCAATAGAAAAGGCCCTGTTCAAGGCAATTAAGCTTTATGTTTTTACATCCAGGATTTTGGAGATGACATTAGTTGTCTGACCTGCATCCAAGAGAAAGTAAACTAAAAGAATGACACCATCTAGTACGGTATCATATGTCTAGCACTACTTTCAGACAGGCAGGTTTACTGGCTGTCTATGGGGAGAATAATCATTGAGGTCCAGGATTCCTGTTTTGATAGAGGGAGGAAACGAAGAGTCAGGCTGGGCGTGCGTGTGTGTGTGTGTGTGTGTGTGTGTGTGTGTGTGAGAGAGACCAAAAACCCAGATGGAAGTTTGCAGATTACTAGTAATGAATATGATCGAACCAAACAACTGTTTGTGTGTGATTTCAGTGGGCTCTAATCACTGAGCGGTGCCCATGTGTTATACAGGAGCATTGTCCCTGTGGGAGCGGAACTAGAGGTATTGTTCCTGGCCTGGGAGAACTAGCCAGAGTGGCTCCTGGCACCACTGGAGCATTATCTTCACACAGGCTTCGTGCACAAGGGATGTGATTGTGACTAGCTCCGTGCACCCAGGCAAAAGGGGTGGAAAAGCCTGTTTGCAGCCTCTCCCCACCCCCTCCCTTTGTGTGCCTCTGCAGGGCTAGTCACAACCTTCATGTCATTAAAACACTGAAAAGCAAACGGGGGAGCAAATCCTGCCCAGAGATCTGAGCGCTGTAGGGAGAAAGTGCATAGGAATGAGGTTGAGGCTTTAATGATGAAAACAAGTCAGTTTGTGTTAATGACAAAGGCAAAATGATGAGGCACTTGATTTTGAAAGCAGCCTCTTTCAAGGGATGGGTATTGATGAGGATAACATGACGGGAGTTTTAGCCATGATTAAATTGCCCTGCATTGCTGCTTTAGAAGCTGCAGCTCCTCACCGCTCCAGTTAACAATGAAGAAGTTAGAGGCTATAATAGCGCTCAGTGATAGGGGCTATCTGGATGTGGGCTTACTGCTGAATTTCATCCATGTGTCAGATTTAATGTCTGTCCATCTGGTTGCTAGTTGCTGCCTTCAGAAGGAGAACTCAAATAAGGATCCTCGATATGTGTTCTATGTGGCAGTGATTCTCAAAGCCGGTCCGCCGCTTGTTCAGGGAAAGCCCCTGGTGGGCCGGGCCGGTTTGTTTACCTGCCGCGTCCGCAGGTTCGGCCGATCGCGGCTCCCACTGGCCGCGGTTCGCTGCTCCAGGCCAATGGGGTCTGCGGGAAGCGATGCGGGCTGAGGGATGTGCTGGCCGCCCTTCCCACAGCCCCCATTGGCCTGGAGTGGTGAACCGCGGCCAGTGGGAGCCGCGATCGGCCGAACCTGCGGACGCGGCAGGTAAACAAACCAGCCCGCCCCACCAGGGGCTTTCCCTGAACAAACGGTGGACCGGCTTTGAGAACCACTTTTCTATGGGACAAGGTGTGGGCACATTAGCTGGTTGCTGGCAAGCAAGGGGTAATTCTCAATTGCCATTCCAGATGCTCAAGGGTACGGTCTATAAGAAGGAGACAGAAGAGGAAGAACATCTGTGGGAAGGTCGGGCTTCATGCCCAGTGATCATGGGACCAGTTTGTACCCAAATGTGCGGGCTTTATTTGATTTCTTTGCTGGTGTATTAAACTATGTCCTTTTCTTGTTGAGAACCTGAGTGTAACCCTTTGGAATAAATGCTGAGGAAGGAAACTTCCGAAGATTGGAGGATTTTTATTTGTTTTTTTGCCATTTGAACCATGCCACAGTCTTACACTGAGGTCACTCTCATATTAAAAATGGTGACCAGATTCTCAGCTGGTATAAATCAACATTGCCCTGTTGAAGTCAATGGAGCTACACCAATTTACACGAGCTGAGGAGCTGGCTCTGGAATCTTAGAGCAGTGGTTCTCAAAGCCGGTCCGCCGCTTGTTCAGGGAAAGCTCCTGGCGGGCTGGGCCGGTATTTTTACCTGCCACGTCCGCAGGTTCAGCCGATCATGGCTCCCACTGGCCGCGGTTCACCACTCCAGGCCAATGGGGGCTGCGGGAAGGGCGGCCAGCACATTCCTCGGCCCGCGCCGCTTCCCGCAGCCCCCATTGGCCTGGAGCGGCAAACCAAGGCCAGTGGAAGCCGCAATCGGCCGAACCTGCAGACACGGCAGGTAAACAAACCGGCCCGGCCCACCAGGGGCTTTCCCTGAATAAGCGGCAGACCAGCTTTGAGAACCACTGACTTAGAGCATTTCCCAAGACAGACACCATCCTTGCCAAGGTGCTGCTGGCTGGATGGCAAAAGATTGCTCCAGGGCACTTTTCAGGGCCAATGCAGCACAGAGCTTGTGAGTCTCATCCAGTATGCATTCAAGAGGTTCTTTGTGCAAGGGCCAGCTGAGCTGTATGTTAAGGCATAAACAAATAGCACCAGTTTAACTGAAATAATTTAAACCCCCCATTTTAGCTAAACCAGCAAACTCTTATGTGGACACTTAGATTTCGGTTTAAGATGGGTGTATTTTCAGTTTAAAAGGGGCTTATTTCAGTTTAGCTTAAACTGATTCCTAACTGACTTAAGGTAAACCAAAATAAGCCCCTTTTAAATTGAAATAAGTCTCCACACGGCCTTCTCTACCAGTTTAGTTAAACTGGTTTAAACCCACACCTTTTGTTTAAGTTGATACCGCTACTGTGGGTAGACAAAGACCAAGTCTCGCTCCCTCCAAAGCTGTTGCCATGAATATTTATCTCATGTTATGGAAGCACGTGGCCCGCCATATACTTCACTAATTGGCTGAGACTTTTCAGTAAAAATGCCTATGGATGATGTCTGATTAATGGCTGGTCGGGTGATTCCATTGATATGAAGTCTGGCATCAGTGGTACCACGCAACCTGAGCCCATGTGTCTTGCTGGATCCCAGGTTAAGGAAACATTCTCTATGGGATGGGGAGGATATGTAACTGTCACTGAATCGATGAGGTATGCTCAATTTGTATGTTGTGTGGTCCATGGTCACTTTTTAAGATAAATATTTTAGTAGCTTTCAGAGGCCCCCATCCTATTCAGCTCCCTGTGCACTGTGCAGACATAGAACCAGACATGGTCCCTACTTCCAAAGAAGTTTGGTGGTATGATTCCAGTAGTTCTGTTTCTTTGAGTGGGGTTTTCACTGCTGCAAGGATCTCTTTGTGAGACGTATGGCAATTTCCTGCAATATCCTTGGGAGACCTTGTTGAATTAAGTTTAAGTTTCTTTGGGGTCCATTGTATCAAATTAATGGTTTATGTATTATTGTGCGCAAGGGTTGTATGTAATCTCTTGAGGGGGAAGATGTGACAGAGGTGAGATCTGGGGGTTCAAAGGCCTATATTGAACAAGGGGCCAGAAAAGAATAGACTCTTGGAATCAAGACTGTGAAGTGGTTTTCCTGGAGAATATCTAGGCAGAGGTGAGTGCAAATTCCGTAGTGCAAAACCGAGCCTTTTGCAGCTATGCCCTGAGGACAGGGCCATTGTCTGCTGATCACCTGTTACAGAGTCATAGAGTTCAAGGCCAGAAGGGATCACTAGCTCATCTAGCCTACAGTCTCTCCTCATAAATGTGCTTGCTTAGAAAGAGCTGAGAGGTAATTTATAAACTTTGGGCCATTACTCTATTCATAGTCTTGGGAGAAAAAGCAAAGCACAGATGCTGGCCAATTTATGCAGTCTGGCTTGCTGGGGCTATCACAGCATAGGCAGGGAACTGTGCAACCTGGAAGAACCATAGTCAGGAGGGAGAGAGACACAGGTATCTACTCAAGAGGGATGATGGCTGAGGAACTGGGAGCCTAGGGTGGTTGCCCTCAAGGGACCACAGAAAGGGAGCCCAGGTGCAGTTGCACTGAACTGTGAAACCATTTATGGGGCCAAAAGAATGCAAGACCTTGGGCCTGATTGTCTCCCCCTGTTCTGGTCCCTTTGCATTGTCCTTGTGGATCCTGGCCCTTCCTGCCCAGGCTAGAATTGCCTTAGTCAGTGCTTAGCATATAAGACCCAGCTATGCTGGCTTTTTACTTGAACTGTTCCCCTGCTCCCCCTGCAGCAGGGGAAAAGTCGAGGTGGGGTGGAGGTAGAGCAGAGCACAGCTGTGCTTTCCGACTCTCCAGTGGCATATGATCCCATAGGGGCTGTAGACAGCTGGCCTAAGCTAGAGCCGCCTAAGGGTTTGAGGTTGGGGATGTAGTTGATGTAGATTGTGAGTGAGGTCTGTAACTGACTTGCTAACATCCCCCTATGCCAGGTGGATCTCAGGGCAGTCCTCCTTGCAATATGTTGAATTCTGGATGATGGAAGCATGGTCAGACCCATAAATGGCTCTCTAAGACAAACCAAAAGGAAATCCCCTGATAAGCGAACACAGATCCCAAGGTGTTTTGGTTCCTATGAAATCTGGTTATGCAGCCCCAGCAGGCATTCCCTGCAGCAGCTGAAGGGTCTGTGTGTAAAGGAGTAGCAGTGCACAGCCTCCCTAAAAAAACAGGGCTAAGGCTGAGTAGAGTACTTAGGACCTTGGCGGGTCCATCAGCTGTTGTTACAGGATCAGGTCTAGCAGCCACATTTTGCCCTTGTGAAAAGGCACAGATTTAATGGTGTCTGTGCCAATCAGAAACAAACCAGGTGTGGATATCATGACAACTTGAACAATCACTTCTCACACTACAATTACTTTAAGGGGGGGAGGAGGCGGAAGAGGAACAGAAGGGGAAAGAAAAAAAGAGCAGGTGCTGGCTAATATGCATGTGGCAGAAAAAATAAGAGTGCTGGCTGGAAAGAGAAGCTGAGAAAAGGCAGCTTGGCAGCCAACATATTTCTGGAGACAGCTTTCTCCTTAGCAGGCTGTGACTGAGCAGAGAAACATGGCAATGAAGCAGTATCTGAGAAGTTTTCTCTAAAAGTTCTGACAAGAGGTGGTCTTGTTTTGAAGAGATGTGGTGAAAAATGACATCCCAAATGGAACCAGAAAGTTGCCATGACAACTGGAACGCAACATCTCTAAGACAAGGAAACATTATCCCCAGCAAAGGAAATTAAAAATTACATTTGCAGGCATCTGCTCTCTGACTATGGCTGATTGCAGAGTTATCATAACTCATGTTTCTTGCTGGCAGATGTAGTGGGCACCATTGAAAAGTGAGCATTTACCGCCTCACATGACTGCAGTAAACAAAGAACCGTCCTATACTCAGAATAGGCCTGAAATTGCATAGAATGAAAGATGCTGAGCTTGAACTGAGCCGATTGTAAATGGGTTTGGTCTTCTGTGTATGTTTTCATAATTCATAATAGTTTTGAAATTTGGACTACCTGGTTATGCTTTAACAGGTTCAGATGAACTGGCCATGTTTGTTAGCCAAGGACTTGTCTAGGTGGGTATGGAAATCCATATTGGCGAGTAGGTGATGTGAGAGTTTAGTAATAATAATAATAATAATAATTAATACCTGTCTCTCATTTAGTACCTTTCATCAGTAGATCACAAAGTGCTTTACTGAGAAGGTCAGTATCATTATCCCATTTTACAGATAGAGAAACTGAGGGATGGGGAGGGAAGTGACTTGTTTGAGGTCACCCATCAGGCCAGTTGCCAAGTGAGGAATAGAATCCAGGTCTCTTGAGTCCCAGTCTAATGCTCTATTCACTAGGTAACACTGCCTCCATGAATATTTTCACCTTGTCTTTCTGGAGACCTACTGATGAATAGTCCAAGTGAAAACAAGACAGAAAACAAAAAGTAGGAGTAAAGGTTCAGTTTTCAAATGGCAAAAGGTTAACAGTGGAATGCCACAGATATCCAGTGATCAATGATCTAGAAAACAGGGTGAGCTGTGAGGTGTCAACATTTGTAGGTGATACACAATGATTCAAATTAGTCAATGCCAGAGAAGGCTGTGAGGAACTTCAGAGGGACCTAACCAAGGTAAATGAATGGGAAATCCGATGTCGGAGGAAACTGACTGCCGACAAATGCATGTTGGAAAGACTAATTTGTACTACTCATAAACATTGCTGAGTTCTAAATTAATGGTGACTGCTCATGGAAAACGACCAGCGCAACTATGTACTGTTCAAAAAAAACCTCTGCTCAGTGTGCAGCAGCAGCAGTCAAAAAGGCAAGCAAAATGTTAGGATCCATAAGGAGTAGGGTGGAAAATTAATACTGAAAGCATTACAGTGCCCCCTGCATAAACCACATATGGATAATGAGAACATGCACAGTATCATTAGCTCGGATAAAACCCACGTTAGAAGGAATATAAAAACCCTTTTAGAAGGGATATAAATCCTCATGCTTCAGGCTGTTGGCCAACCACTAATGAAGAGGGGTTAGGAAGAAACCGGGGGGCAAGTTATCACATAGCTGTCTATTGCAGGGTTTCTTGTACCTTCCTCTGAAGTAGCTGGTACTGGCCTCTGTCAGATGGGATAGTGGATTAGATGGCCGACTGATCAGATTTGTATGGCAATTCCTGTATGCACATTACACAGTTACTGCGTAGTTTGGCAAAATTCAGCACAAATGGCAGCAGGTTAGCAAGAGAGGCCCAGTGATGTGATATAGCAGGGCTGTTGTGAGTTAGGACTAAAGTGTAGATGGGGAAACTGAGACGTGAGTCAGTGCTAGAGTTAAGACTCAGGAGTTCCAGGCTCACAGTGCTATGCCCAGACCACATTGCTCTCTCTATTGTTATTACTGGCTTCCTCTCCCCCTCTGGTAACATCCAATAAACAGGATGGCATTCTTCTGTGCTTGATATTCATGTGCATTTTCCCATTTGCTTTTTGGCTTTACAATCTTTTTCAGTCATTTTCTCTGTATTAATGAGTCTCAAATAGTAAATAATTTGTGTTGGGCTCTCCTCCTCCAGATAGGGTCAAAAGTTCCTTCCTGGGAGACTGCCTTGGCAATTTAATGTAAAATATTACAGTTAAGTTTGTCTTCTGATTGTTAAACCAGTGTTAAAGCTAGGTGGAAATTGGCTGTTGTCTCTGACATTGGGTTTCCATATAGCCCGCAGGAGATACTAGAGCAGTGCAACCCAACCCAAGGCTCAGGGATGCCGCTTGGAATTTAATTACTTTTAGACAGTGCACAGTTTCTGCAGGGTGATATAACTTCTCACCATGTGAACTTTGCTGCAAAGGAAAACTGCACCCATTTTTCTCAACATCCTAGACCAGTATTATTGACAACCACCAAACAGTTGCCTGTGGTATAGGGATAGTTACTTATAGCTCCAAGTGCATGTTCCCGTTGGTCAGCAGGGAGTTTGGTGAACTGACTAGCGTATGTGCTGGAATATGACAGCTGCCAGGTTGAGATGGTTCTCTCAGAGCTGATTAGCAGAGCCAGTCTTTAAACTATAACTGTTTAGTGAAGGTGCCATACAGATTGGGTTCCTAGCTGATAAATAACTATGTATGCTCTTTAAGTGGGGGGTTACTGGTGATAGGCTGAACCCCACAGTCCTTACTGAGGGAGGTAGCTGATCCTATGATTCCCAATGCAATAGTTTGGTTGGAAGAACAAACCACATTATTGAAAGGGTGATAGAGGTGAATTGACTGCTCCCTAGGTGTATTGCTGTTGTGCATGCAGCAGTTCTGCTTAGACACAGTATAATAGTTCTCTCTCAGCTGAGCTACCAGCGCACATTGTGTGAAGAGGAGACGCTATGAAGTCAGCAGTCCAGTGTCTGATTCGTGCTGACGTAGTATCTCCTGGATGGGTACATGATGAGCAGCCAGGGTATTCAGGCATGCGTAAGTAGTTCCATGAGGGTGTGCCATCAGATAAACATCAATATCAGTGTCTACTCCAAATGCGTCACCAGGATCACAGGTCGTCGGGAGGTCACAGAACCAGACCCAGTCTGTATTACGGGCAGGTTAGGAGGTAACTCATAAAGTATTAAGTGTGATCTGATATTTCACCACTAGCCTTCAGACCACGATTAAAAGGAAAGCTGTCTATTGCAGCCAGCTGAATGCTTGCAGAATCCTTGGGCCAGGTTCTCAGCACTGTAGATCAGTGTAGCTCCCTTGTCACCAGTAGAGCTGTGTCTATTTACACTGGCTAAGAATCCAGCCCTCTGAATTCTCAGATGGTTTAAAGCTTTTCGTTGCAATTGGCATGTTTTAGCAATAACACCATTTGAGACAATAGCTGCCTGGCCCTCAATGAAAGGGGTGTCATAAACCAGTTCCCATCCTGCCTTTACTCCAGATTAATCATCAGAGGCAGAACTTTAATATTTAATATGATGGTGTATAGAAGAACCTCAGCATTACGAACACCTCGGGAATGGAGGTTGTTCATAACTCTGAAATGTTCATAACTCACAAGTTTTCACTGAACATTGACTTAATGCAGCTTTGAAACATTACTAGGCAGAAGAAAAATGCTGCTTTAACCATCTTAATTTAAATGAAATAAGCACAGAAGCAGTTTCCTTACCTTGTCAAATCTTTTTTAAAAACTTTCCCTTTATTTTTTTAGTAGTTTACATTTAACACAGTTCTGTACTGTATTTGCTTTTTGGTTTTGTTTTTTTGGTCTCTGCTGCTGCCTGATTGCGTACTTCTGGTTCCAAATGAGGTGTGTGGTTGACCAGTCAGTTTGTAACTCTGGTGTTTGTAAATCTGAGGTTCCACTGTATGTTATTTTATACTCAAGCACTTTCTGGTTGTCTTTATAATAAATATCCTAGATCTATATAGCACTTTTTATCCCATTACTGAAGGATCTCAAATCCCTGTACAAACTTTAAATATATATATATATACACACACACACACATGCCTTGTCCCCTTAATCCCTATAATATCTGAGGGTCTCCTAAGCATTTTAAATAGAAACTACAATAGAATCATAGAATATCAGGGTTGGAAGGGACCTCAGGAGATCATCTAGTCCAACCCCCTGCTCAAAGCAGGACCAATCCCCAGACAGATTTTTTTATCCCAGTTCCCTAAATGGCCCCCTCAAGGATTGAACTCACAACCCTGGGTTTAGCAGGCCAATGCTCAAACCACTTTTTTCTTTCTTCCTTTCCAGCCTGTAGCAGAAATAACTTGACTAGTCTATAGGGTTTGTTTCATGTTTGCAGGTGTGTACTTGTCTGTGGGTCTGAGCAACTGAAGATGCGTGTGATATGTCTGTTGTGAACTATGTACATCTTGTTATATTTATTTGTTAGCCTGTCTCCCCACTCCACACCAGCTCACTTGCTTGTCTTAGCCACCAGTTATGTCTTGTCTTATAGACTGAATGCTCCTTTGGGACAAGGATTGTCATTCATTATTTGTTTGTACAACACCTAGTGCAATGGGGCCAACTTGATTGTGGCAATTAGATGCTACTGCATTATAAATGTTTAATAATAAAAGTGTGTGTGTGTGTGTGTGTGTGTGTGTGTGTGTGTGTGTGTGTTAGTAACAGGGAGGGAAACTAAATCAAATAACTGAGGTTAATGTTTAGTTAGACTCATGGACTTTAAGGTCAGAAGGGGTCACCATGATCATTCAGTCTGACCTCCCACACATTGCAGGCCACAGAACCTTGCCCACTGACTCCTGCAATTGACCCCTAACCTCTGGCTGAGTTACTGCAGTCCTCAAACCATGATTTAAAGCCTTCAAGTTTCAGAGAATCCACCATTTACACTAGTTTAAACCTGCAAGTGACCTGTGCCCTGTGCTACAGAGGAAGGCAAAAAAACCCAGGGTCTCTGCCGATCCTACCAGGGGGGAAATTCCTTCCCAACCCAAAATAGGGCGCTCAGTTAGACCCTGAGCATGTAGGCAAGACCCACCAGGCAGACACCTAGGAAAGAATTCTCTGTAGTAACTCAGAGCCCTCCCCTTCTAGTGTCCCAGCACCGGCTGTTGGAGACATTTGCTGATAGCAGTTGCAGGCCGGCTACATGCCATTGTAGGCAGTCTCCTCATACCATCCCCTCCATAAACTTATCAAGCTCAGTCTTGAAGCCAGTTAGGTTTTTTTGCCCCACTGCTCCCCTGGGAAGGCTGTTCCACAATTTCACTCCTCTGATGGTTAGAAACCTTCCTCTAATTTCAAGCCTAATCTTGTTGATGGCCAATTTATATCCATTTGTTCTTGTGTCCACATTGGCACTTAACTTAAATAACTCCTCTCTCTCCCTGATATTTATCCCTCTGATGTATTTATAAAGAGCAATCATATCTCCCCTCAGCCTTCGCTTGGCTAGGCTAAACAAGCCATGCTCTTTGAGACTCCTCTCAAAAGGTTGGTTTTCCATTCCTCGGATCATCCCAATAGCTCTTCTCTGCACCTGTTCCAGTTTGAATTCATCTTTCTTAAACATGGGAGACCAGAACTGCACACAGCATTCCAAATGAGGTCTCACCAATGCCTTGTAAAACGGCAATAACACTTCCCTGTCTCTTCTGGAAATACCTCGCCTGATGCATCCTAGGACTGCATTAGCCATTTTCACGGCTGCATCACATTGGCAGCTCATAATCATCCTGTGATCAACCAATACACCTATGTCCTTCTCCTCCTCTGTCTCTTCCAACTGATAAATTCCCAGTTTATAGCAAAAATTCTTCTTCTTAGTCCCTAAGTACATGACCTTGCACTTTGCACTATTAAATTTCATCCCATTTCTATTACTCCAGTTTTCAAGGTCACCCAGATCATCTTGTCTGATATTCTGATCCTCCTCCATATCGGCAACACCTCCCAGTTTTGCGTCATCTGTTCTGGTGAGGACTGCAGTCAATATTGTCTCTGCCAGGAATGAGTTCTATAGGCTAGACCCAGCTCTTCTTCCCATCCCAATCTCGTCCAGATAAAATAGGAACACACCGCACCACCATGGGTTAGACGGGTGAAATCCTGGCCTCATTTAAATCAATGAGAGTTTTCCCATTGATTTTTGTGTGAGCAACGTTTCACCCTGTATATTTATAATCCCTGGCTCAAGTGGAACTGAGGAGCAGTGTAATTGTGCACCGCTTCACCACACAGTGGTTTTGGACAGGAAGTCAAGGCTATCCTATGCAATTGAAACTGCTGGGAAGGGAGTAGCATGGTTAGAGAGGTTGAATGTAATTATGAATAGTGCTATAGAACCACTAATGGCCACAGTTTTACTTCTCATCCAAAGTACGGCACATCCAGGAGCATAGTACCTGTTAGCACCAAACTGGTGCACTGGTGCAATATTAATTCAGAACCTAAACCAAACCTACTGCATTGTCTATTCTACTTCCTACAGTAGATTAGCCCCAGTCAAAACACTACATCCAGTATGTCCCAAATCCGGGGGAAATTCAAATCAGTATCTGATCCTTGAGACTTGGGCCTCTCTGCACATCATGGAGCACCTGGGGGTTTCTTTAGTTGTTTCTCATCCAAGCACTGACCCTACATAGCATGTAATATCTGGTGAGATCCCAGTCCTAGTGATTATACATATTCGGCATCTATACTCCTTTGCAACGCCCAACCAAACACTTACTCTGACCCTTGGCTTGCAAGCTGACATGGTCACTTTTTATCAGTGAGATCAGTTCTAGCAAAAGGCACTGGAATACCAGCTGTAATTAAATGTATGTAAATGTCATGGTCTGTGTACGGTAAGCAAAGGGCTTCCCATTCTATAACCTGCACTACATCTGATGAAGTGGGTTCTAGCCCATGAAAGCTTATGCCCAAATAAATTTGTTAGTCTCTAAGGTGCCACAAGGACTCCTTGTTCTATTTGCAGATACAGACTAACACAGCTACCACTCTGAAACCTTCACTACACTGAGTGAAATGAGCACAGCAGCAGACTGTCCCTTGGAGGGATTTGACAGATATTGCTTTACTTTATCTGGGCTGAAAAATTAAAGACACATAATTGTAGAACATGCTGAACTCTCTCATTCAGTGTAACCAACATCATTGTCGGGCATCTCTCGAGATGCTTCCTGGAAGTCTTTTTAACTCCTGCTTCTTTTATGCTGAGCCTTCCAGGTTGGAGTAAAGAACAAGGCAGGAAATGGTGCCATATGCATATCTAGGTTTACAGTCCTGATGGCTCTCTTCCAGTCTGGCTGGAGGACACCTAATTCTAGACAGTGACATGCCATTGCACCAGGGAGAAGGAAGTGATTAATTATCTCAGCCAGCCCATCATGCAACTTTGCTGGAACTGACAGTACAGTTATAATGCTGGCAGCGTGAAGGAATTTTCTCTGCAATTGATAGATGATAAACTGGCCTCTGGTGAGAGACATTGGGCCTCTTGGTGTTTGGATGTACAGATCTGATTTTTGGGGAGACCGGCAGCCACTCTTTTATATGTGAGTTTCTGGTCTCAAGTCTTTGGAAGTCACTGGAACCATAACTAGTATGGAGTCAGATCCATGATCCAGAACGAGGAGAATGAAATCTGCAGCCTTAGAAAACAGACAAGGATACTATTTCAGGAAGCTATTGACTAGCCAAAACAAAACTGCATTAGACAAATGGTTAAAGACAAATCTTTCAATGCAATTAGAGGGCAATCTGATGCAAGGTTCTCCTTGATAATACCCTAAGGCTTTCACTAGCCCCGACTTTACTAGAGCATGATATTTATTTCATTCATTATATTGCTTCCTTTATCACTGTGTGTTTTAATATACTCTAGAGTACTTAAGAGGACAGATTGCCCAAACCCAGTGCAATAAGTGCATTTGCAACCCCCCACACTTACAGTCCCCAACACACTATCTATCAAAGGTACTTTTATGGCCCCTCTTGCTGTAGTATCTGAGCACTTCACAATTTTTAATGCATTGTTAATGTGAGGCTAGGCAGTACTATTGTCCCCAGGTTACAAATGGGGAAGTGAAGCACGGAGAGGCTAAGTGATCTGCCCAAGGGTCCACAAGAAGTTTTTTGCTGTGCAAGGAACTGAACCTGGGTGTCTCCAAACCCCAGGCTAGCACCCTAACTATTGAATCATGCTTCCGCTCTTCATAGCATTGTAGGACTGGAAGGGACCCCGAGAGGTCATCTAGTCCAGTCCCCTGCTCTCAAGATAGTCCTAAGTATTATCTGGACAGGTGATTGTCTAACCTGCTCTTAAAGACCTCCAATGGCAGGGATTCCACAACCTCCCTCTTAAATTGAATTCTCCTCTTGTGACTAGTCCACTGAGAGGTTAACAGTCTACTATTGCCGCCAGTTAATGGGGTTAGTCAATGGGATTTGGCACCTAACTTCCTTAAATAGATTTGTATTGTTTGTAGATGTAAGCAGAGTCAGGATGAGCTCTACCCTGACATCTGGTGGTGAATTGTGGCGAGTGTGGAAAAGAACTTCAAGGGCTGATCTTGTTTGCATAGGCACACCCACCCCACCTAGCATGAGCCCACGGCAGCCCAAAATGGTCACTTTGGCTGCTGTGTGATCCCCAGTTTCTCTGTTATTGGGGCAGGAGGAATAAAGTGTTGTTACCCTGATTATGTGAATCAAGGACAATGAAACTGTTTATGACAGAGGGTCTCACCATCACCTAAGTAGCATTCGCTAGACAAGGGACATGGGTTCCAAAACCCAGTGAATTGAGAGAGGTTGGGGACAGGTATCTGTACCTGATGGTATGAACCCCTTTTGGGGGCCTGGAACACCAATTGCATTTCTCTCTCCACTGTTGCATAGCAGAGCTAATTTTGCTTCAATTAGGAGTCTAGCTAGAGATTGCTGAGCTGAATTTGCTTTGGGCCAATAGTGCACCAGCACTGGGGCTCCCCTACTACAAGCTGAAATCACTAAAAGAGCTAAAGTTGCTGAGCTGAGATCACTGAGTGCTGTGTTAACTAGTGGGAGAGCCTGAAGATATATTGCTAAGCAGCCGGCAGAGTGGAGCGGTTTGTGGAACAGTGAGCTGAGCAGTTTGGGGGGGGGCAGCTGGAGTGGTTCATGGGATGGCTGGTGGAGCAGAGCGGCACGGCTGGTAGAGCGGAGCCATTCGTGGTGAAGGCTGCAGCAGAACTCCACGGAGAGGCGGGGCAGTCGGCCTCAGACCACGAAAGGTGCCCCTTAACACCCCGTGTGCCCCACCCATTTCCACCCAGGCTGGGGGGGGGGGAAACTCTGCAGATAAACTTTTGAACTCTGGGGTGGCACTGACCAGGGACAGAGACTTTTGGGTTGTTGGACTTTGGGGTGATTGGACTTAAGACCCTGAGGGGAAAAGGACACTGCCAAACTTACTTGGAGGTGGGTCTTTTGCTCATGGTTTGTGTTATGAATCCTGTTTGTGGTGTTTCCCCAACATAATGCCACATTGTTTCCCTCCTTTATTAAAAATAACAGGAGTACTTGTGGCACCTTAGAGACTAACAAATTTATTAGAGCATAAGCTTTCGTGGGCTACAACCCACTTCTTCGGATGCATCCGAAGAAGTGGGTTGTAGCCCATGAAAGCTTATGCTCTAATAAATTTGTTAGTCTCTAAGGTGCCACAAGTACTCCTGTTATTTTTGCGGATACAGACTAACACGGCTGCTACTCTGAAACCTCCTTTATTAAAAGGCTTTTGCTATACTCAGACTCCGTGCTTGCGAGAGGGGAAGTATTGCCTCCTAGAGGCACCCTGGGGGTGGTATGTAATTGTCCCAGGTCACTGGGTGGGGGCTCGAGCCGGTTTTGCATCGCGTTATTGAAACGGAACCCCTAGATACTGAACCCGGCCCTTGTTGCTGCCAACTCAGAGGGGCAGAAGGGTTACATATACAATGTCATGAACCAATCATGGATCCTGATAGGAGATGGGGTAGTGGGGGATAATACACCTTGACAGGGACAAGTGTCATTTCCCTCCAGTGTGCTGCAGCAGCATCAGGTGCAGGAGATTATGCCTGGGCTCAGAGGCCCCATCATACCAGTGGCCCATCTAGTCATATATATCGTCTCTGGCAGGGGCCAGCACTAGCTGTTTCAAAGGAACATGCAAGAAACCTTGTAGTGTAATAACCTGCTCATAGAAGAATTTTCTTCCTAACTGCAGTGAGTTAGTGGTTGGCTTATACCATGAAACAAGGAGGCTTCTGTCCTTTTATTTTGATCCTATCTAATGTTACTGTGGATTGTTCTCATTGTCCACTTAAACATCCATCCTTTTCTTGACCTTGTGTTATCTTGTGGCATGGAGTTTCACAGGTTAACTATATATTGTGTTTGTATTCCTTTCAATGGTATGGAATGTCCCTTTATTCGTAAATATTATGAGAAAAAATAAATACAAGTGCTCCAATCTACCATCTCCTTACTGTTCATTATTTCATAGACCTCTGCCATCATCTCTAAATGAAAAGGCCCCAGTCCTTTCACTCTCACCTCGTGTTGAAGTTTTTCTGTGCCCCCAGTCATTTTGCTGTCTCTTTCTGGACCTCTTCTATTTTGGAAACATTTTTGCAGCGATGGGCGACCAGAACTGAACACAGTATTCAAGATGAGGGTGCTCTCATGATTTATTTAATGGCAGAATTATTCACGTATTATATATACGTTCAAATTTATTGTGCATCCATTTACAATGGGCTATAATATAAAATATGTTGAGCATTATATCAAATTGTCCCTTTTTTGTAAAGTGGCACATTGTATATTTAAAAATCATAAAGGAGGTGGCTCCTACAGCTTGAAGAGAAAAGAGCCCATAGGAAGCAAGCAGTTCCCAACCAAGATACATACATTTGCAATAACTGCCAAAGATCATGCAAATCTCGGATTGGACTATTCAGTCACATGAGACATTGCAAACCATCTACATCACAGGCTGCAGTTTCCACCATCTCTCGTAGACGAAAGGATGCCAACAACAATACCCACATTTTATAATGTTCAAACTATATTTAAGATATTCTCTCTCGTGTGCGCACACACTACAGTATGCTTTTGACAAATAAATATAAGCCAAAATTTTCAAACTTGTGTGCCTGACCTTTGAGGCTAACCTCCATAGTCTAGGCTCTTAAATAAGTAACTTGACATTCAAAGAGAAGACTGTCTGTGTGAGCTTGGGCAAGTTGCTTTAGGCCAAATTCTGAATATACCATATTCTGTAAGTGGCCCACTGCAGTTAATGGGGCCACTTGTGGAGCAAGGTGCTACTCAATGTCAGAATCTGCTGATGTTGAGCCACTGAAACTCCCATTGACTTCTGAAAACCAGGCCACTTATTTAACCCATTGACTGTAGAAACACAAGTATGAACATTTTGGCTGTGCCTGCTCTGTGCCTGAGTTTCCCCGCTGTGAAATGGGGATAATGAATTTGCCCTCTTTTGCAAAGTGCTTTGAGATCTTGTGATGAAACGGGCTATTTAAGAGTTAGTTATTAATTTTATTTAGTTTATTGATTTTAATTAGTTTAGTGGCAGAGGCCTGTGTTTCTGGAGGGAAAGGTGGTGAGTGCTGCTCCTGAAGCTGCATGCATGTGGTCACTTGCTAACCTGTCTGTATACATATGTGGCCAAAAGACCTTTACGAGTGCTTGTCTGAAATGATTTCTGTTGACATTCTGTCTACAAGGGGAGAAAATGTCCTGTGACGTGGAATCGCTTCTAGAATAATGTGCCTTTTCCTCTGCTGCCCTGCATGGGTTTTCAGAAACTCTTTAATTATACGGTGTTTGTTGATCAGCTGGTGAATGCTGAAGTCAATGGAGCTGAGCTAGTGTATCCCAGCTGAGGATCTGGCCCCCAGCTCCGAAATGATTCCCAAGCCCCTTTCCTTTCAGGTCCTTATTGTTTATGGAGTGTCTTTCCCTGCTCCCAGTGGCTCATTCTTAACAAAAGCCCTTCCTCCCAGGGCGTGAATGAAATGGAGAGAGGAAAAGCTCTCTTCTTCCCCTCTGTCCCCTGGACTGTGCTCTCTCCCGCTAGTCACTATGAAAACACATTGTGTCTGTCACAGGCGGACATGCAATGAAAGAAAACAAGAAACATCCCCAAGTCAAAACCAGTCGAGAGGAGAAAAGCGGCTTTGCTGAGAGCTGTTAAGATGTGCCTGAGCTCCTGGCCCTTGTCTCTCTCACTCTCTTAGATGCAGATTTGATGCTGGAGGAGGCAGCAGCAGCTTTCCTCTCTTCACCCCCGCCCGTCCCCAGCCCCTGCGCCTTGGACTGTGCTGGCAGGGGATGCTCTTCTGGTCTCTTTTTTCCCACCAGCAACAGCACATGGGTTTTCTTGGGATTGGATGTCTGGAGTTGATGGCCCAGTGTGGCAAGGCCAGTCTTGATGAGCCTTGTTCTGCAAGATGATTTCTTCTGCATTGCTGCTCCCAAGCAAAAGCAACAGCCTCAGAGGTCTGCACTGTCCCGCAGCACAGAGCAGTAGTCAGGGAGACAGCAAGGCTTTGTTGTTCCTAGAAGAGACCTGGGAGGGAGGCATTCCTGTTTCTGTCATTCTGGCTTGGTGTATTCTTTAGTGACACTAGATTATCAGGTCACCTTTGCATTACTCTTTCATCGCCTCCTTTGCTCCTGTTTCCTCTTCCTCTATTAATACTGTAGTGCCAGGCCTCAGGGTGGCCCTGTGGGATTGCATTAGTGAACTAGAGAGACCACAGGGTCTGGCTGTGTCCAGTAGCCTCAATAGAGAACCCCCTTTGTATTCATTCCAGACCAGCCCTGTCTCTTCTCTACTGTAACACGGACCAGTCCTCCTCCATTCGCAGGGTTCTCTCACCCATCCCTTTCTTTCCTCCCTCATTGCTAGTAAAAGCTGCACCCTTCTAACTTGGGAGGGGAGCATTCTTGCCAGCGGTCCTGATTCCAGAACCACAGGCTGGGGGAATGAAACAGCCCCAGGGATTCCACTCCTAGGTTACCTTCTGAAACCCAGGTCAGGCTGGCAGGAACGGAAAGTCATGGCCATCTGGTGGCTTATGTGAGGGCCACTGTTGGTCTCCATCCATTTCCTTATTGGGCAAGTGTTTGAACCAGCAAATTGGCCCCAAATGGCCTGCACTATTGAGACCCTGGTGGGCACCCTCTGGCCTGGAGTGGTTCCTTCCTGGTCATTGCTGAGGCCCATGCTGTTGGAGAGAGTTTACATGTAGTTGTTCAGTGGGTGATCTGTGCACTTTGGTCACCTGGGCTGTTAATGAAGCTCTAACTCCAATGAAAGAAAAAAACAGGATGGGTCCCCGCTAACTCCAGAGACTCTAAGGGAGCTGTGCCAGGGATAAATCTGGCCCAGTATATCTTGGATAGCAATGTGGTTCATTTGGCTGGAGACAACAGAGTTTGCAGGGATTGTGTTGTCCTATTTTTGGATTTAGTGTGTGAGGCGTAATTCCCAGCCTACACCTGGCATTTGGCTTGCTCCCTACTTGACGGAGATGGGGCTGAGCCGGTAGTGGTGCCAGGAGAGGAGGACCAGGGCAGTGTGTTGCGGGAGAGAATTCCTTGTTAACAAAAGGGGTTTGGTTGCTTGAGTAACTAGGGATGTGATAAAGTCACAGAGAGTTTGCTCATGCTGAGCTCAGGGGCAGAGTATGGTGCATATGTGCTCAAGACAGGAAGGAATGAGCAGGAGTGGAAGCACAGAAGAACCAGGGAATGCTGGAGTAATTCCAGCTAGGGGAGTGCTGGCTTAGCCCCTCATTAGTATGATGAGTATTACTCCTAGGGGAATTCTGCACCACTGCGCATCTTCAGAATTTATGACTCCCGCAGATTTCTTTGCTTCCCTGCAGAAAAATGACTTTCTGATGGGGAAGCAAAAGGAAGCCACAAGAGCACAGACCCTCCCCAGCAGTAAGGTGCCCAGGGCTGCCAGCAGAGAGGTAAATCACTGTGGGGCAGGGGGAAGGACTGGGGAAGACCCGGCTGATGGCTCCTACCCTGCACCGGGCTCAGCTGCTAGTCCCGGCTGGGCTGGGGAGGATGGGACTTCCTCTTCCCCTGCATGGCATCTCACCCCCAGATTTCTTCCCCGGCTGTAGAAAGTTCTGCAAACTCACCCTTGCACGCTTCCTGCACCCATCGCTCCTCAGCTGCAGGGGGAGGGATCACTGTACATGGAGCTGCTCCCCCATCCACCCAACCCCCGTGCATCCAGACCCCCATGTACCCAGACCCCCCCACTAACCCTCACCTCCTTCCCCGCACCCAGAACCCCCCAACGAACCCCACTCCCCCTGCACCACCCCAACGAGCCACCTGCACCCAGATCCCCACCATACTGAGCCCCAACCAGCTGCACCTGGATCTCCACCCCACTGAGCCCCACTCCTGCAGCATCTGGACCCCACCACTGATCCCCCCACACCCAGACCCCCCTGCTGAGCTCTATCCCCCTCACACACCCCTCCTGTTGAGCCCCAACTACCTGCACCTGGACCCCCCTGCAGAGTCCCATTGCACCAAGAGCCCCCCAACAAACCCAAGTGCATCCAGATCCCCCCTCATGCACCAGGATCTCCCACTGAGTCGCCTGCACCCAGATTGCCCCACACAGAACACTCTCAGCCCACACATGGATTCCCCCCTCCTACTAAGCCCCTCCACACTTGGATCCTGCCTTGCTGAGCCTGCCTGCCCACACCTGGTGCACCTGGCATAGAGGGCCAGGGCCCTGGGGTGTTTCTGGGGCAGGCCCAGTCCTTGCGCTGTGTCAGGGTTGGGTGCAGCCTCACCACTGAGTCTATGTCCCGGAGGGGGAGCTGCACAGTGATCTCCCACCTCTGTGCAGCCAGTGGCCTGTGCTCCCCAATGCCATGGTGGAGCTTCCACATTTATTTGATAAATAAATTTTGCAGAATTTTAAAATATTGTGTGAAGAATTTTTATTTTTTTGGCACAGAATTTTTAAGTTTTTGGTGCAGAATTCCCTCAGGAGTAGAGAATCAAGCCCCGGTTCCCTGCTGCACACCATACAAGGACCTGCTCAGGACCAAAAGGGGCTGGAGAGTGGAGACTCCTGCTTGCAATGGGTAGGCTCGGTCACTATTGTGTGGTATTAAAGATGTAGTGGGATTTCATGTCTGCGTGGTGCAGTCCATTGCCCTGCTGAAACTGACAGGACCCCCTGCTACCCAGAGAAAAGGTCTGTCAGAGACAACAACTGGTGCTGCACTGGATCTTAGCCAGATGGTCCCTGTGATGAAGGGGGCTTGGAGAGCAAATTGGGGAGGTGGGATTTGATCTCTGGAATGAGAAGGGAGGAACCTGAGGGTGGAGCTTCTTGATGAGGGGACTACAGTGCTCCTCCCCCTTCAGGAGAGCACTGCCGTGTTTCAAGTACTCTTTGTTGCACAGTCCCAGCTCTGTTAAGCCTCAGGCACATTAATCGAAGGCAGTTCTCCTGGGGCGGCAGCAAAGGTCGCAGAAGGAAAAGACATTTCTATTCCTCTTTTGTTCCTAGGGCTAAAATTGGAAAGAAATTAAATCCCCAAAACGAGAAGCTGAGAAAATGAAGAATGAGAGAGCCATAAAGCCTCTGTGCGCAGCTGTAGAAATTACCTTCTAGTACTTAGGTACTTTCATCCATCTGATGATGGCAGGGACTTGGGAGGTGGCAGGAATTTAAAGTTTTCAGCCCAGACTCTGCTCAGTGTGTTGTGTTTAAACTAATTGCAAAAAGAAGAGCAAAGTAGACACAACTCTCAGGGAGAAAGAAGCCTCTGCTATATCACAGCACAGCATCTGAGAATCTGCTGCTGTGAGACACTACGGTGTCCCCTTGCTATATCATCACAGCAGAGCACCCAGGAGCCCCTAGCACTAACCTCCCACTACATCCCGTCTGCTATATCACTGCACAGCATCTGAGAACCTACTGCACTGAGACTCAGCTGCATTCCCTCTGCTAGATCATAATACAGCTCCCAGGAACCCCCAGCACCGAGACACAACTGCATTCCCTCTGCTAGATCATAGCACAGCATCTGAGAGCTCCAGCACTGAGACGCGAGCACATCACAGTGAATAATGGATTATTTTGGTTCTGCAACAGAACAGAAAAATCCAGGGGGGAATAATCCACTTTGAACTGAAACCAATTTTTTAAAAAAACTTATAGTCAAATAAAAAAACTAAAAATATTCCATTGAATGAACCAAAATATTTTTTGTGTCAACACGAAACAATTTTTTTTTTGTTTTTTTTTGTTTAAATTTAGCAGTTTTCAGGTGTTTTTCACCTTACTTAATTTTTTTAATTGGCCAAATTTGAAAACAAAATGTCATGTCGAAACTCTTTTTTTTTCTAGGTTTTTATGACTCACTATTTGTCAAATTTGACCTGAATTCACAAACAATTCCAGAGCCCTGAAAAATGCTTTTTATTGAGACATTTCTGTCAGAGACAAAATATGTTGGTGAGCTCTAGACATGACTGTAGCCAGGACCCACCGATACAGTTCACAGCACATGGCTACTTCCAGGATTGGGATAAAACTGCATCTCTCTCTGTTGGCACTTCTATTCGCCTATCTCTGTTGACCCTGCCCACCTCAGAAACATCAATGCAGCTAACCTCACAAAACCCTTCGGAGATAGGGTAGTATTGTTGTCTCATTTTAAAACTGAGGCATCGGGAGTCTAAGTGACTTGTGTGTCCAAAATTACACATGAAGACTGGAGTCAATAATTTAATTCAGTCCCTGGCTGGTGCTTTAAACCACAAGCCCATCCTTCCTCTGACATTGCTGGCTTACAGCACAGCACCTACCACCCAGAAGCTCCTGGCATTTAGACATGACACTTTTACCTCTGCCGTAATACAGCAAAGGATCCAGGAACCTCTAGCATTGAGAATGACTGCCTAACCTCCAATATAGCTCAGCCTTCCAAAGGGAGCAGTGGAGGCAAAAAAAACCCTAACTGGCTTCAAGACTGAGCTGATAAGTGTATGGAGGGGATGATACAATCGGACTCCCTACAATGGCCTGTGGCCCATTGGTGACTGCTAGTAGCAAAAATCCCCAACTGCTGGAGATGGGGCACTAGCTGGGAAGGGCTCTGAGTTACTACAGAGAATTCTTTCCCAAGTGTCTGCCTGGTGGGTCTTGCCCACATGCTCAGTGATTGCCATATTTGGGGTCAGGAAGGAATTTTCTCCTGAGTCAGATTGGTAGAAACCTTGAGGATTTTTCACCTTCCTCTGAAGCATGGGGCATGGGTCACTTGCAGGTTTAAACCAGTGTAAATGATGAATTCTCTGTAACTTGAAGTCTTTAAATCATAATTTGAGGACTTCAGTAATTCAGCCAGAGGTTAGGGGTCTGTTTCAGGTGTAGGTGAGGTTCTGTGGCCTGCGAGGTGCAGGAGGTCGGGCTAGATGATCCATGTTGGTCCCTTCTGGCCTTAGAGTCTATGAGCATGGCACCTGGGACCCCCTCAGCACTTTGCAGCTGTGCATCACCACTGCAGTATAACCGCACAGCATCCGGAACACCCCAGCACAGAAGCAAGACTGTGTAACCTCCACTATATTGGCACAATACTCGGAAAGCTCCTGTACTAAGCCCCGACTGCCTCACTCCCCGTTTTATTACAGTACACCATCGGGAACACCCCACAATGAGACACGACTGCATCATCTCTGCTAGAATGCAGCCCAGCCTCTGGGATCCCCCAGCACTGCATTACTCCTGCTACAGCACATCACAGCGCAGCATCCACAAACTGACACACAAACATACCAGCAGATTATATTAGGGCTGAGATTCTTAAATAAATAACAGTTGGTGATTACAGCTGAATTTTTAATAACAGCCTTCTTACTTCCCTCCCTCCCTCCCTCCCCTAATCACTTGTAGAGGCAGTCCCACAGCAGACAGCCAGAGAAGGGAGAGGAATTGAGACAGGGTAATTTGTATTCCAGCTCAGCTGCAGCTAGTGCTTCTGAGAAGCAAATAAAAATAGCACTCAGTCATTTTGTAAATAATATACACCCCCTCGCTTGCCCAGGGAGTCGTGAGCACTTAAATGGGAGATTTCAGGAATGAGTGGGTGGTGAGGGGGTGGCAGGCTGGCTCTGTCTGCAGCACAAAGGATGGGAGCCAGCAAGGAAAAGAGGCAGGGACTGGATCGTTCATAGTCTAGGTGATGCACAGCAGCAACAGCCAGGAGTAGAGAGCAAATGGGCCTTTGGTCCCTTATATGAGGCATGTCCCACAAATGCTGTGGCATGGAAGCCCTGCGGTGCCCTCGATAATGCTACTGTCAATGTTCTGCTTGTTGGAATCAGTGGGAGAAGAATTCAGTCCTCGCTGCCAAGTGAATATGGCCATTTATTATCTTTGCAAGCAGGGTAGATCTGGCTTGGGAATTTCTTGGAGAGGGGGACGGTAGTTTTTGAAGAGGAGCAGGTATTGGGAATAACAGGGGGTAATGCTTGGGGAAGGGATGCTCTGGCCTCTGTTTTACATTTTCATTGAAGATCTGCCCCAGCTCTGGGGGATTTTTGCAACAGGAGCCAAGCAGCATTGCCTGGTGAGGAGGGGTGAGTTAATGAATACTTTTCTGCGCTAGGTGTGTGTGGGGGGGGGAGGGGAGCGCCTCTGCTCAGCCTGCAGTGCATTCATTGCTTCTGCCTGCAAAATTTCTCCAGATGGCATTAGAAACACAAGTACACCCAGACCAGGGAATACACTCTTTGGCAAGGAAGGATGGTGCAGTGATTAGGGAACTAGCCAGAATCTTGGAAGACCTTGTGTTCAATTCATTGTTCTGCCACAGACCCTGAGCTGTGCTGAGTGCTCACGACATTCAGTGCAGGAGTCCTGGGCAGGGTGAGTCCAAGATCTGTGCTCACTACCATGGGAAGTGGAAAGTGTGGGAGAAGAGAGGCTTATGCTCAGTGGCAGCTCCTCAGGGGTGGGGGTGGACATTACCTGATCTATGCCATGATCTTTCCTGACTGCTGCAAATGGCTACTGAGGGCACCTACATATATCCATTTCTGACGTCACGACTGGCCTCACTGTGCACCATAAGCCGCTGGTTAACTAACACTGCAGTACCTGGGTAGGATGAGTCTGGCTCCTTCCTTCCCTCCCAATCACCATTAACAAATGAGAACACCCCCTTCCCCTACCCCCCCCACTGGAATCCCAAGCACCGAAGGATCTGTTTAGCTTGTCTACAGAATTTCCTGGCTTTCCACCAGGGTGCAAAGGGTGACAATAAATATCAGTGGATTGTTCAAGAGCCCGGCTGCAGTGGTATATTCCCTTTATTAAACACTTTATAATACAGCAGTACCTAACCTGGTTATGGCCTTGGTCCCCATTGTGCTAGGTGCTGTACAAACATGTCAATGACAGTCCTTGCCTCAAAGGGCTTAAAACAATCTGAATGTGTTCATGCACAGAATGCTTTGCCAATTGGTATTCAGTGTTAATAATCTATCATGAAAATGGGTGTATTGATTAATATTATTATTTCTTATTTGTATGACAGTAGCATGAAGAGATGCCAATCTGGGAACAGGTACCTCATTGTGCTGGGTGCTGTATGAACATAGCAGAAGTTTTCTGCTGCAGAAGGCTCATGACAAGACTGAAGGAAAGCAACTACTCAAGGTCATGCAGCAGAGGCAAGAGTAGAAGGGAGCTCTCCAGACTCCAGGCTAGTGCCCTAGTTGCTCGAAAACACTGCTTCCCCTTCCAGATTAATAGGGTGACCAGATCGCAAGAGTGAAATATCAGGACACATTGGTCGAGTGGGGGGGAGGGAGGAGGGAAGACAGACAGACACAGGTGCACAGCCCCGACCGGAGCCAGAGGCACACTGCCCTGTGCTACCAGCCCTGTGCTACCAGCGTGTCCCTTCCTGTTGGGGGTGGGCCCATGCTGCACCACAAAGCTCCCCTGCCCAGCGCCCCCTGGATCCACTATGCCCAGAGCCCCCTACAACCCTTCCACTACAAATCCACAGTGCTGTGCACACACACCCCGCCCAGCGCCCCCCTGCCCACAGCCCTACCACAGCTGCCCGGCACCCCACACAGAACCCCCCACTCACTAGTTTCCCAATACACAAAGATTTCCCCTCCCTCCCTCCCTCTGCCCTTCCCCACAGCCCCACCACCACAACTACACAATGACCCGCACTGCCCAGCGCCCTGACACACACAGATCTCCCCCACTGCCCAGCACCCCCCAACAGGCCCCCACTGTCTAGCACCCCAAAACACACAAACCTCCCCCACTGCCCAGCACCCTCCACACCCTCACAGCCCAGCACCCCCCACACACCTCCCAGACACTCACACCCTGCCCCCTTCCCTGGCCGAACTCACCAGCCCAGCTGGGAGGTCTCTGGGTGAGAGCGGCGAGGGGAGTCTCCAGACTCTCCACATGCTGTGCCCGCCACAAGCGCGAGCTCCGTGGCTCCCATTGGCCGGGAAAAGCGCCAATGGGAGCTGCCGGAACTGCAGAGCAGGGCTTACAGGCGCCAGCAGCACGCAGAGCCCCCCCCACCCTAAGAGCCAGAGGGACCTGCCAGGGGGCGAGATGGGGAGTCCCGGCAGTGCTCACCTGGGGCGGCTCCTGTCCCGGGAAGCATCCGGCAGGCTAGTCCCTCTGGCTCCTAGGGTTGCGGGTCGGGTCGGGTTGGGTCGGGTGGGGGGGGGGGGCGGAGGGCTCTCTGCCCACTCCTGGAGCCTTCAAGCCCCACCTCTGCAGCACGCGGCGCTCCTGCCGGCGGGCGGGCGCCAGGAGCTGCCCCAGGAAGCGGTAAGCAGCGGCGCCGCAGCTGTGGTCTAAAGGGTCCCTGATATCAGGACAAAGGGCGTCCCGACCGATGTAAGGTCAGGACGCGGGACAAGTCCCCTAAAATCGGGACCGTCCCGATAATATCGGGATGTCTGGTCACCCTACAGGTTAATGACTCTGTCCTAGATACACAGACCCGGAATCAGCATAGACCCAGCATGCAGAGTGTGTGTTGCTCAGATACTTATTGTAGTTGCCTCATTCTCCCCTTTCCGCCATCCCTCCCCATTTGTTTATTACAGCCACCTGTTACATCTAGTCATTAGCTTCTTTAGGAAAGGGACTGTGTCTCTATTTTGTGTCTGTACAGCGCCTAGCACTACAAAGCCCAGATCCCTGATTGGAGCCTCTAGGTGCTACTGCAGTATCAATACTAGTGTTAATTAATAAATTGCACTGCATCACAGTGCACCGTACGTCCTACACTGGAGAAACGTGGGCTAAGAACTTGGCTCTCTTGAGTTCTATTCCCTGGTCAACTGCCAGCTTCCTAAGTGACCTTGTGCAAGTCTCTTTCTCTTTGTTTACCTATCTGTAAAATGGGGATCATAATACTAACCTGCCTCCAAGGGGACTGCAAGGCTTCATTCATGAATGTGTGCAACCAGGGCCAGCTCTAGCTTTTTTGCTGCCCCAAGCAAAAAAAAAAAAAGGGGGGGGGGGCAGCAGGACTGCTGAAGCAAAAAAAAAAAGAATAGCCGCAATGCTGCCCCTTAGAATGTGCTTCCTCGTCTGGTGCCTGGAGCCGGCCCTGTGTGCAACCAGCTTTGAGAGGCTCGGCGGGAAGATGTTAGAGAAGAACCAAGTGTTATTTAATGTTCTGCAGCAGATTTGGTGAAAGCGCTGAAGTGTCCGTGATCCAGCACTCAGCTATTAAATATTTGCTGGGATGTGTGGCGAGATGGCCAGATTTCCATGGGCGAATGATCAGGTCTGCAGATTAGGAAGGGGAGAATTAGCCAGGCTACTCTGCATTGTATTTTGGATTGAAATAGAAAAGGCTGCTCTTTGCTTTCTGCCCCGGTAAAAACAGGTGCAATGTGTTCCTGATATTTGCTTTTCCAATCTAAATATCTGTAGGATTCTGCTAGGGAGAGAATGTATCATTACCACAGAGCAGGGTGGATTTGATTTAAATCAGATTGATTTAAATCATGATTTAAATCACTTGTCAGGAAGACTCGATTTACTCATGGTTTTCTACATAAAAGTGCATTCTTGTTGGTTGTTGTAACCTTAATACACATTCTTCACAACTCAGAGATAGATGTAGGTTTCATTTTTAGAAGGTACATACTATACATTTTTAAACAGTGATTTTGAAAACTATTCAGATTAGTTTTACAGCTATATCAGAAAATGAATGATTGTTTGGTTATTTCATTTACCAAAGGTAATTGAAGCAGATATTTATGAAATCATTGGGAGATCAACTATCTCCAATTCAACAGGTTAATCATTAATATTTGGAGGATTTTCTTGCCATGCTGTATTAGGAGGAGAACATCACCAGACGGACATTTAAATTGTTTTATTTAACTAAAACAACAACGTTAAGTATTCTGGATTTTTTTTCTTCAACAGCAAACATATAATATTTTAACAAAAAAGCATATGACCATCGCTTCTCACATTTATCTCCAGACTTCTTCTCCTTGTCCAGATCTATTACACCCCCAACAATCTTCTATTCATTGAACTTTCTGAAACTTTGCACTTTTAGAGAGAGGTAAGGGATTGACTCTGTGTACACAAATTTGCAGAGGGACAATAGAGTTGAGGGCTGTTATTTCTCACCTCTATATATTATTTATTTAAAAACATTTTTGCTGTTAACAAGCAGTTACCTCTGGAGACACAAATCCACAGTTTGAGAACTGAAAAACTAAGCATCTCTGATGTTATCTTCTAGACTGAGCACTGAGTCCCATTGGGTAGATAGCAAGATTAACCTAAATAATCTATACAGAAGCCTGTGGAACCCCATAAGATTGGGTCCCTAATCTATGAACTATTGGAACTCATTTACAAAACTTTTCTTAAACATTACATAAATATATTGTCTCATACTATAGAATTAGAATTTATAATCCCTATTCCATGATGAGATATCTTTGAACTATAATGTATCTTAATTAAAACTATCTTTAGATAGGTTTTTTAATCAAAAAGCATTTTATCAAAAAAATCCAATTTAAATAAAAAAATCCATTTTTTTATTTTAAAAAAAAATCATTGATTTTTATCCACCCTGCCACAGAGCCAGTGAACTCATACAGTGCTATAAGCAATGCATTGCAGAAGTCGTTGGGTGGCATAATATTGCTAGGATCATGAATGGCCTTAATCCCAAAGACTGTAGTTTGCTGTGATCTGCTTGTGCTTTTGTTAGTTACAACTTTCACAGCTCAACTGGAATTTGTATGAGGGCAGCAGCTATTTTTTGTGGAAATCCTTCTAATTCAAAGGAGAGTCAGATTCTGCCTCTCCTATATGACCAGGGATGTCCCCCAGGCACACGGGTTCATGGGGGCAGGGTTTGTGGAAGCCAGCATGCCTGCAAGCCCAGCCGCATGGGGTCTCTCTGGGTGCTGTCACACAGAGGAGGCTTGGAGGATGAATGGCCCAGAAGAGGAGCAACTGAGGCTGGCAATTCTATGACTCTGGGATCCACTGTCTGAAGTCCCCTTATCCCCTACAGAGCACTGTTTGTGCTGATCGTAGAATCATAGAGCCATAGGATTAGAAGGGACTGCAAGGGTCATCAAGTCCAACCCCCTGCCGAGATGCAAGATGTATTGGTGTGGAGTGACTCCGTTGAATTCGGTAGCGTTTACATCAAGCAGAGTGGAATTTGTGCCCAAGTCTGTTGGAGTAGAGGGGTGTGTCTGGCTTTTCTAGAAACGGGTGGGGGGGCTCTCAGGGCCATGTCATGAGGGTGAATGGCCAAGATAGTCTAGATGTAGAGGATCTACAGGATAAATTGGCTTCTCTGGTTTAGGGGGCACAGTGGATGAAGCAAGGTGCTGCCCCAGAGCTCTGTGTGGGTGGTAAGATGTGACCTACTGTGATCTTTGGACCAAGGTGGAAGCATGGGCAGTGGAAGATGCAATCATCATGCTCTTGTCGAAGGTAATGTGATGCTGGCCTGTAACAGACAAAAAGACTGGAAGAGGATTTGGCCAGAATATGCAAGGTTCATTCCTGAGAGAGAGGCTGAATGGTTATGGTGTCCCTCTGCCCTGATGACCCCAGCTGCAACAACAGCCCCTTTGGGCTACAGGCAACTGGGCCTAGTTTAGAGGTAGCCTTGGTAACTGGTCTGGTCCCCATTCAGTCCCAGGAACAGGGGGACACAAAGGTGGCGATATTTACAGCCACCTTTGTCCCCTCCCCTCCTCAACTGCACCAAGCAAGTCTTGGCTACAGCTTGAGGCCATTGCCCAGCCCTTTTCCTGAGGCCATTTGACCTGTGGTTTCCAGAACATCCCTGTGACTGTGACTGTTTTAATTAAATGGACACTTGGATGAATGGTGACTGCTGGACATCCTGATGGCTGACACTGGCTTTCTCGATTATGATTCACTGTGCAGTCTTTGACATGATGCAGTTACGGACTGTCCAATACATTGTCACACTGTGATTGCAGCTGTCTATATATTATATTAAGAAGTATCATTTATGCAAGGAGACGGGAAGGAATAAGTACATACTAGACCAGGGAAAACCCATTGCCCTTGGGAGCTTATATTACCAAATGGTCCCATCCACTTGGATCCAACAGCCTCTGTCCCAGTACATCATGTGCATGGCTTTGTTTTTCACTGCACTGTGAGGTCCTGTCATGCGACAGTCCTTACTTGCGCTCTCTCTATCAGAGTGTGTGAATGAGTCATCAGCAGGGTAGGGAGGTGAGCTGTTCTGTCTGTCCTCCTCTTAGTAACCTGGCAAGTTTGTTACTGGATGTGCACTTTCATCCTAGGTTTGCAGGTCTCAATGGATAAGCACATGCCAATGTCCAGATGAGAAAAATCCTGGGCCGTATTCTCCTAATGCAGGGTATGCCTAAATCCCACTGAATTCAGTGAGATTTGCTATATCCTGCAGGAGCAAAGGGACCATAGAGTCTAGGGACTGGACAGTTTACAATAGGCTGCATTCACTGAGACCCTGGATCAGGTCAGATCCATCCAAGTTTGTTTTGTTTGTTTTTTCCCCCTCACAACTTCCTAGGCCCAGCCACTCTTCAGCTATTTCTGTTACAGAGGCCTCATTGCTAAGCTTGGTATGGAGACAGTGGGAGTTTCAGTTATGCTGAAACTAACCTTACTAAGAAGGGTCTGCAAAAAATACACCAGTCATCTTCCTTGGGACTGTGCCCAACGCGAGCTTAGAAATAAAGCCACCAAGATCATTCAAAAGCATGTACCAAAGTTTTCTCTACCCCCCACAAGCCTGCTATCATCTGCTCGTCAATTCCTGTGCCAGTTCTCCAACACTTGAGTCCTGCAGGTCGCTTCGTGAAATACAGATCCTCTCGCTGACCCACCTTCCCTTGCAACATCTCAACCCATTTCTGTCTGAGCCTCAAAATATTTAATTCTGCAGACCACAGGGACCATGGCTGGACCTGAATCTCAGCATGGTGATTAGTGCTGTAAATTATGGATGTCAGGAATGCTGAAAGGGAAGAGGGAGAAAAAGTAGTGCATGTTAAAGAAAAGAACCTTAGAACATTAGAACTTTCTTCCCTGCTATGTGTCTCATTTTGGGTCCTGCTTGGAAGGACACGGAGAGATACCCCGAGCCTCTAAGTATTACAAAAGTAACTTGCTTTGCTTAGAAAAATGCCTAATTGACTACTGTGTACTTCAGAAAGTGTACTGCACATATATTTCTCTTTAACCTTCTTTTACAGCATCAAGACAAGATCAAGGGTTACATATATAGCACAACAATATCAGCCACAGGCTGCCTCGGAAGCTCTCCAATCATAATAACTAGAGACATGTATACTATATTTTACCCATTAAGGAGAAAACCCTGCCAGAATGCATTATCTTACTTTAGTTGCAAAACTTTGAACTGCAGAATGGAGCCTCATAATGCTGCAAAATAAATTGAAACGTGACAAACTATCCCTCTGAGAACAGAGGAATTTCCATAACTGAATTGATCAATGGACCATCTTCTACTCCAGGATCACATCTACAACAGCGGCCAATGCTAGGTACTTAGATGAAGCCAGGAATCTCTCTTAGTGGCTTCAAATGGACAATTCTATCAGGAGGTACCATTCTGGACATCTAGTCTCATTCAAACGAAGTGAGAGCACATAATCAATTTAGGACTAGACTAACATCTGTTAATGGAAGTCTTCCATTCTAGGGGCCAGATCTGGCCACATTTCTATGAGATACCTAGTGAGTAGAGCACTGAACTAGGACCCAGGAGGCCTGGCTCTGATACTGACATGCTGGGTGACCTTGGGCAAGTCACATCTTCATTCTGTGCCTTGGTTTCCCCATCTATAAAACGAGAATACCTTTGTAAAGCGCTTGGAGATCTACTGATGAAAAGTGCTGTATAAGAGCTAGCTACTATTATTATTATTCACATTGAACAGTACTTAACTCTGACCTGGTATCGCAGCACGCGACTCACCGCAGCGGCGCCTCCTGCTGGTCATCTCAGGGAATTAGCATTTCTAGCCTCTGGAGCACCCTCTGCAGGCTGGTGTCCCACTGCCGCTGGCGCCCGTGTCCCTCCCAGGACCCGGTGCCTCTTGTCTTTGGGGTGCTGCCCCCTGGCAATACCCCCCCAGTCTCAGGGTCTCCCCACCCAGGGGAACCCCCAACCCTCTATCCCCACCTTGCCTCAGTCATGGTCTACTGCCAGTCACCCTCTAGCCCCCGCTCACTGGGGCAGACTGCAGTGTAAAAGCCACTCATCATAGGCAAGGGGGGGTTGGACCGGCTGCCTCTGCCTACCCGTGGGCTGCCCCCTGCAACTCCAGTACCTAATTGTCCTTCCACTAGGCTGCAGCCTGGGGGGGTTTCCAGGCCGGAGCTCCCTAGCTCCCTTGGCCTTCCCCCAGCCCTGCTCCACTCCAGGTACCTTCTCTCAGCTCCCTGCAGCCAGGTCCCTCCCTCTCAAAGCTAGAGAGAGTCTGTCTCTGGCTCCTGGCCCCAGCCCTCTTATAAGGGCCAGCTGGGCCCTCATTAAGCCAACTCGGCCTGATTGGGGCGTGGCCCCCAGCTGAGGTTGCTTTCCCCAATCAGCCCTGCTTTTCCTTCCCTGCCACAGCCCTCTCCCCGGGCTGTTTTAAGCCTTTTAAGGCAGGAGCGGGTGACCACCCCACTACATCTGGCTTCAAGCACTTTAGCACATGCTTAACTTTAAACACGTGCTTTACTCCCATTGAAGACAATGGGACTTAAACAAGTGCTTCAAGATAAGCACGTCCTAAAGCACTTTCCTGAGTTGGGGCCTCCCAATGATTTTGGGCTATTCCTGGAATAAGACGTTACTTGGCATCAATACAGGTAGTAGAGTCTGGCAGCTAGGAGATTATAGCAGACGGGTCAATACTAGCTTTTCGAGAGCTATCATTCTTCGTGAAAGAGACAAGTAGGAAAACAGCAAATGTGATGAGAGTGAAAGGCAATCCAAATATTGATTCTTGCACAGTCAAAGAAACCCAAAACTTTAACAAAACCAGGGTTTCTTAAAACTGGGGAGAAATTCAATGGCCTACTGATCAGGCTGGCAAATACAAAGGGATTTTGGATTAGACATCATAACATCAGGATTTACCTCTATATTTAAGATGGATAGAACCATAGAAAATTGTGCATTGTGTGACTGTGTACATTATGTAAATATGCACTGTCAGAATGTACTAGGATCTATCCATTCTTGGTGTAACTCTGTGGAAGTCAATGGAGCTGTCCCAGAGGTGAATTTGCCCTATTATGAATTATAAAATTGGCCATTGTTCACAACATGATGGTGATGACAATTCAACACTACAGCAGGGAGGCATCTGGTATGAAAAAACAAAACACAATGAAATGCTAAAATCATTTATATGCAAATGAAAATACTTCTCTAATTACTTTTCTCTCTTATTTTTCCCAGACAGCGTAACTGAAGTCAAGACAGACATTTATGTGACGAGTTTCGGCCCTGTCTCAGACACAGACATGGTAGGTGCTGTAGATCACAGAAGTCTGACTCTGGGACACTGGGAGTGTGCATTGTTCTTCTTGTACCAGGTTAATTGGACAAAAGTATGAACTACGGAAACAATGTGGCAAGAAATCTATCCAGGTTGCCTGTGAAATTTCTGCTCAGGCATAAAATCTGGGTAGTGTGCATTGTTATTTGTCATTTGCAATAGTGGCAGCCAGCAGATAGGGAGCTGGAGATATCTTCAAGAGGGCAACGGTCACAGTAATTCAGGAAGCATAAATTCGTACAGCATAAATCACAGAACTAGATGAGGTCTCATTCCTCAGTAACAAATATCAAGAAATCCCATTCTGTTGCTTTTGGTGGGAGCTTAGCACAGAAAGCAGTTGCAATAGAAGTTCAGAAAAAGACTCTATTTTGGTTTCATTTCTCCTTCTCAATTTCATTTTGGTTTTTGGAAATCCACCAAACATAATAATTGGCATTACTCTAAATCCAGGTACAATACTGCTCTACAGCCAAAATGCTTCTGAAATAAATGTAGTCCAACTTTACTAATTCTGGGTCACTGAGAATGAAAATGATGCTTAAAATTGTTGATTGGCTCTAGTTTTCAAGATATGCTATTGGGTCAGTATATATGACCCTTGACTTGGGAATGGCGGAGGATAAGTGAGTTATAAAGGGAAGGGATCTCAATTTAAACCAGAAATGACTAAAATACATCTTTGACTGGATCTATGAATAAATCTATGACTGGGTTTGGACAGTACTCGCTTTTTAGGCAAAACAATGAATGATGCAATCTGAAGCTGGTATTGCATCATACATGATATGAATTGCATCATGTTATTCCTAGAAGTCATGGATGATGCAATCATAACGAAGCTTACATCACTCTGCTGAACAAATTGCCCTATATCAGCTCTAGAAATCATACAGTGTCGTGCTCTCTTATTTGTCAGTGTTTGATTTTGCAAAGGGACACATTTCTGTTTAGCCAAAGTGAGCAGAGATGCCTCGTACGTGTGTGAACAGTGCAGATAACTTCTGCTATGTTTGTGGTGAAGTGACTTTTGCATCTGTCAAGGCTGTATCCCTACTTTGAACTTTAGGGTACAAATGTAGGGGCCTGCATGAAAACTGCTAAGCTTATCTACCAGCTTAGCTCTGGTCCCGCTGCCACCATTCTCGATGGATTCCCTCCCTGGGAAGCCTTGAGAAACCTTTCACCAATTCCCTGGTGAATACAGATCCAAACTGCTTGGATCTTAAACAAGGAGAAATTGACCCTTCCCCCCTCCTTCCTTTCACCAACTCCTGGTGAATACAGATCCAAACCCCCTTTGGATCTTAAAACAAGGAGAAATCAATCAGGTTCTTAAAAAGAAGGCTTTTAATTAAAGCAAAAGGTAAAAATCATCTCTGCAAAATCAGTATGGAAAATAACTTTACAGGGTAATCAAACTTAAAGAGCTCAGAGGAATCCCCTCTGTCTTAGGTTCAAAGTATAGCAAACAAGAAAAGCACTCTAGTAAAAGGTACATTTACAAGCTGAGAAAACAAAGTAAATCTAAGACGCCTTGCCTGGCTTTTACTTACAATTTTGAAATAAGAGAGACTTGTTTAGAAAGATGGGGAGAACCTGGATTGATGTCTGGTCCCTCTCAGTCCCAAGAGCGAACAACCCCTTAAACAAAGGACACACACAAAAGCCTTTCCCCCCCCAAGATTTGAAAGTATCTTGTCCCCTCATTGGTCCTCTGGGTCAGGTGTCAGCCAGGTTACCCGAGCTTCTTAACCCTTTACAGGTAAAAGGATTTTGGAGTCTCTGACCAGGAGGGATTTTAGTACTGTACACAGAGAGCTGTTACCCTTCCTTTTATAGTTATGACACGCCCCCCAAATCACAGATAGTGTTGGACGTTTGGTTCCACACTGGCTGTGATTTCTTTCCTGGAGCTCTAGGAGAAAACAGAGTTAATAAGACACACGTACCTTTAGACATACTACTGATTATATAAAAACTAACAATATGTTTCATTTCAAAAACAATTGTTAACCAGTTAACTCTGGGAAACTTTCCCGGGAGAGTGCATCAGCCACTTTGTTAGAAGCTCCCGAAATGTGTTGTATTTCAAAATCAAAATCTTGGAGAGCTAAACTCCACCGAAGAAGTTTTTTGTTATTTCCCTTGGCGGTATGAAGCCACTGTAGCGCAGCATGGTCTGTTTGTAGTTGGAAACGCCGTCCCCAAACATATGGGCGTAGCTTTTCTAGCGCGTACACAATGGCGTAGCATTCCTTTTCGCTGATTGACCAGTGGCTTTCCCTCTCAGACAGTTTCTTGCTGAGAAACACGACAGGATGGAATTCTTGATCTGGTCCTTCCTGCATTAAAACTGCTCCCACGCCTCGCTCGGAAGCATCTGTGGTTACTAGGAACGGTTTGTCAAAGTCTGGGGCCCTTAGCACAGGGTCAGACATGAGTGTTGCCTTAAGCTGGTTAAAGGCCTTTTGACACTTATCAGTCCACTGAACTGCATTTGGCTGTTTCTTTCTGGTTAGGTCTGTCAGCGGGGCGGCGATTTGGCTGTAGTGTGGTACAAATCGCCTATAATATCCGGCCAAGCCTAAGAAGGATTGGACCTGTTTCTTTGACTTTGGAACCGGCCACTTTTGGATAGCATCCACTTTGGCCTGTAGGGGATTTATAGTTCCTTGACCCACCTGGTGCCCCAGGTACGTCACTCTGTTTTGGCCTATTTGACACTTTTTAGCCTTAACAGTTAGTCCTGCCTGCCGGATGCGCTCGAAGACTTTTTTCAGGTGCTCCAGGTGTTCTGTCCATGAATCAGAAAAAATGGCCACATCATCGAGGTAGGCAACTGCAGATTCTCCCAATCCTGCTAGGAGACCATCGACAAGTCTTTGGAAGGTGGCGGGTGCATTTCGCAACCCGAAAGGGAGTACATTGAATTCATACACCCCTGCCTGGGTGACGAAGGCTGACCTTTCCTTAGCGGGTTCATCTAGTGGTACTTGCCAGTACCCTTTGGTTAAGTCTAAAGTAGAGATGAATTGGGCATGTCCCAATTTTTCCAATAGCTCATCTGTGCGTGGCATTGGATAGTTGTCAGGACGAGTTACAGCATTTAGCTTACGGTAGTCCACGCAAAAGCGTATTTCCCCATCTGGTTTGGGAACTAGAACCACTGGAGATGCCCATGCACTGGTAGAGGGGCGGATTATACCCATCTGTAGCATGTCCTGGATCTCCCTTTGTATAGCCGCTTGGGCATGAGGTGACTCCCGGTAGGGTGGGGTTCTAATTGGGTGAGCATTACCTGTGTCAATGGAGTGGTATGCCCGTTCGGTCCGTCCTGGAGTGGCTGAGAAAATCGGTGCAAAGCTTGTGCACAGCTCCTTGATCTGCTGTCGCTGCAGACGTCCCAGGGTCGTGGAGAGGTTCACCTCTTCCACGCCACCATTCCTTTTTCCTTCATAGTAGACACCTGCAGGCCACTCCGCGTCATCAGTTTCCTGGGCTGTAAACTGGCAAACGTTTAATTCTCTAGAATAAAAGGGCTTAAGAGAATTAACATGGTATACCTTAGGCTTTATGTTGGAGGTGGGGGAGGCTATGAGATAGTTAACAGCTCCTAGGCGCTCCTGGACCGTGAATGGTCCTTCCCACGACGCTTCCATTTTATGGGCCTGGAGCGCCTTTAAGACCATGACTTGGTCTCCTACTTTGAAGGACCGTTCTCTGGAATGTTTATCATACCAGGCCTTTTGCTCTTCCTGAGCATCCTTTAGGTTTCCTTTAGCAAGGGCTAAAGAGTGTCGGAGGGTGTTTTGTAGGTTGCTTACAAAGTCTAGAATGTTAGTTCCTGGAGAAGGCGTAAACCCCTCCCATTGCTGCTTCACCAACTGTAATGGCCCCTTAACCTCGCGGCCATACACAAGTTCAAATGGTGAAAACCCTAAACTGGGATGTGGTACAGCCCTGTAGGCAAAAAGCAACTGCTGCAACACTAGGTCCCAATCATTGGAGTGTTCATTTACGAATTTACGTATCATGGCCCCCAAAGTTCCATTAAACCTCTCCACCAGACCATTGGTTTGATGGTGATGAGGGGTGGCAACCAAGTGATTCACCCCATGAGCTTTCCACAGGTTTTTCATGTTCCCTGCCAGGAAATTAGTTCCCGAATCTGTAAGTATGTCGGAGGGCCACCCTACCCTGGCAAAAATGTCTGCTAATGCCTGGCACACACTTTTAGTCTTGGTGTTGCTTAAGGGTACAGCTTCCGGCCATCGGGTAGCAAAATCCATGAAAGTCAGTACGTACTGCTTTCCTCTGGGTGTCTTCTTTGGGAAAGGACCCAGAATATCCACAGCTACTCGCTGAAATGGGACCTCAATTATGGGTAGTGGCTGGAGAGGGGCTTTAACCTGGTCTTGGGGCTTTCCCACTCGTTGGCACACCTCACAAGACCGGACATAATTAGCAACGTCCTTGCCCATTCCCTCCCAGTGGAAGGACTTCCCCAACCGGTCTTTGGTTCTGTTCACCCCAGAATGGCCACTGGGATGATCATGGGCTAAGCTCAAGAGCTTTACCCGATACTTAGTGGGAACTACCAGCTGTCTTTGAGGATGCCAGTCTTCCTGGTGCCCACCAGAAAGAGTCTCCTTGTATAAAAGTCCTTTTTCTACAACAAACCGGGATCGGTTAGAAGAGCTGAGAGGCGGTGGGGTGCTCCGTGCCGCTGCCCAAGCTTTTTGAAGGCTGTCATCTGCTTCCTGCTCGGCCTGGAACTGTTCCCTTGATGCTGGAGACATCAGTTCCTCCTTGGACTGTGGACTGGGGCTTGGTCCCTCTGGAAGCGATGCAGGTGCTGGGGCTTTTTCCATTGACTGTGAACCGCTGTTCGCTGGTGCACTATGTGGTATTTCAGGCTCTGGCTGAGCCTCTTGGGTAGGGTTATCTGCTGCTTCCGCCAGTTTAGGCTCGCTGGTGCCCTCTGGCATTGGAGTTGTAGACGGGGTTGCAAGCGCTGGACTCAGTGCTGGCAATGGTTCTGGTGCTGGTTGCGTTGCCAGTTCCGGTTCTGGGACTGGCTTTGGCTGGGTCTCTGGGATTGGATCCACTACGGCTGTTGCAGTCGTTGGCAGGGGATCCGGATCCACCACCTGTTTTTGGGTCTCCGGTAACACAGACGGGGTCCTGGTGGACGGCTCAGGAACAGGGATGGGGGTGAAAGCTTGCTTAGCCTGGCTGCGGGTGACTATTCCCACCCTCTTGGCTAGCTTCACGTGGTTGGCCAAGTCTTCCCCCAGCAGCATGGGAATGGGATAATTGTCATAGACTGCAAAAGTCCACATTCCTGACCAGCCCTTGTACTGGACATGCAACTTGGCTGTAGGCAAGGTTACAGACTGTGACACAAAGGGTTGAATTGTCACTGTAGCCTCCGGGTTGATGAGTTTGGGGTCCACTAGGGATTGGTGGATAGTTGACACTTGTGCCCCAGTGTCCCTCCAAGCGATAACCTTCTTTCCGCCCACTCTCAAGGTTTCCCTTCGCTCCGAGGGTATGAGAGAGGCATCTGGGTCTGGGGTTCTTTGGTGTGATTGGGGTGTAATGAACTGTAATCGGTTGGGGTTCTTGGGGCAGTGAGCCTTTATGTGCCCCAGTTCATTACATTTAAAACATCGCCCTGCTAAGGTATCACCGGGGCGATGTTGGTTGCTGGAGACTGGTGTGGTGGGGTGAGAAGGCGTCTGGGGTTTCCCTTGGGATGTGGGTGGGGTCTTGGGTTGTCCCCGGTGATAAGGTTTTGTTTCGGCTTGCCCCTTCTGATATTCGCTCCAACTGCTACTAGCTTTTTTCTTTTCTGTCACCTCCACCCATTTGGCTCCAATCTCCCCCGCCTCGGTTACAGTTTTGGGCTTCCCATCTAGGATGTACCTTTCTATTTCCTCAGGAACACCCTCTAAAAACTGCTCCATTTTTACTAGGGAAAGCAGATCTTCCAAAGATTTAACATTTGCTCCTGATACCCAGGCATCACAATTTTTGTCAATGTGATAGGCATGCCGGGTAAATGACACATCTGGTTTCCACCTTAGGGCTCTGAACCGCTGACGGGCATGCTCGGGTGTTAGCCCCATTCTGAGTCTGGCCTTGTTTTTAAAAAGTTCATAACTGTTCATGTGTTCCTTAGGCATTTCAGCCGCCACTTCTGCTAAGGGTCCACTGAGCTGCGGCCTCAGCTCTACCATGTACTGGGTTGGAGGGATGTCGTATCCAAGGCAGGCCCTTTCAAAATTTTCTAAGAAGGCCTCAGTATCATCGCCTGCCTTGTAGGTGGGGAATTTCCTGGGATGGGAAGTGGTACTTGGAGAGGAATTGTTAGGATGGTCTGATGCATCCTGCTTAGCACTTGCTGCTTCCAGTTCATGCTTCCTTTCTTTTTCTCTCGCCTCCTCTTTGGCTTTTTCCAGCTCCATCTCTCTCTTGTGGGCCTCCTCTTTGGCTTTCTCCTCTCTTTCATGGGCCTCCTGTTTGGCTTTTTCTTCTCTTTCATGGGCCTCCTGTTTGGCTTTCTCCTCGAGTTTTTTAATTTGAAGTAGTCTCTGATGTTTTTTCTCATTTTCTTCTGCTTCTAGTCTGGCCAGTTCTAGTTTGCTAGCTGCTTCACTGGTAGTCATTTTCCTGGTTTTCTTGTGCTGGGTCTCACCCTCTGCAGTTGACTGAAACTGGGATGTATTTAGCTCAGGCTCCTGCTGAGTGCTGCTGAGTTAACAGAGACTTTCTAACAAGCTACTCCCGAGGATGTAAAAAGAAAAAAAACACAATTCAGCTTGTAAATTATCTTTACCAGTTGTTTGCTCATTCATTGAACCCTTCTCTTAACAAAGGACCTTGTTAAAAAAACTTAACACCTCTGCCTTCAGGCAAGGAGAGATAAGATATGCATCTACCTTCAGCTCTGCTCTCCAAGCAGCTAGAAGGAAAAAAAAATCTCTTACTGGCTTTTGGGTTTAAAACGATCCCACCGCTGTGCCACCATGTCAAGGCTGTATCCCTACTTTGAACTTTAGGGTACAAATGTAGGGGCCTGCATGAAAACTGCTAAGCTTATCTACCAGCTTAGCTCTGGTCCCGCTGCCACCATTCTCGATGGATTCCCTCCCTGGGAAGCCTTGAGAAACCTTTCACCAATTCCCTGGTGAATACAGATCCAAACTGCTTGGATCTTAAACAAGGAGAAATTGACCCTTCCCCCCTCCTTCCTTTCACCAACTCCTGGTGAATACAGATCCAAACCCCCTTTGGATCTTAAAACAAGGAGAAATCAATCAGGTTCTTAAAAAGAAGGCTTTTAATTAAAGCAAAAGGTAAAAATCATCTCTGCAAAATCAGTATGGAAAATAACTTTACAGGGTAATCAAACTTAAAGAGCTCAGAGGAATCCCCTCTGTCTTAGGTTCAAAGTATAGCAAACAAGAAAAGCACTCTAGTAAAAGGTACATTTACAAGCTGAGAAAACAAAGTAAATCTAAGACGCCTTGCCTGGCTTTTACTTACAATTTTGAAATAAGAGAGACTTGTTTAGAAAGATGGGGAGAACCTGGATTGATGTCTGGTCCCTCTCAGTCCCAAGAGCGAACAACCCCTTAAACAAAGGACACACACAAAAGCCTTTCCCCCCCCAAGATTTGAAAGTATCTTGTCCCCTCATTGGTCCTCTGGGTCAGGTGTCAGCCAGGTTACCCGAGCTTCTTAACCCTTTACAGGTAAAAGGATTTTGGAGTCTCTGACCAGGAGGGATTTTAGTACTGTACACAGAGAGCTGTTACCCTTCCTTTTATAGTTATGACAGCATCACAAAAACGCAGTATAACCACTATGGTTAAGAAAGCCTATCACCTTTATTTTGGCTGCAAAATTGGAGATCAGGACAAGAGGTGGGCCCCACACATATGCTGCAACACTTGTGCAACAAATCTTCGCCAGTGGTTGAACAGGAAAAGGAAATCTATGCCTTTTGCAGTGCCAATGATTTGGAGAGAGCCAACAGATCATACCAGCAATTGTTACTTCTGCATGGTGCCTCCAGTTGGGAAAGGTGTGTCAAAGAAGAAAAAGTGGACTGTGCATTATCCAAACATTCCATCAGCTATACGCCCAGTACCCCACGGAGAAGGACTGCCGGTTCCTGATGCACCAGAATCATTCTCACTTGAGTCAGATGAGGAAGAGGAAGAGGATGAAACTTCTGGTCCTGAACCATCAATGTCACAGGACCCACATTTTCTCCCATCCTCCTCCTCTGAACCACATCTCATAACACAAGGTGAACTGAATGACCTTGTCAGGGATTTGGAACTACCCAAGAGTAAGGCAGAGCTGTTGGGCTCCAGACTACAGCAGTGGAATCTCCTGGCAGGTGATGTTCGGGTTTCCATGTTCCGTGACCGTCAAAAGGATCTTGTCCCATTCTTCTTCATGGAAGGTGATCTTGTAGCCTGCAACAACATCGATGGTGTGATGGCAGCCCTCAACATCGTTCATGATCCAGATGAGTGGAGACTGTTCATTGATTCATCGAAGACGAGTCTTAAAGCTGTTTTACTGCATAATGGCAATGTTTTGCCATCAATTCCAGTTGGTCATGCAGTCCATAGGAAGGAAACCTATGACAACATGAAACAACTTTTGAGGTGCATAAACTATGACCAACATCAGTGGCAGCTTTGTGGCGATTTGAAGGTTGTTGCTCTCTTGCTTGGTCTGCAGACTGGATACACAAAGTACTGCTGTTTTCTCTGCGAATGGGATAGTCATGCAAGAGATTCCCACTACATCAAGAAAGATTGGCCACTCCGACAGTCATTGGAACCTGGGAGGAAAAGTGTTCAGCATCCACCACTTGTTGAATCAAGGAAGATTTTGTTACCACCCTTACACATCAAGCTGGGTCTGATGAAGAACTTTGTCAAGGCCATTGACAAAACACAAGCAGCTTTCAAGTACCTCCGTGGAAAATTTCCAAGGTTAAGTGAAGCTAAGATAAAGGAAGGTGTCTTTGTTGGTCCTCAGATTCGTGAACTTCTTCGAGATGATGCATTTGACCATGCACTGCGTGGCAAGGAAAAGACGGCATGGAAAGCCTTCCAGTTAGTGGCAATAAATTTTCTCGGAAACAACAAGGCAGACAACTACAGGTTGTTGGTGGAAAACCTCCTCAAGGCATACAAAAGCCTTGGTTGCAACATGTCACTAAAGATAAATTTTTTGCACTCTCATCTAGATTTTTTTCCACCGAACTGTGGAGCAGTGAGCGACGAGCACGGCGAGCGATTTCACCAGGACATTGCAACAATGGAGAAACGCTATCAGGGCAAATGGAGCCCATCAATGCTTGCAGACTATTGCTGGACAGTGACAAGAGATGCTCCATTTAATGAATACAAGAGACAAGCCAAGAAGCGCCGAGTAGACACTGAATAGGACTAAACTATGTACAGAATAGTTTTTTGCCTTTTGTTTCATAATAAATTTTATTTATATAACCCTTTGGCTGATTTTTAAAGTGTTACATAAACAGGACAGGTGAAATATTATCATGTAAAGCAACCATAAACACATGAAAAGACCTAGGTTTACAATTTATGATTAAAATTCTACTATCTACACAATATACATAGACATAAAATGTAAAAACTTAAATATCTTAGAAACAGTAGCCAATCAGTTGTTTTAATTGTCATATTTGAATTCAGCACATCAAAATACATAATAAATAGCACATTTTATCTCTGAAGCAGACGACTTCTCAAAAATTATAGACCAGTGTAATCTGTGAAGGAATTTCTGTCAGTATCCTTTGTCCTAGAGCTGGGTGAAGGTTTTCAACCAAAGCTCTTTTTCAGTGACAAATGCAGATTTGTTAACACCAAAACGTTTTGCAAATTCATGTCAGTTTTGTTGAATTGTTCATGTTGAGAAAAAAGCACCAACAAAAAACAGTCTACAAATGTCAAAAGATTTCAACATTATCAAAATGAATCATTTCAATTTCTCAGTTCAGAACAACTTTTTTGTTTCAAAATTTCCAGAATGTAGACATATTGAAAAAAATGCTCAAATTGAAACAGAACATTTTGGTTTGGGTCAAACAAAACATTTCATTCGTCTTGAAATGAATTTTTTTCAACTTCTTGGTTCAACAAAAACACTTGAAAATGTTTCATTTTATGCCGACCCAAAATTATTTCTTGTTTATTATTATTATTTTTCAGAACTGCTCACAAAACAAAAAAATCAGTTATTCACACAGCTCTATTTTGCACACTACGGGTACGTCTATACAGGGCTAAAAGACACTCAGCATAGCTGCAGCTGGCCCAGGTCAGTTGTCTCAGGCTAGCGGGGCTCGGGCTGCAGGGCTAAAAATTATTATGTAGAGTCTTTTGGGCTTGGGCTGGAGGCTTTGCACAAATCTACACAAAGATTTTTCAGCTCCAGAGCCCGAGCCCCACGAACCCGAGTTAGCTGATCCTGGCTTGGACAGCTGTGGCCATGCGGCGGGTTTTTTATCCCTGTGTAGACATGGGCCAAAAGGTGAAATCCTGGCCCTATTGAACTTGATGAGTATTTTTCATTGACATCAGTGTGGGGGTAGGGAGCAGAATTTCTCCCTATGTTTCATTGCTCAGCATAGCCATTTGCGACTTCCAAGTGAATGGAAGGGACAGGGGAGGAGAGACATGTTTACCCACCAGAAGGAAGTCCATGGAAACCAAAAGTATTTTCTAATGTGGTCCAATGACACCTTATTGTATCTCCAATTGCTGGGACATGTTGTGCCGCTTCCCATCAAAAAGAGGCTGCGTGACTTCAGACACCTGCTCGTTCTTTTGATTTAGAGGAGCATGAATCATGTCTTTTAATCCTTTTTTTCCTGCCTGATGAAGTGAGGGTGTTTTGTGGGTTTTTTCAGTGAGTGCAAAGGGAAGCAAATTGGGGAGTACCACAAAAAGAGCAAGAGCTTCCTACAACATGATTCTGCCTCCCTTATTCATCTTGAGTAGCATCTTTCTTCATAACCCACCCCGCTTTCTTCAATGTGACTACTCATGGAGTAAGTTACTTAGTAAGAGTGTCAGATTCTGACCCTATGTAAGTGGGGCGGATCATCCCCTTTCCTTCACCAAACTGCTCTAAGTGCCTGAAACAAATATACAGGGTAAGCGAGACAGAGAAAACAAGTGAACTGACTGGCATATTCTGATATGTTTAAGGAAAATTATTAATGAAAAGGCCTGAGGAGTGAATCTAGGTTTATATTCCCTCAACAGTTTGTCTTCTAATTAAAACAGAACTCTGGAGCATAATTAATAGTGAGCTTTCTCAAAAGCATTTCTTGCAGCTTGTATTGCACAAAAAGAGGATTTGGTAGTTTGTGTTTATTTTTAAATTACATGCTGGCATCATTAGTGGGGACCGACACCCTGGTGTGTGCCTCATCTCTGAGTGTCATTTCGTCTTGGATTTCCCCACACTGCTGGATGCTCACTTTGGCTTGAAGGTTCTCCCTAGCAGGGGGACAAGAATTGAATCCAAGCAGGCTTGGGCAGGATCAGTGTCCTGAAACAACCTTCCTCCAAACCTCTGGACCCTAGAGGATTTCATTCTCCATGTTCATTCAGCCACGGACATCTCTCCTGCTGCTCTACCAGCGGGCCCCCCCACAGACTATTAGCACTGGTGATCAGAGGATTAGAGGAGAATTAAATCTCTGAATTTCATTTTGATGCCTCCCCCCATCAGAGGAGTCTGCCTTGCTTTGGAAGGACCACTCCCGGCAGGGTTAAAAGTTAAGTTAATGTCACTCTAGCTGAGAGTATTAATCTCATCTGAGTTCTCACTATCCATCTTGTTCTCTTTCACACCGCACCAAAGACCAATAATATATTCAGCAATCCCAGCCCTTAGGGAGTATCTGATAATTACTTCCAAGGTGGAGCATATTTGATTAAGGGAGCATGGATAATGAACTGTGAAGAAGAAATATGAGGTATTGAAAAGAGGAAACTATTCTCCGCTGTGTGATTTGACAAAATGAATTTAAAATTAGAAAGACAGTTAAAGAATAATAAATTTTCTCTCCCCTTGTATGCTTTAGTTCCATAGATTTTGCCCATACATAGCAGATGTGCTACTGCGTGCAATTCTGGTGCTGAGCACACTTTGAAATGGGTGTTCAAGAGAGAACCACACAGGGAAAGGAGGATGAACTTGCACCTTTCTCAGGATTGTTTTCCTATCTTAGATAGAAAAGTGAGGAAGTCACTCCTTCCACATTGGCATCTGTCTGATGATCCAGCCCCTGTGCGTACCCAGCCATCATTATCTGCAATTGAAAGTCTGCCTTGTGCATCCAGATTCAGACAGATTATAATGATGATGAGGGATCTGGGAGGTGAGGCAAATAATGTTTGCTGTTGAGAGCGGAGAGCAGCTGATTACTAACTACAGAGGAGTGTTGTTTGCTTCTGTCTGACGTGTGGGGGCGAGGGGACTCCAGCCTCACGAGCTATTCAACATGAAAAGCATTGGCTGATAAGGTCCACACTAATGTCAGATATTGGGTATTCCAGCTGTCCCTCAGCTTGTTAACTGGAACAAAGATGAGACTCTGGAGAGGGGCCCTGCAGCGGAGAAGAACCTGAGCCATGTTTCTGTGGTTCTCTGGCATAGATTTTAGTCACAGCCCTGGATGGAGAAGAATGTGACCTACAATTCTTGGTTCACCTGGAATGGTGTGTAGGTGCAGGCACTGGGAGGAGGTGAATCTGAACTGGGGGACTGCGCTCACATGGGAAGAACACTGGGGGCCAGAGGAAAGAGACCCTGGCCATGGTTTCTCTTCTTCTGAGGATAAGACTCTTAGTACAGAAGGAGAAAAGGAGGAGCTGAGTTTGTGTTCTCTGTGGTGTAGTTTGGAAATTGTTCATCAGAGTGAAGGTCCTGAACTAGATTTCTCTTCTCCCTCTGACAAGGACTCTTTCTCTCCTGACATGGCAAGGAGCAGAGGGCTTTGTTTCACTGTACTTGTTGCTGGGCCTCTTGTCCCCACGCTGCCAAAGAATCATTCAGGGGGCCTTGGAGAGAGATTGCTGCACTCTCTGTTAAAGATGGTTGTTTACAGGCTCCCAAAGGGACCACGGTCAAACTACAAACTGCGGGTTAAAATGTACAGGGGATTTCAGAGAGGAGAAATCATGGGAACAAATGCCCCTGGCCTGGCACACTCTTGTGTTCCTGTTTGTTTAGCTTGGATTGCATTCCTCATACAGCAGGGCAGAATTTGATGCTAGGAATTTATACCTTGTGGTCAGCAGCATCTGGACGAAGATGATCTTAAACGCAAAGAAGAAGCTTACAAGAAGTGGAAGATTGGACAAATGACCAGGGAGGAGTATAAAAATATTGCTCAGGCATGCAGGAGTGAAATCAGGAAGGCCAAATCACACTTGGAGTTGCAGCTAGCAAGAGATGTTAAGAGTAACAAGAAGGGTTTCTTCAGGTATGTTAGCAACAAGAAGAAAGTCAAGGAAAGTGTGGGCCCCTTACTGAATGAGGGAGGCAACCTAGTGACCGAGGATGTGGAAAAAGCTAATGTACTCAATGCTTTTTTTGCCTCTGTCTTCACAAACAAGGTCAGCTCCCAGACTGCTGCACTGGGCAGCACAATATGGGGAGAAGGTGACCAGCCCTCTGTGGAGAAAGAAGTGGTTCGGGACTATTTAGAAAAACTGGATGTGCACAAGTCCATGGGGCCGGATGCGCTGCATCCGAGGGTGCTAAAGGAGTTGGCGGATGAGATTGCAGAGCCATTAGCCATTATTTTTGAAAACTCATGGCGATCGGGGGAGGTCCCGGATGACTGGAAAAAGGCTAATGTAGTGCCCATCTTTAAAAAAGGGAAGAAGGAGGATCCAGGGAACTACAGGCCAGTCAGCCTCACCTCAGTCCCTGGAAAAATCATGGAGCAGGTCCTCAAGGAATCAATTATGAAACACTTAGAGGAGAGGAAAGTGATCAGGAACAGTCAGCATGGATTCACCAAGGGGAAGTCGTGCCTGACTAACCTAATTGCCTTCTATAAGGAGATAACTGGCTCTGTGGATGAGGGGAAAGCAGTGGATGTGTTATTCCTTGACTTTAGCGAAGCTTTTGATACGGTCTCCCACAGTATTCTTGCTGCCAAGTTAAAGAAGTATGGGCTGGATGAATGGACTGTAAGGTGGATAGAAAGCTGGCTAGATCGTCGGGCTCAACGGGTAGTGATCAATGGCTCCATGTCTAGTTGGCAGCCAGTTTCAAGCGGAGTGCCCCAAGGGTCGGTCCTGGGGCCGGTTTTGTTTAATATCTTTATTAATGATCTGGAGGATGGTGTGGACTGCACTCTCAGCAAGTTTGCCGATGACACTAAACTAGGAGGCGTGGTAGATACACTAGAGGGTAGGGATCGGATACAGAGGGACCTAGACAAATTAGAGGATTGGGCCAAAAGAAACCTGATGAGGTTCAACAAGGACAAGTGCAGAGTCATGCACTTAGGACGGAAGAATCCCATGCACAGCTACAGACTAGGGACTGAATGGCTAGGTTGCAGTTCTGCAGAAAAGGACCTAGGGGTCACAGTGGACGAGAAGCTGGATATGAGTCAACAGTGTGCTCTTGTTGCCAAGAAGGCTAACGGCATTTTGGGCTGTATAAGTAGGGGCATTGCCAGCAGATCGAGGGACGTGATCGTTCCCCTTTATTCGACATTGGTGAGGCCTCATCTGGAGTACTGTGTCCAGTTTTGGGCCCCACACTACAAGAAGGATGTGGAAAAATTGGAAAGAGTCCAGCGGAGGGCAACAAAAATGATTAGGGGTCTGGAGCGCATGACTTATGAGGAGAGGCTGAGGGAACTGGGATTGTTTAGTCTCCAGAAGAGAAGAATGAGGGGGGATTTGATAGCAGCCTTCAACTACCTGAAGGGGGGTTCCAAAGAGGATGGAACTCGGCTGTTCTCAATGGTGGCAGATGACAGAACAAGGAGCAATGGTCTCAAGTTGCAGTGGGGGAGGTCTAGGTTGGATATTAGGAAACACTATTTCACTAGGAGGGTGGTGAAGCACTGGAATGCGTTACCTAGGGAGGTGGTGGAGTCTCCTTCCTTGGAGGTTTTTAAGGCCCGGCTTGACAAAGCCCTGGCTGGGATGATTTAGTTGGGAATTGGTCCTGCTTTGAGCAGAGGCTTGGACTAGATGACCTCCTGAGGTCCCTTCCAACACTGATATTCTATGATTCTATGATTCTATGATGTCATGTGTCAGAGTTTTGTTTGATTCAGCATAAGAAAAAAATGAAGGCATAGACACACAGCTGTAGTAGATCCACATCATTCCATTGATTGTAATGGAATAACATCAATTTTAGAGCTGGACAAATAACAGATTTTTCAGTTTGTTGGCAATTTCAAAAAGTCAGAAAAAAAATCATTTCAGGTTGGACTGAAAATTATGGGTGAAGTGAAAAGCTGGAAAAAAATTGTTTTTGTGTGAATGAAATGTTTTGCTTCCACCATTTTAAAATGTTTTTGAACTTTATTTTAAAAATTAAAGGATGAAAAGTCATTTTAAACTGAAAAAATTGGAAAGTTGCATTTTGAAAATGTCAAAATGAAACATTTTGTTCTTTTCAGAACGTTTTTCCGCAAATGAAAAATTTGGCAAAACTGACAGAAATTTATGAAACATTTTGGTGTCACCAAATCTGAATTTTTCAACGAAAAAAGTGTGTGACAAATTTCACTCAGCTCTAATCAATTTACTTCAGCTGAAGACCTGAGCCCAAGCCTCTAAGGGGCCAAATTCAGCCTTAGTGTAACCCCACTGGTTTCAAAAAGACTTACACCAAGATTAATTTGGCCCCATGTGCCCTATCCTAATTCTAATTTTATCCAGGTTTAAACACATTTCCTGCATTTCTGGGTTCCTCGTTCTTGGGAAAGTTCATTTCTGTTCTCCCAGTGAATAAAATTGATTTCTATATTATTAATTCAGTGCTAATGGCATGCCTGCAGGATCCCCGAGTCCTGACCTTTCATATGTGGGAACCGTTACACACATCACTGAAATGCAGCCACCTCTGGGGTGAAAAGTGGTAGCTGTTTGATGGTGCTTGGCAGCACTGCAAAACAATTTAGGACTGAAAGTGACTTAGAGTATTGTCCTGATGTTTCAAACATGGTTGCATAAAGTTAGGCATCTGAATCCATATTTAAGCACATGAGTTGAAATCATTAGGATCTGCCTGTGGTGTCAGTTGCATCCTCTGCTTCCTGTTATCCTGAAACTGCTATGCAATGTTGCTGATACAGAATGGCTGAGCAGTGCCACCCTAGGGGTGGTTGCATTTCATTGGTTGGTGTATGATCCCAATGGCATATGTACAGTGTATAGGGCACTTTGAGATGAAAGATGTAGATGAATACTATGGGGTATTCATGTAAAGTCATTATACCAGAGGTAGCAATTCAAGCTTACCTTAGGGTCTTATCAATCCTGGAGAATGTCACCCTGCTAAATACCTCTTGTTCCCACTCCAATGATTGAAATGCCACTCCAGTCCACAGTCATGAGTGCAGTGCACCCAAAACCCCATTGCACTCAATGAAGGGAGCAGTTTTCATTCTCTGGAGCTTACGGGGTGGCTTGCAATGAAGAACTAGATAAAATCAGGTCTGATTTGCTCTCCTCTCTCTCCCTAGGAATACACCATTGATGTATTTTTCCGGCAGTCCTGGAGAGATGAGCGGCTTAAGTTTGATGGCCCCATGAAGGTCCTCCCCCTTAACAACTTGCTGGCCAGTAAGATCTGGACTCCTGACACCTTCTTTCACAATGGCAAGAAATCAGTGGCCCACAACATGACCACACCCAACAAGCTGCTGCGCCTGGTGGACAATGGCACCCTTCTGTACACCATGAGGTAGGTGTGCCTCTCCTGGGCATGGACAGAACCTGAGCCCATGGTTCTGCGAAAGCCCTAGGCCCTGGCGGGGCCCAAGCTGAGGTGATCCTATGGCATGCTCTGTCCAGGGCTGTGCAAGCTTCCCACTTTTTAAGGACCAAAATGAGTTTAATCTCTTGACAGTTGAGCTGCAGATTAATCTGCATAGTGTCAACAAGCTATCACGCCTACAACTGGAAAACAATGCTTAACATTTCGGTAGCACGTTTCAAACATTCATTAATCCTCACTGCGGTCCTGGGACGTAGGTCTCTCAGGATCAATATGCTCCTGTTTCCAATGAGGAAACTGAGGCACAGAGGCTAAATGACAGGGTGTCCCTGAGTAAAGAGGTGAAAATACTGGGCTTGATGCTCCACTGCCTCACACCACTGTGGACTCATTTAAACCTGTGAAAAGTGAGTATAAAGTGCTGCTGCATCAGGATGGAAGTTGCATTTACACTATACTGCACTCACTTTAAATCAGGAGTGATTCCATTGTACTCAGTGGAGTTACACTGGTTTTAAATTAATGCAAGTAAGAGAAAGATCAATCTCATAGACTCATAGACTTGAAGGTCAGAAGGGATCATATCTGTCTGTCTTAGGTATTTATCTGGCCTCCATTATCATAAGTATCTGAGTGCCTCGCTATCTTGAATGCATTTGTTGTCTCTACATGCCTGGGAGAATGAGTAATAGGACCCCCCAAAATCATTTCTGGATTTTTCTGCATTAATTAAAGGTTAGCTTGCACCCAGCTTGAGACATCACAAGACAACATGGAACACAGAGATGAAGGGAATCTGAAAACGCTGATAAGGAGTTATAGATGTGTAGAGTATCTACATGGAAGTGGAATGAGAGGCCATAAGAATGAAGCCCAAGGGTCATCAGAGCCCAAAGATTGAAAAATAGTTGGCCTCAAATAGTCTATTACAAGGATATAAGAGAAGAGAGCGACAAGCCACCACAATGAATGATCCAACAGATCTGGCCCAAAGCAAAGACCCCACATCCTGAGAGATGCTGAATCCCTGCAGTGGTTCACCATCTCTCAGGATTTACTCCCAAGAGACCGCCTGGCACTGGATACCAAAAGCAGCCCATAGCCGAGATCCCGCCAGTAGCTCTGCTGCAATCCAAACTTTCCACATCCAGCTGAGTTAGTCACTGCAAAGTCATTCCAACTCTTTATGAAAGTAGCATTGCTTGAACATCTGGCTTGGAACTTTGGCTGCAGCGGGTCACGCTGAAGTTGGAGGCTTTGTAAGAGATGACCCTGGACAATGTAGTCGAAAAGTTTAGAAAGAACAGGGTAACAAACACAGCAGGTTGGAAATTTTCCAACTGACAATGCCATTTCATTGAAATCGAAATGTCAGTTTTGATGAAATTTCATTTGTAAAAACTAATCAGAACAGAACACTGTGATAAGGGTGAAAGAGCAGCCTCTGCACTTCTTAGGGGCAGTGTCCCTTCTGAAACAGAACGATTTGATTTTTCATTTCAAAATGACGTATTGTTTCCAATTTGTATAATATAACATGATTAATCACAGTTGAAATTGGATTGAAATGTTTTGATTTTCTCAAAACGAAGCATTGCAATCAACCACCAGCAAACGAAGAAATGGAATTTTATTTCCAAGGGAATTGTGAGAATGTTTTGGGTTCCATTTCATAATACACGAAAAGGCCGATATCGCAGAATTTCCTATGAAATAGCAAATCTGTTTTCCACACAGCTCTAGTAACAAAGAAATGGCCAGTGCTCTGTGTAGGAAAGTGCCCATTTCAAGCCTACTACCTCAGGGTTTGCCCCATTTCCAGAAATTCAGCATGGCTTTTTGTCCCATATGTATCTAACATGACTTCTTCCCCATGGCCCCAAAGGAAATACCTGCTGTGGGCCAGACTGGATTTGTGACAGCACCTTTGTAGGGGTGCTCAGAATCAGGGCCAGTGTAAGGAGCCTCCCCTCACCTCATGCATCCTGCCCCTTAGGGGTGCAGAGACGGCTCTTTCCATGACCCCCAGGTGTGTGCAGCTTTCTAAAAGGAGCAGTGAGGGGGCAGATCCATGCCCTGATCCCCTCCCCCCCTCAGAACTGGCCCAGCCTAGTCACACTAGAGGGGATGGGGCTGCACAGTCCTGATAGCATGGTGGTGCATGCACACATCCCCAGACCTATGCAGTGGGGAGGCTGGGAACTGATTGTACCTCTCTGAGCTCCCTTGGGAAGGTGTCACTCTGCACTCCCTCTACTCAATGTGTTCAGTCAAGCTCAGTATGGCACTATGCAATTGGACACATGAGATACTGCCTTCTTTTTTATATATATATATATATAAATGGAGATATCCTATCTCCCTAGAACTAGAAGAGACCTTGAAAGGTCATTGAGTCCAGCCCCCTGCCTTCACTAGCAGGACCAAGTACTGATTTTGCCCCAGATCCCTAAGTGGCCCCCCTCAAGAATTAAACTCACAACTCTGGGTTTAACAGGCCAATGCTCAAACCACTGAGCTATCCCTCCTCCCTAAGCTTGCAGTGGGTCCCTCCTAGTCCAGCCCCCTAGAGGCATCAAATGCTAAAATAAGCAAATAGAGGCATTTCCACTGCTATTTATACTGTTAGGAAACCAAACTTCTCTTCGCCAAGAGTTTGCATTCATCTGTAGCCGCTCTGCTGGAACAGCAATTCTGACACATGCATCCAGCATCGTGTGACAGTATTCATAGCTCCTGGAGAGAGGCCCCTTCATCACTGAACTGCGCAAACCAACTGCAGCTTAGTATCCAGAGATATCATAGCATCACAACGCAACCTTCTCACGCAGCGTCACAAAGCAGACATCAGCACACGGTGTCAGGGCATCGCATCTATTGTTTTATGGCCTTCCCGGCTCCAGCACAAATATCTCCTCTCTCTGTTCTCCTCTTCCTGGCTGCTGAGTTATAGTGATCAGTGTTACCGTTCCCTACTTTCCCACCTGCTTGGAGGAACAGCAGTAGAACACAGGGGCTTTAGTCCTGTTATGCAGTGCTCCCTCTGCTGTCTTGTCTGAGGCCAGCCGCAGTTTGTAGAGCAAGTCTCAGGTGCATGTAGCTCACAAAAGCCACATTCAGCATCCCACAGTCCAAATGTAGCTCTGGAGCCCAGATTGACTAACGAGTGTATGTGGATCTGCACAGGGTGTGAAAATAGCTCAGCCAGAAGCAATGGGCTTGATGCAGAAACGTCAGGGTGAAATCTGTGGGCTGTTTTATTCAGGTCAGCCTAGATGATCATAATGATTCCTCCTCCTGGCCTTAAAATGTATGAAAATATCACATGCCTAATTCTGTGCATAGAGCACAACACTTTGAGAACCTAGCCCTTAAAGAGCCCTTCTGCTCTGCAAAGCAACTCAAAAAAGGCATTGTGGGGTTTACACATGTATTGTTTCTGTGATTTCCAAATTATATGTGCTCAGGTAAACGGGAAAAGATGTTTTCTTTGATTGCCAGCCCTGCAAACTCAACTGGGGACCTGAAAGGCAAGCTGGGCTCTTTTGTTTTCAGGCACCATCTTCAAGCAATAAAGGTTCAGGGGACCAAATTATCTCCTTAGTGAAATACGTGCAGCTCCCTTGTCTTCAAAGGGACTGCATGTGTACATTGACTCAAAACTAGTAAACTGTTGTGGCTACCATTGGTGGTGGAACAGTGAGGAAGTTACAGAGAAAGCTCACCATAGACACAGCCTGAGTTCTGCCCTTGCTAAAGGTGTCACAGATTCCATAGTTGTTATTAACAGAGAGGGACCAAAAGCTGGAACATTAAGCCTGAGATCTGAGTCCCAAGAGCCAAATTTGTCTCTACAATTAAGCTTCCATGTTGGATCCAAAAGCAGAAGAGGCCTATTTTCCTGCTCAGTTTGTGTGCAGCTGAACTGTTGCAAGGACGAGTCTTAGATGGCAGAAATCTCATAAGACCAGCTGATCCCCATCTTGGGCTGAAATACTGCCATTTGGGGATGAAATTTCCTGAAAACAAATAATGAGATTTCAGTGCTGGCAGATCCAAACTCTGAATCCTAGAAGTGACTCAGCCTCGAACCCAAACCCCAGACTGGAGCCTAAACCCAACTCAGAGCTGAACCCCACCTGTTCAGCCTACCTGTGATTATTAAGGAATAGCCTGGGACAGCAAAGTGAGGTATAGGAAAGGACAAAGCCAACATGATATAACTGGCATAAACAGAGTCTCTGGTGCTGTACAGGGTTCTATAATGCTTTTGTGCCATATATAGACCAAGGGATTATCACATTTAACTCCAAGAAATTGGAATGAGTCTATAGCTCATCCGCTAGCACTACACAGGTAACTGCATGAGCGATAATGACACATCAAAGGTTTTGATAATCTCATGGTAACCATGAGAACTGAAGCTGAAGTGGTTTGTAGTACCATCAGCCCCAGAGAGGTGTATTTAGCCTGATACACACTTCTTGCCATTGGATTTAGCTGTTTAAAGGAACTCAACTGATTGTATGAAGGAAAACATAATTTCTTTCTGTGTGTCTAATTTTTGTCAGATTGTTCCTGCTGGGGGTGGAGCAGGAGAGGAGAAAACTTAGAGCTTGCAGGGTGATTTCAAGACCACTATAAACAAAAAGTGTATTGTAGGTGGGTGGGACAGAGAAGATTACTGATTAGAGGGTAGAATGGTAGGATTATGAGATCAACTAGAGCTGGGTGAAATGTTTTGGACCAATAATTTATTTGCTGAAAACTGCAGTTTTGAGTTGACTGAAACTGTTTATGAGTTTGGGTCAGATTCAGTGAATAGTTTCAGCCAAGAAAAAAAAAGACTTTTTTTTTTTACATCAAAACATTTCAGTGCAACATTTTTGAAACAGAACGTTTCAGCTCTTTGTTGTGAAATGAGGTTTTGTTGTGAAACCTAGTTCATTTTATTTAAAAACAAAACAAAGGATTTAAAAAAAAAACAAAATAAAATGAAATATCCTGTTTTGAGTTAAATTAAACATATTATTTGACCCTAAACAAAAAAAAATCCATTTTTCATTGTGGTGAAAAAAATTGAAAAAATGTTTATTTCAGGTTGACCCAAAATGAATTTTTCCCCAGGGTTTTCATTTCTGTCACTGAACTGAAAAATCCGTTATTTGCCCAGGGCCAGGTCAGAGGTACCTCAGCCAATCATCATGTGCTGTTTGGGATTCGTAGGGATATTTCACAGCTAAACTATCTGAGCCCCAAGATGGCATTGCACCTCTGAGCTAGGACTGTCGTCTCTGCTCGCTGTAGTGTTGCTGTAAATATGGATAGCTCTGCAACAAGTCTTTTTGCACAAGTGCTGCAGAGGCTGTGGTAATTGCCTGAGAAATGAGACATATTCCTCTTAGTCTGACATTTTGACATTTCATTAGGCAAAGCATATGGTCCTGAAGAGTCCTTGGGCCAGGAACAGGGCTCAGCAGGAGAGGCCATCTGGGGGGAGAGGGGAAAGGGAGGGATGTCTCCCCTCCTGAGCTGTGATTGATTTCAGAGTCCACATCAATATTTTAGCTAATTAGTGCACAGCAGGATGAGAGAGTGAGCATGCTGGGGTATGAGAGAGCGAGAGATCACATGTGTGAGAGTGTGCACACACGTGTGCAAGAGAGAGGAAGTGTGTGTGAGAGAGATCACATGTGTGAAAGCCATGGAGTGTGTGTACGTGGAAGAGCACAGTGTGTGTGTGTGTGTGTGTGTGTGTGTGTGTGTGTGTGAGAGAGAGAGAAAGTATGTGAAAGCACATACAGTTGCATGTGAGAATATGTGTGTGTGAGAATGTGTGAGAATGCATGTGTGTGTGAGAGAGAGCACATGCCTGCCCCTGTGTGCCCTTGCGTGTGAGAGAGAGAGTTCTAAGGCCTATTCCCCTTTTCCCTACAGCGAGAAAATGCTACCATTGGTCATGTTCTGAGGCATTAACTTTTTGGCTGGTTGAAAAAGCTGAAAAGTTTCAGGTGAGATTTTGCCTGAACATTTTAGCCATTTCATTTCCCATGGTTTTTCAAGACCTCAATGTTTAGTTTTCTGTATAATTTCAGGGACCCCCATATTCCCCCAGTTTATGGGATGGGGAGAAGCTGTTGTTTTGTGGTGAGGGGGATGGGCTCCTTTTGGTTTGGTATCAGCTAGTAAAATTCTCTTTGAGCTTGAAATTCCATCCGTTCCATACATTTGCAATTTCACATGAAGTGGCCATGGCAGCCGTCTCTGGCCATTCTGGCTTGTGCAGAATGCCCAGAGGCATGCAAACATCTGTGATACACAGAGACAGATGCAGACAAGGTCAAGCAGATCGGAAGTGTCCAGAGACCAACAATACTGATTCCACCTACAGATGTGGAACACTTTGTGCTGGATCCTTCACACCCAAGTCAAAAAGACTGATTGCTCTGATCTATGGGCAGCCAGATTGAGGAGTTTGAGGCTGAGGGCCAGGTGGATACTGTCATTGCTAATGATAAGGTGCAGCTGTGGGAGAGACTGCCTTGGTGCTGCTCTAAAGTACACTAGGACCATGGTGGCAGGGACCCCAAAATCTGGGGTCTGTAACCAGCATCTTTGTACCCTCCGTGACTCAGCCACTCCCAGGGGACACTGATGGCAGCTGAGCATCTTGCCCAGTATAGTTAATTAAAAAGGCAGATTTGGCTTATTAGAAAAGCACTAATGATGAGAGTTTATCCTTTGGGCGGGATGACTTTGGAATCAACTCGCTGGGGTACTTTTGAAATGATAAGGTCATCAGTGAAGCAAGAAGGATCTGGGCCGAAGAAGACGGCTAAAAGAAAGGGTAAAACAGGCCATGGATGGTAAAACGGGCAATTTCCACATGGATGAAAACAGCGAGGAAGTTTGAAGTTCATGCACCAACAGTCCCATGCATGCATCAAGGTCCCAACAGTATTTTTATGCCAATAACATTGAAGGGTGTTACCAAAAAAAATCCATTCTAGCTGGAGAAGAGACATTTGAAGCCCAGAAAGACATATGTCTCCCTCAAGGACGGAGTGATAAGAACTATGCAGACCTGACAGAAGAGCTAACAAAATGCTAAGTTCCCCAAACAAATTTGTAGCTGAGAGAGAGACGCTTCACTTAAGAAACCAAAGAGAAGTAGCAAGTGTATCTGATTTTCTGGGTGTTCGTCCCCAATCATTTTGGGAGCTTGTCTGCCTTTTGTATTTGGGATCAGAAATCTAGAATTAAGACATAGGAACTGAAGCTGGAATAAGTAGTGCATGCAGTGTTAGTATGTGAACCCAACGAAGGAAATGGACTGCAAACATCAGACCAGATACAGAGCCCATGGCAGTATTTCCATTGATGTCAGTGAGTTTTGGATCAGGCACTGAAAGATACCTCTGCCTACGTGCCCTGTTGTCCAGTCCGCGCATGAGGAGTGAAGAGGACATCAGCAAACTGGGGGCAGCATGTGTGGTTTTGTTGCTTGGGGATGTTACTTCAAATCGCTCAATATTTCTGTACCAGGCCAAAAAGCCGGAGCTGGGGTCAGAGAGGCCTGGGCAGCAGATCACACTCAGCCAGGAGTATGAAGCACCTCACCAGCTGTGGGCTGGATTGGGAGCCCCTCACTCCCAAAGGGGAGCCATTACATGACTAGTCCCATTGACTTCCATTTAACCGATCCCCACTGGGAATACAGGATTCAGTCGGGTGCACAGTAAATATGCAGGACCTGTCCCTAGTGAGAGAGCTGGTGTTTTATAGCCCTGCTCACATCTGTGTGTAGGGCACAAAAACAAGTCTCCCATGCTCCATATAGGATTAATATCAATAATGTAAATAGGATCACGGAAACTGGCAGAAGTGCCCCAGTATCCGTAGTTGCTGAAGAAACATACAAGTGAAAACGTGCTCCTGTTACATGAAGAGAAAGTGGTGTAGAACTGGAACACGGGGGTGGAGATGAGAGAGACTTTGGGACGCTAGCAGGCCAATGTAGGGTACAAGCGGTCCTGTTTGCCTTTCCCATTAACTGTCACAGAAGGAAATTACTCTTCACTATACTTCAGTCATTTGCCTAACAAGTTAAAGGCCCTCACTAAGAACTACCCTGCCCAGGAGAGTGGGTTCTCTGCACCAGTCTGGGCCCAGCTGGCAGCAGTCCTACAGGGATTGTATGCCCAATGTGCCCTGGCCTCTAGCCATGGCCCTTCCCTGCCACTCCCTGTTCTTGCCCCTTCCTCTACAGCATGGGGGTTGGGAGGTGGAGCAGGAACTGGGAATGGCAGCTCTGCACAGCCTGTTAGGTCCTGTGGATATAATTACAAGAAAAATATAAATCTGCATTTCATTCAGACATGGGATTGTGAAAGGCATAAAAGCAAAAAGGCATGTTGTTAAAAGTGCCAGACTTACATTTCTCTTGCCTCTTGGGCCTTGCAAGAATCTATAGAAAGGCAATCAGAAGAATTGCAGAAGTAGGGACCTGTAAAGTTTAGAGAATGTGTTGTTCTTATAGTGTGTGTTTCTAGATGATGGGAGTGTGAGGATTTGTGGGAATTATAAAGTCACCAGACCCCTCTAACTGGAAGTGATATCCAGTTCCAACACTACAAGATTTATTTGCTAACCCGGCAGGACAAACATGACAACACGTTGCATCAGAGCAATTTTCTAACAAAATTTGTTCAGTGAACAGCTAGCTGACAATAAGCATTTCTGCAAGACCTATCCACTTTTATATTCAGTTGAACAGAACTCAGTGCTATCTGTAGCAGCTCCATCTACTGACTCACAATAATGTTGCACAAACATACACTCCATGCAATCTTAGTGTAGGGTGACCAGATGGCAAGTGTGAAAAATCAGGATGGGGGGGGGGTAATTGGTGCCTATATAAGACAAAGCCTGAATTTTGGGATTGTCCCTATAAAATCGGGACATTTGGTCACTCTATCCCAGTGATTTCAGTGAGGCTGCCGAGGGAATGTCGTACCAGAAACTGATCAATTGTGTCGACCTCAGTAGATCCATATACCTGGATCTAGTGGTTCCCAAGTGCATTGTTTCTGGTTTGCTTCACAACAATGACCTGCAAACCTGCTTGAGAAAAGTTTATTTTTGTCCTACACAAAATTTCAACAAAATCTTTTTTTTTTTTTTCCATTTTCATCAGAAATTTTCTTTGAATTTTTTGGGGTTTTGTCTAAAACTCCCAAATTATATTTTTTTCTTTTTGGTATCTGAAAGACAAAAACTTTTCAGGGTTCTTTGGTTTTGTTTGTTTGTTTTGTTTTGTTTTTTTACAAAAACCTGAACATTTTCAATGAACAAGTACATTTTGTTTTGGTGAAAAATTCCAGTTTGGTGAAAGCCATTCTTCATCAAAAAATATTGCAATGGAAAATGTTCAGCTAGTCTTTGTGATCTAGGTTCTTCTTAAGACAACGTTAGCCTTGGTCTAGCTCCATTACCTGCAGTGTCCATCAGCCATGCCTTCTAGCGAAGCCATAGGAACCTTTCTTGACCATCTGAATTCTCAACAGTGTTATTTGGTGTCTCTAAAGCCCCTTCTGTTCTGGCTCCCTTCTGTGTATATTAAACAGCTGCAGACTTTCACCACCAGTTGCAATAGTTCAACAATGAGCATAAGCTTCTAGACTGAATAAAAACACTTTCTTGAATCCTTTTATTATCAGTCCCCTCCATGTGTGCCCCAAGTACTTTAGTGTCATTGGTGCTGTTATAATGGTTGCTGTGCCCCACCCTTGAATCAGCTGCATGTTAATGTGGAGGTGAAATGATGATAGGACCACATTATGTCCTGCTGCTCCATGGATTCACAAGGATGTGTGTGTGGAGAGAGTGGGGGAGTGCACTCGAGGAGTCCCTGACACACAATCCCCTCCTCTGCACAGCAGCAAGACACAATCACAGTCGCTGCCCTTCCCAAAGTGCAGGGTCTGTATCTCTGCACCCTCTCGGGGGGCCATAAGGGAGTAGGAAGAAGTGGAACTGTGGCCTAAAGATACCCCTACTTCATCAGCCAGTCCGTCTGGCCGGCATGCTTAGGGGCGTACATTGTACCCTGCTGTAGTAGAAGGCACATTGCCCTGGATTCCAGGGAGCTCAGGAAGGTAATGAAGAGCTGTGCCCAGTTCTTCCCAGGCTTTTACTCTCTGAAGTGCTTTGATGGTTTGTCTAACCCTAGTAACCATATAGCATGTGGAGACTCTGAATGTATAATCCATCAGCTTTGCAATAAGGTCCATGATGCAACCCCTGGCATTGCTAGAACGAGGTGTTAATGATCTCTCTGCACATAATGCATAGGCAAACAAATGTACAGGATTTTGATAGATTTTCTAGATGGCAATTAGTGGATAAAGGTGAACTTGGCCAGTAGGACTCAGTTTGCAAAATGGGGAAGGTGGCAAGAATTGAGTGCAACCTGTTCTCTTCATACCCAAGGCCCTGCTGCCAAGAGATCTGCTAGTAGTCAGCATTTTAAAACTGTGTAGACTTTGGTGGATATGCAGCAGCAGCTCCATGCTGGATCCTTAGCAGATGAGCATTTACAATGACGACCTATGTTTGTCTTGTAGGTTAACCATTCATGCTGAGTGCCCCATGCACCTGGAGGACTTCCCAATGGACGTGCATGCCTGCCCGCTGAAATTTGGGAGCTGTAAGTGCCTAGTTCAACCTTCTTAAAGGGGGAAGGGCACACAGTACAGTTTTGTGTGCCCATATGCTGGTAGCTTATTTATTTAATGGAACCCTTCAGTCAGGTATTTTAGATGGCATTATTATTAATCATACAGCGCCCACACATTTGCCAGGTGCTCCATATAATGAAATCAAACTGTGCTGTGCAGCAGTTCCCACTGTGGTCCATAGGAGCTGTGTGTGTGCATCTGCAGGTAATTTGGACTCCAGGGATGGGTAAGTGACCCTGGGTCTCACTGTAAGGTTACCAAGCTAGTACGGGGACAAACAGCTTCACTCACCTCTCTCTGGCTTGGGTAAGCAGTGCTCCCCCCACAGCTCTCTGTCCCACAGAGCTGGAGCTGGTGGCATTTCTCTGATGAAACCTTTGTCCATAGGATTTATTGAACTATTGAACTCCCAAGCTGTCAGACTCGGGGCTCTTTGGCAGGGTCCCCAGCTCCAAAGTACCTGCCAGCTGAGCTGTCCTGGAGCTGGGGCTCTGTTCCCTCTTGCGGAGAATTCTGAAATTGGTTGTTTTCATTCCCAATCAGAACAAAACCAAATTCTGAAATATCTAAATCCTCCATGAAACAGAATCACCTTCCTCTGCACAGCTCTACACATAGCCACCACCTGCTTGCCTAGTGAGCAGAGAGCTGCCCGTCTGGTTCAATCTACTTTAACCTTTGAGGGTTACCTATTCCCAACTAAGCAAAACAGTGTCCTGGATGGACACTCCAGGAGAAAAGAGTCCCAGAGGAAGAGCAGCTTGCTCTGGGCAAGGGTAGCTAACCCTGCATCTGCTCCTACACTAGCAAAGCCTGGAATCCGCTCTGCAGCTCAGATCCCATCGCAGGCCTGGAGAGAGAGGGCAGAGGAAGGAGACTCTCGCACACATTTTTGACAGGCCCCCGCGGTGGCGGAGTGTCATTTTTGTTTTTTTTTAATATTTCAGTATCTGAATGATGGGAGTGTTGAAATAAGAAGCTGAGAGCTTGTAAAAGTGGCCGTGATTATGATCAGTATCCATACGGCACTCATCAGTACAGTGTCTGAGCACACGGCTCATACTTTCAATAGAATGGCATCAAAACCTCACCTATACCGCCATGAGGAGTGCACCCTCAGCAAATCCCCCCACAGACCAGGAAGCTGGTCACCACGTAGTTGTAAGGAGTTTAGGCTTAGTCAGATCTGAGGCTTAAAGGGCTTCTGCAGTGTCCCTTTAACTCACCAGAAATATTCTTTAAAGACTCAGCAGAACTCAGCTCAGGTTTCTGAGGATCCTGGCAAGCTGGATGGATCATTGCCAATCTCTTGTTCCTATGCCACTTCTTAGCGGTGGCAGCCTTCCCAGTGGCTGCAGGGCAGAGCGCTCCCTCGAAAGCAGGGAGCCAAGCTTTGCACAGCAGCTTTCACTTTTCACCAACCAACCAACCCCTGTGTGCACATTGTTCCAAGGACTAGAAGTGAAATGAGTTTGAAGGTGTCGCCGTGCTCCCTAGGAGATGTATGTGCACATTGTCATGCCATGCTGCAGTGACTCAAGAGCATGAGTGCCAAGCTCAGGGCAGACTGTTAGGAATCAGGGCACAATCCTCAAACTGGTTGTGAGTTCTACAGCTCTCAGCTGCCACGGGCAGTGGGGGGGACCCTGAAGCTGTCAGCTGCAGAGGTGGCAGGTGCCGGACTCCCCCCGCCCCTCCCACAGCAGGGCTCAAACTCTCATCCCCCCTGTCAGCTCCATTTTGTCACAGTTATTTTTAGTAGAAGTCAGGGATAGGTCATGGGCTTCCGTGAATTTTTGTTTATTTCCCATGACCTGTCCCTGACTTTTACTAAAAATAACCATGACAAAATCTTAACCTGTCTCATAGCCAATCCTATAATAAACTGTATAAAGATTTGTTGTATGCAGTATTGTTGTAGAGACAAGGTGGGTGAGGTGATATCTTTTATTGGACCAACTTCTGTTGGGGTGAGTGACAAGCTTTCGAGTTTACTCAGAGCTCTTCTTCAAGTCTGAGAAATGTACTCACAGGACACTCTACTACAGGGGTGGGCAAACTACGGCCCGCGGGCTGCTTCTGGCCCATCAGATGTTTTTATCCAGCCCTTGAGCTCCCACCAGGGAGCGGGGTCGGGGGCTTGCCCTACTCCACCCACCCAGCGCTCCCCAGCCCCCGACTCACAATTCCCTTGATGAGCACCAACTTCCAGCACGCAGAGCCATACTGCGCAGGCGCGACTTCACCACGCTGTTTCCGGGATTGGAAGCCCGCCCCTACATGGCAGCCCCCCGCTACACGGCAGTGCGCCCAATCCCCTCCCAGTCTCCTACAGCTCCACGCTTGAGAGCCTCGAAACCGGCCAGGGGCCACACCCGTCCCAGCTACGGTGCCTCCGCCCGTGGCAGTGCCTGGTGCAGCTGTCTTGGTGTCACTGCCGGCAGGGCCCCTAGCAGTTCCCGGTAACACCCCCGTAGAGCCCTCCACCCCACCCCCGCGCCACACCCCATGAGTCCCCCCTCCCTCCACCTCGGTAACATCCCTTATAGAGCCCGCCATGCTACACCCCATAGAGTCTTTCCCCCACCCCACTGGGCATACATGGCCTGCCATACCATTTCCATACCCAGATATGGCCCTTAGGCCAAAAAGTTTGCCCACCCCTGCTCTACTACTCTCTGAGTATGTTTCCCAGAACTAAAGAAGAGCTCTGTGTAAGCTCAAAAGCTTGTCGCTCTCCCCAACAAAAGTTTGCCCAATGTCACCCACCTTGTCTCTCAATATATAAAGATTTATTAAATAGGAAAAGGAAACAAGAGAGTTATTTACAAGGTTAAAGCAGGTAAATATATAAACACAAATGAGTTACAATCTTAAGTTTCAAAAAGTAATAGATGCTTCTATAATAAGCAAGCTCTTTGTGACCTTTAGGGCTAACCCAGGCTAAACGCTAGGGATCTCTAGCTTATGCCTAGTAAACCTTGTCCCCAAGAGTCCAAGCAGCAGAGAGATCCTGTTCCGTCTTGTTAGAGGTTTTTATCTCTCTCCTCATTTGTGCTCTTAGTGACAAACACAGCTGACAGGAGGAATCTATTTGCATGACTCATCTTTATGGGGGGGAAGGGCAAAACAAACATCTTTGGTCCTCTTTAATGTTCCACAATAGTCTGTCTGGTGTCCATGGACCTTTCCTGTTGGGCAGGACTTAACACCTTCTGTTGGAGACCAGCGCTTCACACTGGTTAATGTCTGTCTCCTGCCTGATGATTTACACAGTCACAGAGGCTTACAACACAATGGCTCAAATATTGCCTTACAATATGGGGATATATGTTGTAGATGAGATTAATGCATGCAGCAATTTACAAGCATTCAATAAAGTCTAAACACTAAACACATTCTTATAACTCTAACACCTGTTTTAACAACACTAGCACACAGGTGAGCCAGGCCGATTTCAGCCATGTGTTTGTCAGTGATCCGTTGAGACATGGCATGAGCTGGCACCTGGTCTGCCAGCATCACACACACCAGAAAAATACCATGCAGTCTGGCTCAAAGTAGGACATCTATGCCGGGGACACCCAAGACTAGGGAAGCAGAGGATGCCACAGGAGCTGTGCCACTTAACGGTCCTGATTTGGACTGGGCTGCCCCACATTGTGCAAAGAAGATATTAAACAGACCAGAAATATCTTCAGGGCTTTAAACGGACCCAAAATATCTGTGCCACTGCTACACGACACAAGGAATGCCTTTGTCCCAGAGGACAACTGTTATAGTGTTGACAACCTTATTTGCATGCAGGATAACACGGAGGGGGGGGTGTGGATGTCTAGCACTGAAATAACAGGAGGGTTTCTAGTCTAAGGTTAAGGTGCATTGACTGTGGGGATCCAGGACTGGAATAAAAGGGGTTGCTACAGATCAGGATGCCGGTGCACTGGCAGAGGTGGGAGAAGGGCAGGCTTGGAAAAGCAGAGCGCTGCCGGTCAGGTTGAAGATGCATTAGCCGAGCTGCACTGGAAGTGCTTACACAGCACCGTTATGCACAGAGAAACGTCGCCCATTCATCAAAATCACCTTTTATTCCTTAACACTTAACAGGTTTGCCAAAAGCGAAAATGCAGTTATGGCTTTTCTTTTTTAATTAGACAAATCATTGAAGTTTCAACCCACAATGTCCCACAAAACTTCACAGGCTGGAATTTGACCCATCATCGATCCTGGAGAAAAATATCCTGGTCTCATTTTGGGTCTTGTTAGGGAAATCTAGGGAAAGGGGAAGAGTTAAAAATCTCTTGTCAGTGTCCTTTCCCAGCATCTGTTTAGCAGGCTTCTACGGTGGACGTGATCACTGCAGGGAGCTGCAGTCAGCGGTGGATTAAAGCAGGAATCTTGCCATCTAGCCCTTATGGTACAGCTAATGGCCTCTGGCTAGCTGGGAAGGTCCCTGGTTCTGAACACTCATGTCAGGGAACTTGCGTCACAGACTGTGCCTTGGAGCTGTCTGAAGGTATGCACCTCATTGTCTGCAACCTCCCCCCACCCCTGCTGTACTTCCAGGAGAACTCAGGCCCATTAGCTGTCTTTTTTGATGGGACAGGGATTTGAGATAGACTTGAGCTGCAAGTTCTTTCCCTAGTGGGGGAAGAGAAGCAGGTGGCAGTGAGGTACATGGGACTCCACTTCTCTTTACCCTCCAGTGAAACAGCTAGCAATTCCCCTGCTGAGCTGGGGGACTCGCTGGCTTACTGCAGGGGGAAAGGAGGTGGGAGGTTAAAAGAGAGCAGAGTTATCAGCATATTGCAAGTCTCATGATATTTGGTGTTTTTCTTCAAGTGCCAGCTCCTGGAGTCCTGTGATTTTGCAAAAAACCTCAGCTATAATTTTTTTACAATAAGGCCATTTCTAGTCCACCTGATTGAGGTGAAAATCTTGAAAATGTGACTCTCAAAACACTCCCGCCCCAGAGGGCAAATGCAAAGAATCCAAAATGTATTGTTTTGTGTATAATCTCATGATTTTTAAGACAATCTCATGGTTCTTTGGAGCCTGACTCATGATTTTTGAATGCTGCGGTGTCGGAAATAGTGAGAAAGCAAGCATGTGAGTATGTATAAGTGTGAGTGGGGGTGTTTGTGCGTGCAAGTGTAAGGGGGGAGTGCAGGTGGGGATGGTGTGAACGTGAGTATGTTTATGAATGGGGTGGGAGGGTTGAAGGTGTGCACTACATGGAGGCTGAGCACTACAGAGGACAGAGTAGAGCCCAGTTGATTGCTCAGCTGCCTGCCTGGGGAGGGAAGATGGAGGACTGAGGAGAGGGAGGAAGCTCAGAAGCTCTTTGAGGAGAATGTCCATGCCATTTGTATGGTGGCATGGGCCTCATTCAATAAAGGGGGCAGATTTTCAAAAGCATGGACGGAGTTAGGAGCAAAGGAGCTTCTGTATGCAGAATAGCTGTGATTTGGGAAACCCAGGTCTGCCAGATCCAGATTCTGTTTCTGACGCAGCCCAACCGATATCTGAGGCAGATGCTAGAGCAGAGAGAACACATGTTCCAATGTGTTCAGAAATGACAAGTCACTGCCAGGTAGGCCAGAATGTTAAAGGGGAGTGCGCTGCCCCTTAAAGTGTCCTTCGACCCCTCCCTAAACTCTAAACATACAGCAGGCAGCCCTGACTTTGGTTATATGATTAACTGTTTCTAAAGTCGTCTTGGTGGTTAGACATAGCTGGCCATATTATTTGCTGTGGCTCCTCTGAAGACGCACTGGGGCTGAATGTGGCCCCAAATCTTTGATATGTTTTAGGCTGGTCAGAAGCATGACCTCCTTCCTCCTCTTCCTCTGCAGATGCCTACACAAAGACAGAGGTGATCTACTCCTGGACGCTGGGGAAGGATAAATCAGTGGAAGTGGCCAAAGGTGGATCTCGCCTGAATCAGTATGACCTCCTGGGCCATGTGGTCGGAACAGAGACAGTCCGATCCAGTACAGGTACTGGAGTGAGGTGGGGCTGGAAGTGGACATAAGAGCTGTGTGCGCTGTCAGGTGGGGTGTTCCCATGTGATTTGAATGTATATTTTTGTCGTGGTTGGATCCATCATGCCTGCAAAGTAAATGGGAGCCACAGGGGGTATCTCAGTCAAAGGCAGAACTTCTAGTGATACCAGTGACACTTGCAGGCAGTGGATCATATCCAAGGATAGCATGGCCAGCATCACAGTAGCCTTAGATCCAAGCTGGGGTGATGGGAGATGGAGCCATTCTAGCAGTCCAGGCTATGCATGGGCATCACAACACTCCTTAACACCACGCTGTGTTCTTGTTGTTGGACAGAGGAGAGGGAGGTTTTGAAGGATAAGCAGCACAGCAGCCCGTAAGAACAAGCTGGCCTGGTGGGAGAGGGAACATTCCTAGGTTATGATGGACGGAATCTCCAGCTGCACAGGGTCACCTAATGTGACACTCAGCTGTTCGAGTGGACACAGCATGTCCATGCTATGAAGGAGAGCTCCATAACACGATGCTGGTGTTCAGGTACCATTGTGCCGAGTGCCATAAAAATGCCTAGCTAGGAAGACTGGGGGATAGAATATATCCAGGTTTTTCAGGACCCTACCCCAGCATTGCAGAGCTTATCTCCCTATGCTGGGGTGTTTGTAGATGGAGCATATCCACACTATGAGGTACCACACAGCATCTGCAGCAGCAGAGACACCTGCTCATATTCTGTTGGGCAATGGAGCAGGAGAGAAAGTGTCAGGGGAGGTTTTCATAGGCACAAATGGCAGTTAGGTGCCCAACTGCCATTCACTTCCATTGGCAGACAGGCGTCGTTCTGCCCACTCCCATTGAAAACCAATTCAGACAGCTAACAGCCACGTGTGCCTTTGGAACTCTCTCGCCTTGCCCAGCTGCTTCTCATCACCTGGGGGTGCAGTTGAATTGGCTGAACTTTCAGTCTCCCAGAAGAATGTCATGGGTGAAGAGAGGCCACCATGCCGATGTTGCTCACTCTGATTTTCACTGAATTTTCTTCGGCAAATATGACATCAGTTGTAGAAGAGTGTCCCAAACAAATGTTTTCTGTTTAATGACCAATACTAATCATCTCTCTCTCTCCCCATCTGCCGCTCCTCCCTTTCCTCTGTGAATTCAGGTACAGAGAGCTGCAGTTACCCCACGTGTGTCTCTTCTAACTTTCTCCTTCTGTGTGTGTGTGCGCCAGTAGTTCTAGGATATTTCCTCTCTGTTGCACTTGATGTTAATTGTATCCGTCTTTAACAGCTCATATCACCTCCCTTGAGGACATGTGGGGAGTCCAGAGAACTAAATGTTATAATATTCAATCTAGTTCTGCCCTCAAGTTGTAGTAAAAATAATAACAAAGTAACAGGCTGAAATGGTATGAAATTTGCAAAAGACACCAATGCATAATGGCTTAACAGAGCTAGAGTCGAAACAAAAGGACACCGTGTTCCAGCAGTGATGAAGCCAAACTGAAGGCTTCAGCATTACCCTGAGCACTGGGGCAGAGGGAGGGGACGGAAAATAGAGATGGCAAATAGACATAATTCACTGGCTCACACCCCAGGCCTTGAACGACCAGCATCCTGTCCCGATCTTCCAGATGAATGATACGGGGGAGGAGTTGGGTATTGACAGATCATAACGTCTTTTGTCAAACCATAGAGAGTACCAGACTCCTACTGTGACAAGGTAAAGGTGATGCAGTCTGTAAAGGGTTACTGGGCCCTTCCTATCACATGGCTGCGTGGGAGGGGGGGAGTATAAAATTGAGTGGAAGCTGGTTCAGAAGAGAAGCAGGTGGGAGGGGTGTGTCTTCTCTCTTTCTGGGCTGGGTGAAGCAGGGAAAGCCACTGGAGATTGTTGCTCAGTGGTTTTCAGTTGGTTTGCTTTCATTTTGTCAAGTCCTGAGGAAAGGGGCTCTAGTGCTTGGATCTTTATATCACTTCTCTGGCTGATGACAGTTCTCACCAACGTCCACCTACCCACATGCAAAGCAATCTCTGTTTGTACAAAGCAATCTCTATGTTTGTATACAAGAGTGACATAGACCCCAATTTTGTATTGCAACAAACATATACCAGTTTCATGCCATTGTGGTATGATCTACTTTATCATGAGGTATCATAATACATCATATGGTAATTTATACACATGCTGCCATATCAGGTGATACAGCCCTACAGGACCGGGACGTTCACACGACTCATGCCCTCTGGGGATAAAAATGCTACTGTGAGATCTGGACTGAGGATTTATTGGGTCAGGCCTGGCAAGTAACAATTGTTCTGCTGCTTTCTGCTCTAACCTGCTGTCCCTCCAGGGGAATATGTCGTCATGACCACGCACTTTCACCTCAAGCGGAAGATTGGGTACTTTGTGATCCAGACGTACCTGCCCTGCATTATGACAGTCATCCTATCACAGGTTTCCTTCTGGCTTAACAGGGAGTCTGTTCCCGCCCGGACTGTATTCGGTGAGTTTCTGACATGCAGTATGCTGATGGGTGAGGGATTTCAGTGGAAGAGCAACCATGGCTGCTTAGGTAACCATAGTACTGAAGGGGATGGCAGCACACCTGTCTGTCTGCCTGCCAGTGTCTTCTAATCTGTCTGGTGCTCCTCCCTGTGCTACCTGAAGGTCTCATTTGTGATCCTTGTATTTCTTTTGTGGACACAGCATATCTCCGAAGTATCCCTAGCCCTCTGCTTGGGGATCAGTTTAGTGTGCAGGGCTGCTGAGCAGTGCTGGGGATCGGTGAAGTCTGTTCTCTCTCACCTATTAATAGGTGCTTTGGATTCACGTGAACCGTTGCCCTCTGCTGAAGCATGCCAGCCCCGGGGGCATAGGCAGGCATATGTTGTGTCTGTTGCCACCTCTCATTTTAACTTCTAAGGAGTAATGTTCGTGATGGGGGTTTTATCCTTCCTCAAACCTCTTATTAATGCCTATCTGGCGGGCAAGCAGCAAGGTTGAAGTAACCAGAATCCTGATCTCCGAAGCACTGCCGGCCTGGATTCTAATCAGCCTAACCGCTTATGTCTATGCGCCACATGGGACACAAGGGGGAAAGAGGCACCTTGAGAACAGGAGAGGCAAGGAGGGAGGCAACTCAGAACAGGATGAGGATGGCTGAGAAGCAAGAAGGAAGTCAGGATGAGTAAGGAGCAGGTGTCGGAGCCTTTCTTCTGTAGCTAGCCAGTCGTTACCTGAAATCCGTGAGCCTAGGAGCTAGCACTTGGGTTAAAACCTGCCCTCCATGGGGAAGGTCATTGAGAAGGTTTACAATGCTAGCAGAATCTACCTTCAGCCTTGTGTTCCCTCTAGTCAGGACTGAGGCCTAGGTGCAACTTGGAGACAGCATTGCTGCTGGTTTTCTCTGGGCAGTGGGCCGAGTTCAGGTGCCCTGGATAACACTGTTAGCTCTCTGACTGATCATGGATGTTGTTGATCTGTTGGCAGAACCCAGCAGAAATTAATGTAATTTGATTGTCCAGTGGCCCCTCACGTAAACAGAACATTCTGTTGTCTCTGCTATTTAATAGATTTTACTGTGCTTGGTGGGGAGTGTTTTTTACTGGAAATATGACTGATTTAGATTGTGAGCTCCATTCCTTCCCCTGTGTTTCCCACAGCACCCTACACACCATTAGTGTTCCTCAGAATAGCCCATAATGCAGCCATTGGAATCAGTGAGAAAACCCCAAGTGATGCCAAATCAGTGCTGAGTAATAGAGCAGGGCAGCAAACAGTTTTCTCCTCCCATGAAGATTTTCAAGACATAAAAAGTTTTCTCCTCCCAACGGGGATGAAAACTCAGAATACTGACAATTTTCATGAACCAAAAATGTTTTAAAAAATCAATTTGGGTCAGTCAAAATGTTTTGTTTTGTTAATTTCAAAACGTTTTGTTTCAGTTCTGACCTTTTCCCTCTTTTAACAATGAAAAGATTTTCAACACAAAAAACTGAAATTTTCCATTTCGACAATATTGACACTTTTCCCCCCCAAATTTTTCAAGTCAGTGCATTCATCGAAACTGACCCTGTTTCACGGAAACAGTTTGGGTTTCAAAGTATCAGTATTCTTCAGCAAAAAACTGTCTGTCAACAAATTCCGGATCAGCTCTCCTGAGTAATAACAAGAATCTAGATACTGATAAGCCAGTTACACAGAACTGGCTGCGGGATGTAACAGGTGTCTATGGGGAAGAGGGCTATGGGTCTGCATACACAGCTTGTACTGCAGATTACGCTCCTGGTCCGACCTGTGCATGTGCTGATCCCTGGGCTGAGTCAATAGGACTGAGCCTTAAATTGTTTGTAATTATTTTGGTTTCTTTACACAATATCTTTTCACTTCGCTGTCAGAGGCAGAAGGTCGGGCCAGAGTTACAAATATATTAACAAACTGTTTTAAAATGAATTCCTCCTTCACTTACTTGCCAAGGCCTGAGACCAGGGTTTCCTCATTCCCTCTACAACATTGCTGGTATTAGAGAGGGCTCCATTTAAGCATGACAGGTGTAGGTGGCAGTCTGCTAGAGCTAGAGGGGGCTCAGCCCCCCAAAATCTATCCACCTCACCATCTCACCAACTGCCTGGCTGCCCCCGTGCACATGCCCATCTCTGCAGTCACAGTCCCGATGCATGCCATGTGATGCTGCAGGGGGCGCCTTGAGCCTTCCCCTAGTGGTGAGAGCCAACTGGCCGGAGCAGGAGCCTGGCCCAGGCCAGCACCAAAGGTCAGAATGGAGCCGCCGCTGCCCAGGCTCGTTCTCCAATCCCTGGGCCCAGACCGTGGGACAGGATGGAGCCAGGATGAATGCAGGGTGGGAGGGCTCACTCTCCATCCCCTGGGTCCAGCCCCATGGGACAGGAGTGGAGCCATCTCTGCTGGGGTGAGTTCGGGGCAGGCCTGCTCTCCAGCATCCCACTCCCCACCCCCTGGATCTGCCCTGTGCACTGGGCTGGGATAGAGCTGGACCAGCCCCTCCGTCCCCCATGATATTTTAATCTTCTACCTATGATGGCAGGTGATAGTGACCTTAGATTGAGTGAGGTGTGGGGAAGACAGTAACTATTGTCACACTCAGTAATAGCAGAAACCCTTTCAACCAAGTTTTTGACCTTGTTCGTTTGCCTCGCACCAGGTTTCTAATAGATGAAGGATTTCAATAACGTTCTTGATAAAAACATTAAATAGTGAACATCTGGCAATTGAAAGAAAAGAAAAGAAAAGAAAAGAAAAGAAAAGAAAAGTGGGTCCATTTATAAGAGTCCAAAGCAAAGAAAACTTTGAAATGTAGAAATTTCCTCCCCGGATGGGTGATATCAGAAAAGTGAAGTGGGGAAAACTGTTTAATTTCCTGGTAATGCACATGTATGGGAAGCTGGAGGCTCTGAGAATGGATAATAGGATACGGAGTCTTTCACTTTCAGGTTGCTGGTCCAGATCTCCATGTGTGCTGGCCTGTGTGAAATGAATTGGTTGATCTCAGTCCAGTTTCCCAGGGGCAGGTGCCCCAGAGCTGGCACCCGTATTTGCAGTCTAAGAAGGGAGGCCAAAACTGAACAGACCATGGAGATGCATCCCTTCAGAGTTCCTCTTTGCAGATCATGCTTGAGGCAGATGGGCAGGGAGCTGTGGGGTAGCCTTGTATTAGAGTTGGATGGGAAATGTTTTTTCCTGTCCCATAAAAAGTTTCAAGATCTAAAAATAAAAATAAAAAAACCCATCCTGAATCAGGACAAAGTCAAAATCCAGAAAATCTTTGTAAACTGAAAATGCAAAAAGCCTTTCTGTTCAGGTTTCAATAATTTTGAAACATTTCATTTCAATTTTGCCATTTTATAAAAACTATATGTATAAAAAAAAATGTAAATGGCTTACATTTCAAAATGAAATCTTATTTTGAACCGGAAAACCAGAGCTTTTCATTTCGGAAACATCAAAATGAAATCTTCTGACAATTTCAAAACTTTTTTAAAAACGAATTTTTGAGTCAAAAAATGTATTGGAACACAGCCTTTCTCAGGAACAGTGTCGGTTTCAATTAATCAGTGTTTTCTGATGGGAAAAAAAAAGTTTCATTGGCAAATTCCCAACCATGTCTAACTTGCATGCTGTGGAGGGGAGCCCACTCTCCAGGCTGGTCACTAAACTCCACTAATACCATAAACGCATATTTATTTGTCGTGTTGAAGTGGTATGGTATGCTAGGGATACTTCTGAGATATTCTGTGTCCACAAAAGAAATACAGGTTGCCGTATTGAACTTGAAAAAGACATGAGTTGTCACATGAATTGAAAAGCTTTGACACTGTTAACAATTTTTCATGAAGAATGTCATTTGTTTAAAAGGCCATTTTGCAATGAATAATTGCAAAAATTCTTGATAGCGTGGTCCAGTGGTGAGAGCTCCAGCCTGTAAGTCCAGATACCTGGACTCTATTCCCAGCTCTGCCAGAGACATTCTGTGTGATCTTGGGCAATACACTTCACCACTCCATGCCTCGGTTTCCCCATCTGTAAAATGGGGTTAATTGTGTTCACCCACCTTTGTAAGGTTCTTTGAGGTCAGCAGATGGAAAAGATTGTATAAGTCTTAAGTGTTAGTTATTTTCTTGTGGGAGGAATTAAGGAGGGGAGCACAGACAGATATGTATTAATACTCCACAAAACACAATTTTAAATGTCCTAATAGCAGCTCCTTCACAAATGTCCAGTTAGATCTGCCTGTCTGGCTTCACCTTACCACTGCTACCACTGTTTGCTATTTTATATGGTAGCAACCAGAAGCACCAGTGTACTAGACTCTGTACAAACACATAGTGAGATCAGCCCTGCCTCGTAAAGTTTGCCATCCTAAGTAGACAAGATATGTGAGGGGAAACTGAGGCACAGAGCGGTGAAGTGACGTGCCCAAGGTCACCCAGAAGGCCAGTAGCAGAGCCAGGAATGGAACTCAGGCCTCCTGAATCCCGCATCTGGCCAAACTCATTACTGAGGTAAGTGGGCACAGGCCCAGTGAAATCAATGGGACTGGCCCTACCTGCGCCTTTGGTGCATTTGGTCCATGGGTGTGATGGCATCTCTTCCTGGGAGGTCAAAGAGAGAGTGGGAAGAGAGAGCTCATTGACCAGGCACACAAACATGGTTGCATGTTTTGACAGCACTGTCCTCTCCTGCTTTGTTCCCGCAGGTGTCACCACCGTTCTCACCATGACCACACTGAGCATCAGCGCCAGAAACTCCTTACCGAAAGTGGCGTACGCGACGGCCATGGATTGGTTCATAGCCGTCTGTTACGCCTTTGTGTTTTCTGCGCTGATCGAGTTTGCCACTGTCAACTACTTCACCAAGCGGAGCTGGGCCTGGGATGGCAAGAAGGTGCTGGAGGCCCAGGAGATGAAGGTGAGTCCTGTAGGCAAGGCCAGGGAGCACGGGAGGGCAAAGAAACGTCCCACGAGAGAGCTGCATTGGGACCAGGAGTGGGTAACATGCAGCCCGGCACATTCCAGTAGGCTGGATGCTATTCACTGGGGTCATCAATTCAGGTCTTGACTGGAGCGGTTCTTGGGGGTGGAAGGAGAAAGGGCTGGTGCAATATATTGTCTTTATCGTTAGCTGGGAAAAAACCCCTACAACACTCATGTCTCCATCTGTCCCTCCCTCTGTGCGTGTGTGCGCTCATGTATGTGTGTCTGTCTCTCTCTGGTTGCATCTGTGCACGTCTCTGTGTGGTTCAATTTCTCTCTTCCTTTGCTGACTGCCTGCTGCATTTTGCACCATGTTGCTGCCCTGATGCGCGAGCATAAAGTCCCAAAGCCAGGTGCTTGGTGGGATGCTGGCCCCATTGAAGAAGAGAAGCCGCCAGCCTCACGCTTCTTGCTCCCTCACCACCTGTCACGGTGGATGCCCCATGCTTTCCCCCCAGTGTAGAGCAGGCATATCAGAGGGAGGGTGATTTTAACAGGTGCTCTGTGTTACCCTCAGCCATTGGCAGATGGCTACACTGGGGGGGTAGAGAGTGATCCGAAGCAGCAACTGGCGGAAAATAAGTGGGTATCACCCAGGTTTTCTCTTCTGGCTTCGGATCAGCTTCTCTGACAGCTTCCTTTGTGGCAGCCATCGCTGGCCTTCGTTGACACCCTCCTCCCACCATGCTGATCTAATTGGGGCTGGTCAGAGGAATTGCTTGTTGCACGCTGCTCCCTTGTTTATATTTATTGAATCAATTTCAAAATCAGCTTTGTCCTTGTTCTTGGTTCTGGAGCACTTTTTTTTTTTTTTTTGCATGATGTGCTGCTTGGAACTGTTGAGGGACCGTGTGCAAATATCTTGCATCACTGAAAGAAGATCTGGGGAGAGGGAATTCAGTAGTTCAGTCCTTTGATTTTGACTGAGCAGCAGCATTGCAAACAAGGTCAAAGAGGGGGGCAACATGCAAATGGGGGGCAGATTAAAGAACTAGAGCCAACATCAGCCCTGCCATAGCAAGCCCAGCCCTCGTTACCTCTAATGTTGATTCCCTGCCTCTTCTGGGTCCTTGGATCTTTTTTACACCAGTGTGATGCTACAGATTGAGTCTGCACTTCAAAAGAGATGGCCTAGCAGAGTGGTTCTGTAAGGCCAATTGAGACCTGATGGAAGCAGGTGCGACGCCATTGAGATCAACCTCACACGATAGGGCTGAATTTGGCCCATAAAGATTAAAGACCCAGTGAAGTCAATTGAATGACTCCAATTGACATCAGTGGCTGTCGGATCAGATCCTAAATTGGTTGGGTCATATTTAGGAATGGGCAGAACAGAGTGGATAAAATAAGGACAGATATGGCCCTTCACCCATCACTTAAACCAAACCCAGCTCAAATGACTCCAGAAGTTAAATAAAAACAAAAAAACAAAAAAAACCTTCAGTTAACTTTTTTTTTTTTTTAAACTCCTTTATTTCTGAGTTGCTCTCTTTGAATCAGAGGTGCTAAAATAGCACGAAGATACTATGAAAAATCTTGTCCTTGCAGTAATGCAGTGCGGATACATGAAGTACCCAAAATCTTACAAGGGGAACCTTTCCTGTGAGATTTGCAGCTCAAGACGGTCAGATAAACATCCAAATTTCTGGGTGCTTACCTACCTGGTGCTTATCCATCCTTATGAGCTTCACCCACTTCTGGTCATGTTACAGATCAGGAAAGCTGACCAGATTCCTTCCATCTCCGACGTATGTTCTATTCTCTTTCCCACCATGTCTAACACCAACTATTAAAAGAGCACACCAGGAAGAGTGGTGGGCTCATGGGGCTTGGGAATTAGCTACATCCCCATGTTTGTTCTGCTTTTCTATCCTGCTGACATGTTTCCAGGCAGAGTGTCATGATGATTCCTCGCTGGCTCAGTTTCAGCCTTCAATGAGCTGATCTTGAAACAAATGACAAGTTAGGTGGTTGAATCTGGAAAAAAAACACCCACAAAAAACAAAAACACCCTACTGGCTTAAGACTGGATGTTGGCAATGTTAGAAGTATTTGTACCAGCAGTAAAACTAACAGTGATATACCCAAGTGATATGCCCAAGCTGAGCTCTGGTCTTTGGAAAGCTGTCCCTGAAACCAGAGGGTTTGTTATTCACCCTTGTTTACTAAAAGCCCAGTTGTCTAGATCAATGGTGCACCCACAGTGCTGTATGGTGCAGAAGCCTGGGCAGTAAAGAGGCAGCAGGTTCAACGCCTATAGGTGTTTACCATGAGATGCCTTTGCACAATAAAAGGAGTTACACAAAGAGACAGGTTGTGAAATGAAAGCTTTAGGGTGGAAGTCAGAGGCCTTGATGTAGCTGACAGACTCCAGGAAGCTTGACTTTGCTAGTTTGGTCTCATACAGAAGATGAATGAAGAGGACCTGGTGAAGGCAGGATGTCAGGAGTGGGGATAGGAAAGAGACCGGAAGGAAAGCTGAGGAAGCAGTGGGTGGATTGTGTCAAAGATGGTAAGCAAGTGAACCCTAGAGCTGCCTCGGCCCAATGAAGGTAGTGGATGCTTACCCAGTGCCCCAGTCCCTGATGAGGGAGAAGAAGAAGAAGAAAAGATGTAACTATTAGCACTTGTGAAAGGGGCCAGATTAACAGCCCTTGAGGCTAAAATCCTCTCTTTATCTATGGCATGGCCAGCAGCAACTTCTCCCACACAACCCATCAATTAGGGTGACTGGGTGTCTTGACTTCGTGGAGTCATCCTGCTTTTTCAGGACTTCGGTAGAATCTGCTAACTTGCTGACCTCCCCCACCTGGACATCTGCCCTCTCACTACAGCCGCCAAAGATCTAGAGGACCAGGCACATTGTGGTGCATTCTGCTGGTGTGTTATTTCCCCTTTTCCTCACCCTTCATCTGTCCAGTAATTTACAGCCCAGCTACAGGGTATCTGTGTTGGGCCCTACCTAGGAAATGCCGAAATGCTGCATTATTTGCAATTCACATCCAAGCAAAATCAGGAAGCACCACAGATCTCATGAGAAAGTCACCCAGCCCCAGCCCACATCCTGATATGGTTTGACTAATGCTTCTTGGAACCAAAGCTCCGATAAGCCTTTTGTGTCTCACCATCGCTAGTTGCTTCCTAAGAGGGAGGGGTGTGTGCTGCGCCCTGTTGGATCAAAGAATTTCTTGCAGTAGCTCTATTTCACAAGGTTAGAGCTGCTGCCACGGACCTGGGGCTATAGATCAAACTGGAGAGTGGTCTCTGGTGCCCAGTGACATTATTTTGTTTGAGGGCAGGGGATCAATTTTGAAGAGCAATCTCCAGTGGTGTGCTGGAATGCAGCAATAAATTAGAGAGGAGAAAAGGATGAGGTGCTCATGAAAGATGAATGGTTTCATGACAATCCACTTCACCGCAGGAATCCCCAGAGTGGTCCCACTAAGGAGGTCCCCCCGAATGGAACCTGGAGGGACTGCCTCTGTGGTGAGAGAACCTCGTCGCTGGAAAGGAGATGGCTTGCATCTAAGGGGAGCGTTGCTACTGGACTCTGGTGATGCAGCCTCTGAAGGGAGGTGCCACGTCTGAGGGGATTCCCCACCACTCATGGGTAGATTGGCTGCCTTAGAGAGGATTCTGACCACACTGTAATCCCAAGGGACCAACTGCAGTGAGATTGTCACCGCTGGAATCTATGCAGGCCACCTTTATGGTGATCTTTGCAACTGGCATCCAGAGAGATCACTTCTAATGGGCCTTTGTCACCAGACTCTGGAAAGGCCGCCAAACTTGTGAGAATGAAAATTGCCAATGATTGTCCCACCCAGAAACAATGTCCCTCCCTGAGGGTGGGGCATCTTCAGGGGATCGTCCTCTGGGCCTGCCTACCTGCCACTTCCCTGCAATGGCATCATTGTCTGTACAATCATCAGCACTTAGTTCTGTCTCCTTGCCTGCTCTGCACTCACCTGAATGTCTGGGAGCAAAACAGCTCCCAATTGGAGTAGCTGCAGCCAGACACCTGGAAACGCAGCAGTGTAAAGTCCCATGTCAGGCGGTGAGAGGATATCGCTCCTTTCTCATCTGGTCCTCAGGCCATGGTTCTAATCACTTGTGAGGTTGAGCTCAGGCAGCTTCTTCTCCTTCCTGTCTTCTCTGGGTGAATGTCACCAAAGAACATTCCCAAAAAATAAGCAAAACTCTTTCACTCAGTCTCTGATCTTCGTTCCCTCCCTTGTGTTTGTGAGACCAATGATATGAACAGTGTGTGAGTGAGTGAGTGAATGACGCGGGATTTGTGTGCCTCATCTGCTCACCAGTGAACATCACATAAAGCAAGTCTGCAAACTCAAATATTGAAAATGGTTTATATGGGAATGGTTTCTTCTTTCCCCTTTGTTACTGTACGCAGTGCATTCATTTTGTTCTCACCCTCACCAGAGGAGATGGTCTGGTACCAAATCCCCAGTCGGATCACTGCCAAACCTTGAGAAAGTTATGCGCCAGATCCAAACTTAATGGCTCGGGCCCATCTCTACTAGTTGCTTCTCCCCATCCCCCCGAGAGCAAACAAGAGCTTGCTGAGCTCTCTCACCCGTACCTACTTGCTGTCCTCAGGCCCAAGTCTCCATTATCTTGTACCTTGGGTAGTCATTGTTGCCCGTTGGCTCCTTTTAGCCCTAAAATTGGCTTCACTTCATAGGCCCATTGATATAGCCCACTTGCAGTTCCTTGGCCATGCCTCTTCCTTCTCCCTTCTCCAGCTGGTTAGCTGCATCCTTCTCTCAGCCCTGCCTGCTTTCGGGCCTTGATCCTGCAAAGGTTTTGTGCTCCATCCAGCACAAACAAAAGGAGAGGCTACACATGGGCACGAGGGGGGTTAAGCACTGAACAAAGCCTTCTGCCTTGAGAAAAAGCAAGCTGGAGGCCCCTGGCCTATCTGCTCCCCTACAGGTATGCAGGGTGAAGAAAGAGTGGGATGGATGACAATGAAGAATAAGCGTGTCAGAGGCCACATGGACATAAATATGATCCTCATCATACGAATGAGGTGCTTAGCTACATTTTTGCTAATAGGCAGGAGTCCCTTGGTGGCCATGCGTCATTCTCATTAATGCAAGGTTGCATTTCTCTGTGCTCCCTGTCCTGTTCAGTACTTGCTACCTGGCCACCTGTCTGTGCTACATTCAACACCCTCATTGTATGGGATCCAGTCTCCAGTGTGTGCGAGCCCTATCATTCGAAACACACCAGCCACTGTTCCAGAAAACATTTTCCCTTCTGATCCACTCCTCATGCCAACTCTGTAGCCCCTCCTCCAACCCTCTTCCCACTGCATAGCTGAAGCAGTAGAGTCCACTGTGCCCTTCCAAACCCAAGATTGAAAATTTCCTGAACTGAAAATGTTTCAGGGAGCAATCAAACCACGTTCTACAACATACAAATACCCTATCTATAAATAATGGCAGAAGACAGATCCTTTGCATTTCTTTAGCACAGCCCAAGATCCAAACGTGCTTTACAAATGGCAGTGAACTAATCCTCCCAGCCCTCTATGAGGTAGGTAGGTATCACTATCTGACTGGGAAACTGGGACACAGAGAAGGTAAGTGAAAGTCAATGGCAGAGTGGGGGATGAAATCCACCTCTCCTGGGTCATGGCTTCTCAAAGGAGAAGGCTCAGCTATATATAGACAGAATCAGATTCAGCAAAAATCTCATTGCCAACCAGTGTGTGTGTGTGTACGGCGGGGGGAGGAGGGAAGCTTGTCTCAAGAACATGATGTGATGAGAGGTCTATAATGCACTAGAAATGTATGTCTTGTCACGCTAGCTTTCCCGGCATTTCCTCCATTAGGAATGCAGTGTGTAAAGTCAGCTTTGTGATGAATGATGGAGGGTGACAGCACATTCTCTCCCAATGGTGAGACCTGTTCTGGTTTTAAAGGACCTGGGTTGTTTTTCTGCTCTTTTTGATTTTCCACTTTTCCTTTCTATTTCGCTAGCAAAGGGAATCCCACACAAATAAACACGCCGGGAGGTCAGAGGACTGGTTTGTATCGGATTGTAATAAACATGTTTTTCCTTGTTGAAATCTTGCATGAATCATCAACTATATAAAACACAGCCCAGGGAACCTAAGGACAGACCATGTGTGCCAATCTCTCAAGAGTCTGATTTCTTGAGCTTCTGAGCCTCGGTTACCAGGGTACCCTCGGAAACTCATTACAATGTGTGCACAGCCTTACCGCTCTAAGCGTCATCACACACCACATTCCCAAGCAGTTGAAAGTCAAAGGCTATTAGGCTTCAAGCATTCCTGCACTTCCTGCCTTCCTTAGGGCTTAAGGGCCTGATCCAAAGCCCATTGAAGCCAACGGGAAGGCACTCACTTCAGTGAGTGAGTTCACTAGCTACAATGTCTTCGTTATAGCGAGTGCCAGTAGTAAAAGATGCCAAGCAGCTTTTCACATGCTTACACCAGGCTGGCAAGGTCACCTCTTGGAGGGAAACACTGTCCAGGCTGAGAAATGTCATGTCAGTTGCCGTCTCTCATTCATCTCCAGTCAGTAACATGGCTGATTAACAATAAAATAAAACATAGTGCACTTTCAGTAGAATTCTGCAAGCAGTAATTGATCTATTCTTTCAATCCATTATTATGTATTAATAATCTTACTACACCCTGTAGCTACAGTAAGAAGTAATCACAGTATATGTAGTGTTTAAATGGTAAAACATTTTCAAACCTTTATGTATCTCTTGATGGCTAGCAACGTGCTCACACAACTCACCTTCTTTGAGGATGTACAATTAATCATGCCTCTGATCAAATTAATTGATCATTAATCAGTTGCTCAGTTAACCACTGAAGACAATAGCAATCCTTACCACCTTCTCAATAAAATACTACAATCGTGGCCTGATCATTAGTCTCATCAGTCTTTGCACTTTGTCACTTGCAGTTCTATTTGTGCAATTGCAGGAGTTATTATTGGAACTGCCATCACTTAATGTATTGATTGGATACGGGTTTAAAGAATGATCAGCTGCTGCCTGTAGCATCCCACTGAACATGCATTGTGGACTGTCAAATTTTCCTGAGGTAACTGACTAGGGGTAAAATTCACCTGTGCTTCAGCAGCACTGTGAGGCTGCAGAAAGAGTAGACAGGTGGGGGAGTCTCCATGCCCCAGGTACTGCAGGAGGGTGCCTGCAACTAAGTTTGCATGCAGAGGAGCTTTGGATATGGACCATGCCCTACCAACCAGTCTAGGGGTTGCAGAAGAGCAGCTGCCGCCATTGCAGTCTACAGGTTGAAGAGCGGCTAGAAAAGGACTGTGTTGCTGTTCTGGGGTGGCCTATCCCAGCCTCTGCTAAGTGACCTTCACAAAACCCAGCCACTGGAGCTTTATTTCACCCTATCTGATTAATGACACATTTTAGTACGGGAGATTGCAAGAACACTGCTGAATCTTCCCTTAGCAGGAGAGGGAGATGCAGGGTTAATGGCCATAGCCAGGTACATATGGGAGTGAAGGGGCTTGATTGGCTGTACCGTGCCGCCTTCGGAGCACAAGCAATTGGGGAAAAAAACCTTTGCAAATATAATCACTGAGTCAGGTTCGCTCTGATGCTTGTGGTCTTAATATTTGTTGTTGACATGTTTTTTGAAGTTGGCAGTATCTTCCTGGAAATACCCATGCATCCTGAAGGTTTCACAGACTTTAGCAAAGGTTAATATTTGTCTTGAACATTCATAGCAGAAAGTGCAGTGGGTTTGTTGAGGCTCCTTCAGTTTAAAAAGTTGCAGTCATCCAGCCTATGAGCAGGAACTTAGCTGACAAATGTGACTTAGCTGACAAATCATGGACAGTGGATGGTGAGCAGTCAAAGGAAGTAGGAAAAACATCCAGGCGATAAGCCGGGTTGGCTCAGTGAACAATTTGTGAACCAAAAAAGGAACTAAGTTTGTACTAGTGCTATGCACAATGAAGAGGTGGGCCAGCTCTGCTGACAGGCACTTCAAAGGCCAGGCACTTGGAAAAGGTGGGTGATGTAATGTGATGTTCAAAGCTCTGATGGCATCACATTATTCAGTCAGCACTCTGGCTATTATGTCCATGTTTGACAGGGATATACAGTGAGAGGGTCAGCTGTGTCCCTGGTGGAAATCTAGTGAAGTTAATGGAGGACGCGGGGGATGAATTGGGCTCCCATTGCCTGATAGCCCTCCCTCCATACCTAAAGATAGTGATTGATACGAATTCACCAGGCTGGAGGCTGGGGCTGAATAGAATCCTACAGGCTTCCCACTGGGCACAAAGGCTGGCTTCCCACTGGGCAGGCTGTTTATTCAGCACTGGTGCAGCATAGGGATTGCAATGATGTTTCTGCTTTTACAGACCTTCATGCCAGGTGTGACTGAGTCACAAGCAAGTAGAGTGGTTTGATCTGGGATTACGCAGTGGGTTAGTGCCTCTCTTGTGGCTCTTGCCTCCCAGGCTGTTGTCCTAGCAGCTCCGGCTGGTCTGTTCCAGCCATAGCCAGAGAATGTTCGGCAGTGCTGCCTACATGGTATAGCAGGCACATCTGTGAAATGCTTTCCCCCTCGTAAAGCAGTTGCTGCTAGCAACTGTTGTCCACATTAAGGCTGCAAACACTCGTTGCACCTATGTGTCATTGTGAGCATAAATCCCTAGGATGCCACATCTTGCACCTCTGGCACCTGGATCTGCTCTGTGGCAACTGCAATGAGCGTAGAGTGGGATGTATGGGCGATTTGTCAGAGTCTTCCTGTGCTTTTCATTACGTGAATGAGGTCAGCTTGTGTAATACGTACCAGATTTCCTTCGCTGGGTCTGGTCTCATCCTCGAGACATCCAATCTCCTCTTCTATCCCCTTTCCTAGCCCAAATCCCCCCCACCACACACACATACACTCCATTTCCACCATTGGTAAACCTGAGCCTGCCATCCACCTGCCATCAACGTTGTCCATTTTGCATCTCTACTTCATGCAGCGTGACCAACCCACAGCCAATTTAGCTTCTTCACGTGCTGCAGAAAGTTCCCTTCCCATCAGCTCACTCTGCTAGCAGTTTGGTTGTCATATAAGCCTAATGACTGGTAAGAGGGGATATGTGTGGGGAAGGTGCATATATCTCCCTGGATTTGTTTCACCTAGTAGCAGCACTCCCTAGACAGGAGGGTGAGATGGAAACTTCCCTCAGTGCTGGGACTGCCATGCCCACCATCCCAAAATCCATGGGCCAGCCTGATTGCCAGGGTCTGTCCTTCATCCTGCCAGCCTAGCTCATGAGGCACTTTAAAAGGTCCCTTGGACGTATTTGGATCCTCATGACATTATATTGTGCAGCGCAGCAGTGCAAAGGGTGGATGACCTGCCCTTGAGGCATGGAGGCAGCACGTGGTGTTGCATCATGGCACCACGATCCAGTGTCATCATGCATGGTTACAGGCATCCTGACATGAAGACACAAAGGTCGCGATGATATAACCCGGTATCTCAAGGTAATTCACTTTGTCCCACCGGACAAATACAAACACGTGGCAACCCCTAATCCATATCAGTGATGCTCCTCACCACAACATGAGCCAGGAAGCAGGGGTAGATAGTTTGTTTGAGCTCTTTCCCAGGACTCTGAGCTCATTGGGTCTGATTCTCCTCCCACATACACCACGGTTACCGTGTGACTCCTCACATGTGCCAGAGCAAGATTCAGCCCAGATGAGGTGGAGACAAAAGTGCCTCCCCATAGCGTCAGGTGCTGGTTTTACCTACATGGAAGAGGGAGGGATTCAAGCAGAGCCAGCATGTTGGCTATGTGTCCATTGTGCTACTGGAGCAATGCTAAGGGGATACCACTGCACTGAGCACCTGACCTTTGGTGGTTATTTGTATCGCGGTAGCATGTAGGAGTCCCATGACCCCATAGTGCTAGGCACTGTGTGCTGTACTTCTAGGGGGTGACTCCTGTTTCCAACTGGTGTAAGCAAGAGGAGAATCCAGAACGCTATCTTCCCCATCTCCAGCAGTCCAAGTAGAGCAGGGATGACGAGGCTTCTGAACACTAGTCTTCTCCCCCCACCGTCTTTTCCTTTGGGTCGTAGTACGGCTGCCACCCACACAGCTGCCAGTTGAGAGGGGGAATGTTCTCCTTACACTTTTACATGATCTGATACAGATTTTCCCCCTTCCCTAGAAAAAAGAGCCGGTGGCACTGGCCAAGAAAGCCAACAACACCTACAACATTGTGGGTACGACGTACGCCCTCAACATCGCCAAGGATCCTGGCCTGCCCACCATCTCCAAGAGTGCTGCCGCCACTGCCACCGCCACTGCCACCATGCCTCCCAAAGGCCCCCGCGTGGAGGAGAAGCCCCCGGAAAGCAAGAAGACCTACAACAGCGTCAGCAAGGTGGACAAGATGTCACGCATTGTCTTTCCCGTCCTCTTCGCCATTTTCAACCTTGTCTACTGGGCCACGTATGTAAACCGGGAGTCAGCCATCAAGGGCATGATCCCCAAACAATAACCCAGCCACACAAACCTTCCATCTGTGAATGCCATCCAGGCAGGAATTCTCCGGGGCTTTCTTCTTCTTCTTTGTTTGATTTATTATTATTAATAATATTAATTTGACCTATTTTGATTATTATTAGAACATTTTTAATGTAAACAAAACTGTGATATTTATTTAACTCCTTTTTGGTTTATTTTAGTTTATTTTTTGCTGTTGATGATAAAAAAGGATTAGAAAAAAAAGTGTGCCTCTAACATCGTGGGTCTGATGTCCTGTTCTCCCCCCCCCCCCCCCCCCCCGGCCCATGTCTCTCCCCCTCCACTCCCTGTGAAATGAAAGCTGCTTGCATGCTGTTTTCATTCCATGCTAAGCTTTACTGAGGCTGGCTGGTGTGTTTTTCAACCTCACTCCCACCCTGTGATAGACTGCCCTGGTTTTGTGGATCCCTATTGCTTAGAGACTCATGGAAGCATAGGGACTTCAAGGATGCAATGACCTCTGTGGACATCCTGCCAGTTGGGCTGACTTACTGTGTTATTCTTTGCAGTAGCTTTATTCTTAGAGCAGCGACTGGTTTGTGAGCTGTTGAGGGAGCTGCATAGCCTCCACTGCAAGGCAACCTCTGTGTTACCATAGTCAGCTGCCACATGCAGCTTTCATGTTTGAACGCAATGGGTGAGGCCGTAGCTGTCATGTAACTGGCTGCAGTGTCATGTAGACATCTTCAGGGCTGCCAATTCTCCATCTTCGCCCAACCATCTGCCTTCCATCCACCTTCCCTCTCTCTGGGCAGAACCGAGCACCCTGTCAGAGTATCCTCTTCCACTGCAGTTCTACCACCCTCTCCTAATGGAGTGAAAACAAGCAGAACATTAGTTATTCGTGCCTCCAGTGGGCACTTCATATGGTGCTTTCCATTAGACAGAGAGACACATAAGTGTCCTCAGGGTGAATCAGTGATTGACCTCCCTGAGGAGCACCAGAAGCTGAGGAGAGGTTTCCAAATCCTTGGAAAGTTATAAGCTGGAAGGGAATGGGTGGACTGATGGGTGGCTTTATTTTTTTCCTATTGTTCCAATCTCCTTGCCTCCATCTCTTCCTCCTCTTCATTAACTTTTCCCCTCCCCACTCCCATTCCTCCAAAATCATCCTTTCTCCTGCCACCAGCTACAAGCTTTTACAGACCTCGCCGTCTAAGGGTGAAACATGACAAGGGAGGTGTCTGGAACTGGACAGGGCCTTAGTGTTAGCAGCAGCATGGCACCAAGATGTGCAGTCCCACTGGAGCCCGGCCCAGGAAGCATCTTTGCTCTGATAAGGTGGAGCCCTAGTGCAGTGGCAATGTTGGCCCTTGGCTATGAAAGAATAAGACTCTCTCCTTACAAGAGGGAGAGGAGATCCTGACTTGGGGGCAGGGGCTACAAGGAGTTGTGACCCGTGTAAATCAGGAGTGACTCTATTGAAGCCAGTGGAGTTTGGCCAGCGAGGTCAGAACCAGACCTGAATCCCCAGGCTGCTCCCTTTGAGAGAGGCTCTTACCCCCTCCCACCAGCCAGGGCCAGCCGCACCTTTCCCAACAGTTGTGCCGATATGCTGGGATCCCAGCTGTCCTTTCCTCCTCCCGTCCCCTTTCCCACTAGTCTGGACATACGGACACACTGCCCAGACATCGGGAATTACATGCTGCATCTGGTACACCCTCCTGCCCCCAGCCAGTGCTGATTCTTTGGTGTCACCTTCATCTGCCCCCATGCAGTCATGTGGCTTCTGCGAGGAGGCTGCTGGCAGCCCGGCTCACTGCCTGCGAGCATCATGTGGCCTCCTTTCTGTGTACACCCATGTGCATTTCAGGTGAAATAGACACCTGTGCAGGGCACTAGCACCAGTGGGACTTAAATGGTGCATTGGCCTGGTGCTGGCCCTCAGAGATCAATTTCACCCTTGGTGGGCAAAGGCTTAATTGATTATTAAGAACAGTACATGCCCTCCTGCAATATTCACGGGGACTGCAGGATCAAAGCAGGGAAGCACAGGGAATTTAGGACTAGACTGTGCAACCGTTACTCATGTGGATGAGCTCTTATTACACAGACATGCTCCCACAGCTTCTTATCCCTCCACTGACTCAATGGCAACATTGCACTGGCTGTCCTCTCACAGCCACTGGGACAGGAGCCTAGGAGTGGCCAGACTAGATCAAACCCATGCTCCATCTGCTCCACTATCCTGTCTCTGACTGTTCCCAGCCCCAGAGAAAGGTGCAAGAACCCCACAGTAGGCAGATGTGGGATAATCTGACATCCACAGGCTTGTGCTCCCCTCCGCTCAGGGGCGAGTGAGGAGCACACAGACCCCGAACGCATGTGACATTTCCTCAATGCCTGTCATACCAGAGAGCTGACTCAGCTCCCAGCAAGGGCTCGCCTCACCTGCCGCTGCAGGAAGTGACGCTGAGGTGGGGTACGGCAGCTGTGTCACTTTACATCAATGACAAACAATGAAAAGGTGAAGATAACTAGGGTACACCAGGGAGGCTGCAGAGGGCCTTCCAGTGTTGGAATTTGCCAGGATGTAGGGGCTAACCCCACAGCTTTTGCAACCTCCTCTACTCTGACACCACTGTGTTCTAACACCATTGCTGTCACAAACACCCTTTTTCTAAATTACCATATACCACTAAAGCCAGCCCTGTGGCAAACAGGCTACTCTAACCCCCCGGGCACTGACACCGTTAAGTATTCCAAGCACTGCTATTTTAACACCCCTGGAGCTAACATTATCTCTGCCCCAAACTCCGTGACTAACACCACAAGGGCTAACTGCTGACAGGCTCTTTCATGGCCACCAGGGGGCAGCCCTTTGCCAAGGGTTGGTTGGGTGTTTTGGAAAGTATTTCCAGGTCATTTTCTTAACTAGCCAAGACAAAGTGAATGTCATAAAATAGTCATGTCGCTATCATAGTCAAGCTAAGTGAGTGAAATAGAAACCCTATGAAAGCAAATGCAATAAAATGGTAACTAAAGAATATCAGGTGTTTACAAAAGGTATTCTATCGAATGCAAACTTAAACATGGGCCCTGCAATGTCACAATGACCTCAGTAGTGATAAGCAACATGCTCCAACTGGATATGCGCATTCATCCCCTTCAGCCGCTCCGCCATGGGAAGCACAGATCCCTTTGTCCAATGTCTCACTAGGCGTGTTCTTGCTGCTGACAGTCCTGCTTCCTGGAAATATTCTTTGATGTCTGTTTATTATAACTCTCGCTAAATTATTTATAAAGCAAACATCTAGGTTAAACCAACCGAAAACTGCCAGCAGCTCTCATTAGCCCCTACACGGCTTCTGAAAAATGCCGCGGCCAGCAGTAGAGTGATCCCTCACCTCCCCTACCCCTAACTGGGACACTGATTCCGAACTGACACGCAGGGAAGTGTGCTGCCTATTGAGTTATCAGGGCCACAGCCTGGCTATTCCTTGGAACTCTTCTATCCACATTTGGGCCAGGCCCAAGCCTTAGGCAAGGTAAGAGATGGGAGAGGCCCTTGATGTTTCTCTGAGTGAGTGTTTTCTTAAGGTGATTTTTGGAAACTCTCATTCAACATGGATGTTCTCATCTGTCTCACCCTTAGCCTTCAGAGTGTGTTTCATGCCCATATCTAGCATGAAGCCTTTCAACCCCTTGTTTTCTCACTCTGGGGCGGTTATTCTTACAGAGGTGGCTAGTGATGGTGAAGTGATAATGGGTCACCCCACCATGTTACTCTTAGATTTTAGATGTCTGCCTGATAAATTGCTCACTTCCCGCGTGTGTGTTAACACTAAGCAAAAGCCAAGTGCGTTCCCACCAAAACCTGGCACTGATGTGCGCTGCAGAATGCCAGCTGGAGGCAGAGAGACCAGCATCCTTTGGTTAAAAAAACAACAAAACAAACAGGATTTGTAGTTTTGCTTCCAAGTAAGGAAGCGTTTTGGAAAAATAGTTATAAATAAATGGTTTAACACTCCCTGCCAGCTGACATCAGGGAACAGAGAATGCTCTTTTCTATTGGAGGCTGAGATTAGGACATGTCCTTCCAGTTAACACTAGATTGTTCATCAATTTACCTTTCTAAAGGAACCCCAGATAAGGCCTGTGCTTAACACTAGCTTATAGATTATTAGCAGTCATGCTTATTATGGTAGTGCTTAAGAAACAACCAAGATTGAGTCACCATTGTGCTAGGCATTGAGCAAGCACAGAGGAGTAGAGAGACTTGCTTTGAAGAGCTTACACTCTAAACCAACAAGGCAGATACAGGAACTACTAGAGCTGGGCAGAGAAGAGAAATTTTATCTCATGGAGGAATTTGATATTGGGTCATTTGATTTTGTTCTGATTAGGAATGAAACCCCAAAATTTCAAAATTCTCCATGAAAGAAATTTTAAAAACCCACCATCTTGTTTCAGGTACATCTCAATGTTTTGTGTTGACTTTGACCTCTTTTAGTCCATATTATATAATAATATATATAAGCCACAATTTAAAAAAATCAAAATGAAAGGAAAAATCAAAATATTTTATTTGGAAAATGTCAAAACAGAACATTTTGACATTGATAGAACGTTTCCCCCCTCGTTTTCTGTTAAATGAAATTTTGGTGAAATTGACAGAATTTCATGAAGTGCTTCAATTTTGACAGAACTGCATCCTCTGATGGAAAACGGTTCTGTCAAAGCTTTTCTGACCATCTCTAAATATAACATGCAAGCAGAGTGATCAATGTGATGGTGGCAGACACTATACAAGTGCCATGATTTTTTGGGGGATGGGAGTTTAGTTAGGGAGGGATTAGCCAACAGAAAAACAAGGGAAGGGGGAGGGGCACAGAGCTAGTGAGAAGGGGGCAGGGAAGAAGGTCTGAGGTGGAGTGAGTCTGCAGTGAAAAGACTGTGTGATGGGGTGGGAGGGGACTGAAGCAAACAAAGGCAGAGAAAGTTCAGTCGAACTGTACGAATTATCATCAGTGTCCAGCAGTTCCAAGACCACACAGCTGAGGATAGGGGAGACAGTAGTAATGGGTCCTTGATAATGCTCCTCTTCTAAAGGAATGATTAAGGAATCAAGGAATGATGTCACAGTGCAGAGGGTCAATGGTATATTCCTTCGGGCAGACACGGCCATGCATGTCTTGTGCAGACCAGGAGGGGTTTCTTGGTCCAAGCCAGTTAGACTGGTGAGAGATCCAGCACCTTTATGAACCTCACTTGAGATCTCCAGTGCCCCAAGTGGAGCTGACACCTTAATCTAACACTTATGGCATTATCCCACAGAGGGAGCAAGGCCCATAGAGAGAGGGGTCCTGTTAAAGGAACATTACTGAGCAAGTTTCAGAGTAGCAGCCGTGTTAGTCTGTATGCATCCGAAGAAGTGGGTTGTAGCCCACGAAAGCTTATGCTCTAATAAATTTGTTAGTCTCTAAGGTGCCACAAGTACTCCTGTTATTATTACTGAGCAAATGACTTTACTGGGGATAGACCTGCCGAAGGGATAAACCTATTCAAGGAGCAGAGCTGTGAAAAGCATGAAGCTGCTCTAGAAATTGACTTTTTGCAGAGAGAGACATGCTTATGGGATAAGATTGTTAAAGGGACAGAGCAGTTTAATATATCATGCTGTTAAATGCAGGGACACCTTAAAAGGATAAACCTGCTTAAGAGACAACAGTGTTAAAGGGACAGGTGTGCTCAAGAAGTAATGCTGTTAAAGAGAAAGAGCTGTTAAAGGAAAATGTTTCTTAAAGGTATATGCCTACCTAAGGGCTAGCACAGTTAGCACTGTTTAAGGAAGCAGCATGTTATAGTAGCCCATTACTTTGTGTGTTGGCATGAGCTGTTGAATTGGTTTATGCTGTTCTGAGTTTGGGTACTTGACAGGCCAAGGATTTCTCATGCTATCTCAGAGCAGATCAATGGATGGTGCAGCCACAAGCCAGAAGCACCTGGATGGGATCCTCCCCCCTTTGGTCCCATCTCTCATGTGACTCTGAGGTGTCACCTGCCCCTAGATCAATTGCCCTCCCATCTCTCTCTCTCTCTCAATCTACAGTTTTCAGGGTCTTTTGTGGTTTCCAGCAAGGGGGGAGGACTGAGCATTCATGAAAACTTAAACACTTTATTAATGCCAAAGTAAAAACAATCCTCTCCTTGTGTCAAGCTAAACTGCTCCTGAAGGCGGTTTGGCAAGAGGCCATGGCTCTGTATGATATTGATGGCTTCAAGGCAGAAATATTTAGTATTTGACCTTGTTATTGTTCAGGCAGCCAAGTGCTTGGGGGTGGGGGGGAGTTGTGGCTTACAAGCTCGGCGTATTTAAAAGTAAAAACACTTCCTCTCTAGAGCAGGGGAAATGTCCATTTTTATTAAATTCTTTCTTTCTCTGCTACATCTGCATAAAAACAGGGCCAGGAGAGATCCGAGTCCCTCTCAGATCCTCCCCAAATCGCCCGGGGGCAGCAGGAAGCATGGGGATGAGAGAGAACGAATCCGATCTGTATTCGGGGCTCGGTAATGGATTGTTGCCTGGTACCAAGGACACTGCCAGAAGGGCCGCCAAGCACCTGTCAGGAAAATGTACTGACGTAGGGCACAACTTTTACTGACGTTGCCCATTCATTACTGACAGGGGTAGGACGCTGTCAGGAAGGCTGCATGACTTTCAAATGCCCACCTCACTGAATGCAATTATTCCCTCAAAAATGCAGTTAGCCAAATGGTACGGAGAGCTGGACTATCCGGTAATGCCAGCTAGCTGTTCAGAACATGCTTGGGTGGCCACACAAAGCCACAAACCCTTCTCTGGTTGGCATCTATGCCGAGGGGAGAACAGAAATCTTGTTTAATTGCTTCTCTTCATGGGGGTTGTACCCAGAGTCCATTCCAGCTAACTACAGCAATCCTGTTCCGATTCCTCTCTTCTTGGAGGGGGGAGGAGGGTTGTCCCCAGGCCCTGTTCCAGCGAGACACAGAGATTCACTTGTGTTTCTTCTCTTCCTGGGGCCTGACGGCAGGGTCTGTTGCAGCTGGGCACAGGAAGTCATTTATGTTCTCTTCCCCATGGCTTTGCACAGCATCCATGCCAGGTGGGCACAAACAACACACAAGCAAAAACAAAGTTAGCTCCATGAACTAATCAAGCTTTCTCCTGGAGGCTAGGAAGGAAGAAAAAGAGAGAGATTGTGATTGCTAAATACTTGTGAGTTTTTCAGACCCTGCAGTGGCAGGGGACATACAAGCACCTAGTATAGACAGACAGGCACAATATTTTAAGCGATATTTAGAACAGACCTTGGAAATATTGCATGTGACCAGAAAGGGACACATATATATGCCTTGATCTATAGCCACATGCACACAGAAAGTGAGGTAACATGATATCACGGTATGGTGTCAGTGGTGTCAAGGTTTTTTCAGGCTGACCAGCATGACTCAAGAGTGATGAGCGAGACAGGCAAAGCAGCCCATACCACCAGGTATTCTCTCTAGAGACCACGAGTGTGCATGTGTAACACTGACAGACCCCGGTCATCCGCGGGCGGGATTGAACCTGGGACCTCTGGAACTTAGTGCATGAGACTCTACTGCATGAGCTAAAAGTCAATTAGCTATTGAGCAGACTCATTTTATCTCTCTCTGTTTAAGTGGTCTCGGTGCCACTAAATGGGACAGAACACCACACCCAAGATGTGTGTGGATTACATACTTCCCCTAGTTGAGGAAGCATGTCCTGAGCTTCAGAGACTTCCCAGTTGGAATCCCAGATAAGCCCCCGCTTGTGACGCTGACAGACCCCAGTTGTTGGCAGGCGGGATCAAACCTGGGATCTTTGGAGCTTAGTGCATAAGCCTCTACCGCAAGAGCTAAAAGACAACTGGCAGTAGAACAGACTCATTTTATCTATCTCTTTAAGTGGTCTCGGTGCCATTAGATGGGACAGAACACCACACCCAAGATGTGTGTAGATTACACATGCACTTGGTCCACTCCTGGCCCCTTTACTGTAGGAGTCAACCACAGTCTGCAGGCCCAGCTGCTTTCAGTTCTATTATTGTTTTTGAAATCTGCCCTGCTCCATGTTTACCTTATTTCCTGTTCCTTTCTGCCTCTCAAGCATCTATTCTCTATCTTCTCAGCTTCTTCTTTTCCTCATTTCCTACTTCTTCCTTCGCTTGCTCTCCACCTCCATTCAGTCCCTCCGCTACTATCTTCCCACTCATTCATTCATTCTCTTCCTCACCCACACCCAGTCATCTCCACCCAGCCAGCCACACACCCAGTAAGCCAGTCACCCAGCCTCACATTCAGTCACCCAGGCTTCTCTGTATCCCTGGAGACAAACTGATCTTGCAGCCTGACTGCTGAGGGAAGCATGGGAGGGGGCCTGGAGTCCTGAGAAGATGCTTCTACAGTGGGGTGGGACAGAGCGTCCCAAGCTGCTCCAGCAGACAGTGCCAGGAGCAAATCAAGCTTCTGGTACCATCAAAGAGCTGGGGTGCGAGCAGTTCCTGGCTGTGGCCAAAATGGGGTGCTGCTATGCAAAAGTTCAGTACAGCCAGCACCCTGTAGCCATAGGCGAAAGCACACTAGTCCTTTCACCAGACAGCTGCTGGCCAAGTGGGCTGATGCCTATTTGTGTGGTTCTCCAAACTGAACCTGCATACTAATTATAACTGGGGCCATTGCAGGTTAAGCATTTGGGGTCTGGCTCTTGTGGGGCAAGACTATCATGGAATCATAGAATCATAGAATATCAGGGTTGGAAGGGACCTCAGGAGGTCATCTAGTCCAACCCCCTGCTCAAAGCAGGACCAATTCCCAACTAAATCATCCCAGCCAGGGCTTTGTCAAGCCGGGCCTTAAAAACCTCCAAGGAAGGAGATTCCACCACCTCCCTAAGTAAAGCATTCCAGTGCTTCACCACCCTCCTAGTGAAATAGTGTTTCCTAATATCCAACCTAGACCTCCCCCACTACAACTTGAGACCATTGCTCCTTGTTCTGTCATCTGCCACCACTGAGAACAGCCGAGCTCCATCCTCTTTGGAACCCCCCCTCAGGTAGTTGAAAGCAGCTATCAAATCCCCCCTCATTCTTCTCTTCTGGAGACTAAACAATCCCAGTTCCCTCAGCCTCTCCTCATAAGTCATGTGCTCCAGACCCCTAATCATTTTTGTTGCCCTCCGCTGGACTCTTTCCAAAATTTCCACATCCTTCTTGTAGTGTGGGACCCAAAAGTGGACACAGTACTCCAGATGAGGCCTCACCAATGTCGCATAAAGGGGAACGATCACATCCCTCGATCTGCTGGCAATGCCCCTACTTATACAGCCCAAAATGCCATTAGCCTTCTTGGCAACAAGAGCACACTGTTGACTCATATCCAGCTTCTCGTCCACTGTGACCCCTAGGTCCTTTTCTGCAGAACTGCTACCTAGCCATTCGGTCCCTAGTCTGTAGCAGTGCATAGGATTCTTCCGTCCTAAGTGCAGGACTCTGCACTTGTCCTTGTTGAACCTCATCAGGTTTCTTTTGGCCCAATCCTCTAATTTGTCTAGGTCCCTCTGTATCTGATCCCTACCCTCCAGCGTATCTACCACGCCTCCCAGTTTAGTGTCATCTGCAAACTTGCTGAGTGTGCAGTCCACACCATCCTCCAGATCATTAATAAAGATATTAAACAAAACCAGCCCCAGGACTGACCCTTGGGGCACTCCGCTTGAAACCGGCTGCCAACTAGACATGGAGCCATTGATCACTACCCGTTGAGCCCGACGATCTAGCCAGCTTTCTATCCATCTTACAGTCCATTCATCCAGCCCATACTTCTTTAACTTGGCGGCAAGAATACTGTGGAAGACCGTATCAAAAGCTTTGCTAAAGTCAAGGAATAACACATCCACTGCTTTCCCCTCATCCACAGAGCCAGTTATCTCCTCATAGAAGGCAATTAGGTTAGTCAGGCACGACTTCCCCTTGGTGAATCCATGCTGACTGTTCCTGATCACTTTCCTCTCCTCTAAGTTTTTCATAATTTATTCCTTGAGGACCTGCTCCATGATTTTTCCAGGGACTGAGGTGAGGCTGACTGGCCTGTAGTTCCCCGGATCCTCCTTCTTCCCTTTTTTAAAGATGGGCACTACATTAGCCTTTTTCCAGTCATCCGGGACCTCCCCCGATCGCCATGAGTTTTCAAAGATGATGGCCAATGACTCCGCAATCACATCTGCCAACTCCTTTAGCACCCTCGGATGCAGCGCATCCGGCCCCATGGATTTGTGCTCATCCAGTTTTTCTAAATAGTCCCGAACCACTTCTTTCTCCACGGAGGGCTGGTCACCTCCTCCCGATACTGTGCTGCCCAGTGCAGCAGTCTGGGAGCTGACCTTGTTTGTGAAGACAGAGGCAAAAAAAGCATTGAGTACATTAGCTTTTTCCACATCCTCTGTCACTAGGTTGCCTCCCTCATTCAGTAAGGGGCCCACACTTTCCTTGACTTTCTTCTTGTTGCTAACATACCTGAAGAAACCCTTCTTGTTACTCTTAACATCTCTTGCTAGCTGCAACTCCAAGTGCGATTTGGCCTTCCTGATTTCACTCTTGCATGCCTGAGCGATATTTTTATACTCCTCCCTGGTCATTTGTCCAATCTTCCACTTCTTGTAAGCTTCTTTTTTGCGTTTAAGGTCAGCAAGGATTTCACTGTTAAGCCAAGCTGGTCGCCTGCCATATTTACTATTCTTTCTACACGTCGGGATGGTTTGTTCCTGCAACCACAATAAGGATTCTTTAAAATACAGCCAGCTCTCCTGGACCCCTTTGCCCTTCATGTTATTCTCCCAGGAGATCCTGCCCATCTGTTCCCTGAGGGAGTCAAAGTCTGCTTTTCTGAAGTCCAGGGTCCGTATTCTGCTGCTCTCCTTTCTTCCTTGTGTCAGGATCCTGAACTCGACCATCTCATACAGTATACAGTATCATACAGTATAAGCCAAAGACAGGTTGTGGTGATACCCACCCGAACGTATAAGATGGACATCACATAGCTGTTCCAGTGTGCGTTAACCACAGTGGATCCTCTTGCAGTGGTGGCCTGGTTTAACTCCCTTACTTCTTTTCTCTGGCTTCTCTCTCCACGCTCCAGCTGCATCGTCAGCTGCCAGTCTCTCATGTTCTATCGCAGGACAGCAGAACGTTTTACACTACAACTAGTTATTGAGGGGAGTTACTGTATGATATATTTAGAAAGCCAAGAACATCACCAGTCACAAACAAATCAGGTTCAGTTCTGTCTTCAGACACATTTGCAATGTCCCTTGAAGTCAATAGTAATGGTGCATGTCCTGATATAGAAAGTCTAAAGCCTTAATGAATAAGGGCTGGATCCTACACTGGTGCTGATGTTTCATCACCAGAAATACCATGAAAGCCAATATTGGTGAAGTGGGACTTTCACACAAACCTAAGGAAAGAGATGTTCTCTGTCAAACAACTTTTTAAGTACCACTTAGCACTCGTTACCTACCAATGTGGAGAAACTTTTGTACCTAGCTCTAAGGATCCCTTCTACCTAGTAGAGTGAGCTAGCACAGTGCTCAATCCAATATGCATTGACATCACCAGAAAGCCTCCTACTGACTTCAAAGGGTATTGGATACAGCCTTTACTCAATGCTGTTTAAAGGGACCGTGAACTTGAAAACCCCATTTCTGTCTGAATATTGGCTTATTTTGTACATTTGGCCCTTTGGCCCAAATCCTCCAAGGTATTTAGGCACCAAACTCCCTTTGATTTCAATAGGAGTTAGGTGCCTAAATACTGTAGGATCTGCGACTTTCTGCATTCCCCTCTATAGTCAGCCAGTTTTCCCCGTTGCTTTTCATGCAGCAACAAGGAAGCGGGCGGGGGACATTAAAAATAATAACAATTTGATTGTAACAACCCAAAACCTGGGAGTAGGATTGTGGAACAGGGGTAATTTTCATCACATTTCTTTTAATGGACTAGATTTCAAGTTGAAGGTGTCCCTTTAATTAAACAGATGAGGTAGTATTTTCAAATCGCCCTATTATCCTGTCATGTGACAACAAATCATTTAGATTCTCGCTGCCCATTGGCCCTTTGAGTGCCATAGACCAATATCTGACTTCAAGATGGCAGCACCAGCCATTTCTTTAGCTGCAGCATTGGTGTCTGATCATAGATGTTAGTAACGTTTCATGAGCAAAATGCCAAGGCAGTCCATCGCAGTGAAAAACACCCTGCAACAAAACACCAGAGACAGCCTCGTTCTGCTGCCTCAGGTTGAATCTGCTCCCATGTTGCCTCTTCTGTTTTGTTTCCCATCTTGTAAGACTGTCTTTACTCCACTATGGGAAAGAACTTAGTGAGCAGCAGTTTAATGCATGACAATCCTCTTATTACTCCTAAGAGCGCAGCTGTAAATAATTAACGACTTGAGAAATAGAGATTTTTTTTAAAAAAAAATTGTTGACTTTATTTTCTTTCTTGACTGGCTATTAGCGACCTTCTTAAAGGATTTCTTACGGAAACTGTGATCTCTCTCTCTCTCGGTCTCTAAGATGTGTGTTTCGAATGCTTTTTGGTGCAATGTTTAATGCTGTTTGTATTTCTGAAGTGTAATTTTCAACCTTTGCTGGAAATCTAATTCGCCCGGTTTTAATTGGCGGGGCTCAGAGTCCTGCGATTTTTTGCAGCTTTTAGCTTTTTTGATAAGTTAAAGCAAGGGAAAATGTTAAGCAAGTAAATAAAACAGAACAAACTTCTGAAGAGAGATTTGAAACAGAAACTGGATGACAGAGACCAGTGATCTGAGTGGATGAGGAAGATTCTTCCAACCCAAGTATTAATCTCCTGCTACACCGGACGGGACTGTACAGTCTCTTCACTGAATTAGATCATCCCGCCATCCACTCTACATACTCTCTCAAACTCAAACTGAAATAAATAAATAAAAATTCATATTTTAACAAATTCTGAGCACTTATTTTCTTCAAGCAGAATGTGCTGAGTTCCAAAGGGGAGTTGATGTGTTAGGGAATGGTGAGCAGGGAGGTGATGCTCGAAGCCTGGATGATGCATCCACCGTATGCAAGAAGTAGTCCCATTGACAGAGCGTAGTAAATATATTACCCATTTAAAAAGAAACATTCCATGGAAAATAAAATATCTTGAAACCACTGCAGGATTTTTTTAACAGGCACTGTAGTGTTATGATGTAAAAATCACAGGTATGACTACAGTAAATGCCTTTGTTCAACTACAAGCTACGTGCTCGATGCAGAAATCCCCAGGTGAAATTCAATGGGCCATGCTATGCAAAGGTCAGACTAGATATTCATAATGGTCCTTTCTGCCTCAAAAAATGTATAAAATCCAACCTATTTCTTGCTAGGCAGTGCCAGAACAGAAGAAAGAGGGGGCAGAATTGTATTGCACCAAACCCAGCACTGCATAGAAGGCTGACTACACTGGAGAATATTAGCTGGCACGGTAACTGGGAACATGCTATTGACTGCTTTACAAGCTAAATGTGATGATATCTTTAGTCTGCATAAAACAATTTTTTTAGTGTGGCAACCTATAAATCTTTAATAACAAAGCATGATTTCTACCGGACTAAATTCTTTAGGGCACAAATAACATTATTATGGTTGAAATATTTAAAAGTCTTTAGCTAGATAGATTAGGTTAGATAAAATCACCCACCCCAGAGAGTCTGGCCCTCACGACATGTACTTTTCCCTCAGCATGCAGCTAGTGAGAAATGGCACATGGGTTTTTACTAAGAAAATACTGTTTTCAGTACGTGAAAGATTGCAATAAAACACAGCATGGAAATGACAATAATGCTGGCAATTGTTCTCAAAAACGTTTTGTTTTAGGGTGGGGGCAGAGCCAATATTTTTTAGGAAAAAAAGTAGTGTGCAAAATCATTTTAACCAGCTCTACTGTAGAGGCTCTGTGGAGAGAGGAGTGAAACACCATTCTCCCTCCCTAGATTTCCTTGCATGCCATCTGGATGCTGCACCGGGGGCTTGCTGGCGGGACAATATCTCCAAACATATTGCAACCTTGAACAAAAAGTTATGCATTGGAATTTGCAGTATTCAGCTCAATCCACCCTCTTGCTCCAAGATTCAGATGACATAGGAGAATAAGGGACGGTCAGGCTCACAGCTGCTGTGGCAGATGGATGGTGACCATGGGCTTTGGACTTGGGGGCTCATATGTTTATTCCTGAAGAAGGAGTGTGAAAGAGAGAAAGAAAGAAAGAGAAAAATTAGGCTGTTGGAACCTGAAGTCCTTACTCATTTGTTACTCCGCTTTTACTTAGTCAAAACTCCACAGGGTTGAGCTTAGTGTGGAAAGATCTTTCTGATTCTGAAAGCAAAAATACACTGATGAAAAGAGGTTCACTATAGTGTTGCTTATTTATTTGAATTTGGGGAAGAAGGAATAAAGAGGGACAGATGATATTGTCCAAAGAAGTGAAGTACTAATGAAAGTAAATAAAGCCAGGAGAATTCAGTAGGAGAAGGCATAGCAGGAGAGAGTGTTAATTGCACTGGTAGAGCAGGTGCTTAGATACAGGCTTATTAGAAACAACAGATAATGTTATTACTTATTTGTATTATAGGAATGACAAGAGACTCCAGTCAAGACTGAGGCCTGTAATAGGATACATTGGTCCTTTAAGGCCAGAGGGCCAAATCAGGAATTCCGGAGCAGATGACTACCTACTGAATGGCAGGGACAGATGCTGGAGACTGGAAGTGGTTCCAGGATAATAGTTAGTGTCTGAGGATAAACCCCAGGCTACTGTTTCTTTAAGGGTTCAGGATGAGGAGCCTTGTAGTGTAGAGTGGGACAAGGCTCCCATCTCTCCCAGCCAATCAGGACAAGCTCTGGAAAAGAGGGCAGCCTATAAATCTGCCTCTTCCCTCATAGGAGAGAGCCATTAGCAGGAGAAGGACTGCTTGCTTGATGACTTCCCCCTGCCCAGGGGAGAAAGGACTGAAGTGGTTTAACTTGACCCCTAAGTGGTGGAGGAAGGCTGGAAGACTGTGCCCTAGCAGAGATGCCTGGGAGGAAAGTACTTTTGTTATGTAGGTTTTGTTTGGTGTTCTGTTTGTTTCACAAGCCTTTGCTGCCAGTCTGGGTGGAACCAGGTGAGGGCAATTTAAAGGGGCCTGCTGGGAGCAGCTAAAGGGCTACAGCCTACGACAAGACCCCATTGTGCAGTGAGCTGACTTAGTGCCAAAGAGTTTACAGTCCAGCTACACAAGCCAGACAAAGGGTAGGAGAAAGGAACACAGAGAGAGATGTGGGAAGAACCTTAAATTTGAATGGCGGGTATGTTGCAATTTAAATCTTACTTATTTTGGCCTGATGTATTAATTGAAATGGCAGAGGGAGTAGCAGAAAAGGTACTGGATGCAATTAATGTTATGAGAAGATCCTGAAGTATTGGCGATTTGAGACTAAGTCGTGCTGGCAGAGCTAAGCGGAAAAGCTAGCCTGGCACATTTTGGAAGATGCTGAGCAACTCTCAGGAGGTATAGAGCATTGCCTGCACTATGCTTGATTCTAATCAGTATCAACCCCTTTGCTTTCATAAGTACCAAAAAATGCACTCAGCTCATCACAGATAGTAGCCACAAGAATGCGCTGGGCTCTGGGATATTGTTTGCTAGAATGTAAAAGAAGATTGCATCTGGACTGATCAGTGCCGCACTCTCAATGCTCCCATCGGGACCAGCATTTCCAATCACAGACTCTATGAATTGTCAATTGTGTTCGAAAATAAGACCCTGATTATAATCAGCATTGCTGAGCCTGCTGTGGCTGATAGCCATGTTGCAAAAGTGACCCGGTGTGTGTCACTGACTGGGCAGGTAAGTCAACCTCTCTGTTTCCATCTCTGCTTTTAAAGGAACGTGGCAGCTGGATTTTTTTATTTTAATTTGCTAGTGTGTCTCATGAAACCCACTTAAATTAATTGTTATGGGACTTATTTTTTATTAATTCTTCATAATTTCATGGATGGCAAGTTGTAGTCTTTATTGAAACCCAGTGGGGAATTTCATGCTTTTGAACAAGAAACAAATATTGTTCATTTAAACTGGAGGTGTCAAAAAAAACTTATATGACGCTCCTCCCCCTCCCCCCTTTTCACACAAATTAAGGAGGTAAATTCCCCCCTTGTAAATCCTGAGAAGAATAGGAAGCAGGGCAGATTCTCCTCCTATAAAGCATAGTTTCTCTAGACTGCCCCTGGTTCTCAGTGTTTTACATGTCCATGTAGAGAAACATGTTATCCTCTCCATTCTCCATGGAAGGCTTGGGGGGGTGGGGAGACAAGTGGTAGAATATAGGGGCTCCAGGAATTTAGCAATGTGAGACAATAGGCTGGCTTCCCAGCTATGGTTAGTCCCCTTGACACCACTCAGGCAGTGTGATATGGCCTGACTGTAGGCAGAAATGGTTCCCTAAGAAACACTCCTGTGCAGAGAACCTACCTGCTAAGTGTAGAATAGGCAGAAGGACCTACTCCCAGGCCTCAGGATAGGGAGTGGATCACAGGTATGCCAAATATGTTGTTGGATTTCACTGCACTATGGCTATTCTCTGCTTTCCAGGGCTCATAGGAAACTCACACTGGAGCTTGGTTAGACCACTACATGGCCCTAGGATACGGGGAATGCAAAGACTTAAAGCCACCTTTATTTTCTACACACACACCCTGGTACCTACCACAAGAACAGGAATGGAGTAAGCAAGACTCAGCCTCAGTGTCTGCCCAGTTTAGTACAGAACGGGCTGTGGGAGTTAAAGGCATAGACCACTCTCCTCCCAGTGTGGTCCAGGTCAATCCAGGTCTGTTTTGGTCATGCCCAGAATTCTTTTCTCATCTGATGGTGTGTGATGGCCCATGCCTGACACAAGCAGCTGTCTCAGTCCCTTTCCTAGCAGTTTCCACACAGAGGATTGAATAGGTTTAGGCCTTGGCTACACTTGCAGATGTACAGCGCTGTGAGTTAAACCTGACGGCGTACAGCTGAGTAGGGAAAGCGCTGCAGTCTGTCCACACTGACAGCTGCCCAGCGCACTGTCGTGGCCACATTTGCAGCATTTGCTGCGCCATTGGGAGCGGTGCATTATGGGCAGCTATCCCATAGAGCACCTCTTCCCATTCTGGCGCCGTGGGTTGTGGGAAGGGGGCGTGGGTGCGGGGGATTCTGGGTCCTGTCCCAACGCCCCGTGATGCATCGCTTCGCATCCCAGAAATCCCTTTGTTTCCGTCCACCTTTGACGCCATCTTTCAACGGTTTCTGTGCAGCGCGATCTGTTGTCTGTGGGAAATGGAGCCCGAACTGCTGAGGCGTATGCTGACTTATCTCGCCAGCACGTCACGTTTGGCTGTCGAACTATTCCTTAAGATCCAAAGTGACAGTGAGAGTGAGGAGTCCGACGATGCTATCGAGCCGCGTAAGGCGTACGACACGAAATTGCTTGTGATATTCACGGACATGCTCAGCACCGTGGAATGCCGCTTTTGGGCTCGGGAAACAAGCACCGAGTGGTGGGATCACATCGTCATGGAAGTCTGGGATCACAAGCAGTGGCTGCAGAACTTTCGGATGAGAAAAGCCACTTTCATGGGACTGTGTGAGGAGCTCGCCCCCACCCTGCGGCGCAAGGACACGAGATTGAGTGCTGCCCTGCCAGTGGAGAAGCAGGTGGCTATTGCAATCTGGAAGCTGGCAACTCCAGACAGCTACCGGTCGGTCGCAAACCAGTTTGGAGTGGGAAAGTCGACCGTTGGAATCGAGTTGATGCAAGTTTGCAGGGCCATTAATCGCATCCTACTCAGAAGAACCGTGACTCTGGGTAACGTGCAGGAAATAGTGGATGGCTTTGCACAAATGGGGTTCCCTAACTGTGGAGGGGCGATAGATGGGACGCACATTCCTATTCTGGCACCACCCCATCTAGGATCCGAGTACGTTAATAGGAAGGGGTATTTCTCTATGGTTCTCCAAGCGCTTGTGGATCACCGTGGGCGTTTCATTGACATTAACACAGGCTGGCCCGGAAAGGTGCATGACGCACGCATCTTTCGGAACACTTGGCTGTTCAGGAAGATGCAGGCCGGGACTTTTTTCCCAGAGCGGAAGATCACGGTAGGGGAAGTCAAAATGCCCATTGTGATCCTTGGAGAACCCGCTTACCCGTTAATGCCGTGGCTCATGAAACCCTACACAGGGAGCCTTGACAGCAGCAAGGAACGGTTCAACTACAGGCTGAGCCGGTGCCGAATGACTGTGGAGTGTGCCTTTGGCCGTTTAAAGGGCCGCTGGCGATCTCTGTATGGGAAGCTGGACTTGGCCGAAAACAGCATCCCCGCGGTTATATCCGCGTGCTGTGCCCTCCATAATATTTCTGAAGGGAAGGGTGAAAGCTTCACTCAGGCATGGACCTCCGAGATTGAACACCTGGAGGCTGAATTTGCACAGCCAGAGAGCAGGGCTATTACAGGGGCCCAGCCCGGGGCTGCAAGGATTAGGGATGCCTTAAGGGAGCAACTTGAGGCTGAAAACCAGCAGTGATATCTGGTGCCCTGCACGGGAGTGAAGTGCAGTAGTTCCAATCTTTAGGAATCAGTGTTTGCTAAGCAGACAAGCAGACTTGCAGTGCCTGTTTATTTCCTGGGCTAAGCAGTCTTTTACATTATGCAATAATAAAGAATGTTTTCAAAGCCAAAAAATCCATTTATTGAAAAGAAAAAAAAATTATTTATTGAAAAGAAACAAGGGGGTGGAATGGGGAACGGGTACAATCACAGATTCGTGTATGTCCTGTCTGGTGTGCTGTGCAATGAGTGCTGCACTTCAGGACAGCTATACTGCATGGTGATGGGGGTTCAGTGCAGAGGGTAAGGGTCGTGGTTTTCAGGGCTGGGTGGTGAAGATACTGGTGTTGGAGGCAGCTGGTGATGTGAAGAACACGGAAGTTGGGGAAAGTGGGTTGGAGGTGACAGTGGGGCACAACAGAAAGAGTTTTGGGACAAGGGCTGTGGGGGGGTGGCGTTTGCGCTTGCGGTACTGCTCCTTCTGCATGACTACGAGCTCCTGGATAGCATCTGCTTGGCGCTCCAGGATGCTTATGAGCCTATCAGTGCTTTGCTGCCGGTGCGCGGTGCTTTGCCGCCGGTGTGCTGCGTTTTCCTGGCGGATCCTGCTTTCTCTCTCCCTCCAGTTCTGTGCTTTCTCATTCTCTTTAATAGATTGCCGCATCACTTCTTGCAGCGTGTCTTCTTTGCTTTTTCGCGGTCTCTTCCTGAGTCTTTGCAGTCTCTGAGCAGGCGATAAGAGGGACGGCTGAGGTCTCAAGGTTGATGCAGCTGTACAGGCAAAATGCAACATTTAACAGAGGCAGCATTGTTTATACCAGACAGAGTAATGATTCCCCCCGCACTTAAGGAGTAGAAAACACACAGGGTCTACACAATAGCATAATTTTCCCGTCCGAAACAGAGCACACATATCCCACGGGAGTCTCAAAATGGTGAGTAAGGGGGACTGATTGTTTCAGGGCTGCACTGTCCTCTGGGTTTCTGTGCCTTGGGGAGCGCCAACAGCTTCAGGGGGCACCTACACTGAACACTGTCCCAACATTTTCCACAGGAGTTCGTCCTGGACGATATCTCACTGCTGAGGGTGACCTGAGAAGCAAGGGAGGGTCTTCTACTGCAATGCGGCTTCCGCCCTGGCCCATATGCAGCTTGCCTGTGTGCAGCAATGGTCCCCCCGCCCCTCGCGGCACAGTGGCGCAGACACGTTAGCCTGGCTGGGACAAGGACCACGGTGGCTCTCCTGATAAACCTGCGCAAGCACATTGCACACGTTCTGGATGAGACATTCAAGGAGATTACCGAGGCCGATTACCGCGATGTGATAAACCACATCAATGCACTATTCCGCATCTAGGCATGCATGCCTAACCCTCCTCTCCCAAAGAGCCCGCACCGAAAAAATTCCTTCCCGAAAAAAAAACCGCTTACCGGGAACCTGCTCTTCTGTTTGTCCTCCACCAAGTACCGGCCGCTGTGACTGGCTACCTTCCTCCTGGCTCAAGAAGAGCTCCTGGCTGCATGGCTCCAGGGATTCCGGGGTGTCTCCATCCGGCCCACCACCATCACTCCCGTTTTCCTCCTCCTCCTCCTCTTCCTCCTCCCCCCCCCCCACACCGGCTCTGAAGTGTCCATGGTGGTGCACGGAGTGGAGGTGGGGTTAACCCCAAGTATCGCATCCAGCTCTTTGTAGAATCGGCAGGTCACGGGGGGAGCACCCGAGCAGCCGTTTGCATCGCGGGCTTTGCGGTAGGCACTCCGCAGCTCCTTCGCTTTAATCCTGCACTGCAGGGCATCCCGGTCATGGCCCCTTTCCATCATGTCCTTTGATACCTTCCCGAAGGTATCGTAATTCCTACGGCTGGAGTGCAGCTGGGACTGTACAGCTTCCTCCCCCCAAACACTGATGAGGTCCAGCAACTCGCCATTGCTCCATGCTGGGGCTCGCTTGGAGTGTGGAGGCATGGTCACCTGGAAAGATTCGCTGATAGCACTCCACACCACGCCGGGCTGAGCAAACAGGAAGGGGATTTTTAAAATTCCCGGGGAATGTAAAGGGTGGGTAACATGGTTGGTTATCTGAGGCCAGGGCAGTAGAGTTTGAACTGATGACCAGAGTGGCTATAACAGGCATTGTGGGATACTGCCGAATACTTCTGGAGGCCAGTCACTGCGCATTGGGCAGCCACACTGGCGCCGCAGTGCTGCAGCGGCAGCGCAATACACGCTATTCCTCTCGGGGATGTGGAGTACATGCAGCGCTGCAACCACGGAGATACAGCGCTGCAAATGCCTTGCCAGTGTGGACGGGGAGTGAGTTACAGCGCTGGGGGCAGCTTTACAGTGCTGCAACTCGCAAGTGTAGCCAAGACCTTAGAGTCTGAATTCTCCTCTCAGCCTTAACTGCTCGCTGCAGATCAGGAGTCAGATTGATGGGGCAGTGTTGGAAGTTGTCCTCAATCATGCCGCACCTGTTATGTGGATGGAGATCTGACATCCTCAGGGGGGTCTAGCCAGCATGAAAGAAAGAAAGAGAGAGAGAGAATTTGCTCATAAGCAGATACACATTCACAGGATTTGCTGGGCATAATAAGATCACCCCTCCATCCAGTATGGCTTCCGGCATTGTCAATACCTGATGTTTCATGGGAAAATGAAGAATTCCTTCTTTTGAGTAGGGTTGCCAACTTTCTAATCACATGAAACCAAACACCCCTGTCCTGCCCCTTCTCTGAGGCCCCACCCCCGCTCACTCCATACCCCCTCCCTCTGTCGCTCGCTCTCCTCCACCTTCACTCACTTTCACCAGGCTGGGGAAGGGAGTTGGGTTGTGGGGAATATGGGCTCTGGGCTGGGGGTGCAGGCTCCAGGTGGGGCCAAAAATGAGGGTTTCAGGGTTCAGGAGAGGGCTCCGGGATGGGCAGGAGGTTCGGCTGTGGGAAGAGGGTGAGGGCTCCGGGTGGGGGTGGGGGCTCTGGGGTGGAGCTGGGGATGAGGGGTTTGAGGTAGAGGAGGGGGCTCCATGCTGGTGCAGGGGGTGGCGAGGGCTCCGGCTGGGGGTGAGGGCTCTGGGGTGGGGCCAGGGATGAGGTGTTTGGGATGCAGGACAGGGCTCCAGGCTGGGGCAGGGAGTTGGACTGTTGGAAGGAGTGTCTGGGCTGCAGGCTCCTGGAGGAAGTTTGGGTGCGGGAGGAGACTCCAGGCTGGAGCCAGGGGTTGGGGTGCGGGATTCCGGTGGCGCTTACCATGGCTCAGAGAAAGTAGCCACCAGGTCCCTGCAACCCCTAGGCCAGGGAGGCTCCACACTCTGTCCTCCGCTTGCAAGTGCCCCCCGCCTCGCAGCTCCCTTTGGTCGTGGTTCCCAGCCAATGGGAGCTGCGGAGCTGGCACTCAGGGCAGGGGCAGTGTGTGGAGCCACCCTGGCTGCCCACGCGCCTAGGGGTCTCAGGGCATGCCAGTCACTTCCAGGAGCCACACAGAGCTAGGGCAGGCAGGGAGCCTGCCTTAGCTGTGGGCCCCCGCTGTGCCACCGACTGGACTTTTAATGGCCCAGTTGGCAGTGCCAACCGGAGCTGCCAGGGTCCCTTTTCGACCACGTGTTCTGGTCAAAAAACAGATGCCTGGCATCCCTACTGCTGAGGAATAAGTGGATCCGTGAACAAACCCCTTTTTTCATGACTAGAATTCTCCCAACCAGATGAAGCTGTTTATTTATTAATGTTTTGGGGATAGGTAGCAAAGGAGCACTATATAGATCATTATAAGTGTCATTGTGACATCTCTCTAATCACATATAGCATTATGAATTCACTGCCAGAGTTGGTCACTGCTAGAGGCAGATACTGGCCTTGATGGGCCAATCATCTGAACCGGTATCACAAACCCTCTGTTCCTATCACTGGTCTGATCTGAAAGCTGGTACTGCATTAAGCATATTGCAATTGGCAACAACCTGGTACCCTTTTGGTTAAGGGGAAGACAATCCTTTTGGTATAAGCTCCTGGCTTTGCAAAAGGTTCCCCAGTGCCCTCCTCTCCACAACAGCTTCCCACTATTCTTGTGCAAACCTCAGATAGTTTGGATCAGATCCAAGAGTTTGAAACAAAATTTCACCAGGGAGCCCAAGTTCTAAGGCTTTAGGCTCAGCTGTTGCTGCCAGGGCTTCCAGCTCTATGGCAAGGATCCTGGAAGTCCTGGGGTCCTTGATGCTGGGGCAGTCTGCATGGCTGGGCCATCCTGGAGCTGTGGTCCCTGGAAGACCCTAGAGCCCCGATAATGAGGCAATCTGCCAGGCAGATTGCCAAGGAGCTGGGTGGATGAACTGGCAGACAGGTTTCAAAATCCACCCATCTTCCATCAGATCTAATTTGGCAAATTCCTGCAAAACATTTTGAATGTGATGAATCGGCATTTTCCAGTGTCCAACCAGCTCTGCCATTCACTGAAGATACACCAGCGTCTGAGGATCTGGCCCATCCTGTATGTTTGATCTGTCTGTGCAGGGACTATGTCATGATGTGGGTTGCAATACAGAACATCTGCCCTAATGCTCTTTGATCCAACACAGAATCCACAAAGAGCAGAGCTGTAAAGGGAGATTCTGAGATATGCCAAAAAAAGTGCTACCAGATCATGTTGAGAGTCATGTTTACAAACTTTGGATCCATTAACGTGAGAACAATTGCACGCTTAATTTGCACTCGGATTGTGCACACAAATTGGGTAAGTGGACTAATTTTTGCCTGTAATTGTATTAATTAGGTGAGCCCAAATTTTATCAAAGTCAGACCTATTCTCTTTTTATACATATGAAGACGTTTAGAGTTTGTTTTTTATTTAATGGCCTTTTATATATTTTTATAGGTTAAAGATCATTGTTTTATGACATTTTACTTCCTTTGCTAATTTTAGAGCATAATTGTTGGCCTGCATCACTGGCCTTTTTGTAGTTCTGTTGTCTATGGAGATGGTTTGCGCAATTTGGTTGAAGTACAGCTAATAGTGACATCATTTGAAAACAAATAATTAATTCGACCGGTTGGAGAGTGGGCTTTGTTGTCATGGTAACCTTCTTGGTATTGAGGCTCACACAAAGAGGACAGGTAAGTGTTTTGAAATTGCCTTCACTTGACACATTTCAGCATGGTTTCAAAGTCTAAGGACAATTTCAGCAAATGAAATTTCAAATGTCCCACTGAAATACTTTATACACTAAATTGCTTTCTTGCCTGAAGGAGATGGAATGAAATTTGGGTGGAGAGAGTGCTTTTCATAGTCAAGGTATCCTAAAACACTTACAAGGCAAACTGAGTTAAACACACACACACTGCCTTTTAGATTAGAATTGGGTTTCCCGACTGAGGATATTGGTCATTCCACCAGCATTATCCCCTGTCACACCAAAGAGAATTTCTGTCAGCTTGGTAGCAAGTTGACCAAAAAGCCTTCTCTCCCCCCCCCCCCCACCCCCCCCAGGTATCAATTAATGAATCATAAAATAGCAAGGAGAAAAGGCATTTTTAAAAAGGCCAGTCAACATTCAGCAAGTCAACTAAAGAGCCTAAGAACTGTACTTGCATGTGAATGTGCATTTTTCTGATTGGCTTCAGCATATCAAGGGTAGTAGGACCTGATGGTATCACAGTCACCATCTGTGATTCCATCCAAATGTTGCCTTCAAAACACACCAGACCGTGCACAAATTGGGATCTAGACCCACACTTTTGCACCTTGGGCCCATCTTTATTGCTGTGGACTTTTAAAGTTAGGCACCTAAATCCAAATTCAGGCAACTAAGTGGCCTGATGCTGAACATACACAGCTCCTGTGAGAATCCGGACTAGTTGTCCTCCGGTCCAGAATGAGGAATTTACGGCCCTTCTGAATTGGAGTCTGACTTGGAATCATAAGGACAGATCCATGCCTTACGGATTCACAAGTGAGCATTCCCCACCCTAAAATGAAAAATCACTGGGGTGCAGAACTGAGATTCCCAGTTTGGATGCAAAAACCAGATGAACCTCTACAGCTTCAATTACTTTTCAGTTTGAACCCAGACCCCAAAATAAAATTCAGCCCCAGCCCCAAGAAAAAGTTCCCACAAACTCCTGCAGAATGAAATGCAGAGTTCCACACAATCCCAAGAATCGGATGCTGCAAATACTTTAGTCAATGGGACTAATTAAATCAATGGGAGGCAGTGTTGCCTTGTGGATAGAGAACTGAACTGGAACGCAGAGCCGGATGACCCTGGGCAAGTGATTTCAGTTTTCTGTGCCTCAGTTTGGCGATCTGTAAAATGAGGATGATACTGAACTCCTTTGTAAAGTGCTTTGAGGTCTAAGAACATAACATAAGAACATAAGAACAGCCATAGTGGGTCAGACCAAAGGTCCATCTAGGCCGGTATCCTGTCTTCCAACAGTGGCCAATGCCAGGTGCTCCAGAGGGAATGAACAGAACGGGTAACCATCAAGTGATCCATTCCCTGTCACTCATTCCCAGCTTCTGGCAAACAGAGGCTAGGGACACCATCCCTGCCCATCCTGGCTAATAGCCATTGATGGATCTATCCTCCATGAATTTATCTAGTTCTTTTTTGAACCCTGTTATAGTCTTGGCCTTCACAACATCCTCTGGCAAAGAGTTCCACAGGTTGATTTACGGATGTAAAGTGCTATATAAGAGCTAGGTATGATTATTATTCATTGTGCATAAAGTTAAGCATACATTTAAGTCACTGTAGGAGCAAGATTCTAGTGCTCAACCTTTTGGGCTGATGCCTTCCTAAAATATCCTGGCTCTTCCTTTAGGCTCAGTTGGGGGACTAGTTTTTGGAAGCACTTACCATAGTCAAGGAGGCACCTATCACTTTCTCATATAAAGGAAACTTTATTTTCTTAGGTTTCAGAGTAGCAGCCGTGTTAGTCTGTATCCGCAAAAATAACAGGAGTACTTGTGGCACCTTAGAGACTAACAAATTTATTAGAGCATAAGCTTTCGTGGGCTACAACCCACTTCTTCGGATGCATATAGAGTGAACCATATATTGAGGAGATATATATATGTGTGTGTATATATATCTCCTCAATATATGGTTCACTCTATATGCATCCGAAGAAGTGGGTTGTAGCCCACGAAAGCTTATGCTCTAATAAATTTGTTAGTCTCTAAGGTGCCACAAGTACTCCTTTTATTTTCTTAAAGGCACTTACAAAAGGAAGCCTATTTCAGTTCAGCTGCAACTAGCATTGGGGTGGGGAATAACAAAGGGAAACCCAGCTGAGCCAGTAAAAATAAACTGACCAGGTGGCGATTTATTGAACCCTGTAATCAGACAGCACTGTGAAATTGGGGCACCCAGCAGAGAGCAATTAGTGTGGCGCCTGAGGAAACGTAGCCTTGGGATACTAAAGAAAAAGACATGGGGAATGAATGGCAATGCAGCCTACTCGCCTCGTGTTTGAAGCAGGACAGGGAGAGATGGAATTCCAGTTGTACACGATTCTACCCATTCTATTTAGCATGTAAATAGAAGCTTAGAAAAGCGACGACTAAGGGGGGATGTGATGAAGGTCTATAAAATCATGACTGGTGTGGAGAGAGTGATTAAGGAAGTGTTATTTACCCCTTCACATAACACAAGAACCAGGGTTCACCCAATAAAATTAACAGTCAGCAGGTTTAAAATAAACATAAGGAAGTACTTCTTCACACAATGCACAGTCAACCTGTGGAATTCATTGCCAGGGGATGTTGTGAAGGCCAAAAGTATAACTGGGTTCAATCAATGGCTATCAGCCAAGATGGTCAGGAACGCAACCTCTGCTCTGGGTGTCCCTAAACTTCCAGCTGCCAGAAGCTGAGACTGGACAACAGGGGATGGATCACTCAATAAATTGCCCTGTTCTGTTCATTCCCTCTGGGCACCTGGCATTGGGCACTGCGGGAAGACAAGGTACTGGGCTAGATGGACCATTGGTCTGACCCAGTATGGCCATTCTTATGTTCCAAAGCAGGTGGTCAGATTTGACAATCACATTGTTCCCTTCTGGCTTTGTAATCTATGAATCTATATATCAAAGTCATGAGAAGCCTAAACCACAGTAAACTGAGGTACAGGAGAAGGAAAAATACCCTGTACCTGCCATTAGCATATTGCCTTCCTCAAACTGTCACATAAGCACAAATACATGTTAGTCTGAAACTTACTATTACATTAATGTCTCGGCCATTATTCACCTGTTTAAAATCACTTGTCGCCCAGGCAGGGCATGGAAAGGATAACTTGAGATTGGTCAGCTAAATCACATCGCATGAATAGTGACTTACAAACACTTCATGATCATGAACAGCAAATATGCAAAACTATTTGGCAAAGAGTTGAAAATAGCATGGACAGTTGTAGAAATCAGAACAGTTAATGAGCAAGTTGCTAATCAAAGAGGCCTTGAGAATGAAGTCTGAGCTGCTCTGTTAAATATAAGTTTTCATGTGGTTTTTTTTCCCTATAAAATATATTAGACGTGCAACAGGCCAAATTCATGTGGCAGGAGCAAATTTAACCTATGAAGGTTTGTCTTTACTGCAGAATTAACCCAGGTGATTGGCATTTGAATCGGCCTAACCCAGCTCTGAGCAGCCAGACCTCAAAACTTGCTCTTGATCTGGAGGTGAAATTTCCACCTTGAGTAAACATGTGTGCGCTAGCTCTGATGAATGAGACCCACAGATGAGATCACTGCCCAGGTAGCTAGTCTCATTATGGGGTGTGAGTGTGTGTATTGCCTTGCCCAGTAGCATTGGCTATTCCTGGAGGCAGGATGGCCCATTTCTTTTTATTGAGCATTGCAATCTCTAGGCTGCAATAGCTTGTGGAAAACAACCCTCAGGCTGACAGGTGGTATCAAGCACTGGAAAAGTGGAAAGAGGTTAGGGGGTCTGGAAAATAAGGCAATAACAGATCCCCAAGGATTAAGGAAGATTTGATCCCCAGAATCCTTTAAACTGAGAGGGAGTCCCTGCACACAATATCTAGAAAGAAAATCTCTAACCCGACCAGGGCAAAGAGCAACCTCTCCATGAACAATAATAATAGCCAGCATTGTGCAGTGTTTCTTCATCCATACATCGCTTTTTAACCCCTCAGGCTGACAGGTGGTATCAAGCACTGGAAAAGTGGAAAGAGGTTAGGGGGTCTGGAAAATAAGGCAGTAACAGATCCCCAAGGATTAAGGAAGATTTGATCCCCAGAATCCTTTAAACTGAGAGGGAGTCCCTGCACACAATATCTAGAAAGAAAATCTCTAACCCGACCAGGGCAAAGAGCAACCTCTCCATGAACAATAATAATAGCCAGCATTGTGCAGTGTTTCTTCATCCATACATCACTTTTTAAAGTAGACTGGTATTACTACCCTCATTTTACAGATGGAGAAATTGAGGCACAGAGAAGGGAAGTGACTTGCCCAAGATCTCCCAGGTCAAGGCCCAAAAACACGTCTCCTCAATTCCAGCCTGCCACACTGCTTTTTTTTAACAGTAGGAAGATCTAGCTTAATTTGTTCAGTACTTCCATACTGTAGTAATAGGCATTATATAAATAATTAAGAAAAATAAACAGCTGAAAGATACCGGCATTCCTGGAAATGGGGGAAAACCCAGGAAAATGGCCACCGTGCCTGATAAAAGGGATCCTAGAGTCTGCAAAGGGAGCTAAAAAGTGACTGACGTAATTGCATTACCTTTATCTTCGCCTGAATTGGACACAGTAGGAGACAGAACCACATATCTAGCTCCCTCTCCTATATTCTTCCCAGAGCGCAGCCCTTGATGCCTTGACTGGGGCTTGGAGGAGAGATTTATTCCCCTGAAATCAGACTTTGTGGCAGAAGGAGCAGAGATTGTAATTCACTCCCCAGCAAAACTGTGAGCAAAGTGGAGGATAAAAAAAGAAAGTCCGTTATTTTGAGACCTGAACACACTCAGAGGTTTTGGGGGTGAGGGGGAGGAAAAAGAAATACCTAGATAGAATCTTGGCCTCACATGCAAAGACACCAACGTGCAGTTTGTTGATCTAATTGTTCCGGGTATCTGGCACTGTGTGACATTTTCAATTATTCCCCTGACCTGTCGCTGGTTGTTTTGAATGTTGATAAACAAACTGCTCTGCAATCACGCCTGACAACTAGGACCCTAAGAAAAAATTACCATGTGCTTCAAATGTAATGGAAATTTTAACCCCTCCCCGCCCACACACACCATAATTCCTGTTGTTATGTGGGTAGCTACCCTTTATCCAGACAGGGGCCAAATCAGCTGTTGAAAATTAGTATAACTACTGACTTCAGGGATTTCTACCAGCAGAGGATCGGGCCCACTATGTATATAGTTGATATGTTCCATGTTCCATTCACCCATCACTGCCAGTAACTGGCAGAAATATCGTATTTGGGCTGGCTACCTCCTCCGCTAGTGCCAGTCGGTGTGGTTCCATGAAATTCATGGAGCTGAGCCAGTTTAACTCAGGGAGGATCTGCCTGTTTGTTTATATTTGTAAACAGACACAGCCAGCTGCTTATCTGTTGGAAAGTGGCGTAGCTCCTTTCAAGCCAATAGAACTAGGATGATTCCCACAAGCTAGGGATCTGGCCCATATTATGTACACATGATGGGCAAGAATCTGACCTCAGCTATGCTGGAGTAAATCTAGAGTAAATCCATTAACTCTGGCTTTGGATGGTGTAACAGGGAGCTGAATCTGTCCTGAAAAACTGACAGTAGGGGTGGGATTGAACCAGAACTTCAGATCAATCCCTGGAACAGCAGCCTGAATTTCCAGGGAGTGGAGCTCATGTTTGAATCCCTGACACTAAAACCACACCAGAAGGGACCTGTTTTCTACTTCTGGTTCTGAAATTGATCTCCTCAGTGTGACCCAGCTACTCTGCAAATTGCAAGACAATGGGATGCCAGCTTGCTGCCAGGCTGGGATAGCATTTAAAGGGGAAGCAGGACACAAGGGGCTTCAGAATGCTTCAGGATACCTGTCCTTTCCCCAGGCATGCTTCCAAGAGCCCCACACCCCCTAATCCATGATTTACTGCTTCTCCAGCAACAACAGCACCAGAAAGGAGCATAGGTGCTGGAACTAGGGGTGCAGGGGGTGCTACCACACCCCCTGACTTGAAATGGTTTCCATTATATACAGGGTTTACAGTTTGGTTCAATGGCTCTCAGCACCCCCACTATAAAAATTGTTCCAGCATCCCTGGAAAGAAGATCATGATGCCTCATAGCATAGAATATCAGGGCTGGAAGGGACTTCAGGAGATCATCTAGTCCAACTCCCTGCTCACAGCAGGACCAATCTCCAGACAGATTTTTGCCCCAGATCCCTAAATGGCTTCCTCAAGGATTAAACTCACAACTCTGGGGTTAGTAGGCCAATGCTCAAACTACTGAGCTATCCGTCCCCCCTCTATTGCTTTGCTTCTCTTCTCTTCTCTTCTCTTCTCTTCTCTTCTCTTCTTTGTACTTGTCTGTTAGACTGTAAGCTACTCAGGGCAAGGACTGTTTGTGTCTTGTATAGCGCAAGAGCATGTCTTCAGTGCTTAGCAAATAATGTATAATAATCACCACCACTTTGGACTAAAATCTAATGAACAGTTTGATGCTGTCATATCTGAACTCAGAAGCTAGTCCTGATTCCTCCAAGCCGTAGTCGAAACCTCATTCAGAACAGTGCACATCTTCCTAGAAACTAACACTATATACACAGGATGATATGGAGCAGGACAAAGGTTTTATTGAGAAGTGTGTTACTCAGGAGTAGTAAAGAGATGTTGTTAGTAGTAGTGGATAGGTATTTATCGGAAGAGTAGAGTAAAATGGTCAAAAGAAAGATGTTTAAACACATGAATATCAAGGCCACACATTTGAAACAGGTGACTAGATAACAGTAGAGTTGGTTGGGAAATGGGAAAACAATTTCACTGAGAAAAAACTTTGATTTTTTTTTTCACTTTTGAATATTTTGTTTATCAAACCCAAGCTTTCAGTAAGAAAATGAAGTTTTCTGTCAATGACAAATTTCTGCAATGAATTAAAAAACAATTTCAACAAAAAATTTGGTTAAATATCATGGAAAATGTTGATAATATTGACAATTTTTACAAAATTTCATTTTTGAAAAAAGGTCTTTTGACAAAAAACTTTCTGTAAAAAAATCTACATTAGCTCTAAGACAGATAGATATTGTTCTTTTGGAAGATGGTAATGGAGGTCATCAGGTGAGTCTTTGATTTATAGACAATCACATGCCTCATTGAAGCTGCTGTGCAGTCTAATCGCCCTTAAGATAGCCAGAGACTGTAGAAGCTACTGCCCAAGGCAGTCAACCCAACAGTGAAGCAGGGCTAAGCTACGTGGCCTGAGGCATTTCTCTAGGACTGGTTGAAAATGTACGTGCTAGCGGATTGCTTGTCAAGCTGTGTGTGAGAGAGGTTGATAGTGAAAGAAGCAGGGCTGAGTGCAGCCCTGAGAGGTTGCAGAAGGACAGCACTACTTGGTGTGCAGGACTATGGAAAGACAGGCTGGGAAATTGTGAGTAAGGAAGCTCCCTGCTGTTTGTTCCTACTGTGTTCAGGAAAACAGGGCTCTGTGCACATTTTTTGTAAATAAACAGGATTGCATCAAAGATCATATCGCACTCATATCATCATTTCTTCACCTGATGGAAACAACCTGATAAGGCCCCCAATATTGGCTAACCGCTTGGGTGAAAGAGACAGCACTAACATGGTCAGAGGGAGGGGATGGATGGAAAGATAGTAGAACCAAGCCATTGAAGTCAATGGAAGTTACTTCTATTTTGTGGGGGGAGAACAGGACCCGTACACTCTGCAAAAAGCACAAGGATGGGGGGTTAGGTGAGGGAGTGGCTGAAAAATCTAACTACTTGCCAAATGAAAAGGGAAAAATGGTAGAGAAAGAAATGTTGATTTCTAGGTTCAGAGATATTAACTTTAATGGAGAGTAACTATGAAAAGCACTTAGCATCCCTTTAATGGATCTAAAGGGAATAATTTCAAGTAAGCCCCTTACCCTCACCCATAAAATTCTGTTGTTGGAAGAGGCAACATGCTGAACTGCAATCAAATTAGCAGATTTTGCACTGCTCGGCCAGGAGCAGGGGTCGGTGAGAGATCCATTACCAGAACGAAATTGATGAGAGAGGGCCAGTGCTGGCCATGCAGACCGGGCCTTAATGAAATGACTTGCACTCATACATGGGAGACCTGGCACTGCTGAGGCACAAATTGATCACCTCAGTGTGACACAGCCGCTCTGCAAATTGCAAGACAATGGGATGCCGGCTTGCTGCCAAGCTGGGGTGGCATTTAAAGGGCCAGCAGGGCACAAGGGGCTTCAGAATGCTTCCGTTAACTAAAGGCATCAGTGTGAGAGTAAACATTATTACCTAGGAAAAGGCATTCCACCATGATAGCAAGGCAGGAGCCAGCAAGAGCTAATCCTTACCTGGGGAGAGCATGGGAAGCTTAGTGTGTTAGGTGTTCTAACAATCCTTCGTTTCTCCCACTTTTGCCTGTCTTGTCTATGTAGATTATAAAGTCTTTGGGGGTAGGGACTGTTTTAGGTGTTTGTCCTGCACGGGGCATAATAGTGCTGTGATCTTAATCGTGGCTCTGGACACTATTGTATTACTAATAATTAATTCATCATCATCATCATCATCATCAATAGATTTCAGAGTAGCAGCCGTGTTAGTCTGTATCCGCAAAAAGAACAGGAGTACTTGTGGCACCTTAGAGACTAACAAATTTATTAGAGCATAAGCTTTCTTGGGCTACAACCCCACGAAAGCTTATGCTCTAATAAATTTGTTAGTCTCTAAGGTGCCACAAGTACTCCTGTTCTATCATCAATAGAAAGATCTTACCACTGCAGGCACTGAAAGGCATAGGGAATTAGTAGCTGCCTTCTCGTTCTAGCAGTGCAAATCCAGCCTAGGTCAGGAGTGGACAGCTGGTCAGAGTGGGTCCCAATCAAGTTCCTAGATGACAGACAAGGTGTGAATATTGCACAATAACCACTGCAGCTAGCACTGTTGGGCCCCTTTTCTGGCAGTCGCAACAGAGAGACCAAAAGGTGGATGAGCCCCCAAAATGAACTGTTCTACTCTCTCCTTGTAGCAGGGTGAATGCTGCACAGACATATTCACCAGCATGGGTGCAAATAAACATATGGTCATATGGAACCCTGTTTCTTTTGTTCATGTGATTTTGTTGTTGTTGTTCACAAGAACATTCACAGAAAGCGAAGAACTCACTAACAGTTGTACAAATTTGTATCTGTGCAAAGCTTCACACCAGAAGTGTTCACTCGGCCATCTTCAAATCTCTCTGATTTTCCTCTTCCTTTTAATAAAAGCTTTAGTTATCCAATCAGGGAACAGAAACAAGACCCTGTGGCTTAGGTGACCAACCAAATAGTACCACAAATGGAAAATTAAAGATAAAGAGAGGATTTCAGCTTGAAATCTATTGAGGCAACATTTTTTACAAGTACTCAAAAACACTTTCAAAAAGCTCAGACCTTAAAGTGTCTTTGTTTTGATAGGGTTTTTCTTTTTGTTTGATTATTATGCTTAATGCCTTCCTAAAAGCTTAAATGCATTTTCCCTATCAGGTCTTTCTTTTTCTCTGCTACATAAGAATTTCTGCCCCTCCTGTTGCTTGCAGGAAATTTGTCAGTTTAAATTTGGCCCAAAATTTAAACCCATGAAAAGTTTCTTTGATTTTTTTTCCCTCCAAGATTCCACAAGTTTAAAAATACTTATCAATTCAAACAGTTGCAGCATTGTGCTAGTGGATGAAAACCTGCCAAGGAAACTGAGTGGGAGTGGACTATCAACAAAAGGGAAACTAATTCATCTAATTTCATTGTCATCGCTGAGATAAATGTAAAAAGTGCATATAATTAGTGAAAACTCCATTAGATTTTGACATTTCTTTCCATTCTAATCAGCCATATTTTTATTTCTAATGTAGGTAAGGAAGCTTGGATAAAGGATCGGCTCCTAAATTGCTTAGTTGCTTTTGAAAACTTGACCCTTTTGTTTTGTTTTGTTTCTATATAGTATATTTACCCTGAGAGTGTCCCTTTAAGAATGCCAACTTGAGTCCCCATCCAGCTCCCACTGAAGACTGTGGCAAAACTCCCCTTGGTGCAGGATTCATCTCCAATGTGCCAATGGATTGCTTTACTACTTCATAGTCTGGGATGATCTGGAGGTCCTCGAAGTCACTGGCCACAAAGAATAGATGTGAGTGCTACAGTGGCTGCAAAAGGAGGAGGATGGCAAGAAGCCCTGGAACTATAGTATCCCTGGTTACAGTTTGACTTATACACCGGGCAAATACCTCACCCATGAGGCTAGCCGGCCCATGTAGACTAACATCCTGGTTAGCTCAGTGCTCCTGGGCAAAGACTGTAACTGCCATGCAGCAGGGCACCAGCTAGGAGGCTTAGCTTCCAATGAACGTCACATGGGACAGGCTAAAGGAGCCCCATACACAGGATGAAACGCTATGGAACTGTGTGCTGCATGATGTTTCCAGGCCACAGGGGTATCTCCTTGGGGCAGGGCAGATGGAGGGGTGTTTTTGTTGGGGCAAAGGAAGTAGGCAGCCAAAATCTTTCTACCTGTCAGCACAGCGAGCTCAACCAGCAGGGAAGAAGAGGCAGTAGATTAACCAATATAGGGGACAGCTGGCGTCACACAGAGCAGGGTTCTTGTTCTAGAGGAAGGTTACATAGGGCCTGATCTGGAGAGGCGCAGTCTGTCTCCCATTGTAATCAGCAAGAATGAGAAGACCTTAGCTGACAGGACACAGGACAGGAAGGGACCTTCTGAGTCATCTAGTCCAATCCCCTGCTGTTACAGGCAGCCCTGTCATATAATCCCATTCATAACTTTTCATAACCAGTAGTAGGTCCCATAATCTCTCTGTGAACTGGCCACTGCAGGGCAACGTCCCCTGGCCTCACTCACAAACACAAAGCTAGTAAACACTACACAGCCCCAGGGCAGTGCACAAAGTAGCTCCCCTCTGCCCCTCTGCCCCCCTACCCCCGGTAGCTATGTGCTGCCAAGAATCCACCTGTGAAAGGGGACGCTAGTGCAGTATTTTACAAACAAGTTACACTGTTGTGACAGGGTTTTATCACATCTTGTATTAAGAGTGTGCCTACACTGCAATCAGAGGGGTGACATTGATCTAGCTAGCTCCAGTAACAATCGCAGTGAAGCTGTGGTAGCACGGGCTACCCATAAAGTATGTATAAAAGGTCCTGGGTGGGTTTGTGCAGCCTGTGCTGCTGCAGCTTCTCTGTTTGTTATTGGAGCTAGCTGGATCAAAGTGAACACAGGTATGTTTCCAGATGCTGCAGCACCACTGCTGCTTGCAGTGTAGATATACCCGATGTTTCCAGTTCTGGGCATTGCTTGTTTTGTGGGATTATAGGGACCTGGGTCACTGGCATTCCCCCTCTTAGATGGTGGGTCCCTCAGCGGTGCCCAAAAGCCCAGTGGGTACCTGCAGTACGTTAGCACTGGCTATTGATTAGAGTTTTATTTCATGGTGGCAGAGGGAAGCAATTTAAATAAAAAAGAATGCAGTTTATATTTAGAATCTGAAGGATGTTTCTGCATCAGATTATGACAGATTTAAGTAGGTCAGACTGGAGACCTAAGATACTTGAGTCCCCTTCAAAGGCATCCATCCGTCACTTATTATTCCAGTCACTTTCCTTACGCTCTGCCTTCCATTTGCAGCCACGTCCCTCTGTCTTCTTTGTATGAAGTTGTCTCTCACCATACTTCCTCATACTTGTTCCGTTCATTTCGTTTGTCCCAGTTCCTCCTTCCCCAATGCTTGGAATTACTTTTTGGGGGGAGAGGGTTGGGGGCAAACTAAGGAAGCTTTTGCTTTATCTATCACGTGTTGCTGGCTGTCTCATTGGACCGACCGTGTGCTTTCCGGGAAGGAGATGTTGGCTCTGTATTGTCTGTGTACCGCACCTTTAAATGTGGAGGATTTTCCTGCCTCTTGTAGGGGTGAAGCTGGGAAACAACAGTCAGTTTGTGTTTCAATTCAGATGCAGAATGTTGCAGAGCGAGTCACACGCACTATGCTCTCTCATGGATACATTACATTCTGTTCTTTCTTTGCTAGTTTTCCTGAATCTTAAATGAAGACTGTTTAGATTAAAAAAATAGGTGTTTGGCTTTTTGGTTATGGGAAGTACAGCAGCCCGGTTCTCTCATTCTGTTCTCTGAAAGTCCAAGTCAGTACCTGTCCCCAAGATCTCTCCCCAACCCTCTCCTGCCCCTCATCAGCCCAAATCCTCTGCTGTGCCCTCTGTGGCTTTCTCCTCTCCATGTGCACTCTGGGTATGGTGTGCATGGTATCATTTGAACCAGATTAAACTGTAATAATAGACATTAATAATAAATGCTTTCGATTTACATGGGAGCTACCATCCAGGCTCTCAAAGTACTTTGCAAACAAACACACGGTGAGGCAGGTAAGATCTGTAAGGATCCCACATGCCAATGAAATGCATTTGTGAGTTTTTTAATTACCAGGGAAGACTTAAATCACCTTTTATTAGGCATGTAGAAACCTTAGAAAGTTTAGGGGTTTGGCTTGGAGAAGAACCCAAGGGCTTGATCCCACATGCTGCTGATTGCTCTGGCCCCAATTTAGCAAAGCAATTAAGCATATTTTAAGTAGTTCCATTGATTTCAATGGGATTATTCATGTGCTTGCCATTAGGCATGTGCTTAAGTGCTTTGCTGGATAAAGGGGATTACTTAGCACCAGGATGTACTGAGGCCTCAGCCCTCGGTGCCCATCTGAACAATGCAAACCTTTGGTGGGCTTCAAAAAGAGTTTTCTTGTGAGATTTCCAGTGCTTGCTGCTCCTGACTGTACCTGGAGAAAGGTCTTTCTGGAGGGATTGTGGCACTTCTGCTCCAGTCTTGGCTCCAGCTGGAACAGTGGAAACCTTAGCAAAGTTTATCTGAGTTTTTTGAACTTCTGAGATTGTTCTGTTCTAGTTCAGTTTGAGTTCTGGGTGAAAATTGGAGTCTAGGTCAGTATGCTCCCCGCCATCTCATCCAACACCACCAGTGAACCATACTTGTTTATTTTCTTATCTGTTGATTGATTGGGGTTCCCCCCCATCCTGATTATTATGGTTTTCACCCTCTCAGTGGGATTTTTCTGATACAAGGCCTCTGCCCTCTGTAGGGCTGTTCACAAGGGAACTTAGATCCCTGTTCTGGTGGGTGCTACCTTGCTAGTTGCATGTGATGACTCAGGATATTTGCATCTCTTTGTCCCTAATGAAAAGGCACCTCACCGTTGCCTGGAGGGGAAAGGCAGAGTTCTCTTGATCTGTACTTGTTTTGTTTTTGGCTTTATCTGTGTAGGTATTTGAGAGATGGGGATGGAGAGCCATGCGGACTGTGGAGAGTTGCATGGGTGTAATTATGACTTGTTTAGTTGCTTGGTTTGGGGTTTTTAAAAGTGACTTTTACTGCTGTTGGATGGCACTGGCCTGACAGCCCTGGAGAGTGAAGTCCTCTGTCCCCAGAACTGTTACAAGATCAGCAATGGCAGGACAAGAGTCCCCACAATTCTCTGCTGCTGTGCCTCAACCCTACATCCGGAAGCCCGACCCCTAGGAGTTCCAGAGGGATTCAGACTTTCTGACTAGAACCGGGCAGGAGATGATGTTCCTGAACCACAAAAATCTTCCCATTCTGCACCGGGACAAACCTTTTTCATGAAAAACAAAAGCGAGCTACTAGCATGGCCAATAGCCCAATTTCCAGGTTACTTACCTGGGATGTCAAGACCCCGGCATCAGGTCTCTGCTCTGCCTGATTCAGAGCAGGGCCTTGAATCCTAGCAGAGTGCCCCACCCCCCAGGCTATTGTGGGATGGGGGTCCCTGGTTTTGATAAGAAATTCCATCCTGGAGTTGAGGAAGCTCTCGGTGGTAGCCATACAGTACCTTGGAAAGTGTTGGTGTCATCAACAGTTCCCAAGCAGCTCCATTCCTGCCTCTCCGCTGGGACAGCCGACAAGAGGGCCAAAGAGTGTCAATGGACATGCAGACCCCAGACCGCTAGGAACTGGGCTCACACTGTCCACTTATTTCTCAGAGGCTACTAGCAGCCATCAGAAGACAACCACTGTGGTTCACTGTTAGCCTGGGACAGGTTTGAAACAGAAGCCTCTCTATTCTGCTACTGATTTCTCCTGATCCCTCTGGGGTTGGGGTGTTCCCTTGGGCTAGCGGGGTGTCTGGTCATGAGCGTACAGGCGTTATGTAAGTGCAACGCAACATCTTAGGAGATGTGGTGTGGTGGGGAAACTGGTCCGTGCCTGGCGTGGGGGTGGGTGTACCCTGTTGGCAGAATGGAAGGCACCGAGAGTGGCTGTGGAGCGCGCACAGTGCGTGAACAGGCCAGATTGGTTGATTGACAGCCCACATGTCTATCTCGAGGCATGTCAGCCCAGAAACGCAGAGAGGAGGGAAGCACAAACCTGCTGATGTCAGCTGCCACCCCCACTGCGCACTCGCCCACGGGGGCGGACAGCCTCTGTCAGAATCGATGCATCCAGCGGGCGGATGGGGGTACCCAGCAGCCTCGGCTTCCTCCAAGTGGCAGCTGTCACCAAAGAACGGCACAACGAATCAGAGCAAATGTGTAATACCGGCAGGCAGGTCCGCTCAGCTGTGCTCCAAAACCTACTCATTGTCAGAGCCCATTAACCGTATTGGTGTCGCTGTCCTAATGCTGCCATTGGCGAAAGGGAACTAGGCGCCGGAGGAGAGCTGGGACCCAACTTTTCCTTGAAGTCTCTGCATGTCTCTACTAATCAGACCCTAAATCCAAAGCAGGGTTCAGCATAAACCTGAGCCAGATCCTTGCATCCAGCCATCCGTCTGTCGGCTTGTACCTACAGCTCTGCATTGGTGCTTTCACTGGGCCAGGTGGGCTCCGTTGCAGGGCATGGGGGGGAGGGGAGACGGAATGGGGGGAGGGGCATGCAGAGGGGAAAGGTAGCTAATAGTGCATCCACCTCCTTCCTTTCTGCACAAATGCAGCTCCATGCACTGTGCTCTGGCCAGCCAGGGGCAGGCATCATTGAACAGCCATTCTACATGGCATGTTCTATCAGGGCTGAGTAGCCAGCAATGTGATACTTGTATACTCCTGAGAAGGCACAAGTCCCCTTCCACAGCCTTTCTCCACCAAGGACAGGGCATGAGAGTGCAGCAGCCAGGGTCTAGCTGAGTGGTCCATGCTGCCAGGACTGGGGAGGGGCAGTTGGGGCATGGAGCCATGAGGGCAGGTAATCTGACATCCTCCGGGGCTGCAAACTCCACAGATCTTCGGCCTGTGTGCTTTCTATGTGCCAGCGCCTCAGCTTGGCCAGCAGCCCTTCAGCACTCCCTTCTGGGGATGACATGGCAGCTGGGAGGGGGAGGAGACCCTCCTCTGATTTGCAATGCGTGTCCTTTCCTGTTCACAGTAGGTGAACGCTCCTGTTCTCCCTCACACACGCACATATCCTTTTTCTGTTTCAGGCTTCTGATCTCTCATTTGTTCTTAGGGTGACCAGACAGCAAATGTGAAAAATCGGGACAGGGGTAGGGGGTAATAGGAGCCTATATAAGAAAAAGACCCAAAAATCGGGACTGTCCCTATAAAATCGGGACATCTGGTCACCCTATTTGTTCTCTACCTCTCCTGGTCCCTTGTGTCTCTCTGTGTCACTCTTGCCCTGCAGGGGCCTGCTCTCCTGCCTGGGGATACTCCTGCTGAAGTCATGGGGGATTTACTCCTATATTGTGGGCGGGATGAGACCCTTATCGGGCGTAGGACAAGCCTGTGGGTGTGGGAACTGCATGGAATTCGGTTGCTTTCAAGGATTCCTAGATTCCCCTCTGTATCCTCCCCCATGGCTTGTCAGACAGAGTGCTGGGGCCAGAAGCCCCCACACCCACACAGCTGGGCCAAAGCCAGTGTCTAATCCCACCCTTGCTGGAACCTTACACCACAATACCCTGGGAATCCCTTCCTTCCTCAAAGGGGCTCTCCCCTCCACCCCATTTACCCACACCCCCTCATTCAGTCCAAACATCCTTCTCGCCAGGAAGGGCTGGGCACAAGTCGCTTGGGCAGAGCCACCAGAGTGTGATATGAGGGGTTCCTTCTCCTTTCCAGGGACCAAGAACCCTGTCCACAGCTCTCCCAGCCTCTGCTGGTCCAGGGACAAGGGACCACTCTTGGGATCTGCATTAGGCTTTCCTTAGAACAACCTGCCAATCTCTGGGATTTTCAGAAGAGCCTAACAGAGTTAGGTGCCCTGGGTGCCTAATTCCCTGAGGTGCCTTTGAAAATCTTTCTATCTTCTTCCTGCTCCCTGCCAGTGATTGAAAGAGGCAAATAACGTGAGGATCTAACCGCCAAGCTCCTTGTTACTCATTCAGTTCTGCTGGGCTCAGGCAGGCTGGTTTGTGGAGCCTTTGAAGATTATTCCCCTTCAGTTTCCTGAAGAGACTTCAGCCTCCTCTTGAAGCTTTTTCATTTTGCCTTCTTTAAACGTCTCAGCCTGATTTCCCCCAGACTTAATAGCGACGAACAAGATTAAGATTGGAGCTTAGTGAGTATTATGGGACGATCTCTCCTTCCTGGCGATGGCAATTACCAGATCCCAGCAACGCCATCTCTGTTTCATTAGAGGAGGGTGACGGAGGGAGGGGCACTTGGGCGCCTCTTGTTTTCTGAGTGTAAAAGCTAGAGGGTACTGAGTGTGGAAGAAACGCAGCTCACAACATCAGCTCCTTTGCACTTCAAACACAGGCTGGCAGATTTGAGCAACTGCTGGTGAAGGTGGGGCTGGGGGGGGGCGGAAGAAAAGTGAGAGTGAAGGGCCACGGGGCCAGCTGTGTAGGAAGGAGGCTGCTGTGTACAGATGTGTACACTCCTGCCACCTATGAAATGGGCTGGTTTGGAGCAATGATCTCAACCTGTTGAGCTCCGGAGACCCACCTGGGGACAAAGACAGGCACATCAGAGCATGGCAGTTTACAGTGCCATGCAGCTAGACTAGCTTGGCCTGGGAGCTCATGCTCTAAGCAGGGTCGATCTAGGTCAGTATTTCATGGGAGACCTCTAAGCTGTGGCAGGAAACAGGGTTGGTGTTTCCTCCCCTAAATCTATGGTGCGGCATGGTATTGGGAGACTACCTGGGATCTTTAAAGCATCCTGCCAAATCCCAGCCTGGGCTATGGGTAAAACAGAGCTCTCATCACACTAGCCAAGGAGGGCTGTGTGGAAGCCCTGCTCCCCCAGGTTTGTGAGTGGAGGGGGGAGCTGTGATTCTCTCCCCCTTACTTAACCCCTGAGCGTGGCTCGTTTCATTCACTCCCACTGCAGGCTCAGCTGAGTGGGATGCTCTGTACTCCCTGCCCAAAAGCATTGTGCTGAGCACCCTAAGGGCTGGGTTGCAGCAGGTGGGGATAGAATGCATCTCTCCACCTAAGGCTGGGCAAAGCTGGGCCACTTGCTTTTGCAAAACCCCACTACAAAGCGAGGGGGGGGGGCTTCAGAGTCAGTTCTCACAGGCCCCCACTTTGGCAGGAGGAGTTCAGATTCATGGCACAGCTCTGGCACACCCTGAGAGATGTCCCAGGCAATGAGGGGCTACTCCCAAGGTAAGCTCGGGGGGGCAGGGACTGTCTTTTTGTTCTGTGTTTGTCCAGCACCTAGCACAATGGGTCCTGCTCCGTGACTGCTCCTAGGGCCACCACAAGTCCTACCAATCATGTTGAAGAATTAAGGCCCCCACATTTCTTGGGCTTCTGTCACTTCTTCTAAGAGAAGAAAAATCCCCTTCTGTGAACCAAAGCAAGCCAGGGGCTCTCTGGAGGGAGCAAACTAAAATGAAGAGGTGCTGAAAAGACATAGCAAATATTCAAAGAAATAATACCCTGGGGGGAAAAGGCTTCATGGAATACTGGGAAGAATTTGGCCCAAAAGGTTAAATGAAAATCAGAGTCAATCCCTCACCATGTGCAGAGGGGCATCTCTTGGTTTTGAACAGTGGCACGATTCGGGGTGGCTCACTTTGGGGGGCTGTGCAGAGAGGCTCTACTGAGAGAAGCTCAAGCTGGGAAAAAACAGATCCCCGGTCACAGCTGTATTTTCAGCCCCTGCTTTTGTGTCATAGTAGGACACTGGCAACCCAAACGAAAGGCTTTCTGGTGGCTAGGAAAGCAGGACGTTTCTATAGTCGCTGGGATGACACTGATTGACACCACCTGAGGGTCTAAGGCCAACTAATTAACCCACACCACACCCCTGTGAAGCAGGTGGGTAAGTCATATTATCCCCATTTTACAGATGGGAAGTTGAGCTGGAAAGGCAAAGTGATTTGGCCTCACTGTGCTAGAGCCAGGATTAGAATTTGGGACTATTGGATTTCCCAGGTTCCTCCAGATCTCTGTAGCTGGAACAGGAAGTGTGTCCCGCCTGCACTAAGGTAAGCAGAATTACCCTACCTTTTTGTTTCTCCTTACACAGAGCTCCTTGAGTTAAACCTTTGATTGCTGTGTTAAAAACTCATAGCTCTTGAGGCTTGCGAATATGCTATGGCCAAAGACCCAGTCCAGGACAGAGTGCAGTGCTCAGTACCCAAATATGAACGCCAGAGCAGGTAGCTGGTAATTGCACTGTGAAAGGCACGAGCTAACCTAGGGTGACCAGCCGTCCCGATATTAGGGGCTTTGTCTTGTATAGGCAACTGGTATATCCCCCACCCCCCGTCCTGATTTTTCACGCTTGCTTTCTGGTCACCCTAAGCTAAAGTCAGACACACATGAGCAGTAAAGTTGCTTACTACTGAATAAACATTACAGAGCACGTATATAAAGAAGTTGTTGAAATCCCCACGTCTCGGGACAGAGATGCCTCGGGGGATTAATAATGCAAGAGAAGCAATGCCTCACTAGCTCGCTATGTTGAATCCTGCCCAGGTCAGTAGCAATAGAATGCCTGGAGCCCAGAGCCTGTTAGATCTCACAAGCTAAACAGGCTCCGGCTGGGTTAGCACTTAGATAGGAGACACGCAAGGAAGTTGTGTTGGTGAGTCGGTAAGCGGCACTGGTCTCTCTGAGTCAGTGCTGAACTACTGCACCAATATGGGGACAGGGAGCTTATTCTGCTGCAGGCAGGGACAATGGAAGCTCCCTAAAAGTTGGGGGGCCACCAGCCCCGGAACTGTGGCCCTGCCCCCACGCCGCCTCTTCCCCGAGACACCATTCCTATGCTGCCTCTTCCCCCCCATGACCCCGCCCCCTGTTCACTCCTCTCTCTCCCCTTAACACACACACACACACCCCGTTGCTCGCCCTTACGGACAGTAAAAAGTGGCATGCCATAGTCCTCCTGCTTTTAAAAGTGATGGGGCTATGGCCTCCTGGGCCCCCCTGTTCCAGTGCCCCTGGTTGCAGGTGCCTTCGTCTGAAAGATCTAGATCCTGAAATCACAGTCATTAAAGAACCCTCATAAGAAGTGCCGTGGTGACCCCACATCCTAGCCGAATGCCAGGTTTTTCAACTGAGACAAGGCGGGTGAGGTAATATCTTTTATTGGACCCACTTCTGTTGGTGAGAGAGACAAGCTTTTAAGCTTACATTCCATCTTCCTCAATTCCCCCTGAAGGTTCAGTTTGACATAGGCTGTATGCAGCTACGAAGTGGAAGTGTTTCACCCCAGAGAGCGCTGCATTTCAGTGACAGCTGAAGAGTTCGCTCTCTTCGCTGCAGTTTGTATATCCAGAGCAGTGCTTTGGAATTCTTCAGGGGCAAAAGCTATCGCATGAATGTTCTGTAGAATTATTAATATAGTTTCAGCATCTAATGGCTGTTCAATGGCCTGTATGATATAATAAGAGAGAGACAGAGAAACGAGTTAGTAGTCTTAGACCAGCTAGTGCGCAAATGTCCACAGCATAAAATCACTACCACAACTGGCCCACACTTATGTCAGTCCAGATTTTGGTGGGTCCTTCTATCCTTAATACAGAGCACAGGTTTCCCCTTAGTTGGAAAAACACATTGCATGTGTGGGTATGGATGCATGTGTTTTTCTGTAGTGTGTATATTTACAATAGTTTCCAGATAAGATATTATATCTGCAATCCTATCTATATCTATATCTATATGACTCCCAGTTCAAAATAAATTAGCATCTCAAGGAGATATTCAGGCCTTCAAACTGCCCTGACTTCACCCATCCCTACATAAGCCCTACAATGTTTTTTCTTTCAAGTGTCTCGTGTCTGATGTTTTTGTGTCCATCACGGGTCCCTTCCTTTAACACATTAACCCCATCAGTGGTTTAACCTTTTAAAATCTGAGCAGGGGAGGAGCCAGAAAAGCAAATCTGCAAACAACGGTGCCTTGCTGTCCTGTCCCTCTTCATTCTCCTGCCATGACTTTCCCCTGTCATGTTTGTTCAGCTTACAAGTCAAAACAAAATCTTTCTACCTGTCAGCACAGCGAGCTCAACCTGGCACCTGAAAATCAAGCTGTGTCCTCTTTGCTTCATACACCATCGCCAGCCATAATGAGTGTGGAGTCGGAGCCCAGCTGGAGGGGTTATTGATGATGTGTAAGCTAGGATGCAGCATCTGCCGCCATGCAGGGGCTTTCTAGTGAGCGTAAGAGGTACAAATGCCCTGTGATGGCGAACAAATGTCCTGACGGGGTGAACAGAACAGGCCATTTTGTACTGTAGAAAAGAGGTTGGTGCTTGAGGAGGATACCCTACTCAGTGTCTTCCAGAGGGCTTTACAAGGAGACACTGTGAGCATCTTTACCCCAGTCACTTGAATGGGCTTGGCCTCAATTTGCACTGGTGTGAGAGGAGGCTCGGGGGCTGAAAGTGCAGCGGTTACCCTAGGAACCACTGCAGCTTTGCAGCATACAGACCTAGGCCGTTAGAACTTGGTTTGCTCCAACAGGGAGTGTTGGCCAGGATGCCAGAACTATCCCCTGTTCTTTGCCAAATGTGCCAACGGACACTTAGCTTCCTGGGCTGCCAACCAAAGCCAGAGAGGAGGGGCCCCACAGAAAGGACAGCACCCCTACCCGTGCTGCCAGACTGATAACACAGAGCAGCGCCAGAGAGAGGGTGGGCAGGCTCGATGCCAGCTTTCCCCAAGCAGCACTGCAAATTCACCTCAATCCAGAGCGTCGGCACCCTCTGCCATTCCACTTCTGGGACACAACCCCACTCTGCCGCTGCCCCACCATCCTGACCTGCAGACATCCCCAGTCATTCTAGTCCCAGAGTCCCCATTCCACTCTGTGATGCACCCCCATCCCACCCTGCTCTTCTGGGCCTGGCAGCCTCCATACAGCTCTGCCAGTGCACTTCAACCCTGGCTTGCAACATCCGCTCATATTCCACCTGTGGGCTTCCACACCTCACAAATCTGCCAATGCCAGGGGCCTGGTCTCTCCTGGAGAGTAGGCACCTAAGGCCTGGGCCCTCTCTCACACCAGCTTTCCCCCCATTGAATTAGCAGAGTTACTTCTGATTAATATTAGCATAAGCTCAGACTCCATTCAAACCCTTTGCAGGCAAGAGAACAATCAACTGAGTTTTACTGGTGAGCTAGAGAGGGAAGCCACTGCACGAGTGACCAGGGCGCCAGCTCTCCACCACCTCTTAGTGCAAGTGACAGGCAGATAGGAGTCGAAGATGTATTAAACTCAGCCTTCACCTTCTGCACTAGCCTGCTATTATAAATGTGGAAGAGGGGTCATCATGCACCATCACCTCAGCCAAGTGTAAGAACCAGCACGGTGCATTTAAAATGGCTGTGCACGTGGATGGGAAGCTGTAAGCCTATCACTGGATAACCTTGTTCTGTCTGGAGGGCCCTAGGACCCATGCCTAGTGACATTGCCTGTTATTGACCTGGATGAGAACTGAACAGCATGGAAGGTGAAGCAAGAGGTACCTTCTGGTCTAATGTAAGGGGGGGAGGGATAGCTCATTGGCCTGCTAAACCCAGGGTTGTGAGTTCAATCCTTGAGGGGGGCCACTTAGGGATCTGGGGCAAAAATCAGTACTTGGTCCTGCTAGTAAAGGCAGGGGGCTGGACTCGATGACCTTTCGGGGTCCCTTCCAGTTCTATGAGATAGGTATATCTCCATATGTAAAGTAAAGAACAAGAGGCTGGCTAGGAAACTTCTCCCAGGAGACCTGGTGGAGCAATACACTAATAATGCTTTGTCCTTCCCTAGTCCCTTCCAGCCAGGGATGTCAAAGCACTTTGCAGACATTCATGAATGCAACTGTGAACAGCCCTGTGAAGGGGGAAAGTGGAGCAGAGACTTGCCCATGCCATCAGACCCTGGGCTGGGATGGGAGTCAGGCTCAGGGGTTCCTGGGGCCTAGCCAGGAATAGTACCCAAGGGCCAGATCCCTGCACTCTTACTCCAGCAAAATTCCCCAGGCAGGCAATGCGGGTCTGTATCTGAGCAAGCTCTGTACGACTAAAGTCCAGATCTCCTGTTGTCAGCTGGATCCCCAGGGTTCAGTGGTTCCGACACACACCGAAAACAAGCCTTCCTGCTTGCTGGGATTATTCCAGTGCTGTTTTGGTCAAGCAGGAGGCACAGTACAAATCGAAATGGGGGCCAGATTTAATGAAGGAGCCAATGTTCCCAGCATGTTTCAGCCCCCAGACCGTCTCTGGAGTATGAAGAGCCCTTTTTACCCCCCACTCCCTGCAGCCTTGATTTGCATTATTTACTCTTTCTGACATTACCTTCCTAGAGGCCCCACCAGCTCATTGCAAGCTGATGTGAATATAACAACCATAATACACAGCCACTTAATAAAAGGACATTCCATCTTGGAGCTCCCGTGAGACCAGCTGTGCTCTTGTGGTTTATGATGGGTAGTCAAATCTCACGCTTCACTGCTTAAGGTGATTGCAGCAAGAGTCAGCGATGGCTGCCTTGCTACTGACCAGCCTTGCAAAATTGGCAAGGTGTGTTACTATTATTTACTGTTTGTCTTATGGTAGCATCCCGAAGTCCCATCTGAGATTAGGGCCCCATTGGGCCAGGGGCTGCACTGAGATGTAAGACTCTCATCCTTTCAAGCTAAACAAAGGAAGCGTTACCAGCACTTAACAGAGGGGGGAGTGAGGCACTGAGAAATGAAGTGATGTGGCCAGGGTCACCCAGTGAATCGGTGGCAGAGCCAGGAATTAAACCCAGAACTCCTGAGGCCTACACCAGTGTCATAGCCACAAGACCAACTTTCCTTTCTCCTTACAAGCTGTGTTACAGCCTTTTCACCTCTGGCTCAGCAGAACGAACTGCTCCCAGAGACAAGATGCGGGATGTGATTATTGTTCTTCAATAATCCTCTCAGTGTCTCTCAGTCAAAGAGCTCAAGGCGCTTTGAAAAGGTGAACACATATTATCCCCGTTTAAGAGATGGGGCCACTGAGCACAGAGTGAAATGTCTTGCCCAAGGTCTCACGGTGAATCAGTGGCAAAGCTGGGATTAGCCCACAGGTCTCCTGATGGCTGCACGAAGCAGCACTATCTCCCTGTACGGCAAATCCCCCAACAGAACGGCATTGGCAATAGCGCACAAGTCAGTTATTATTTATTATTATTATCCTAGTGCCTAGGACCCCCAGCCCTGGACAGGACCCCACTGTGCTTGGTCAAGTTTTTGTTGGCATCCTGGAAAAGGAGAGTTTTAAGGAGGGATGCAATAAGATACCCAGTTGCCTAGGCTGCTCTGGGAGGCACAGGACAAAAGCTGGGTTTCAGAATGTCCTTAGAGTGAAGGATCCCAACTCTTCAAGAGACGCCCACTGCACTCAATGGGAATCCCATGCATGAGCACTTGCGAGTTGGGGCCCTGGCTATTTTATGATGGGCCGAAACTAGACCTGGATGTAACCCAGGAGCAAGGCTGTGCACAGAGAGGTTCACCCCATGGAGGCGGCAGTGAGTGGTTATGCTTTCTAGTGCATTAGCACCCACAATGCACTGGGTGCGAGGCCGCCTTCTATTGGCCGAGCTGAGCCTCGCTCAGCATTGCTGGCATTTGCTTCTGGCACATTTTTGCTAGCAACAGCCTCGCTCCCCAGCTTTTAACAAAACATTGCGCGAGGTTTTACGCTACAATGTGACTAACGAGCGACGACCTTGTCATGTCTCGTTAGGTGAAGGAGGAGAGCGAGAGCTTTACACAAGTTAATGAATTCCGGTTTTCGCCTTCCCAAAAGCTTCCGTTTGGTAACTCGGTGACACACAAATAGGCATTTTCCTTTGATTTCTGGATACAGCCTTTGTCAGCACAGCAACTGAACTTTTTTTGCTTTTTTTTCCCTTTAAGAAAGGAGCAAGAAGAAGCTGTTAACCCTTGCCCTGCTGGGAAGGAGGAGGCCTCCTCCACCCCTTGCACTAAACAGGGGGGGAGCTAGGACCCTGCGTGAGACCTCTGAGTATCTCTCTTCCTCTTCGCTGCCAGTCTCCCTCTCACTCGCTCTGCTCCTCTCCTGCCAAGGAGTAGGATAAGAAATGCCCAACTTTGACCCTTCTTTCCAAAAGGATCAGAAAGGAAGGATTAAAAGCCGGAGGGAGGGTGGGCGAGTTTGGGAGGGGTGGGGAGAGAAGCACAGAAGGAAGAAATAGAGAGAGAGAGAGGCAGAGAAAAGGAGGGGGACAGAGAGAAGAGGATTTCAGTATTCTAGGCTGCAATAGCAACCGGTGGGGCTTGTGCTGTGCGCACACACACAGCTCTCACTGCACCTGTCTGCTGGGCACAGGCACAGCTGGTGAGCTGGGAGAAAAGAGAAGAGGGGAAACCCTTCCGTAAAGAGATTGGACATTGGGAATTCAACAGTAAAGCCACAGAGGCCGTGCCCAAGCAGGCAGGAATGGAAGAAAAGCCCCTAAACTTGCTGGAGGGCAAGGAGACACAAAGGCACCAGGCTTGGCTTTCCTCCTCCTTCTGAACTTGGATTCTCCTGGGTGGGTTTCCCCCGCCACCAGCACCTTTAGTTTTTTGTTTGGTTGCTACAAGTGTTTTATTTCCTGGTCCCCAGAGACTCCAGCTGCAGCACACCTGGACCGAGCTGGCCATCCTTTGGGGCAGACTGGGGAAGGAGAGAGGGGAGCCCCTGGGCCCCCCTGCAAACTGGATAGGAAGGAATCTGTCAAACTGCAGTCACGCCAGCCCAAGCTGCCTCTCTTTATGTGGACACTGCGCTTCCCTTGGATCGCATGGCTCGTGCGTTTAAGATGGCTGGGAAAGTTTTCCTGATGTACCTGACAATCTATCCCGCCCTACAGATAAGGTGAGAACCCTGCTTTCTCCTAATATACCTACCCCAACCCCAAAGAGATGCTGGGATTGATAACAACCCCCTCACCCTCTCCCTGGCATCCACTCGCCTGCCTGCTCCTAATGAGCCCGGCTGTATTTTGTAGGCTGTGTTGCTTGTCTGGTCCAAGCTCGAACCCTTCTGCCTTCATTTCGCATGCCAGGCAGGGTTGGAGTCGTGGAAAGGAAAGAAGCCTTATGGGACCTTTGGGGCTGAGCCACTAGTTCTGCTCCCTGGAGGGAAGGGACTAAACATAGTACGAAGAGGCAGATAGGTGCTTGGAGTGATGAGCAATTAACCAGGGATGCTCCCTGTCCCTATACATCTGGCACAGGAGTCAGGACCCCCTGCATTCTCTTTGTGCCCTGTCACCTGCTGGGTGACCTTGGACAAGTCCCTTCTCCTCTCGGCACCTCACCGCTCTCCACTGTAGAATGGGGCATGACAGCTCGCAGAGACGCTGCCTGTCTTTGTTAACAGCTGTTCTCCACTTTGGGAGGCTCAGGTGAAAGGCGCCAAGTATTGTTTTGCAGGTGGAATAGCGCGTCTCTCTTGCTCGGTTCAAGAGTCAGATGAGAGGGCCCGGAAGTGCAGTGGGGAGGGAGGAGATGGTCCCGGAGGTGGCTCTGTCAGACAAGGGTTAGCACTAATCTCCACATGGTGGGCTTTCTCACTGTTTTCTGGCATTGGCTTCCAGCCGGGGTGGAAATTGCCTCTCTGGCCAGATGTGACATTTCAGGCTCCCCCGTCCACCCCCAAACCCACATGCTGTGCCTGCTCTGCCCATCTGCCATTACCATTCCCTCAGCACCATGCCATGTGTGCCTGCATGAACCTGCCACTGCTCTGAACCCCAGGCAAGCAGAGAACTCCCACCCTGGCTCCATCAACCTTCCCTCAATCCCCTGCAGCTAGTACGCTGCGGAGAGGGATGATTTCTGAAGAAAAGGCCATTGCCTTGGTCCCGTATTCAGTGCAGAGGACTGGGAGTCAGGAGATCTGGGCTAGGGTAACAAAATGGCAGATGAAATTCAATGCTGATGAATGCAAAGCAATGCACATCGGAAAACATAATCCCAACTATACATACAAAACGATAGGGTCTAAATTAGCAGTTACCACTTAAGAAAGAGATCTTGGATTCAGGGTGGATAGTTCTCTGAAAACATCCGCTCAGTGCCGCACCAATTGAAAAAGCTAACAGAATATTAGGAACCATGAGGAAAGGGATAGAAAATAAGACAGAAAATATCATAATGCCTTTATATAAATCCATGGAACGCCCACACATTGAATACTGCCTCCAGTTCTAGTCACCCCATCTCCAGAAAGATATATTAGAATTGGAAAAGTTACAGAAAAGGGCAACAAAAATTCTTAGGAGTCTGGAACAGCTTCCGTACAAGGAGAGATTTAAAAGATTGGGACTGTTCAGCTTAGAAAAGTGACAACTGAGGGGGATCTGATAGAGGTCTATAAAACCATGAATGGTGCAGAGAAAGTGAATAAGAAAGTGTTGTTTATCCCTTCACACAATACAAGAACCAGGGGTCACCCAATGAAATTTAATGGGCAGCAGGTTTAAAACACACAAAGGGAAGAACTTCTTCACCCAACGCAGTCAACCTGTGGAACTTGTTGCCAGAGGATGCTGTGAAAGCCAGAAGTATAAATTCATGGAGGATAAGCCTATCAATGGCTATTAGCCAAGATGGTCAGGGACACAACCCCATAATCTGGGTGTCCCTAAATCTCTGACTGCCAGAAGCTGGGTGACAGGGGATGGATCACTCTGTAAATTGCCCTGATCTGTTCCTTTCCTCTGAAGCATCTGGCACTGGCCTATGTTCTGTCAGAAGACAGGGTGCTGAGCTACATAGACCATGGGTCTGACCCAGTGTGACCGTTCTTATGTTCCGTTCCCAGCTCGACTGACTCACTATGTGACCTTGGACAAGTCACTTCTCTTTGTGCATCAGTTTCCACACCTGTGAAATGGGGATAATAATGATACTTTCACCCCATGGTACAGCACCTTGAGAGCCTTAGACAAACGACACTGCAGTGCACAAGCACAGAGCAGACACAGATTTCCCAGCGCTGTCAGTATTGTTACATTTTCCTTTTTGTCTTAATTTCCTCTTTCTCTCTCTTCTGGTTTGTTTTGGAATCCAACTGATGCTTCTAGCTACTGGCCAGGCTCCTCAGCTGGTGTAAATCCCTTTGACTTCAAAGGACTCTTTCCATGCAGAGAGAGAAAAACGTTTGCCTTAGATTCTTTTTGCACCCTTGTAACTCAAATCTCCTGCAGATGTGTCTCATCTCGGCTGTGAGTGCCAGCCGTTCCCACTGACTGCAATGGGAAGGGGGGGAATGCTCAGTCCCTCGTAGGACTCAGCCACTAATGCACATGGGTCAAGGAGGCTGTGCATTTCTGCCTGCCCCTTTTCAGTGGATCAGGGTCCACTTCCAGGAGGGCACAGTTTGCCAGTGTGGCAGGAGGGAGCACATGTATCCGGCATGCAAGGTGGCCAACCATGATCAGAAAGCACCCAGGGCATCCCAGGATGGGCACCCCATGGTTGAAGAACAGAGCCAGGAAGGAGGGAGGGAGCATTCAGCTCTGACAAACTCTGCAGGTTGGCAGGTCCCTGTTGTTTCCCGGGCCCTTGATGCCCGTTTCAATGGGATGCTCCAGTGGCATTGTGTGGGGCGATTAGGACTCTGTCCCAAAGCCAGCAGCTTGTAAAGCTTTTCTGTAAACAGCGCTGAAAGCCCCAAGCAAGGGTATTCACGTTTTTACTATTCCTAACCCTGCTGGTGAGCTTAACGGCCAGATCGGGAAAAGAACATGTTGTCAGCAGATCATTACCCCCCGGGCTCGGGGGAAGAGGGATTTTACTGGCTGAAGCTAATTGGCAGAATAAGCCGACGTAAAGCCGATCAAATCCCATTACAAATGCAGTCTGGGGCGGAGAGCATGAATCCTGATACCAGTATGCTGGTGTGTCGATCCTCTGGAATGCCAAGGCCGGGAACATGAACCCCAGTGCATTTGCACTAGTGTGTGGATCTTCATGAACCCCAGTGCAATTGCACTAATGTGCAGGTCCTAGTGAACTCTGAGGCTGGGGGCATGAATGCTGGTGCTATTGCACTATTACATGGATCCTTCTGGTTTATGAGGCTGGGGACATGAACTCTGGCACTGCTAGTGTGTCCTGCTGCGCTGTCTAATGTGCACATCACCATAGTATCTGAGTGCAAAGGCTGAGGGTAAAATTCCTTGCACTAGTGTATTAGTTTGTGGATCTTCCTATACTCTGAGGCTGAGAATGTGGATTCTGGCAGAAGTGCTCTGCTTTATGACCCGGGCATCTCCAGTGACAGATTCGCTCACTGAGCACTACAGTTGGAGGTTGGAAGGTTGCAGGGTTATTTGGAGGTTTTAATTCCACGTACTCACATCTCTAAGGGGGAAGCCCCACCCGATCAACTGTCCCGTCTCTCCCTCCCCCAGCCAGCTATGTCTCCACAAGAGTGCCTCTCCCATCCCCCAAAGAGACTTGGAAAAATAACAGGAGTACTTGTGGCACCTTAGAGACTAACAAATTTATTAGAGCATAAGCTTTCGTGGGCTACAACCCACTTCTAGAGACTTGGGGTTCTCCAGCGAGCCCTGTCCCACTCCTGAACAGCTCTAAGCTAAGCCTGGAGCTTGTGGGGTGGGAGCGGATGGCTGCTGGGGGGTGGGAGGAGAGTGAGGTCCACCAGCTTCCCAGCCCATATTCGCTGGATTTTCACGCCTACGGCTTGTGATGTGTGACTCTGTCACACTTAGCGCCCGGGGCTCAATCCAAGAGGGGCTGAGCCTGGATGTGACCAGTTGATAGAGCTCAAACTGATTCATGCCATCTCTTCGCCCAGCATGAGCTGCAACGACGAGTCCCCTGGCACCAGCTGGATCCTTTGTGTTCAGCTAACTCCGCACTCCCCAGACCACCCACCCAGCAAAGGGGCCGAGGCGTCTTACGTGTCATCATTTCCTAGGGCAGATCCCCAGCAGTGTGAATGGGCACAGCTCCCGCCACTGAAGGCAACACAACTACGCCACATGACACCAGCTTAGGACCTGTTTAGTTTAGTACAGCGGAGCATTGACTTCTGGGACAATGAGACCCCTGCAGTTGGGCCCTTAGGCACTGGTGGCAATAAATGTGCAGTGGGCTGAGTCACGGATTCCCCTTTGGGATGCTGCAGGTTGGAGCCCATCCCAAGCCAGATCAGGACCTGAACTTACCCAAAGTGCTGAGCTGTGTGAATCCAGGGGGCTGTGCTGGGCCCATCTTTAGAGGAGATCCATGTTGGTAGCAGTTCAGGAGCTTCTGCTTCTCCTGAAGGGCTGGTTAGGTTGCGTGGTATCTGACATGCCCACCCATGATGCCACCTCAGAGAATGTGCTCCTGGGTGAGCTCCCCTTCTCTGAGGGATTCCCCACTGCCAGCATGTCAGAGCCCACCAAGAGGTCACCCAGATACATTCAAGACCCTGCTCTGCCTGCCCCTTTAATTTGGGGGTGAGGCATGTAGCTGTGGCAGGGGTTTCTACATCCTCGCCAAAGGGCTGCCCACCCCTGGGGTAACATTGTGCACAGGGTCCTGATTCAAAGTGTCCCCTCTGGGTTGGGCTCACACTGGCCAGACTGCTTATTTCCTCCTCTCTGCCCATATCTGAATGTACAGAGACTTTTATCCTACCTAGCACAGATACTCAGTGGCACTGTTACATGTGGCAGGAAAGAGAACTCGGTGCATGATATTTTCATTACATGGGAAGGCCCCCGCAGCTGGATCCCTCAAGAGGTAAAGATGCAAGTGTGGGATAATGATCACCCATGGACACCTAGGGTATGTCCACACTGCAGTGTAAGCCCAGGGTATGAACTCAGGCTCAAGCCTCACCCCCTTTTGTCTACACCCAAATCGCACTAACCCGGAACTCTGACCTAGCACCCTACAGGGATGAAGGGTCCAAGCCTAAGTCAAGCCAGGAACCCTGGTGCAAGCCCTATTGCTTTCCAGTGTAGATGCAGCCCCACTGGACTTGTGCTCTGAGAGCCTGCCAAAAGTATCCCACAATCCCATGGGCTGACTTCCTTTCTCCTCTGGAAAGTCCAGTTTTCCCACACTGCACCATGAAGAAAGGGCTAGAGTGGCCACATTTTGGGAGGGCGCTAGGAAGTCTGGGATATGGGTGGTTGGAATCAGGCCCACATGATGCAGTGTAGACCCAGGGTTCAACAGTTCCTAACCTGGGGTTACAAATAAGTGCAGATGCTCAAGCCCCAGGATAACAAACCCAGGGTCTGCTACTTGACTTCTACTAACCCTGGGCTTACACTTAGAGAGAACTGAGTGAATAACAGCTTTTTCCATTTATTTCATTTGATTTTGGAGCAAACAAAACACTTAATGCAACCTGAAAAGAATTATTATTTTTTGTTTTTGTGTTTTCATTTTGTTTCATTTGTGGATGGGTTTTTTTTAACCCATTTGTTTGCTTGCTTGCTCACTCGTTTAAATGACTAACTAATTTTCTAAATGAAAAGTAGAAACAAAACATTTTGACTTTTGGGTAGGAAAAATCTTTGTTTTTTTGGCCAAAACTATTTGCTGAATTTGACACAAATTCACAACCCAAAACTGCATTTTGTGGCGAATAAACAATTTGTCTGAAAAAGTTTGCCCAGCTGTGCACCGGGAGTTTAGGTTTGAAAGTAAAAAGTACTAGCCATAAAAGCACACGAAAGGAACTGGCCAGCTCTGGGGACTGAGAATGTGCTGCTGAGTCTTATACCTTCCCGTTGACAGCTTAAATCCAGTGACAGTTGTTCAGTACCATGTATCTACAGCACCAGGCTGCTTCCCGGAGGGCACGTGTCCACATCACAAAAATATCCTCATTTGTATCTGATGCTAAATTCTAATTGTAGCAGCACTGTTTGGCCAATGAGTATAGAATTATCCCAGAGTTGGGGCACACTGGCTGTCAGGGTGCGGGGAAGCTTGCTCTGTCACGTCCCGTGATAAAAATAATACAGAGCACATATACAGAGCACATATACAGTGCTCTCAAGACACTTCATAAAGATGTGGAAGTAACATCATCCATCTTTTGTGAGTGGGGAAACTGAGGCACAGGGGGTTGGTTAAATGACTGTGGCAGTGATAGGAACAGAATGGAGGTCTCCTGACTCCCAGTCACCTCTTTGCTGGACTGCACCAGACGGGATAACTGCTAGGGCTAGAATTTTTGGAGAGGTGCAGCTTCTAATTGAGGCCAGATTTGAAGAAGAGAGCAGTTCATTGGGGGCTGAGCCCTTGAAAATCTGGCCCTGAGCTCTTTGGATTAGCTGGCCCCGCAGGCTGAAATAGAGGCTCTGATTGTTCAGCAGCTATCAGTCCCCTTTCCTGTGCCCGTCGTCCTCAACACAGCAAGAGGCTGCTTGAGAAAAGCAACACTCGGAATTACAGACACAAAGCAAATACTGCGTTCTTGTGCAATAATGTCACGCGTTGCCCAAGGAGGGGATGTCTGACTCCATCCATAAACAAGAGTGCATCTGATCGCTGTCACACATGCCGCACGGCCTGGTCGCAGGGCAGGGAGCGATTGTGTCATTCACAGTGTTTGCCATACCAGGGGGGTTCCTCGCCAGGTGTCTGACAGCCCCGCTGCCCACCCAGCTCCTCGCTGAGCTCTGACTGCTTCACTCTGCTCACCCACTTCTCAGCTGCGTTGCCATGCTGAGAGGTGAGTGGTTTGACATTTCGACGAGCTGATGTGAGGAGCGGGGATCCAGCTTCCCCCTGCGTCTGCAGGAGACATATGGGGGCTGGATTGTACCTGTCACAAGTTGCCAGTCAGAATTGCTTGGGCACAAGGAGACATATCCTCCAGTCCCGGGAACAGCCACTGCATGTGCTTGATTGCTAAATATTTGCTATGTGACATTTCCATTGGCAGCTGTGCGTGTGTCTCAGTGCACAATCACGGCCTTCTATCTCCGTGTTTGCTCTGTCTTTGCAGTAGCTTTTGGGCATCAGTTAGTACATCTTCCCAGCCTGACTTGGGGGGGTGGGGGCTGGGAAACAGGGAGTCGGGAAGGGGTGTCATTAGAGCCACACCCTTTCCTAACCCAAACATGTACACACACGCCCTCTTTCCAGATATTTTTGTCACAACCTGGCAATGGTGTGTAGCAACAGAAAAGGACCATTTCACCTGGAACTGAACTAAATCCTCCCCATGGATCTAATAACAAGATGCTTTAGCCCTTAACAGGGGATAAGGCCAGGTCTGTACTAGAAAAGGGTTGCTGGAATAGCTATGCTGGAAAACCTTAGTGTAGATGCAGTTTATACCGGCAAAAATGTGCTTTCTCTGCTGTAGCTTATAGCAGTCCAGGGAGCAAAATAAGTGTACTGGCAAAAGCTCTTTTACACTGGTATAACTGGGCCTGCTCTAGGGCTTTTGCCAATATGGAGATGCCACACAAAAAACTCTCCAAATCACACAAGAAGCCCCACTCTCCTAATAGACATTACTGTGCCAGCCTGAAAGTAGAGTAACCCACCCTGATATAGCATATAAGGGCTCTGGTGGTGGCATCTGGTATTGAGTTTGATGGGTCTGCTACTGCCTTGCTGTTGTGGGACTTGGGCTTTAGATCAGGTGTAGCAGTGTGTTGTTTTTCAAGTCCTAGGTCCTGGGGTCAATCCCTGCATGTGACCTGTTCAGGGCTCCCTTACAAGAGGGTCTAAAGAACATTAAGATAAGAGCTAGATGTAACCCAGGGTTACTCTGGTTTCTGCTGGTATAATTCCTCTATTGAAGGGCTTGCTGTGAACCACCACCACACAAAGCATAGGTGGCAGTAGATGGAGAGGCATAATGCCAGGGTTGCCTGCTCGCCATTGAGTTATTCCACCCTGAGCTGGGCCAGGCGAGTGGGTAATTTACTCCAGCCTGCACCAGCGGGGCTGCCTCCGGCCCAAGACCTTTAGTCCCAGCTAAATAGGTAGGTGGCTCATTGCCAGCCGGTGATCCCTTCTTTCCTACTGCAACAATCTCCACTTTTTGCTTCTTCCGATTGGGCATGTTAAAAAGGCAAACAGCAGCGTAATATACAACCTAGTCCAATCACTGCCTCCTCTTGGATAGGAAAAGGAATCCTAGCAAACTTGCACACGACTCCTTTCCCATAATCAAAAGGGATAATGAGCAATCAGACAGGAAGTGATGACACGATGTGTAAATATCTAAAACACAGAGGCAGGCAGACAGCTAAATAGGTCCGATCCTCTGATAACAGAAACTCCTCTACCTCTGAACACACAGGAAAGGCAGAGAACTTCAGACAGGTCATGGAACAAGTTTTATATGGGTTTTAACATTAGGAACCCCTGATTAATTAACTACAACTTTGGAAGGGAATAGTGTTTCAATTCAAGACTTCTGCCAGTCTTTGCCTCCTTGCGTATTAAAAGGAGGTCTGCATTCCCAGGGCCTGCTTCCGTGTCAGCATTGCAGGGCTGCCGCTGGGCTGTATCAGCACAATGGCAGCTCCTGCGGAGAAGCCCTCTCCAGCACTGGAGAGAATGACAACTGACATGTACAGCTAGGAGACATTCTTAAAAGTCATAGCAAATGTAGATGTGGAATTGCTCTGTAGTAATCGATCGGTACTGCGATGTACTGATGGAATGAATAGTGTGATCAATATAACTACTGGGGGTTATTGGAACTTCCTGGATGACTGTAGTGATCTGACTTAGTAGGGAGCTGTGGGAAAAGCAAACAGGAAAGCAACCCAGGAGCTCTAGGTAAAGGCAGCCTAGTACCCACTTGAAAGAGAGTGGGGCAAACTGTTAGCTTCAAGAAAGAGGCAAACTTGTCTTGCCAAGCCTGGAAGTGAACAGCTTTTCAAGGGGACTCTCCCTGAAACAGGGAGAAATGGTTGGTGAGTTAAGGGACCAGACTATGACACTAGTCTTGGAGATTATGGGGGGATCTCTGGGAATCTGAGACCTGCCAGGATCCCCGCATGAAAGATGATTAGACACCTGGTACCCTAGACATGCATACAGTCTGCTTTATTCCCTTAAGACCTGTTGTCTCTTAAATGCTTTTGTTCTAAGTAAATAAGGCTTGGCTTTGAGAAGGCTGTTTGGTCAGTGTAATAACCACTGTCAGGACTGTTGTGGGGAATAGAGCCTATATCACGTAGGTAATCTCGGTTAGTACTAGGGAGCTGCCACCCAGGGCCTGCTCTGAGAGTGGATGAATCATGTGGTTCCACTTGGGGCCAGGGGATGGCTTGAGGCCCAAGATATGGTAGTGGAGGGACTTGATGAGACAGGAGGGGTCTGAGGTGCAGTTCTCTTTGTGACTAGGACACCATATTCTCATTGAGGGCAGGACTGTGCTTTGCTAGGCACAGACCGGTTGTAGGGGAACAAATGTGCAACATGGCTCCTGAGGGAGCTCCAGGAGGGTGCAGGGAGCTTCCCCTCCATGGATAGCCAGCTTCCCTGAGTAGTTCAAAGGAAGGAATGGAGCCCTCCTGACCCTAGTAGCAAGGAAAGCTCCTGGCCCTCTCTCCTTGAGCACCTTATAAATGCCTCAAGCTGACCTTGGAGTGGGGGAAAGAAAAAGGGCAATGGTAAGAAATCCAATTCCCCTTCCTACTCCAGTTTGCTCTACCCATTGCCCTAGGACATAGTGACAATGCTGGGCAAGTGTCTGAGGTAGACCCTGGAGAACCTTAGAAACTCCCAAGGGCGGGTGTATTCCTCTGAGGCGCAGTCCTGCTTTATCCCTGTGATGGTGGGTAGCCTTGGGACCATGGGGGCGGCTCGCTCATTCTTTGCCTGTTTACTCCAGGACAGAAAGCATGGAGGAGTATGACTACGATTACCTCAGTGTCAATAAAACCTGGGTCCTGACCCCCAAGGCGCAGGAGACGGACGCCACACAAATCCTCAACTCACTGCTGAAGAACTACGACAACAAACTGAGGCCTGACATCGGCAGTAAGTGCCCCCCTCCGAGCCTCAGCCTTTCCTGGGTCTCCAGGCCCATTGGTGTGTGGGGAGGGAGTAAGTTCTTAATGGTTGCTTTCAGGAAATGCTCGGTTTGTTTCAGACCTTGTGAGCTTCTTCCCAGCGGTGCCCTGTCAGCACCAGCTAGGGGGAATCCAGTGCTGTGAGCTTCCTCCCAGCGGTGCCCTGTCAGCACCAGCTAGGGGGGAATCCAGTGCTGTGAGCTTCCTCCCAGTGGTGCCCTGTCAGAACCAGCTAGGGGGGAATCCAGTGCTGTGAACTTCTTCCCAGCAGTGTCCACCAGTACCAGCAAAGGGGACTCCAGCAATGTGAGTTCTTCCCTGCAGTCCCCATCCTGTAACAGAAATAGCCTCAAGCTATTCTAAACCCCCCAGATCTATGCACCCACATTCCAGGTCTAGAGCTGATAGTTCTCTTGCGGTCTCCCAGCCCTCAATTCAGGGGCTTTCAGCTTGTGCCTGCCTATTCCACCCTTACTCCCATGTTCCTCCCTGTACGCACCTGCCCCTGGCTCATCCACGTCCTTTTCACTCTCTTTCCAGTCAAGCCCACATTCATCGATGTGGATATCTATGTGAACAGCATTGGGCCGGTCTCCGTCATCCAGATGGTGAGTGTTAAAGGCTACTAGGGCCAAGGAAGATTGTAGGGAGTGAGAACAGGGAATTTGGGATCTCAACTGAGCCCCCCACCCCCGAAATGCCTCCAAATCATTACCATCCCTGTGTCATGTGTCATGGCCTAGGTGGCACTTTTACAGAGGGATCCAGATTCCTTCTCCTTCCCTGGGAAAGAGATGCCAGGAGCACAGCTGATTGCTGCTGGAGACAGGCAAGTCTGGGGCTTGGAAATGTTTGCCTGCCGGGTTCTGGTTTTGCAGGCCAAAAAGAAGGCCCCCCCACCACACACACACACACACACACACACATACACACCAACCCTGAACGGATTAAGGTGGCTCAGATGAGGCCCAATTAACCTTATAAACTGTACCTGGAGGACAGGCAGGGCTGCTAAGGTCTAAGGCAGGGGTCGGCAACCTACGGCACGCGTGCCAAACACGGCACGCAAGCCGATTTTGACTGGCACGCTGCTGCCTGCTGTGGTCCCAGCCCCCAGCCCCACTCAGCCCCCCCACCCACCACTCTCCCCTGCGGGGGCAGGAGGCAGAAGCTTGGTCCTGCGGCAGCCAAGCTTTCCCCCTCCCGCACTTCTTCCCCCAGCGTGGTGCTTTCCTGCCCCTCCTCCTCCCCCTCCCTCTCCCTGCCGCTGATCAGCTGATGGCCCTTGCGAGGGGGAGGGGGACGAGTGGCAGCATGCTCGCTGCTCCGTAGAGGAGGCAGAGAAGAAGTAGGGACGGGACCTTGGGGAAGGGGGTGGAAGAGGGCATATCCCTTCCAGCCCTCTGCCCTGACCCCTGAACCCCCCCACACACACCCAGCCTTCTGCCCTGCACCTCCACACACACCCCAGCCCTCTGCCCTGACCCCTGAACCCCCCTACACCCAGCCTTCTGCCCTGTACCCCCACACACACCCAGCCCTCTGCCCTGACCCCTGAACCCCCCCACACACACCCAGCCTTCTGCCCTGCACCTCCACACACACCCCAGCCCTCTGCCCTGACCCCTGAACTCCCCCCTACACCCAGCCTTCTGCCCTGTACCCCCACACACCCCCAGCCCTCTTCCCTGACCCCTGAACCCCCCCACCCCCACTGCCCTCTGTCCTGACCCCTGAACCCCCCCACACACACCCAGATTTCTGCCCTGCACCCCCCCACCCCTCTGCCCTGACCCCTGAACCCCCCACACACACCCAGCCTTCTGCCCTGCACCCCCCACACACCCCCATCCCTCTGCCCTGACCCCTGACCCCCCCACACACCCAGCCTTCTGCCCTGCACCCCCCCACACACACCCAGCCCTCTGCCCTGACCCCTGAACCCCCCCACATGCCCCCAGCCCTCTGCCCTGACCCCTGAGCCCCCCCCCCCAGGTCTGGGGTCCTGGCTGCCGGCCCCTTGCCAGCCGGCGTCCCGGCCGCAGGCCCCGCTCAGCCCGCTGCCGGCCTAGGTGAACAGAACCCCAGGCTGGCAGCGGGCTGAGCAGGCTGGCGGTGTAAGATCAGCATTTTAATTTAATTTTAAATGAAGCTTCTTAAACATTTTGAAAACCTTGTTTACTTTACATACAATAGTTTAGTTATATAATATAGACTTATAGAGAGAAACCTTCTAAAAAACGTTAAAATGTTTTACCGGCACGCAAAACCTTAAATTAAAGTGAATAAATGAAGACTCGGCACACCACTTCTGAAAGGTTGCCTACCCCTGGTCTAAGGGATGATGAAGCCCAGCTGGGCAGGAGCAGGCTGGGCTTGTATAATGCCAGGAAGCTGAGAGCAGAAGGGGGCTGCAGGGAAAGTGCTGGTGGTCACTCTCTGGGCACAGAGTGGTGGGTAGAAGGAGATGCAGCTGGGAGCACAAGCCCTGGAATCCTGTCCCTGATGGAAGTGGTTTACCCAAAGGAGTTGTGGGGAAGAAAGCCTATGCAAGGAAGAAGCCAAAGAAAGAGCAGTGAGGGTTGAGATTGTGCAGACCTTGGCTGCCACTGATAGAGTCCCTGGGCTGGAACCTGGAGTAGCAAGTGGGCCCAGGTTCCCGTACCAGCCACTGGGGAAGTGGCACAGACTGGGAATTGGCATGGAGGACTGCCTGAGATGGTGCATGGGCAGATTGTCTGGCAGGATTGTCTGGCAATCCTGGAAGGGGAAAATAATATAGTGACCTGGCAGGAGGGCTGTGTCAAGAAGAGAGAGCACCCCAAGTCCTGGAGAGTCGGAGGGACCATGGAGCGAGTGAGTGACAGAAGGGGGGTCTAGACTGAACAAGAGCTGATCCCCAGAAGCAGTGGTGAGTGAACCCCATTACACCAGGTCCTCCTTCTCCAAATGCCCCAGGTGCCTGCGCTTTGGATAAATGATCCTGCACCACCAAGTGACAGAGGATGTTCTGACAGTGATGGATGCTGTTGCCTTCCCGATCTTTGATGCATGAACAGGCATCTTTGTGTGACAGCTTCCCCCAGCCTGGTGGGAAGGAAGGAGATTGTTCTCATTCTCAGGCACCCTTCATACTAGTGAACTGCACTGATGCTGCTGGGATGACAGTGTGTCACGATGAGATGTTAGGCTGTGTGAGAGAGAGCAGTGTAATTCACCGGGAGATAGGAATATACACCCTGGGGATAGTTGCTATGGTAATGGAATCATAGTGTGAAATATGGGTGCATGAGCTTGTAGGTTGCCATGTATGAAATCTGGATGGGTCAGACTGAGCAGCCATAATTAATGTTCATATTTTAATTGCAGTAGTATATACAGGCCCCACACAAGAACCAGGACCCCATTGCGCTAGACCCTGTAAAAACACACAACAGAAAGAAGGTCTCTGCCCCAACGGGCGTACAAGCTAACTCTAGGTGATTGGAAAATGCCAATTTTTAGGGGGAGAAATTTTTTAAAAGTTCCTTTTCCCCAAAAAACTTTTCATGAAATCCATTCATGCGTTCAGTAAAGAAACTAACTGAAAGGTTTTGAAGATAGTTATCAGTAAAATTTGGGCCGGGGGATTGAGGGAGTTTTTGGTTTCCAGGAACTCGATTTTATTTTATTTTACCAAAAAACAAATTAAAGCTGAAAGTTTGTACCAGACCCTGGAAATTTTTCAGTTTCCATTCTTTTTCATTGAAAAAATGGATAATTTCAACGAAGACAAAGATGTTCTACAAATGGGTTCATTTTGGTTGAGCCACCATTTTGTGTGTGTGTGGGGGGGGGGTTGTTGTTTTTAAGTTTTGATTAAAACATTTGGACTGTCTCTAAATTTAAGCCATAAGGTGTAGCAGCGTTTGCCCCTGGGAAGTGTATACTGCAGATGGCAGCAGGCAAGCTAGCCAGATGGGGACCTGGCTGTGCACTGTTTGAATAATGAAGATATTATCAGGAGGCTTAGGGAGTGACTCCCTCATCTTATATTCAGAGGGCCTCTTCCATTGCTTCCCCTTGCCCAGTGCTTTTCAGGGAGGTGGCTCAAGGCAGGTGAAAGTTACACACCTGGGTGATGAGAACACCCCCTCCCCAAGAAGGAGAAGGGGAGGGGTGCAGCAGGATGGCTGCCATGTTGAATTTCTTAGCTGCATTTCAGGTAGCCCCGTGGGTAAGGCAGACAACCAAGCCAGCACTGTCCAGCGCTGCTAGCTGTACTATACGTGCTGGAACGTTGGCATCAATTGAGAGGGACTTAGAGGGATGCAAGGGATATGAGGTGGGATGAGATCATATGATTGCTCCATATTGCTGCCACTATCTCAGGTGTGAGATAGAGTCCACTGCTCACCGTATACAGCCATCAGATCTTAATGTACTGTTCAGAGCCAGTGTGGGGATATGGTAAGGTCTGAGAAAATCAGCAAATAAAAATCCCTGATCTTAAAAATTACCAGGACCGGTCACTCTGATTCTCTGTATTCTGCCCATTCCTGCTCCCTGTCCATTCCTCCTATCTGTTCCCTCTCTGGTTCCATGTATCCCACCTGTTACAGGAAAGCTCTATGTCTGTATATACATGTAATAGTTAGTTAATAGATAAGTGCCAGTAGATGACACTCAAGAATAGGTAGAGTTTGTGGACTAATAACATCCTTTGTGCACTGCAGATGGCTTTGTCAGTGCAGCGCTTTACATCAGTTCTTAACATGCTGTGAGCAGTGGGGTTTGTGAGCTCTTAAGGCCGCCCACTCCCTCCTAACAAATCCACTCCTCAGTGTTTCCATGAGTTCCCTTATATTTCCCTTAACAAAGCAGACTACATGCTGTCTGTCTAAATGGCTTTCATTTTACCAAGGAGAAAACAACAACAAGACAGACCCAGAGTAAAGTCTCCATGGGAGAGCATAGTGTGTGCATCTCCTCTGTAGGCAGCAGCGACTCGGGGAACAAAATGAGTCCTCAGAAATGTAAAGGTGCAGGACACCTAAAACAAAAGGCCTCAGTGTGGCTGCTACAGCTCTATTTCCATGTGTCACCTCCACCTCCTCCATCTCACTGTGTCCCAACAACTCTTCCTCTGTTTCATCTTCTAGCTCCTTTAAGGCATAGAATCATAGAATATCAGGGTTGGAAGGGACCTCAGGAGGTCATCTAGTCCAACCCCCTGCTCAAAGCAGGACCTAATCCCCAACTAAATCATCCCAGCCAGGGCTTTTTCAAGCATGACTTTAAAAACCTCTAAGGAAGGAGATTTCACCACCTCCCTAGTAACCCATTCCAGTGCTTCACCACCCTCCTAGTGAAAAAGTTTTTCCTAATATCCAACCTAAACCTCCCCCACTGCAACTTGAGACCATTACTCCTTGTTCTATCGTCTGTTACCACTGAGAACAGTCTAGATCTATCCTCTTTGGAACCCCCTTTCAGGTAGTTGAAAGTAGCTATCAAATCCCCCATCATTCTTTTCTTCTGCAGACTAAACAATCCCAGTTCCCTCAGCCTCTCCTCATAAGTCATGTGCTCCATCCCCCTAATCATTTTTGTTGCCCTCCGCTGGACTCTTTCCAATTTTTCCACATCCTTCTTGTAGCCTGGGGCCCAAAACTGGACACAGTACTCCAGATGAGGCTTCACCAATGCCGAAGAGAGGGCAATGATCACGTCCCTCAATCTGCTGGCAATGCCCCTACTTATACAGCCCAAAATGCCGTTAGCCTTCTTGGCAACAAGGGCACACTGTTGACTCATATCCAACTTCTCGTCCACTGTAACCCCTTTTCTGCAGAACTGCTGCCTAGCCACTCGGTCCCTAGTCTGTAGCAGTGCATTGGATTCTTCCTTCCTAAGTGCAGGACTCTGCACTTGTCCTTGTTGAACCTCATCAGATTTCTTTTGGCCCAATCCTCTAATTTGTCTAGGTCCCTCTGTATCCTATCCCTACCTTCCAGCATATCTACCACTCCTCCCAGTTTAGTATCATCTGCAAACTTGCTGAGGGTGCAATCCACGCCATCCTCCAGACCATTAATGAAGATATTGAACAAAACCAGCCCCAGGACCGACCCTTGGGGCACTCTGCTTGATACTGGCTGCCAACTAGACATGGACACATTGATCACTACCCGTTGAGCCCAACAATCTAGCCAGCTTTCTATCCACCTTATAGTCCATTCATCCAGCCCATACTTCTTTAACTTGCTGGCAAGAATACTGTGGGAGACTGTATCAGAAAGTTCCTTGGAGCTCCTGGGCAGCCCCTTTACGCCAGAGCATGGTTTGTTGTGAAGGTGTACTATAGCTGATGTGGCCTCCTTCCACCCTCAGCGCCTTGTCTGAAGTGAGGGAGAGGTAGATGTGGAGGTCTAGAGCTGTGTCTTTGTTCACAAAAGCTACAGATTAATTTGCTGTCTGCACACCACTTTCTGCTGTGATCACAATGTTCAGATCCTGGACTGAGCGTATTTTGTGCAGTTCTGGTCACCCATGTGTAAGAAGGATGAATGCAAACTGGAACAGGTGCAGAGAAGGGCTACTAGGATGATCAAAGGAATGGAGAATCTACCTTACAAGAGGAGACACAAGCAGCTTGGCTTGTTTAGCCTAGCCAAGCAAAGGCTTAGGGGAGATACGATTGCTCTCTATAAATACATCAGAGGAATAAATACCAGGGAGGGAGAGGAGTTATTTAAGTTAAGTACCAATATAGACCCCAGAATAAATGGATATAAACTGGCCATCAACAAGTTTAGGCTTGAAATTAGAGGAAGGTTTCTAACCCTCAGAGGAGTGAAGTTCTGGAACAGGCTTCCAAGGGGAGCAGTGGGGGCAAAAAAAAACCTAACTGGCTTCAAGACTGAGCTTGATAAGTTTATGTATGGTATGGTATGAGGAGACTGCCTACAATGGCATGTGGCCCATTGGTGGCTGCTAGTACAAATATCCCCAATGCCCGGAGATGGGACCCTAGAAGGGGAGGGCTCTGAGTTACTACAGAGAATTCTTTCCCAGGTATCTGCCTGGTGGGTCTTGCCCACGTGCTCAGGATCTAACTCATCGCCATATTTGGGGTCAGGAAGGAATTTTCCCTCAGGTCCGATCGGCAGAGACCCTGGGGGGTTTTCGCCTTCCTCTGCAGCATGGGGCACGGGTCACTTGCAGGTTTAAACTAGTGTAAATCGTGGATTCTCTGTAACTAGGGCTACTAGGATGATCCGAGGAATGGAAAACCTGTCTTATAGAGGAATTATTTAAGCTTAGTACCAATGTGGACACAAGAACAAATGGATATAAACTGGACATTAGGAAGTTTAGATTTGAAATTAGACGAAGGTTTCTAACCATTAGAGGAGTGAAGTTCTGGAACAGCCTTCCAAGGGGAGTAGTGGGGGCAAAAGACATATCTGGCTTCAAGACTAAGCTTGATACGTTTATGGAGGGGATGGTATGATGGGATAGCCTAATTTTGGCAATTAATTGATCTTTGATTATCAGCAGGTAAATATGCCCAATGGTCTGTGATGGGATGTAAGATGGGGTAGGAACTGAGTTACTACAGAGAATTCTTTCCTGGGTGCTGGCTGGTGAGTCTTGCCCATATGCTCAGGGTTTAACTGATCGCCATATTTGGGGTCGGGAAGGAATTTTCCTCCAGGGCAGATTGGCAGAGGCCCTGGAGGTTTTTCGCCTTCCTCTGCAGCATGGGGCACGGGTCACTTGCTGGAGGATTCTCTGCAACTTGAGGTCTTTAAATCGTGATTTCAGGACTTCAGTAACTCAGCCAGAGATTAGGGGTCTATTATAGGAGTGGGTGGGTGAGGGTCTGTGGCCTGCAATGTGCAGGAGGTCAGACTAGATGATCAGGATCAGCTCTAGTAGCCTTAAAGTCTATGAGTAATGCTCAGGGAATATCCCACTAGATTCCTGGACCAGCTTTGGAAACAATCCAAGGAAATTGTTCCCATCCCATATCTTACACTCAGCCCAGCAAATGCTGAGGGAACTTGGGGAGTTCATGCCGTGTAGACATGGTGCCAGATGCTCAGGTAGTGTAAAGGAGCATGCCTCCATTGAGGTCATTGTTTATTTACATCATTTGAGGACCTGGTCTGTGATTCACAGAGCTGATCACTATATGCACCTATAGCATTGACATGTGAGAGTGATCCATTTCTCTCTGACCTCCACTTACAAAAATCCCCTTCTCCCCGAAAGCTCTACCCTTTCCCCAAGCAAGGAAATGTAAATCAGAAGACGGGAGATGCAACTGGGAGTTTACAGCATGAGCTGAGAGGGAAGGTGTTTTTAAGTATTAGTGCAAGTTTTTAATCCTTTTCTAAGTTGGGATCCAGGAATGTGCAGAGTCTCTGGTGCAGGCACTGTGCACTCACTGTGCATAAGGAGCATTAAGGCATGGCTGGCTCTGGGAAATGACCCACATCTGCAGGGCTCCAGCAGGGAAGTTGCTTTTGCTGGGCCGATTCACACAGCTGCAGCCTCTGACAAGCAGAACTTTTTGTGCACTAAATAATCACTGTAGCCAGGACTTCCATTCCGATGAACCATTCGGGGCAAAGCAGTGGGGCCTGGGAAGCGTGATGCCGCCGGCTCTCGGCCTCGCGAGACAGCTGTGTATCAGAGTCACAGCTGGCCCCATTGGTTTTTTTATAGTACGTGCACATGCTGCTAACATGGCAGATCTGAGTTGGATTCCCAGCTCCTCCTCCTTCCCTGTGACCAGAAGCCAAGAGTTTAAAAAATGAGCCTAATATTATTGGCTGAGAACGCTCCCACTTCATGACATCTCAGGCTGGAACCCCCACAACTGTGGCCCCCAAGAACTCAAATCACTTTTGAAAAGCTCCGAGATTGCAGGGTAGGTTTGCAAAGGCACATGTGGCAGCTAGGTGCCTAACTCTCACTGACCTCCAATAGGAGTCAGGTGCCAAAGTGCCACTTGTGCCATTGCAATTCTGCCTGTGTGTGTCAGAGGAGCAGTAGCTCCTTCTTAGGAGTGATGAAAAGAAGTGAGACCGAACTTGTCCTGGCCTAAGGAGACTGCTTTGGCTCTGTACAGTTCCTAGCTCTCCAGACTCCAGCAGATGCAGACTGTTTTTCACATCAATGCTAGAAACTAGGACTTTCTGTTGGTACTGTCTTCAGTAGCATTGGCAGAAATACACTATCCAAGCCTCTGAACATATGATCCAAATTCTTCTGCCTTCTGGTTTTAATAGAAACCGCTCACATCTGATCTTTTACCTTTTCTGTGCTGCTGCTTTTTAACCAAGGAACCTCTTCACCACTTCTACCCCAAACTCTGAGCTCTTTCTGGTTGCCTGATCTCTCTCTGAATTTTTTCCCATATGCAAAGAGCAAACCATGTACTTTCAGTCTAGATGACCTGCATTTCAAAGTAAGGAAATCAACAACTAGACAAAGAACAAGAGTGTGCCTGCAAGAGCATAATGTGTGAGACTCGCTTTGTGACCTTCTGCATTTGAGCTGAAAAAACAGCTCTGCGAGCAGCAGACACTCCTCTAAACATAAAGATGCAGTACACAGGGAACAAAATGCTAATGTCTTTCAGTTACATCACTACTTATAGCACCTTGGCTAAAGTGTGTCAGTACCCCTTCTAGTGGCTGGTCCACATGGAAGATAAGAGCCTACTACTGCTACTGGCTGATGGAGCTATTCCTTTAGCTTCAGTAGTAGTGGTCTGTGCTTTTGGTGCTGTAGCTTACAGGTTCAGTCTCTCTGATGCCCTGTGGTGGGGATGATTACATGCAGGTGGAATTAAAGGCCCTTATGCAGGCAACCAAGTTTGAGTATGGACACACCATGGTTTCCTTTCAATACCGTACTGTAATAGTTAACTACCTAGCCCAATGGGATCCTGATCCATGAGTAGGGCACCTAGGTGCTATGGAAATGCAAATTAATTATAATACCCCCTTCATCCATCAATGTGGCACTATTTTATCAGTGGTAGGAGCTGTCGTCTTATTCATCTCTGGTTCAACCTTCAAATGATAAATCACATCAGGGCAGAAAACTTATTTTGTTCCTTAAAAATTAAAAGGGGATTTGAAAGGCCCTGCTTTAGGTGTGAATTTAGGATCCTTCTCATCAATCATCCCGTGTGAACAGTGTTATTAATCAGGAGCTAGCTGAAGGCAGACAGGCTGAAAAAATGCAAACAAGCTTTACAGTATCCTGTACAGACTGAAAGGACCATCTATCTCATCTGTGTGTGTTGATTATTGGCTCATACTTAGAGTTATTTATTAACAATGGACAAACCTCTCAATCCCTGCACAAAAGAAAGAAGGATCTCCCTGAAATTTCACACATGACACATCAACCCAGGGGAGAGCTTTTCTGCTGAGCTGGTAAAAATCAGAAAAGGTATGGTAAAGATTTGGGGGCTGATTTCCCCCCCCACACACACTGCCTTTCAGCTGGTAGAGTCACTTTTCCCAGTGTAAAGCAGATGTAAAACAGTCTCAAGTCAGCATGGAACAGCATGGTGTAGCACACGGCGTGCTGAAGTGAGAATCAGGAGGCCTGGGATCTAGCTCTGCCACTGACCTGCCGGGTGACCGTGGCAAATCACTTCCCCGCCTTCTGTATGTCTTGTTGTTTGCTGATTGTAAGCTCCTCATGGCCAGCACTGTCTCTTCCGGTGTCTGTGCAGGACTAGCACAACGTGGTCTTGACCTCAACTGGGGACTCTAGCCACTACTGAAGCATCAATAAGCACTGGTAGCATGTTGCATCACTTTGCACAGGCATGACCCAGGGGGAAGGCAGTGGAGAAGCATGCCCATGGGTGTGTTCTGAAAATGGCCCTCGCCCTTTCCTTGGCTCATCAAGTTTCCAAACCCCAGACACCCCATTCTGGAGTCTGGCTGAGCTGGGTTTGGCTCAGGCGCTGAGTGGGGAAGAGTTTTGTGGGAGCTAGGGGGCACGGTCAGGGTTGGGTGGGCAGTGTAAATCAGGTGGGGTGATGATGAATGAGGCAGGAGAGTATGGCGGTGGGGCACCAGTAGATCACTTCCCTGTTTATTTCCAGATGGGTCATCTTGTGGCTTGAGTGTTAGCTGGACTCCACTGAAAACAGCTTCATCCTTAACTCTCCTTTAGCAAAGGGCTTTGTTAAGTGTCTTTAGGAGTCATTATTACGACGCATTTCTTTGCAAGGCGCATTTCTTTGCAAGGGGCGGCTTCAGGGCCTGGGACTCAGTGGGGTTGCTGACTTGATTGATTTAATTCTGGGTCTTCCCCACAATCCACCATGTGCGTGAGATTAAACTCCCTTCCTAGGACAGACACTGATTGCACAGGGAGGGAATGAGGAGTCTCGCACCCGCTCCGGAGCGTGGGGGAGAGTCTGCAATGTACTTGCCCAGCAGAAATGAGCTATTGTTTTAACCTGTGTTGTTTGGTATGTCCCTTCTCAGGGGCACGCTGTTGATTTGATCTGACCTGCACTCAAAGCCCCTGGGTGCACTGACTAACCAGTGCAATGAAATACAGCCTCACAGCAGGGCAAGACACCCCATAGGGTCATTTTTGGATCTGGAGAGTGTTTGAACATGACCAGGGAGCCATCAGTGCAGGTGAGATCACAGGCAGGCTGAAGACAGAACGGGAATGGCTGATAGTGAGCTCCCCAAGGGAATGGCCGGGGTGAACATGGCAGACTGAATAAGAATATGCATCAAATCCCAATCAGATGGACTCCCATTGACTTCTATGGACCCAGTGTGTGGGCCCTAGGGAGGAAAGGGCAGAGGGAAAGGGGTAAGGGGCACATCAGCAAAGACAATGAAGCCCCCAGTGAGGATGAGGATGGAGGAGAAGCCAATCAAGGAGAGGCAGTCAGAGAACTTGGAGATAAAGGAGGGGTCTGACCTGGGAGCTGGAGGTAAGCTGGTAAGGAGAGGTTCGAGGAAAGAGGCTTGAAGGAAGAGAAGGGCCTTGTCACAATGTGACTGGCCCCTTTAAGAGGAAGGAGGCAAGTGCAGCTGTGCCTGGTCAGCTGTCTCCCAGCTGGGCCCTAGAAGACAGGAAGGAACCAGGGAGAGGTGCCTGGGAACAGGTGAAAGGCAGAAGGAGCAGTAGGGAGTTGCCAAGGGAAGGAGCTGTTGGAAGACTGAAGGTGAGCTGTCACAGTGAGCTGCTGGTGATGAGTTTGGGGAAAAGCTGTTGGGAGGACTGGTTAGAGCTGGGGAGCCCTGCTGAGTGGCAGGGGAGGCTTGTGCAGAGGCCCCTAGGAATGTAGGGAAGAACCAGTGTGGTCAGTGTAAGCTGAGCCCAGAAGCAAGGTGTTGACTCTGAAGAGAGGTCCCCAGGAGCAGGGGTGAGACTCAGATGAGGAGGCCTGGGCAGTGAAACACTGTGGGGAGCCTCTTGCAGGAGACCTGATGTGGGGCTATGGGAGAAGGTTCCTGGGAGAGAAGCAGGCCTGGGCCCTCTCAGGCAAAGGGCCAGGGGAGTGGGGCTAAAGGAACTGGGACTACATGCTTAATGACTTTCGGGTGGGTGACCTGGGAATGGGATTGAAGAGCTGCTGCCTTGTCACCTTGTTCTCCTTTGGGGATATGGGAGAACTTCTTTTTACCATGAGGGATCTGTGGACTGTGGGTTTTTATATGAATAAAAAGGTTGAATTTGCTGTTGACAATAGATCTTTGCATGGGTGGCTGGAGGGGGAAACTGAGGCAGGTCATGCCTGTGCTGCCAAGGTCGGCTGCAGGAGGGCACTCATGTCAGGGTCACTCTGTAACGTTTGGCCCCAGATGTGGGAATCCAAGACCCCTCCCATCCAGAAGGGAGGACTGGCAGAGGATGAGGCCACCCTTGCCACCAGGGGTACATCCAGAGGACACCCTAGGACAGGCCTGGAGGAGAGAGTGGAGAGGCTGAAGCTACTGTTAGGAGTTCAAGTAACATTGACAAAGCTGAGTCTCCGAGCTAACCACACAGCTAGGCCAGAGTTTCTAAAGGGCCCAAAGGAAGTCGTACACCTAGCTCCTATCATCTCTCAGTGGGATTTGGGACCCCGACTCACCTCAGAAATCCCAGCCTCCAACTGCATCTGATGAGGCAAGTGTAAAAACATCCTGATTCATTATTCAAGGACACAGCTCTGCCACAGACACTTACAGAGGCTGTGTGCTGAGATGCTTGGGTGGGGGCCAGGAACACGGCTGGCCAAATGAGCTGTCACAAACAATGCTACTATTTTCAAAGCCGCCTAGGGGATTTGGATGCCCAGTTAGCTTCCCATTAATCTTGATGGCATTTGGGTGCCTGAATCCCCTTGGCAGCAGCTTTGCAAATCTCAGTATTCGCTCTTTGGTCTCATTGTGAATCATTTGCAAAACTATAGTGGTTCTCTTCGATGGTGCTCATGAGAATAGGCATTTGAGGGTGGGGAGGCTGTAGTAATGGGGGGAGGGGGGAGGCTTTCTGTTGGAGACCTGAGGGACTAGGAAGCTCTGCTTTTTAATTAATTTTTGCTGATGGTGGCTGTTTGCTAGAGGGATTTACAGCTCTTTTGTTGTGTGATGGGTTTATCACTATAGATTACAGTGTTAACTGGTGTCAAGGGCACTTAGAGCCTTCCTTCCGGGGTGTTTAAAGCTAAAAAAAATAACTCAGTAAAAATAAGAGTTCACTAAATAACGTGAGAGTTGGTGTGAATGGGAGGGGGAGCAGAGATAGTGAGAACTTCCTGGGCCATGGAGTGCTGTGTCCTCACAGCAGACTGTGGCTCAGACCTCTCCCCTCTCTGCATCCTCGAGATACATTTCATTCCCCTGCAAAGCACAAAACTCAACCACACAAGCACAGGGACAACCACACAATTACTGAATAAACACGGCAATAATAAACTTAAGCACAGTGCGTCCCTGAGTGTGCAAAAGTGATGGTGCTACTTGTAAGCCCCAGGACATGAGTCAACACAGCAGTGACTCATTGGAGGCTGGTGACTCTTTGCCATGATATTTGCAAGGACCATGGAAAAAGGGAATGGAACAAGCCAAAGACACGAACATGTGGCAATAGACCATATGCCCTGGAGAGCTGTGCTGGGCATGGTGGGGTAGGCGCAATGCTCTACACCAGAGCTGGTTGAAATGCTGGAAACGTTGCCATTCTGAGTAGGTAGCTTCTTGTACCCACTTTGCCCTGGTGCAAATGACCACACAAGATGCACAAGGGAGAAGCAGGTATCAGAGGGGTAGCCGTGTTAGTCTGGATCTGTAAAAAGCAACAAAGAGTCCTGTGGCACCTTAAAGACTAACAGATGTATTGGAGCATAAGCTTTCGTGGGTGAATACCCACTTCGTCATACACATCAGGGAGAAGCAGGCCACTGAAATTCATCTAGGGCCAAATCCGGCTCACTAAAGTGCCTGTGGCTTCAATGGAAGTTGGACTGCTTCTTCATACATTATTCATAGCAGATCATTCGCTCAGCTCTCTGCATAAGTGGTTGGATAGACCCCCATAGCAGTTAAATCTCCGAACATGTGCTTTTTGATAATCCTTCCATATTTCTTTAGCAAATAGTAGTGCCTCTATTACATCTATAATGCTGCACCTAGTTGCAGTAGTTACTATGCAGCATGCAAACTAAATTGGCTATGAAGAACATATTTTCCAAGATTTGAACTGCTGCGGAATAGATCTGCATCTATGGCGCACTTGTTAAAACACTGGGGGGGAGGGAGCCCATGTTTGTTCATGATCAGCTGATGCGTAATTAACTTACAAACGTTGTCTTGTAAAATATAAGTTATATCCTCATTGGCCACACTTTATCGTTTAAAGTATAAGCGCAGCTTGAGTGAAGAAAACTCCCCACCGACTGCTTTCATGTTCCTCTCAAGTAGTCAGGGAAAGAGGGTTTCAGAGGGAAAGCTGACAAACGTGACTGCTACGAAGGAAGGTCTGGTTCCACAAAGCTGACTTGAGAAAGGTCCCTTGTTCTGATCTCCTGGTGAAAAGAGATGGAAACAAACTCTTGGGTTATTTAGTCTGTCATTTCTGTATCAGAGCAATAGCTCGCTTTGAAGACAGTGAGTGTAGTGGTTAGAGCAGGGGTGGGCAAACTTTTTGGCCCAAGGGCCAGATCTGGGAATAGAAATTGTATGGCAGGCCATAAATGCTCACAAAATTGGGGTTGGGTGCGGGAGGGGGTGAGGGTGAGGGCTCCAGCTGGGGGTGCAGGTTCTGGGGTGGGGGTGGGGATGAGAAGTTTGGGGTACATGAGGGTGCTCTGGGCTGGGATCAAGGGGTTTGGAGGGCAGGAGGGGGATCAGGGCTGGGGCATGGGGTTGGGGCATGGGGAGAGGCTCAGGGGTGCAGGGTCCCAGCAGTGCTTACCTCAAGCGGCTCCTGGCAGTGGCGGCATGTCCCTTCTCTGGCTCCTACGCAGAGGCACGGCCAAGCGACTCTGCACGCTGCCCCATCTGCAGTCACCGCCCCTGCAGCTCCCATTGGAGTGCCGGAGGGGGCTATTGGAGCATGTAGAAGCCAGAGCAGGGCCATGCCACAGCTTCCGGGAGCTGTGTGGCGCACTTCCCAGCGGGAGCTCGCAGGCTGGCTTAAAGCTGCCCGCTGGCCAGATCCGGCCTGCGGGCCGTAGTTTGCCCACCCCTGGGTTAGAAGCATGAAATGGGACTCAGGCTTCCTCCTGGGTTCTAGCCAGGGCTTTGCCATTAAATCAATGTGTGCAAGTCACAGGTCAGTTGCTTTATGACTCTTTTTCCTCATCTGTTAAAAACGAGCAATAAAAACTGCCAGGCTCAAAGGAATATTTACATCTTGACTATACTAGCTTGACTTCCCTGGAGTAAGTAGGGAGGAAACTAGACTGCAGTCCTGAAATGGGTGTAATATACCCTTTTTTTTTTTTTTTTTTTTTTTTTAAAGGTGCTCAGATACTGTGGTGCTGAGCACAATATAACTCTATAGATGGTGATGGTTTTTTCCCAATAATATTAAAATCCTACATTTACATTATGCTTCTCTTCCTGAAAGATCTCAAAGTGCTTCACAAACAAACAATCTAGACAGGAATCACTTAACTCCGCACTCATCTGTTCAAATATTCCACCTCTGGGGTGGAAAATGATGTCTGTGTAACAGCACACAGCAACATTACAGAACTGCATAGGGCAGAAAGGTCCAGATTCTCATCCCGGCCACACCAATGTAACTCCATTGATTTCAGAGCCATTGCTCTGGATTCATGCCAGTGTAACTGGGTCAGTATCTGATGGAAAATGAAGAAGAATGCGGTCTGCATTTGAAGTAGATGTACTGAGTACTATCCAGTCTGAAAATGTGTACTGCTTATTTGGAGCTCCATTCACTTCAGAGAGCTTTGGATTAAGTCCTTGGCTTCTAAGCATGGCTCATCATTCTATCCTGGTTCATTGTTAGAGCTGCTTGAATCTTTCAAAAGTGTTTGCAGCTATTCGTTCAGGTTTTCAAACAGCACTTTGCTTCAACCTCTTATTACTGAATGTTCACGTGAACCTGTTCTTGTTCACACAAGTGTTTGGGGAATGGCTGTTCTTCATACCAGTCCTAGTATCTCCGTACACAGAGAAGAGTGCCCGGGATACAGTTGTTCTCAAAAAAACAAAACAACAAAACCACAACTCTTGATCAATCAGGGGCCAGTAACAATATCATGTGACTGAGGTGACCAATCACATACCATGACAAACAAATGTCCAGTTGAACAGTTACTGACCACGGCACATAAAACACATTCACAGAAATCAGGATCAGCTCCCCAAGAGGAAAAGGGCTGGTTTATTCACAATGAATAATTCAGCCCGCTCCATTTATTAGTAGAACATACACTAATCCCCCTCCAGCTATCTCCTCTCAGTGACATCATGTCAGTAATTTATTTATAAGCAGTTTATTGTGTAGAAAATGTATGGAGTCAGTTAGCAATGGAATGAAAGTTGGGTTTTTGTCACTTTAAGAAGAGAGCTCAATAAAAAATGAAAATCTGATCTGGTGCCTCCTGGGGAAAATGCTTGCTTTGGGATGTATTTCTGGAGAACAAAGCCCCGAGGTTAATTAACATCTGTGCTCCCCAATCAAATGCTGAAACAGGAAAGTTGGTTGTACTCAATCAAGAGTCTTAAATTCGCCACTGGAATTTCAATGCAGGGAGGCAGGTGACTTCACTTGTGTAACAAGTAACTAAGACAAGGGCCTCAGGACTTTGAGCAACATAGAAGACAACATTCATAATTAAGCAACCATCTCTGGTAAATTCCAGATGTTCCTCCTGGCAAGAACATCTCTACTCTGAATTCATTTCATGGCAGCACTGGGAGAAAGCACCTATCCTTTAGCTGATCTTGCTGTTGATTTTTTTTTCCTGTCTGGCCAAGCTATTTTTAACACTTGCCCTAAAATCAGTAGGGACCCTTCATGAAGGACATTGACTGAAGGCTCTTCCTGTCATTTCACACAAGCTCCCTGCCTGGTCTACAAGTGACTGCATAACTCTTGATTCTCCATCCTTCACATAACCAACAAGGATACCCACCCATATTCTTAACACCTTCCCTGCTGCTGCTGATTAGGCAAAACCACACAGTCATGCATCTTCAACTTTCCATTTCTTTCATTAGAACATACATTAATGACGCACTCTTAAAAGTCCACCCATTGGTTAATGCTCTGTCTGTAACCATGGCAGCTACATTTCTCTCTATCTCCTTCCAGAGGCCTAAGATGGCATGTGATTGTCTATCTTTAATTAAGTCATAACACTGTTTTGCTGTGGCAGCGGGGCATTCTCTAACCATGCCTATGCCAACAGGTTGATCAGTCCTCCTTCCTCCCGGCACTATGTAAGGGAGGATATTGCTCCATACTCTGTTGGTGCTACTCTGTCTGAATGTCCTCCAGGAGCACTATCCTCTGCTGAGACATTGAAAGAGAGCTGCTCAAATTTACCCCTAACGCACGGACACAGACATGTTTGGGAGCATGGTAAATGTGGACTCACATACGTGGGTGACACACAGCTGTATTGTGAACAAACCCACAGCATGGACACAACCATGTTCGTTGTAAATGGAACAGATAAGGGAGTCTCAACCTGGTTACCAAAATACCATGGTATGTACAGTGTGTATGGGTGCATCAAGTAATCCAGGTCTGATTCCTGATTCTGGTCCATTCTTCCCCGAGCAACCGTGACTTGATTCGTCCAAATACCGGGAAAAGAACCACAGTGGCAATTTTGAAAGAAATGGCCTTTGAGATGCACCAATAGTTGCCACATGAAGAATAGAGATATTTTCAGCGTGGGGTTGATTTATCTGAGCTAATAGCTTCAGATCTTTTCTGGGGAGAGTTGTGTATTAAGAGCTTAGCTCCTCGGAGCTAAGATCAAGTGTAGTATCTCCTAATGCTGGTCAGAATTTCATTCCCTGGAAAATTACAGTTTGAATTTCTTTTCATGCTGAATCAGAAAAAAACTTGACATTTCAAAACTTCCTGTGAAATGAAAATTCCCCAAAATTTCAATTTGAGACAATCAGAACATTTTGTTTCCATATTGATTAGTTTGGTTTCAATGTCATAATTTCATTTAGACTTTACGTTATTTAGTATTTTATATTAATGTCAAAATGAAATTAATCAAAATGAGAGTCAAATCAAAACATTTTTGTCTTATGGAAATGAAATGCGAAAGTTGAAATTATTCTTTTCAACTTTTTTCCGTAGGAAGTGTTGTCTAAATCACTTTCCCACAAAACATTTTGATTTCAACAAAACTTCATTTTTTGACAAACTGTTCCATTTAATATTTTTGGACCAGCTCTAATATCTCCATTAAAGTTTATTGGTTACTATTGCATGATCGATCAGCCATAATTTGTAAGTTTATAACTATTTATTAATTGACGAACATTACCTGGAATTCAATGGCTATGGGTGGTCACTGGCAGGTCTGGCTTGGGGTCCCATTGGTGGGGCAGTGTGCAGGATGTTCAGGGTTGCATATGCATGGAGAGTGAATTCACCCTGAGTCTAAAAGAAAGACAGCCCCCTTCCTGAAAGGAATGAATGGAAGCAGAGAAACATCTTTGGCAGAATCCTCTTCTTGCCCCACTTAGCATGCATGAGAGTTCAGTAACTGGACAGAGCAATAGAGATCTGAAATGGAATTTGCATCCTGTCAAAACTGTGTCAGTCCCACCTGCTGAACGATGCATTAATCAGACACTAGAATGCCTTCTGTGTGAACCTACAAGGGTCTGGCATTTAATCACCAAAGACACAAATTACACATAAACAGAAGTGGCTTGGTGACACAGCCAATCTGAGAGCCAGCAAGGCACCAGTGCTGGCCACATCAAAGAATCTCTCTACCTTCCTTTATCTGCCACTCTTAACTCTCCCCTGCAGGCACACCTTCCCTGCATCTCCCAGCCATTGTTAATTGCTTTTTCTCCCCTCCTGATTTGTACACATTTGGATTAGTGCTCACAGGAGAGATTTATTGCACTTGCTAGTTCCAGACCTGGCTACGGCAGGGGCTGTGCAAACTTCCCTTGCACTTTCTGCCAAAGCACCTCAGTTCTGATCTGCAGCAGCCCCAGCTATTTGGGCCACCACACAGATGATGAAACCCATGATCGGTCTGCAGAACATCCTGCGACTGCCTCACAGCAGCTCTGCTGATGCTCTCACGCCACCCCTGCAAAACCCTTTGCAATCTCTGCACAAGTGTCATCCAAATCCCAACCAGGCCTGACCAAAGCAATCTGAACCCAGCTCTGTAGATGGTCGGCCACTCTACCTTCTAGATAAATATTGTCTATACTCTCCCTTGCCTGGCACCATGCTGGGTGCGGAAGCTACAGAGTGAAACAAACTGCTGGTGCATTTAATATGTAGTGAAGATGTGTGCCATGGGGCATGCAGACATTTCATAGTTGGTTGGGTCCTGTGTCCTCAATACAGACTGCCTGAAGGAAAATGAATCGTACAGGAGATTTCTGCTGGCAGATGCCCCATTGGTGCTGCAATGTGGGCAGAGAGATGGCACCGATGGGAGGCTGGCATGTTCAACATGCACCACAGCGTGGCCAGCCTGGGTTTTGTTCACGACTCTGGAGATTGCTGGCATCAAGGCAGCAGGTGGCTCTCTCAAGTAAGCATTGCTCCTACGTGCCCCATAAATGCTATGTGATAAGAAAGGCTTTGCTTAGTAAGTAGGGGGCTTTGCAGTGAGTGAATGTCTCCTTGATTGTTCTTTGACCTGTGTCAAGGCCAATTCCCCCACTCTGGCACTTTGAGTGCAGAAGGTGGGGGCCTGCAAGGATTCTAAAAATTAATACTGGCCACTCCAAGCTGGTATTAAACTCCCAAGTTACAGCTTCTCTCTGACCTTGGGTGGGTAGATGCTGCCACCACCCAAATGCAAACCCCTCGGAACCCAGGAAGACGCACTTGGGAATTCCTTCCTGTGGGGTACCCTCAAGCCCTTTCACCTCCTTCCGGGAAAGAGCCAAGAAACAAAACAAAGGAAATTAGCTGTTGCCCCCAGCTAATTAAACTGCATATGCACAAACCTCTTAGGGACACAGAAATCCAGTCCTGTTCTTTAAAAAGGTAAATTGTATTAAACCCAAAAAGAAAGGGAATACATTTGGAACTTAAGCTTTTTGCTAGATCTTAAAAGAAACAATTACAAAAATTAAACATCAAGAGAGCTCTCTTGAGGTTCAGTTTAAAGATTACAAGCAAAACAAAAGCATCTGGGGTTAGCACAGAGGAGTCCCGAAGCCTAACAAAATAAAAGAAATAAACCTAACCACATCTTTCTAGACATTCCTGATCTACTTACATATCTGGGTTTCAGATCAGTAGGTTCAAGGTATGAATTGATGCTTTTTTCATACCTGGTTTAAAGCTGCTTACAGCATTGCTGCTCTGGGTCTCCGCTCTCCAGAGAACAACAACAGACAAAGGGAAAGTTTTCCCCACCCCATTTTAAGAAGTTCTAGCCCTCCCATTGGCTCTTTTGGTCAGGTGCCCACTCCTTTCCTTTTACTTGTGGGCTTGTTAACCCTTTACAGGTAAAGCAAGTAGAGAACAGCACCAAGAGGGATTTTGTAGCTAACTGGCTGGCTGGCTGTCCACAAAAGGGAGCTATCATCCCCTCTCATTTATCACAACCTGCAATTGGCTGGATGTGCTTTAATTGTTTGCCTGACCAGTTCCACCAAATAAGAGAATTGCTGCCAGAGCAAGGATGAAGATTTACCTGCAAAGACACCTGCTATATTTGTGAATGAATTTGATGCTTGTGAATGTGTGGCTGTGATCGTGCTGCCTGTTAACAGCAGAGAATGGGCCAGGGCTGTGCGCTTCAGTCCAACACTCCCATGCTCTTGCACTGCTACCCTCCACCAGCTCTGGCAATACATCTCTACTCGCCCTGGTATTCCAGACCTGGGCCCCCCTCAGATCTCCCAGTGCTCCTCCATCCTGACCAGAAACAACCTCAGCTATTTCACGATCCAGTCCTGCAAGGTGCGTGCCTACCTGTCACTGTGGCCTGAATTCAGCCCCTCCCTTCCACCTGCTTTCAAGGTGGTATAGAGACAAAAATGTGTGTGTTGGAGGAGGGAACAAGAAGTAGGAGCCTAAACCTGAGGGATTTAGCTGTAGAGATGCATTAAGTGGCCCAGGTAGCACCAAATACCAGCATGAAATCAGGTGAGCCCAGGCTACCTAGGCAGCCCTGATATATCCCCAGAAACCTGATCCACTAGGTACATGAGGAAACTAGCAGGTCAGGTATTACACACCCAAAGTAATTCCCTGGCGGTGATTGTCTGGGCTTGCACCTATTGGTAGCCATCCCAACTACCAAACACAGAGGGGAGGACCTGCAAGGACAGTCAGGAATAGACAGGCTTCTCTGTTCTTCTCTGCTAGAGAGAGCCAGGACTGGAATGAGATTCACGTGGCGCCACCTCTGTGCTGCAAGTTCTTCACCTTGTCCTGCCTAGAGGTTCCAGGGCTTATCACCATTGGCTTCCTGGAGAGAGGAGAGGATTTGGAGGAATGTTGTCACTGGTTTCCTTGGACTGGCAGCCAGGGATGGATTGGTGAGCCTGCCAAGAGCCTCCAGCCCTGCACCGTGTGGTGGATCTGTGGTTTTGCACTCAGTGCACCTTGTGCAAAGCTGCAGATCCTTCACACAAAGTAGAGACTCAAACTGTTGGCAGGGCTACAAGCAGCCTATGCCTATTAATGCACCACCGGCAGCCGATCTGAGCAGCCCCATGATAACACAGGAACTTTATTGGCAGTAATCAGCTGACAGTCCTGCGGCTGCTACTGGGGCTTATTTCTCACAGTCCAGAGTTCTAGCACCATTGCTCTGTGTGATGGGGCCATGTAGAGACCCTGCCCAGAGATTGGCCAGGGAAAGAGCTAGAGGTAGGACAACATAGTTAACTGCCCTGAGTGCACTGATTTGCAGCACGGCAGCGCTTGACCCACTGTGGCGTATGTCTCAGCTCCTGACTGCCATGGAGATGGTCTGTGGGGAGCAGGGAGGCTGAGTCTGGCAGGGACAGTCTTGAAGATGAAGGAGCTCAAGGTAGAGGCCTGGAGCTGAGGAGAACTGGGGAAGCCTCTTCTTCCTCTTTGGAACTTGGCTCTGTTTGGATTCTGGCTGTTGGCTCAGGCCCATTTCTTATGGTGTGGGCAAACCAGGGAATTAAAATACTATAAAATGGCTGGTTTCACAAAAGGCATATATTAATGCTGGGGCTTTCCAAGGGGCCTAAGGGTACCTGAATACCATTGAATTTCAGTGGAATTTGGGCCCCTAAATCAACGTGTCCTTTGAAACTCCCAGCCTCCACTCTTGGAATGGCTCCATGTATACTATGCAGCCCTTACAACAAAGCAGTTAGGAAAGGAAGACTTGGGCAAACAGCTGAGATTCTGGGGACTAAATGGTCCGGGGAGATAGGGATATAACTTCCTAGGTAGATCTGTTCCATTGCTTTTGTCTATGAAAGGAGCATAAATCTGACTTGTGCTTCCATTTTGTCATCACATTACAGGTTGCTTTGAGCTCAGCAAAGAAACTGGCTGGTCAGGGCTAAGCCTGAGCCTGTCCGTGGAGGGAGGCTGCAGTGAAAGGGTAGGGATCCCCACAGTTCCTTTTCTGTAGTCTCGTCTCTTTCTCCCAGTTGCCTGTTCTGGGTTTATCCTGCTCCCTGAAGCCCCATTAAGAGGACAGATCTGAATTAACAGAGGCAGGAAAAGAGGGGAAGTGAGGGATTGGGGATGAGAAGAGAGAGGAAGGACAAACAGAGGGAGAAAAGAGGAGATGAGCGAGAGGAGCTGGTGGGGGAGGAAGTGAGAGAATGAAACAGCTTTCATGCGGAGAGTCACTGGAGCAGATTGCTCCCCACACCTCTCTGGGCCAGGAGATAGCTGTGTCAGGAGTGTATTTCTGCAGCATGCTCCCTTTTGTGAGGTGAACTTTCTCTGCATTGATTTTTCCCAGAGAGCTGGAAAGGGGTGGGATAAACCACAGACACTGAAGTTCCTCCAGGCCTGGGAATCTCAGCACTATGAACAGCGGCTTGTAAACATGATCATTAGCAGAGTGGCTCTGAAGCTCAATGAGCCTGAATCTTGTGGGTGAGGGAGTGGGGAGGGATGTTTGTATGGGCATGGGTCCCAGTGCTGTCTACACTGCTCCCTCCGGTCTCAGATGGGGGTCCTCCCCACTCCAGATGGGATCCCAAGCATCCCTGTCCCTCTGTGCTCGGCTTGAGTCTCATGCCTCCAGTCTTCCCCCTGCTGTGAGAACATTGTATTTCAATAGCCCCCCTTTGTGGCCAATCAGTGCCACCCTTTGCTTGACTACTGTACCTGTTGAATTGTTACTGCCCTCCCTTCTCTTCCCTGGGGGCTCAGCGTGCCACTTCCCCAACCTGGGAACATGCTGCCAAATCTACCATTTCGCTCTTTTACGGCGGCTACCACCATGGTGGAGTCACTCTATCCCCCTCCCCATCCCCTCAGAACAAGGGGCCTGCTATAGCAGCAGTCACATCTGAGCACCACCCTGAGGTGAGAGCTGGCAACGCTGCTGCCAAGCAGGACTGGGAGTGTAATGTTGTGACTCCAGCATCTGATTAGAATCTCTATGAGCCAGGCAGAAGTTTTCAGGAGGGCTCAGCGCCTGTAGCTTGGGTCTGTTTCCTCTTTGTACAATGGCTCAAACCAGAACCTCCCCTCCCAACACCCCCAAAACTTTGGTGATGTTCAGCTCCAGATCTGGACTTTGCATCACTGGCCCGTCACTCCTGGTTATTATTTATTGATCAAAGAGAAGGGAAGCACTAAAGCTGAGTTGTTTGTCGGGGGAGGAAAGGTACCCGGAGGGTTCATACTGCAGCTATCATCTCTGCAGTTGGCTCCTCAGCACAGCACAGAGATGCTCCCCACAGACTCAAACTCCAGAATTTTTAACAGGACAAGTTGTAGTGCGAAACCTGATGGGTAAACATGGGCAAATTGCTCTAAAAGTCACAACACTGGATTTTTTTTTCATCATCTGAATAGTGAGGGCCTTTGATTTCAGTGTCATTTTGAGCTGCGTTCTTTTCTCAACAGTCTTATTCCTCCACCTGAGGGATTGGACATCGGGCCCTTCCCCTGTGAATTGAGGGTAATCATGATAGGGAACGCCTAACCTTCCTGCCCCCGCACCGGAGAAGGAACAAGCAGTAGGAGCTGGAGTGTTCAGATGTGCTGCTTTTAAGAATAGGACCAAGAACACTGATGCTTGGAGAGGTTTTCAGACCAGAACAAGAAGCCAGGTGGATGCTCAGAAATAGGATGGACAAAGGGAAACAAAGGACATGGAGAAACTGAGGTGGAGGCATGATAGGTTCAGAGAAGCAGGGCAATAAACTGGCCAGGTGCATGGAAAGCCAGGGGCCCTTATGTCTGCTGTAGCGGACAAGAAGTCTAACCCAGTCTCCTGTTTCCAACAGTGCCTAGGGCTGGATACTTCTGAAATAGTCCTAAGACTTCCAGTGTTATAGTAAGTACTATATAGGGGATGTTTCTGCCTGACCTCACCTGCTGAGCAGCATATACCCTGAAACTTGCTAATTGGTAGCCCTTGAATTTTTTTTACCCTGGTGAGTGTCACTGCAGATGCTAGTCTTATTTATAGAAATTGCAGCTCCTTGCTTGAGTGTCCTCGGGCTGTCCTGTTGCAGCAGTCCTGACAGGTTAATTGTACACTGCGTGAAAAGGTATTTCCTTCCATCCCTTCTGATTTCATTGAGTGCCCCCTTTTTGTATTAAAGGACAAATAAACAAGAGCAACTGCCTGGCCTGCTCTATGCTACTCATGATTCTCTCCTCATTATTGTCCATGTCTCTTTGATATTCCCCTCTTACCACTCCCCCTCCCCCAGATCATGTGAGGTGTCACTCTAACCCCGACATCCAAAGCAGCATTTAAAAAGTAGCCCACCCAGGATCTCACACGATGCAACACTTTTGGTATCTCTGGCATGGCTTTGCTAATGGTTTGAGTGCTTTCTGGAGGTCACCCTCGCTGGAAGGCATCCTTGTTTGCTTGCACATGGCTTTACACCCTGCACTGGGGAAAGAAAACAGCTAACAAGACTGAAAGGAGACTGTTTCTCTCCTGCAGTGCCTTGCATAAGATTTCACTGAGATGGTCTGACTCCACCATGTTAATTATGCCATCTCATCTGCTTTTAACATTCCGTGTCCACGCCTGTGCCTTTTTAATAATAACCTCGTCAGCGAACATGTGGACAGACTGTGCTTTTACTAGCCAGAGTCTGGCTGATGTCATGTCTCAACTCAAGAATTTTCCTGATTCCCCTTGGGAGATGGCTGCTAATCAGAAATATACACTTCTGGGTCATGTGCTCTGGAGTCAAGGGTGAATGAATTGGCATACCAGGCTTCACTGCCAGGCAGAGATAGCAACCCACCAAGGTAACAACATCCCGCCTTAGGGTTCCAAGAGGAAATGACATCACTAGAGGGCAGGAAATTGCATCGTGAGGGAATGGTTCCCTGTTAAAGATGTATGGGGAAGCCTCAGAGCAGTGGAAATGTCTCATTACTCTGACTGGACAATGACTGCGATGAGCAGATGTTGGCATTTGCCAAAAGGGAAACATCACAAAGCCAAGGGGAAAGGGTGAGAAGGCAGCAGGAGATCAAAGCACCGTAGTCATTAGCCAGTTAATCCCCCAAACATCCCCGTAAGACTACATCTCTGATCGGGGAAATGGGAGGTTAAATGATTTGCTCTAGGTCAGTGGTTCTCAAACCTATTTCATCACGCCCCCCGCCCCCCTCACTTCTTTGTGTTGGTAGTCCAGCCCAAACTCCTTCCTGCCAGGCAGTAACTGCAGACTACTGAACTCCATAGCCCCTAACACCGCTCCCTTCTCCCAGGGAGTGACTGGAAACTACTTCCCCTGCAGCCCCTTTCTGCTGCCAATTTCCTGGCTTTATACCAGCCACACCTGTTCCTTCATAGCTGGGCTCTAACCTCAATCAGCCTTTCAGTCCCAAGTTCTCCCTCAGGGGCAGACTATCAGGTTAATGGACCTCACTTGACCTGGTCTGCCTTGAGTGGGGGTGGACACCTCATCATAGGGCCCCCTTGTGCCAGGTGCTGTACAAACACATAGGGTTAGATCGTCCCCGCCCCAAAGAGCTTATAATCTAAATACACACTATGGATGAAGAGAGGGAGGGGAAACAGTGGCAGAGAGCAGTAAAGTGGCTGGCCCAAGGTCACAGAGTAGGTCAGTGGCTGAGCTAGGACTAGAATCCAACTCACCTCGCTCCCAGGCCACTGCCGCAGTATAAAGTGGGAAATGCGTGTTGTCTGGACTTCACAGCCTTTCCATTCAACTTGGTCTGATTATTCATAGCAGCATTAACATTTTCAGTATGTTTCATTTGCAGAAAATACTGGCATTCTCCAATGGCCGCAATAATAATTCCAAATCTCCAAGGACGTTAACCAAAGACTATTCAATAAAGTAGATCAAGGGTCTGCTTTATATTGACTCTGAGCTCAAGTCCCATTAAGGGTGTACTTTTATTAAAACTATTTACTTTTCCCCAACAATACAATTTATAGATTGAATTAATTCTTACCACCTTTCTAGAGCAAGAAAAGCAAGCAACGGAGCAAGAAAAAGAAAGAGCCGATCCTAAGTATTTAACTGGTAAACAGAAAAAGAATAGTCCAGTCATGTAGGACCTGCTCCAAAGCCCCCTGAGGTCAGTGGAAAGATTCCCATTGATGTCCACGGATTTTGGTTGAGGCCCATGAAGACGTAGGAACACATCCTCAGCCACTGTAAATTGTCATAGCCCCATTGAAGTCAACAGAGCTATGACAGTTGACACCAGTGGAGGATGTGCCCCACAGAGTGGGATTTTTCCACAACTCCCAGCGTTGATCTCAATGAGTATGTCTACACAGGGATAAAAGATCTGCAGCATGGACGCAGCTGGCCCGGGTTCCTAGGGCTCAGGCTAAGGGACTAATAGTTGCTGTGTAGCCATCCTTACAGGGTCCCAGAGCTCAGGCTCCAGCCTAAGCCCAGACATCTCCACAGCAATTTTTCAGTCTGTGAGCCCAAGTCCGCTGATCCAGGCCAGCAGTGGGCATTTTTACTCCCTGGGTAGACATACCCAATTTTTCTTCAAAGGGATCAGATGCATTGTGCTTTGGGGGAAAAAAAAACCATAAGGGGGTCAGATGCACAGCTGGTGTAAATCAGCATAGCTCCACTGAATTCAAAGCCAGCCGCAGCAGAAAAGGGATGATCACTGAAGAGTCATCACAATAGGAGAACAAGAGTTAGATTGGTTCCCTGACCCAATGCCAGTTCAGAGCCCCATGTGCAAGAAGGGCAATGCTAGCCCTTGTTTAACTGGACTGTGTGCACAGCTAGCTATCCCTATTCTAAAGGTTGTTTGAGATACTCACTAAGGATATGTGCTGTTTTTTAATGTGTGAGTGAATTTATGGGCTGCTGAAAGTCAGAGATGAATCGCACTGACTTGACCCAGACATAGTGCAGACTGGAGCTGCATAAACTTCCCCCATAGACAGCTGTGCCAATGTAGCTCTGAATCGACCGGCAGCACATCTGGCTATTCCAGTCCTGGGATTTTGTATGTAGCTCTGCCAGTTCACCTCCATCCTGGCCTGCTACTTCCCCCTTTTATTCCAGCTCTGCACAGAAAAACCCTAGCATGGCTAATGTGGTTGTGAAGAAAAAACAAGTGGAGCAACAGCTTATGCATTTAATAGGCCTCAAGTGTGCTGCTGATTTTAAAGTGTTTGCTGAAGTGTCATGCCAGTGCCCCATGGTTGGAGGGGGGTGAGGATGGGATGCATCAGGTTTGAAGATCTCAAACAAGGTCATACATTTTGAGTCCAAAAAGCATCTTTAGTTCTTATTGCTGCTTAATAAGTAGGTTATGATTGTCTTATGCGCCCCTATCAGGATCAGGGCCCCCTCATGCTGGGTCTAGACAGCGTCCTTCCCTGGAGAACTTACAGTCTAGAGAATTGTACAATGCAACTTTATGTTCTAATAAAAGTGCTTAACAACATAGTGCTTTAAAGCACTCTTGGAAGATTAACTAACTAATCCTCAGCACAGCTCTGGGGAGTGGGGAAGCACTTCTGCTGAAAGAATTTGACACAAAGGGAGGACTCCTGACTTTCCTAGGGCTACACAGCAAGGCAGGACTGAATTCAGAGAGGCATCCAAAGCCCTGTCTACATGGGAAAGTTGCAGCAGTTTAACTTAAATTGGTTTTAAACCCATTTCGTTAAAACAGTATAAATCCCTGTGTGGCTGCTCTCATTCCAGTTTATTTTGACTTGGCTTAAATATGTTCCCAATCTATTTAAAATAATCTGAAATAACCCATTTTAAATCAAATTAAGAATGTCTACACAGGTTTGCACTGGTTTAACTAAATGGGTTTAACCACTGATTTAATGTCTTTGCTTTGGAAGTGAATTAAGCTAAATCAAATTAAGGTCACTTTAATTCTGAAGGAGAGTGTCTACGCAATGGTTTAATATAGTTTAACTAATCCACTTTCAATTTCAATAGTTAATTTGGTTGAATTTTCTTGTGTCCCCGTGTAGACAAGCCCGAAATTAAGATGGTGCAACTTTCCCATGTTGACAAGGCCTACATGAGTTGAGGAGAGTCAAAGCTGCTGTAATCCATCCTTTCTTCTGGCCAGCTCATCACACCTACTCAGCTGCTCTTAGACTCCTGTAGGCTCAGACCTGCTAATTGATATGTAATTTATGCCCCACCTATATATCGCCTTGAATCCAGCCCACATAGTCTAACGCAGTCTGAGCCTGTGTAATGTACACATCCAGGGCCAGCAGAGAGAGGCATAGCATGAAAAGCAACTAAGGGCAAGTCTACACTACAGTGCTACATCAGCGCAGTTGTACTGATGCAGCTGTGCCACTGTAGCGTGTCTGGTGAAGCGCTCTCCGGTCAGCATAATTACTCCATCTCCTTGGGAGGCAGAAACTATGTTGGCAGGAGAACGTCTCCTGGCAACATAGCGCTGGTGTGGACGGCGCTTAGGTCGCTGTAACTTGCACCACTCATAGGGGTGTCTTTTTCACACCCCTGAGTGTCATAAGTTACATCGACTTAAGCAGTAGTGTAGACCTACCCTAAGAGAAGGTGTCAGTGGATTACATTACAGTAAAATAACTTCCACCCTACTTTAACTTACAGCTTCTTCTAGCTCCTTAACATAGAGTCCCTCATACACCTGGGCAGTGGGTATAAGTAGGTCTAAGATAAGGGCACTTAACAGTGTGAGTTAAGATAGTAGAAGGAGGGTGGGGGTGGTCTGAACTTGGCCTTCAGTCTGTAAATTACAACATTTTAGACTCCTCTGCATTCACGGGGTCAGATTCCGAAGTGATCTGCAAGAAAAGATATAAAGTAGAGACTGTAGGGTGTGAGTCTTAGCAGAAGTAATTTACAAAAGAACCAGGAGAAGGTGTGAATTACACCAGTTTAGAATCCATTAGTCTCCTCTGAATTTGGCCCCCATTGTCACAGCTGGGATTAGAATTCCTGGCTCCCAGTCCCACACTCAACCCCCTGCTGCCTGCCTTGCATATAGTACCCTTCAGAAATGAATTCCCTAATGCTCTGCAGAGATTAGCAGTGGGAAAGGTGAGGGTGATGGCGGATGAGAGGGAAAAGAGGTTGGCAGTCAGTGAGGAGAAAAGATGGAGGGAGGTTTCCACAGAGGAGAAGGCTCTCTCTCCTACAGCACGGGTGGGGAGTTGTGAACAGGGACAGGAAATGGCAAAGTAATGGAATATGTATTATTTTTGCCTTCAGATAACAGCTAATTCCAAAAGCAATTCATTCAGCTAATCTACATATACACATTTGCTTCTGGGCTGAGACTGTACATACGAAATTTTGGCTGGCAGGGTAATTTGGGAGAAAAGAAGTCATTTTAGAAGGAAACTGCCACCTCCACTAGAACTACAACACTGCTAGCCTGAGTCTCTAATGTACGCCAAGGCTGCTTAAGGACAACCTTTTCTCTCCCCCTCTGCATTTCCTGCTTGTTATGTGTTTCAGAGAGACGCTCCGTGGTGTTGGGTAATGTGTATAGTTTTGCTTGAGCAGTGGATACAGACCACACCATATGGATCTCAGATGACACGATAATAATTCCAAATGCAGCTTAGCAGCCTGAAATAAAATTGGTCACTGAGCTCAATTACCATTTCATGCATATGCAACGAGGAGACATGTTCTGTGCGGCACAAAGGAAACTGTAGATTGAATGCCATCCACCCACATGTTAATTGCATCACTTAACACTGTATAGGCAGCCCTGATCCCTTCCCTTCTCGACTCCTCCTCTTCCCAAATATCCTGCCTCAGCTACACGAGTAAAGCAGGTATGGGCAGCCTTCTGGGAGCCGGCCTCCGCCAGCATCGACAACGTTGACACAAGAAAAGAACAACGAATGGCAGATGAAATGGAGCAGAGTGGCATAAAAGCAGCTCCCGGTGATGGGATTGATTGAGTGTAGATGGCAGGTTGATGGGGAAGTGCTGAATGGCCAAATCAGATCTGAGACCACGGGACTCCCAAATAAAGAATGTCACATCGCCCCATCTGGACTTTGGATAACTACATGTTGTCACAGCTGGAGTTTTGGTGGCCTTCAGGCAGCCAGTCTTTTCAGCGGCTGGTAGTTCTCTTTAACAGTCTCTGGCTGTTTCTTTTGCACCTGGTGTCATATTGGAGCATGTGTATGTGTGGTACACCAAATATTGCCCAGATGGCTGGATTGATACTTAGCTCTTAGAAGATGTTCCACTTCTTTAGCACCTTTCATCAAGTGATCCAAAAACATATTTCACACATCAGTTAATCCTCACAATGGCCTCTGCAATATTGTCATAGGAATGTTTTGCAATAACCATTCTCCAGGTGGGGAAACTGAGACGCAGAGAAGTCTTGCTCAAAGTCACAGAGTGACCCAGTGGCAGACAAGGAATCTGGGAATCCTGGCAGGAGAGACCCCTTAAGTAAATTGTATACGACCAGCATTCAGAGCGCACTTATGCTGTGTCAGGCAGCACCTGAATTTAAGATGGCTACAATACCACATTGTACTGCTAGAGCTTGAAATCTAGGCGATCTAGATGATTTCATGAGCTTTCCATCATGCAAGATGGCAAAAATCCCACAGGCAGAATCTGCAACAAAAATATTTGCAAGCAATTTTTCAAATAAAATCCACACCTTTGCTTTGCTAGTACTTGTGAGGCTTTCCAGGAACAGTTGTGCATGGGGAAAGGGAAAGTTTTATGAATAATTGCGTGACTAGATCTTTACATGAGTATTCACATCATTCACTAGCACCTTGAAAGTTCCTTGCGGGACTGGGAGTCAGCCACTGAGGAAGCACAAGGTCATGTGACTTAGATGACCAAACACACAGAGCAAATAGGACGTTATGAATAGCAATAGTCACAGAGTGCAGTGGGTCAGGTGCCACCCGCAGGCTAAAATGTGTTTGCATAAATCATGCCTTGGCTAATTTTGAATAACAAACACATTCATAAATATCAACGTCTACCCATAGAGCATTCACCAAGGAACAAAGGGGACAAACTCAGCCAGTAAATTTTTCCCTGCAAACTGTTCACCCAGCTGATATTGCTCACAATATCAGCTGCAATTAGATGCAAAGCTGGAATTCCCAGGAAGGCTCCGCACTCACAATCTGAATTCTTCCCATTCCATCAGAGTGTGTTTAGGGCATAAATGAGTTTCAGGCATCCCTGTCTGTAATGATGTTTGCTGGAATGGCAAATGGAATGGTTATGTTTCCATAAGTATTTTACAAAGATCCATTTTTGGCTGTAGCTCAACCCCCATCTTGGAGGGTCAGTGGACTGCTTTTCATCTGGCCCCTACCCTTTGATGCATCTGTCTCGGGTAATCCTCCCAAGTTAAAACTCCACCGGCGCTGGCATAGCATTGCACTGCGTCCAGGTACAGACCCCAGGGAAGGGCTCACAAAAGGAGGCCGGATTTTCAGAAAAGCTCAACATTTTTCACGCTGCGCTCTTTTAAAAATCTGTCAGTGTCACAATGGGAGCTGTGGGGCGCTGGCCACTTCTGAAAATCTGGCTCTAATTTTGAGTACTTAGAAAATCTGGCCCTGAACTCTTCGGAAAACCTTGCCACCCGTGCAGCTTGAGCCCAGGCGTGAATGCTGAACCCTTGCTAAACATGATCCGGATCGGCAGCCTCCTCCACCCATCTCTCACTGAGACCAGGTTCCCAGGAGCCAGCACGCACGATGAATCTACCATCCCTCGGCATTGCTCTTCTGCCATGATCTCATTCTCATGCAAGGGGCACATTCAACACCAATGACATTCATCGCTGGTCAGTTGACAGCAGAAGGACAACATTTCAAAGCAGGGAAGATGAAGCAGAGTGTCTAGCACTCCGCTCCCCTCCCCATGTGGGGAGGACACATTTTTCAAGGCCGTGCTTCTATTTTAATAGCCAATTTTCGGATGCCGGTTCTAAACCAGTGGCCAGGGCAGCAGGGGGAGGACATGATGCAGTCATGAAAACTTGCACTGAGATAAATCAAGAGAAGGAGGGAGAGAGGTGGCAGAGTCAGACACTATTCATCATCATCCAGGAGGGAGGAGAGACAGACACTGCCTGAGTGCATTAAGGATTTTACTGGAGTGGAGGAGATCAGGAAGGAACAGGACAGTAGTGGTCAAAGGCCATTGCAATCTCATGGCTAGTGTGAAATGAGTTTGGTGGTCTCAGCCCAGTTCCTAGCAGACATGAGTCCCCATCTCAGACAGGCATATTCCCAGCTGGTACTAGGCTTGACTGGGCCATGGGCTCCGGAGGTCTACAGGTATACTGATGGGGGAAGTATGTCCCACCCTTGTTCCAGGAAGAGCCAGCATTTAGTCTCCAGGGCTAGCAAACCCTTTCACGTGCATTGTTTACTTCAGTGGAATGGGAATGTAGACTAGACCCAAAGCACCTCACAGGTGTGAACGGTCAGCCTGGCTCCTGCCGGCTTGGCCTGAGGGGCGTTCTCTTTTGGCTCACCTGCTAGAATAGCTGCCTGTGAGCCATGAGGTTTCTGTTCCTATTCCACTGGAGGGACCATGCGGCTAGGATAACACACACCAGTGAATTGAAGCACTACGCTGGTCAAGATGAAGTAACTCCCTCATTTCACTACTGTGAGGCAGCAATCCGGGTCATGCGCTGACCCCGAATAAACTGCCTTTCTAGCAGGCTTTCCAGTTCCCAAGCACTCAAGAGGTTCCTCTGTGGGAAGCTGCTCAGTCACCCTGGCTGATAAAGTTCAGGAGGACGGATAGTCTTGTCACTAAGGCACTGGCCTGGCACTCAGAGCAGAGCTGGGCGCAGAACAGAAATTCCTTTCTAAACATTTCATCCAGAGAACGTCAACTGGGGATGTGTCACCAATGTCGGAACTTTTTCCCCTTTTGTTCTCAAAATCAGAATTTCGGCAGAATCAACCTGATTATGTGACGCCTTTTTGATTTTGACAGAACTGCATTTTCCGATGGAAAACTGTTCCATCAAAGCTTTTTCCAAGAGCTGGGCTCACTTCCTGGTTCTGCCACAGACTATTCGTGTGACCCTCGGCCAGTCAGTTAATTGCTCCGTGCCTCAGTTTCCCAGCTGTAAAACAGGGATAATAATGTATCCCTGCTCCCACTCTTTGTCCGTCTTGTCCATTTAGAATGTAAGCACTCCATGGTAGGGGCTGTCTCTTACTAAGCGTATGTGTCAGAGGGCTTTCCCTTTACCCTCTCCCCTGGTTCTTGTCACACAGACAGGACCAGAAGTCCGAAGTTCAGGCAATGCAATGTTTATTGGGGTTAGTTCCAAGGAAGCATATCCATAGCTCTACATGCCGGCAGAGTCTGTTTCCCAGTGTTCTGTTCCCAGCTCTGACGCCACACAGTGTTTACCCCCTTGCCCCCCTTTCCAGCTCTGAAGCTGCAGAGCCTTGCCTCTGTCCCCATTTCCTATTCCCCATTCTCATTCCCTATTCCCCCCTCCTCCTTCTTAGCAGGCCCAAATATACCTGCAATGCACGCCTACAGTCCCACCCCTTTTGTACCTCATGGGAGGGGTAAGGAGTGAGGTTGTGCTATGGTCAGAGAGAGGCATTTCTTTGGTCTTTTAATATTTTATACCTTCTCCCCAATCCCCCCTTGCCCCTCCTGACTGGTTGCTTGACGTTGCCTTGAGATAGGGGTTGAGGCAATCTTACTGAGTAACACTTTAACCACTCTTATCTGTTCCCATTGTACTAACAAATCCATCTGACTAGGCAGCAACATACACAGTCTTTTTGTCAGAAGGTCCTGTGGCACCTTTAAGACTAACAGAAGTATTGGGAGCATAAGCTTTCGTGGGTAAGAACCTCACTTCTTCAGATGCAAGTAATGGAAATCTCCAGAGGCAGGTATAAATCAGTTTGGAGATAACGAGGTTAGTTCAATCAGGGAGGGTGAGGTGCTCTGCTAGCAGTTGAGGTGTGAACACCAAGGGAGGAGAAACTGCTTCTGTAGTTGGATAGCCATTCACAGTCTTTGTTTAATCCTGATCTGATGGTGTCAAATTTGCAAATGAACTGGAGCTCAGCAGTTTCTCTTTGGAGTCTGGTCCTGAAGTTTTTTTGCTGTAAGATGGCTACCTTTACATCTGCTATTGTGTGGCCAGGGAGGTTGAAGTGTTCTCCTACAGGTTTTTGTATATTGCCATTCCTGATATCTGACTTGTGTCCATTTCTCATCTTGCGTAGTGACTGTCCAGTTTGGCCAATGTACATAGCAGAGGGGCATTGCTGGCACATGATGGCATATATAACATTGGTGGACGTAGACTCATAGACTCATAGACTTTAAGGTCAGAAGGGACCAATATGGTCATCTAGTCTGACCTCCCGCATGATGCAGGCCACAAAAGCTGACCCACCCACTTTCCCTTGAAGTCTTTAAATTAAGTCGCAGAGAATCCTCCAGCCTGCGACCCCTGCCCTATGCTGCGGAGGAAGGCGAAAAACCTCCAGGGCCTCTGCCAATCTACCCTGGAGGAAAATTCCTTCCCGACCCCAAATATGGCGATCAGTAGAACCATTGGAAAGGTTTAAGCTGAGGACTGTAGGTGATGGCCAGACCCTACGCCACCTGCACTCCCAGCTATCTCCGTGACACCACTGATTTCCTGAGAAAACTACAATGCATTGGTGACCTCCCAGAAAACACCATCCTAGCCACCATGGATGTAGAGGCTCTCTACACAAACATTCCACACACAGATGGAATACAAGCTGTCAGGAACAGTATCCCTGATGATGACACAGCACAACTTATTGCTGAGCTCTGTGACTTTATCCTCACGCACAATTATTTCAAATTTGGTGACAATATATACCTCCAGACCAGTGGCACCACTATGGGCACCCGCATGGCCCCACAATATGCCAACATTTTTATGGCTGACCTGGAACAACGGTTCCTCAGCTCTCGTCCACTCACGCCCCTTCTCTACCTACCCTACATTGATGACATCTTCATCATCTGGACCCATGGGAAGGAGACCCTGGAAGAATTCCACCATGATTTCAACAGCTTCCACCCCACCATCAACCTCAGCCTGGACCAATCTACACGGGAGTTCCACTTCCTAGACACCACAGTACAAATAAGCGATGGCCACGTTAACACCACCCTATACTGAAAACCCACCGACCGCTACGCCTACCTTCATGCCTCCAGCTTCCACCCCGGACACACCACACGATCCATCGTCTACAGCCAAGCACTGAGGTACAACCGCATCTGCTCCAACCCCTCAGACAGAGACCAGCACCTACAAGATCTTCACCAAGCATTCTCAAAACTACAATACCCACACAAGGAAATAAAGAAACAAATCAACAGAGCCAGACGTGTACCCAGAAGCCTCCTGCTACAAGACAGGCCCCAAAAAGAAACCAACAGAACTCCACTGGCCATCACCTACAGTCCTCAGCTTAAACCTCTCCAATGCATCATCAGTGATCTACAACCCATCCTGGACAATGATCCCTCACTTTCACAGACCTTGGGAGGCAGGCCAGTCCTCGCCCATAGACAACCCGCCAACCTTAAGCATATTCTCACCAGCAACCACGCACCGCACCATAACAACTCTAACTCAGGAACCAACCCATGCAACAAACCTCGATGCCAACTCTGCCCACATATCTACACCAGCAACACCATCACAGGACCTAACCAGATCAGCTACAACATTACCGGCTCATTCACCTGCACGTCCACCAATGTTATATATGCCATCATGTGCCAGCAATGCCCCTCTGCTATGTACATTGGCCAAACTGGACAGTCACTACGCAAGAGGATAAATGGACACAAGTCAGATATCAGGAATGGCAATATACAAAAACCTGTAGGAGAACACTTCAACCTCCCTGGCCACACAATAGCAGATGTAAAGGTAGCCATCTTACAGCAAAAAAACTTCAGGACCAGACTCCAAAGAGAAACTGCTGAGCTCCAGTTCATTTGCAAATTTGACACCATCAGATCAGGTGGTCTGTGGATGGCTGTGAATGGCTGTGAATGGCTATCCAACTACAGAAGCAGTTTCTCCTCCCTTGGTGTTCACACCTCAACTGCTAGCAGAGCACCTCACCCTCCCTGATTGAACTAACCTCGTTATCTCCAAACTGATGGAAATCTCCAGAGGCAGGTATAAATTACTTGCATCTGAAGAAGTGAGGTTCTTACCCACGAAAGCTTATGCTCCCAATACTTCTGTTAGTCTTAAAGGTGCCACAGGACCCTCTGTTGCTTTTCACAGATTCAGACTAACACGGCTACCCCTCTGATACAGTCTTTTTGTCCTTTGTTTACACATATTAGTATAAGATATAAGAGTAGCAAAAAGTCAAACCCAAAATTCTATCTCAGGCAGACAAACAAACCTATATACTAATAGTTTGCACAATGCTTATACTACTATACCCATATATTCTGTCTCCATGGCATCTCAACTGGTGCCGGTAGGTGCTAGGTGTAATAAATAACAGTAACATGGGCAACGCGCCCATCTTCCCCTGCTCACTCCAGCTGGATGCCTTCTTCATCTTCTGTTTCCCAGGAGTTCTGGGTGTGGATCTGACTCAGTGGCCCCAAGACCCTGCACTCTGGGCTTTGGGAGCAAAGCGCTGTGTGTCTGTTCCAGGCTAGATAATTCCTCATAATAGGATATGCTCTCTTGTCTCTTTTGGCAGGAATATACCATTGATATCTTCTTTGCTCAGACCTGGTATGACCGGCGCCTTCGCTTTAACAGTACCCTCAAAGCCCTCACTCTGAACACTAACATGGTGAGCCGCATCTGGATCCCAGACACCTTTTTCAGGAACTCCAAGCGGGCCGACTCACACTGGATAACCACACCCAACCAGCTGCTCAGGATCTGGAATGATGGCAAGGTGCTCTACACGCTCCGGTACGTCTCGGGCATCAGCCGCAAACGCAAAGCAACTAAATAACCCCTGCAGCTTTGTGCTGCTGTGCTGGAGCACAGAGATGATGATGCAGTTGGGTCACAGTGCAAGAGGTTCCCAGGTGCTGTGCTACCATATAGCAAGATGATGCACTGGTATCTCAGTGCTGGGCATCACTGGGGGCTGTGCTGTGATCTAGCAGAAGGGATGCAGTGATATCTCAGTGCTGGGAGTTCCTGGTGCTATGGAGGTTACGCAGCTAGACAGAGATATCAAAAAGTGTTACCATCCCAAATCAGGATGAAAATTCAAAATCATGGACATTTTTGTGAACCGAAAATCCGTGGGGAAAAAAATCAGTTTGACTCTTTTGAAATGTTTTATTTCAATTTTGACCATTTTTACCCTAATTAGCTTAAATTTCTAAATGAACAGTCATTTCAAACTGGAATGTTTTGTTTCAAAAATGTCAAAATGAAACATTTCAACAATTTCTAAAAAAAAAATCCAAAAAATTGTTGAGTAAAAAATGTGGTGAACCTGACCCTTTCCTATGAACCATTTCTGTTTTGACAACTCAGCATTTTTTGACAACTGTTTTGCCAGAAAATTCCCATGTGGGTTTATTACACAGCTGTGTCTGAAGTCAGAATAAGCTGCATTGAGGCTGAGTCTTTTGTCTCACTTCCAGGCTGACCATAGAGGCGGAATGTCTACTCCAGCTGCAGAATTTTCCAATGGACACGCACTCCTGCCCGCTGGTTTTCTCCAGTTGTGAGTATCAGTGCCTTAGATACGGTTTAAGGAAGAAACTCAACAGGCCCAAACTCTTTACCAGGGAGAACAGACTCTGTTAGGTAGGTGTTCATTCAGACCCCATGTTCCTGTACTGCTGGGCTTCTCCCAGACAGCACCAGCAACAGACCTCAACCATGTCTTGGGACATCCTCCTGCTCCTGGGACAAGATTCTGTGCTGCATTAAATTTCTGCTCAGTGCAATAGAGGGGGACTGGGGAAATGGGGATATTGGTTATGCTCCCTGATTATCTGTCCAGCCTTGGAGCAGGTTAGAGTAGCCTGGAGGTCGTTTTAACTTACACCAGTTGGCAGTGGTCCCCATGGGATCATCTATCAATTGAAGGTAGCTGGAGCACACTGCACTCCAGCCAGGAGCAGTGGGGAGGATGGTGTAGGGGCCATCTATGATGACCCAGTGTGGATTCCCCCAAGCCAAGGGTGATAAGATATAGCCCATGCTCTTTGGCCACCAGAGTGGCACAAGGGGACATAGCAGGGCAGAGATCCTGGAGCTCATTCTCCATGAGTCTCAGAGCACAGGTCTACACACTTGGGTTGCTGGGCTCATGCGACAGCATTAAAAATAGCCATGTAGCTATTCTGGCTCAGGCTGGAGCTTGGGCTGTGACACCCATCCCCTCCCTGGGCTTCAGCTGGAGCAAGAACGTCTGCACAGCTATTTACGGCATTGTAGCACAAGCCCGAGTCTCTTGTCCCAAGCTCTGAGGCTAGCCGCCACAGGGTTTTTTTTCCCTGTGTAGATGTACCCTACGGGTATGTCTACATTCACTCTAAGCCTGGCTCTGTGGGACCCGGGCTAGTGGACTCAGTATTTCCAAGCCTGTGCCTGAGAATCCTCACTGCATTGTAAAACTGAGTTTATAATTGCTGGACCAGGCCTCACAGCCGTGCTAACATACTGCACTATGCAGAGTTTCTGACGCAAGTCTGTGGCTTGAGCGAGCTGCATCCATACTTGGCTTGGACCCAAGTCACAGCGGGACTTGGGCTCTGACCCATCCCCCTATCAGGGCCTGAGGACCTGGGTCCTGTGTGTTTTCTAACCCGAGTCAGACTGATTTGTGTGTGGACAGGAGCATGGCTTGCACTCAAACCTGAGTCAGAGCCCAGGCTCGGCGTGCAGTGTAGACATACCCCAAGTTTGGAGCGGGCGGCACCGGTGGTGCCTGCTATCTACTGGGCTCCACCAGTAACTTAGCTTGGAGCCTGTCATTCCATTTTATGTCTTCACAAGAGATTTCGATCAGCATCAGGAGACTGCAAAGCAGATGAGAGCTTCATAACCTCCAGCAGCTCCCTCCCCATCTCCCTGCCACTGACGAGATTCAGACCATGCGACTGTGAGCTGCTTATGAGGAAAATAAAATGCGGAGGAGATACAGTCCCCTCATCCCCTCCCACCTCTTGCCCCTCCCTCATTCTTTGCTAATTAACAGTACACGCCATGCATGCTCAACAATTAATTAGAAACACAGTTTAGTTATGCTGTCAGGCTCTCCCTGTCTCCCCTCCCTCAAGGAGCTATCATAGAGGCATCAAGATCCCTGCTTCAAAACAAGTTTGACATTTCATTTTACAAATAAAACCAGGCCTGCGAGAAGCAACCACTGCTGCAAGGTGCAGCTGCTGGGGAACTGGAGATATGCTCAGGCTGGGAGGTGGGTGGAGAGGCAAGGAGAAGCATCAGAGCAGAGCTTTGGCCTGGTTGCAGCCATTGCTGTAGCTGCACCAGTACTAGCCCTCGTGTAACCAGGCAAAGCCGCTATTTGCACGGAGGTAAGCACCATCAGTGCTAACAGCAGTTTCGGCTGCCTATGCTGGGATTGCAGCAGTGCAGCAGTACCGGTCACTGGCCACTAATAGCTGAAATTGGGGCTCACCCAGTGTAGACATGGCCTTAGGGCAGTGGTTCCCAAACTAGGGGCGCCGTTTGTTCAGGAAAAGCCCCTGGTAGGCCAAGCCGGTTTGTTTACCTGCCGCGTCCGCAGGTTCGGCCAATCGCAGCTCCCAGTGGCCATGGTTTGCCGTTCTCGGCCAATGGGAGCTGCAGGGAGCAGCGCGGGCCGAGGAACGTGCTGGCCACCGCTTCCCGCAGGCCCCTTTGGGCTGGAGCAGCAAACCGCAGCCACTGGGAGCTGCAATTGGCCGAACCTGCGGACGCGGCAGGTAAACAAACCAGCCCAACCTGCCAGGGGCTTTCCCTGAACAAGCGGTGCCCCTAGTTTGGGAACCATTGCCTTAGGGCGTTTTGTTCACCATGTGGTGTGACTCTGATGAAATTCTACCATTACCCATTTTCCAGCTGGCTGCAGACACCCTGGGAGTGGCTCTGCATGGACAACTAAGCTTTCCTTTAAAGCAACCTGATTTGATCAGGTGGGGTTTGAGCTTCCCCAATCCCACATGGGAAAGCCCATGCCATAGCACAGCATTACTTCTGGGTCATTTCCCAAGCTCCTCGGGGCGGGGGGCTGCAAATGTCATCAATGAGGAATGAGGTCACCCCTCTGCCCCCACTATCGGTGTTTTGAGTCACCAATAATAAAGGGGCTGGCTGTAGGGCCCGGTGATCTCCTTTGGATACAGGCTGGAACCCAGGAGGCAGCCCTCTGGATAGACTTGTAGCGGATGTAAGCAAAGGAACCCATCTCACGCTTTGGGGTCAGATTAGCCTTTGGTTCCAGTTCAGCTCGGACTATAGCCTATAGTAAGACAGCAGCCTATAGGTCTTATGGTAAATACAACGCTTCTCCTGCACCGCTGCTCCGGCCTCTGAAGGGTGTCATCTGTCAGGGGCTCTCCAGGGACTGTTTGCTGAAAAGCAATGGAAGAGAGCGAGCATATGAGCCCCAGGGACTTGTGCAGGATGAGTGCTGAACTCCAGTGTGGCATGGAGCCAAGAGAGAGAAGAGTTTTGACAGCAGTCCCTTAAGCCAGCCGCTGGCCGTTAATTACAGCCCAACCTCTCTCTCTGATCCAGCTAACTGGCTGCTGATGCGCCGCTCATTAGGGGAGTCTGTCTGATTCTGTTGCCTACCAGCTGTGATGCTGCAGCCGTGCCTGGCCCAAAGCAGCCGCAGCCCCCCCTCAGATCACACAGGAATGGCTGATCCGGGGGCAGGGAACCACACACTAATTCCCAGCAAGGCATGGGAAGGCTGAGCCCATGCCCTGGGCTGCCCAGGAAAGAAGGGCAAAGGGGAGCCCCAGGCCCTCCAGCCCAGTATGCAGCTTCTCAGCACATCTCCCAAGGGTTTGAGTGGCAGTTACCTTCTTAGCTGAATTTAGGTATGAATGAAAGTGATGGATAATTCCTCTGGCCTAGCCCTGAGCGAGTGTCTCCCAGGCAGTGCTGCCATTGCACCCAATTGCTGGCATGCCCCACCCCCTTCCTTCCCATCTTAGACCAGCTTAGCTCTGCTGGTGCGCTTCCGTGCCCCTGCTAATCCCTGCCTGTCCCTTCACACCAGTTCAAACACCTCAGTCCAGACCCGACACACCTGCTGTTTCACTCAGTCCTTCCTGTGCATCTCGACCCTGATCTGCAGCACCCCATTATTCCAATCCAGGGGCCACCCCCACCCCTGACCTATAGCATCTAATCCACTTCTAGTACTTATCTGTTTTCAGCCACAGAGCGCAACGTGCTTTACGGAAGAGGGCAGTAATATTATCCCCATTTTACAGATGGGGAAATGGAGGCACAGAGTGGGGAACTGGCTCACCTACAGTTACCCAGTAAAGCGGTGGCAGCACTAGGAATTGAATGCAGGTCTCCTGAGTTGTAGTTCAGTGTCCTATCCCCTAGGCCACACTGCCTCCCCGCACTAAATTTTTCATTCAGATCCTGCAGCCCCCTCTGCTATGCCATAGCCATGATCTCCCATGCAGCAGCACCAGTGCACCACAATCCTGACCAGCAAACCCACTGTTCTCCCAATTGTGGGCTCCCACACCGTGTAACTCCACTAGAGTTAAGGCTTGGATCCCACCCTTAGTGTTGGATTTCAACCTTTACTCCTTTTGGCCTATTGGGATGCAGACTAAGCTGAGCCAATTTACGACACAGAGAGGGAACCCACTGCTCTAGTGAGCTACCTGCTCCACAGTCTGCTCTTACAGGGAATGGTAGTCGCTTGCCACGTCAGCCTGCAGGGCCGTGTAGGTCTACAGGGCTAGATCTCTCAGACACGGGGGGGGGGGGGGGGGGAGTGAGGGACAAAGCAGTCATAATGGCTCAGTAGAAGCTTGCAATGTACAGTTGGGAGTTGATGCAGGTCTGAAATGACCACAGCAGAGAAGAGTGAGCCAATGCACAAGCATTAAAATAGAAACAAGCATAGTCATGGGAAGGGCTAAAACCAGGTGATCTGTAGGGTGGCCAGGGTGGATGGAGGAGTGTTGGCTCAGACACCTGGATCAAGGGATGGGGAGAAGGCAGTGTTAAAGGGCTGGAACTACAAAAGACAGGGATCTTTGGATATTTTAATGGGCTCTTAGACCCTCAGGAGCAGTAAAGCAACCTAGCTCTCTTGACTTCTGTGGAGCCACACTGATTTACACTGGCTCGGGATCCAAGCCAGTGCTTCTCTGTCATCTGTGTATTACTGCTTGCCTGTCTTGCCTCTTTAGGCTGTAAGTTCTTTGGGGACCATAGTTGGGTTTTGAAAGGCGCCTAAGAGTTAGGTGCCCAACTCCCCTTGGAAACTAGGCCCTGCCTTATGCAGGAGGTCAGACTCATTAAGCATAATGGCCTTTGAGTCAATGAGAACCCCAGCCCAGATCTTCTTGTGTGTTTGCAAAGTGCCTAGAACAACAGGGTCCCACTCATGAGCAGGGCCTTTAGGCACGACCACACTAGAAATACGAAATAGCAACATTAATATATCACTGCAGTCCAAATTGTCTCCAGAGCAGATGGCACCAAAGAGACATGCAAGGTTCTTATTTCTGCACAAGGTGTCATGGCAATTCACCCATTGTCCTTATGTCCTTGTCCCGTCCCCAGATGGCTACCCGCGAGAGGAGATTATCTACCGCTGGAGGCGTTACTCCATTGAAGTCTCAGACCAGCGCACCTGGAGACTTTATCAGTTTGACTTCACAGGCCTGAGGAACACATCAGAAGTTCTCAGGACAGGGGCTGGTAAGGCATCCTGGCCCAATAGGGGGAGGGATAGCTCAGTGGTTTGAGCATTGGCCTGCTAAACCCAGAGTTGTGAGATCAATCCTTGAGGGGGCCATTTAGGGATCTGGGGCAAAATCAGTACTTGGTCCTGCTAGTGAAGGCAGGGGGCTGGACTCAATGACCTTTCAAGGTCCCTTCCAGTTCTAGGAGATGGGATATCTCCATTAATTATATTAATAGAAACACTGCTTGTTACAAGGGGGCTCTCCCCAGTTTCAGAGAGCATGTGCACAGAGTAGTAGAGGGCAGAGTGGTTAGGGGATTGGTGGGAAGCACCAGATGGGGAGGGTTACAGCAGGAAGCCGTAAAGCCCAAGATAGAGTCATTAAAAGAAGGGTCCAGCTACAGGCAACCTGTAGGGAGATATGCTCGCTAAAGCCCATGGAGAAGGGCAGCAGACCCAGCATGTAGCTAGGCACAGTATGGGGTAGGACAGAGGCACAGGATATCCACCCACAGCCTGAGGCTGGAGTAGAGCAGAGAAAGGACCTAGCTAGAGACAGCAAGGGTCAGGTAGGAAGGGGAATGGAGATAAAGAGTGTGGTTGGGGACAGCATGAGGGCCAGGCAGAATGGGAGTCAATGGCTGAGAAGTGGAGGAGTAAATGAGAAGTAGGGCCTTGTCTCAGGACAGCTCCTGAGTGTAAATGTCCTGGCTGAAGCCATAGCTGTAGTATGCTGCTAGCCCATCTCCAGGACAGGACAGCTGATGGAACGTTATGCAGAAGTTGCTGTTAGTTGTGGCTGCGGCTGCAGCTGGGGGACATATTCAGTCTGAACTCAGGTTCCATCTAACGGCCACCCTGCCACGTGCTAGTTGTCCTGAATGCAAGTGAGTTGTGTTGTATGATGGTAATGGAGCTAAGCAAACCCTTGGAGGTGAAGACAACAGTGGTGTCTAACAGCAGGAGTAAGTGGAAGGATGTCAGGACGCCTTGGTTTTACTCCTTGCCCTGCTATGAATTTGCTGTGTGACTTTGGGCAAGTCATTGAAGCCTTCTGGCCCACTGCATACCTCTCTGTAAACTGAGGGTGAGAATAGGTGTGAGGGTGAATAAACTAACATTTGCATTGTGCTATGAGAGCCTCCCTTGAAAGATGCTGCTGAAGTGCAAAGATTTGTAAATTAATGTCTCAGGAAGGACAATAGGACAGTGGAGAATGACAGGAGGGGAGTGAAAACTTATAATTCCACACTGGCAAGCTCAGTAGCAACACATGCCTTTAGCTAGCAGATCTGGGCCTGATACACGACAGCCCGTGTTCCCATGTGCTGCAGCCTCTCACTGCAGAAACCTGCATGAATGTAAACCAGCTTTGCAATGCCAATATCACCAGGGAATGGAGAATCTTCAGCCCCCAGACCTTCCCCGTCATCAGTGGCTTTACTGATATCATCAGGGAACCCCGCCCCACCGCCAATCATCAGCTTCACTTAGCTCACCAGGGAACCTGAAATCCTCTGTCACCCCCAGTCTCTAGCTCTACCATTTGGCTTCTGGAGTGTGATCTCTTTTATCGTCAACACTTCTCTCCATTGCCCTAGGAGCAGGAGGTTTCAGCACCACCGCTGGCTCCTCTCCGGGACTGGAGAAGGCTTGTACCTGGAGGTATCAGGGCAGTGGTTGAGACGCCTGCCTGGCCAGAGAACACAACTACACATAGAAAAGGTCAAGCGGAGAGGGGTGCGTCTGTGACAGGCAAATATTAGCTGTGTGAAGAAAATGCTGCCACACTGGGACTTGTGGAGTAGGCAGCAGAGGGGGAGCAGGGTGAACTTGTAAATTAGGGGGGCTTTCAGTGAGGGAGATGTGAATTCCACAGCTGTGCAGCAGAAGGTAGCAGCAGAGGCCTCGCATTCAGGAGAGCCCAGTTGAGCATCACCACTGAGGAGTGCCTGCCCTCCTGAAGAAGAGGGGAGATGTGATGTGATAGGGAGTTCCTATCACACTGACTCCCCAGTATGCGCTGTGTTGGTAGCACACGGTTGCTGTAGGATTGCTGGCGTGATGTGACGGGAGGGGAGGCCTGGGAGAGGGACAGCATGGAGATCAAATCCCCCTGCCCTTGCGCCAGAAGAGGGCAGAGCCTTGCTGATGAAAGGAAAACAGCCCTGCAAAGGGGAGCAGTGGGAGTGGGGTTGATCCACACAAGACAGCAAGCCCTCAGGCTTGGACCCTAAGAACTGAGGTGCAGCCGTATGGAGGAAACCCAAGTCTGTATACGCATGGGGAGCGAACACACCGGTTTGCTCTAGGAGGGAGCACTGGAAATGGAGCACTTCAAACTCCAGGATGGTAACAGCACCCATGGGAGCCAGGACTGAACAGCACATGGAGAGAGAATTGCCTTCTCCCACCAGGAGCAAAGGGTTTCTCCAGGATCAGCCCTTTGGGGAAGTAGGAGCGAAGAATCCGTTGCAGGGAAATACGGACAGGGCACTGCCACATCTCTCATCCTTACAGATGTGAAACCTGCCCCCTGGCACCATAACTCTGCACCATGGCAAGGGAAACGGACCCATCAAAACAAACCACTTTTCCCATCTCCTTTCCCGGTGAAAGCAGCTGGCCGGGGAACCATGCACATATGTTAAACCATCAAAAAGCGCAGATTTATGCCAACACCTCTTGGTTTAAAAAGCTCAAATGCCAAAGTTAGCAGCTTGGCAGTGAGGGCAAAGGGATTAAAGCAGGAGAGAGGCTGAGAGGTAGAGACAGACAGACAAAGGCTGTAGCAGCCCATCCAATGAGAACAGAGCATGGGGCCCCCAGGCAGGTGCTGCATGCACAGATCAGTCGGACCAGCTCCATGCCAGCTGCCAGCAGTGGGCCGTGCATATCCCACAATGGCACTGATAGACACGTGTGGGATGGATCTGAGAATTGCAGTGGACAGGCTGCTGGCTACAGAAATAGCAAGAAGGATGCTGGCCAGCTAGTAAATCACATCAGACAGAGGAAACCAAGCCCTAAATTACATGGGTTGCACTCCCTTGCCAGGAGATGTTGTGAAGGCCAAAGGTATAACTGGGTTCAAAAAACAACTAGACAAGTCCATGGAGGATAGGACCATCAGTGGCTATTAGTCAGGATGGGCAGGGATGCAGCCCCATACTCGGGGCAATGCGCTCACTGCCTGAAGCTGGGAGGGACGATGGGGTGGATCGCTCTCTGTGCCCGCCCCTTGATGCTCTGGTACTGGACACCGTCGGAAACAGGCTACTGGGCTAGATGGGCCATTGGCTGACCCAGTATGGCAGCTCTTATGTTCTTAGCCACTTTCCTCCTCGGCTCAAATGCCCATCTTACTCCTCTCACCCTCAGAGCCCCTCTCTGCCCTATGCTGGGAGGGGCTGGCTCTGCCCCTCTTACCCCCAGAGCCCCTCTCTGCCCTATGCTGGGAGGGGCTGGCTCTGCCCCTCTCACCCCCAGAGCCCCTCTCTGCCCTATGCTGGAAGGGGCTGGCTCTGCCCCTCTCATCCCCAGAACCCCTTTCTGCCCTATGCTGGGAGGGAGTCGCTCTGCCCCTCTTGCTCCTCCTGCCCCTTACTGGAAGGGGCTGGCTTTGCCCCCCTCACCCCCACAGCCTCCTCTCTCCCTCATTGGGAGGGGCTGGCTCTTCCCCTCACCCCCCAAAACCTCCTCTGCCTCACACAGAGACATGGGGCCAAAGCTCAGGAAGGAGAAGACATGGACTTGGCTGCTGGGCAGGCTCCCTGGGAGAAGCGGATTTTCAGGAGAGATTTGAAGGAGAAGAAACTCTTCAGCAGCAGAGCTAGGAATCGGTGATCAGTGCACTGGTGGGTGGACCAGTATGTAAAGATGTCTGCAAATTAGTTGCTGCTTTATGGAGGATCGCGTGTGACAGAAGGGGCTAGTATCTGTCAGTAAGCAACATTGACTAAGGAGTAAAATGACAGGCTGACTGAGTTATAAGCCATACTTTTAATGGCAAAGAGATGTTGAATGGATCCCACCTCTCCCATTGTCACTGCAGCCCTGCCTAGGTGTAGCTTCTCCTTGCTTCCTAGACTTCACTACGGTGAGTGCCTAGGACTGTGTTTGGATGCACACGCGCACACAAGGGTGTAGTGTCAAAGCAAAGGAGGAGAGGCAAGTAAATGGAGGTGCAGGTGACAGTGCTGTGATCCTCTCAGCCTCTTTTGTGTTAAGGTAGAAATTTTGCATATAGACATTCATAGCTGGCCGTGGTGGTGAGAGAGTGAGTTGTGCCTCAAATGACACCAATCAGCATCAGGCTTTGAGAGCCTGGCTCTTTCGCAAAGCAGTCAATGGCACCTTCAGGCCCTCTGTTTGTTCATGTTCAAATGGTCAACCATGGAGGCAAGCCACAAACTTGCCACAGGAATTCAAAGGTCTCATGGGCCTCCACCCTCAATGTCATGTAGGAAGAAAAAGGCAATGAAGTTCTTCATGAAGGGGAGTTTGTTCCCGAAAGGGTAATGAGGAAGCATGGCCCAGTGGTTAGGGTTCTAGCCTGTGACACAGGAAAAACTGGGTTCTACTCCCTGCTCTGCTACAGACTTTGTGCATGTCCTTGGGCAAGTCACTTTGTGCCTCCAGTTGCCCCATGTGGGGTAGTGTTTTTCTACCTCACCAGGGTGTTGTGTAGCTAAATACATTAAAGCTTGTGAGGGGCTCAGATAGTATGGTCCTGGGGACTAAGTATGATAGATAATAGGAATAAAAGGGTGATTAACCATCTCCACCTCCTACTATGCTGACGTGTCTGCCTCTTTGTGGCCTTTTCCTAGGGGACTATATGGTCATGACGGTTTCCTTTGATCTGAGCAGGCGGATGGGCTATTTTGCCATTCAGACCTATATCCCCTGCATCCTGACCGTAGTTTTGTCCTGGGTTTCCTTCTGGATCAAGAGAGACTCCACACCGGCCAGGACTTCTCTGGGTAAGGCAGACTGTACTGTACCTCCGGCGCTTGTTGTCTCAGCAGAGGTGTGTGCAGCTAGCTGGCAAGGGCCATTTTCCAAAATGTCTAAGTGACTCAGCAGGGCTAGTGAAAATTCGTGGGACTTAGACTGCTGGGCCATGTGCGTGCAGATCCTCAACGGTATTTAGGCACCTAAATTCCACAGATTTCAATGGGTGCCTAAGTGCCTTTGAGGCTCTGGGACTTAGGTACTTTTGAAAATGTTACCCAGCATCCTAGATGCTAGGTCACCTCATTTGTAATGTTCTTGACACAGGCCCGAGAGCAAGAGAGAGCAGGGACTGCAGTTCTGGCTAGTGGAGAATCTGCAGTGCATCATGGGTCTCTGCACATTAGCCTGAGAAAAACCCTGGCACTTGTTCTCCTCCAAGCCGCTGACAATGACCGACACACACACACAAAAGTGTTAGATCACTTTAGCAGGCTGTGCCTGTTGCACCACTCTGCCAGCCATGGCTCTCCTGCCACATGGATGAGTTGTGTATCTAACAGAGACTTCCCGAGAGCACAGTGCTATCGGGGGGAAGATCTCTTTGGTGCACTTGGTAGAGCTACTACTTTTTATCCAGTGGGGTGTCAGTCTGACAGTGGGCTCTGGTAAAGGTTTGAGGCTCAGATGCATGCAGGTGTGTGCACACAGGAGTGCAAGGCAAGCGGAAAGGTGAGGACCCTGCTCATTGTCTAGGTTTGCTCACCATCTCTGGATGGCTCTTTAAGTGGGTATAAAGCATATTTTGACTCTTTGGTTAGGATCAAGAGTAATCTCCATTTATTGTCCCATGATGTCTCCATTATATAGGGATGGTGTCCCTAGCCTCTGTGTGCTGAAAGCTAGAATGGGCGACAGGGGCTGGATCACTTGATGATAACCTGTCTGTTCATTCCCTCTGGGGCACCTGGCATTGGCCACTGTCAGAAGACAGGATACTGGGCTAGATGGACCTTTGGTCTGACCCAGTATGGCCATTCTTATGTTCTTATATATGGGGAGGCAGGGGGTACCACTAGCAGGAGATAGCATTTAGAGATCTAACAGGTCTTCACCACCTCTAGCTCTTCTGATCCCATTTCAAGGCTCTTAACTCTATTTGGATTCTGCAGTATGATGTGCATCTTGTATTTTCTTCCCCTCCCCACACTCATTTTCTTTCACCTGGATTGTTAATAACAGCATCAGGCCTGTGAGATCTCCTCTGACACTGGAGAGACCATCATCATTGGACAGGGCTAGTTGGATGCTCTCACAATCTCTGCAATGCCAAACCCCCGCCCCCATAAAAAGAAGCAGGGAGCGGGGTGGGGAGTTTAATGTTAGAGGTAGAGATCAGTTGCGTTCTAAGCATCCGAAGGAATAAATGGCAACAAACAGGGCATTCAGCAGGGCTGGGAAAAGCACTGTTGCAGTAAAATACGTTCCAAAGGCAGGTTTCCACAACTGGATTTACCAGGAGGGGGCTCTCCCCGTGGGATGCTGAGACTCAGGATGTCAAAAGTAATGTATTCTCTCTATAGCCCTGTTGTATTTCATAAAAATAATCCCAAATGTATTTAAAGCCAGAGTCAGCCTACATTAGAGAGCCTACATTACTTTCAGTGGTATTTGAAAAATCTGCTAAATCATATCCCAGATGCTAATGCAAACACAATAGGAAAATATATTAGGTTAAAATCTACCCCCACTTATATCTTGTGCAACCTCAGCAGGGTGGAAGGGATAGAAGGAAGGATAACTGGAGAAGCAGGAGTATGCAGACTGCCTGCTCCAGAACCCTCTGTACTGTGCAGCACTCTGGCTGAGTTCACACTATTGACCACAGGAGCTATCTTCAGAGACAGCAACCTCCACATTTGCTCCCTGTGAATAGGCTACAGGATCCCACGTATGAAATATTTAAGCATTTGATCCAACCCCCATTAAAGTAAAGGGAAAGACATCCATTGACTCACTAGGCTTTGGATTGGGCTCTAACTGCACAGGCCAAATTCATCGTGGGTGTCAATTCATTGATGTCAATGGAGTTACAGGAGTTCGGCCTTTGGTGAACCGTAGATTAACTCGCTCCTACTAGAAATTCACCATTGTTTTCTCCAGGAATTTTACACTCATCACAGGCTTAGCCAAGAATCTCACTATTGGTCCTCCACTGTCCAGAGTGGACAATCTACTAGCCCAGACCCATTTTGAGCACTAAGGCGTAACCCATCAGCTAGAAAAATTTCATTGCTACATGTTAGGCACATATCATGGATGTAGATGCTGGAAGTGGTGCAGCTTTTCTGTATCACAAGATGTTTAAATGTTATCAGGCATCTAATCCAAAGAAATCAAACTCACAAAAAGGGCCATAACTCATAGAAACAGCCTAATTTTGGCCAAAATTGGCAGAAACCTTCTAAATACAATTATATACTCAAAGTAGTATGTTTGGGGAAATATTTAGCCCACATGATATATTTTATGCATTTTGCTGTACTACTTTGCCTTCAGTTAAAGCAAAAATCTGTAATCACATGATAGTCTGAGCTTGTTTGTACCATGTAATACATCAAAACATTTGTCATCATTTGTAGAATGGACTAAGTTGAGAAGAGTTTTTCTGTCTGCTATTTTTATGAAGTTATGCAAATAATAAGACCCCTACCCCCTAATTACAAAACATATATTTTTGATGTTATCTGCTTGGCTGGAGACGTAAGTCTAAAGCAACTTAGTACAACTGTAATTATCTTCTTACCATCACTGAATACAATGACAATCTATGTAAACTACTTATATAACAGTAATGATTCTTAGAAGAATGTCTGTAGACTGTCTTGTATGAATATATCATGTGAATAACGAAGTATAATCATGTACTCTTATGTAACCTCTCCATATAACTATAAACTACTGACTGTCTAATCAACACCCCTTTGAGCTATATTTACTCATAAAATAGTCACAGTAATTTGGAGATAGTTGAAACACTTCTATTCTCCCCTCAGAACCTTTCTGATATGTTTGATACTCTGTTGCTACACTCATCACTGTCACAGCTGCATGCATCGCATAACACCGTATCTTCCCTGTGGCATTTGCATCTCCTTGTTGCACAGATACTCTCACAGCTACAATGCACAAAGGTGAGGATGGCTTCTGGAGCAGGTGGCAGCACCATCATTTTAGGAACAAGATGTCCCATGTTATCACCCATCTGTTGTTGATAGGGACGTTTGAAGATACTGAACTGCTGCATGATTCCATATTGTTGGGCTGATAGTTTGCACATTTCAGATGCTGCCTGAAGGAGGCCCTTGTTGGAGGCAGTTTCTCCCTTGTTTTGTTCTTCTTAGCAAACAACATGTAGCAAATATTATCCAGAGATGTACTCTGGTAAAAAACAAGCAAGATACCAGTGAGTCATAGGCTGCTGACTCTGGAAAAGCTGCAGTTGGGTTGGATTGCAGTTACCTACCTTCAAATCTCTCTAGTGATACTGAGCAAGGACTACTTAATTCAGCGACTACTGTGTTCTTCATTAACTGCCTGGTTAGGTCAGTGCTGTCCATGCCATGAATTCAAAGGCATGGTCCTACTTTGTAAAGCCATCAACAGGCAGAGACATAGCTACCTTCTACATTGATGTATCATCTTTCACGTGTGACCATGTCTGAGTGTTTCTGCTCTTTGTTCTGAAAAGTGCTCACACTGTAGGTAATGGGAGCAGGCTTATAAATGACAGCATGCAGTTAGGTTACTGACACACCACCGCTGATATTTCACGTTTGTTCTTGGGATGGGAAAGAAAGATTTTTGCACAAAGCTGGGGGGGAAATGAGCAGTATTCACATAGAACACATCTCACTAGCCTTCCCCTGAGCTGACCAACACACAGCTCCAAAACCCAATCATACAAACTCTATTACATTTTCACTTTGGTTCTACAAAGTGATGCTGCTGTGAGCAAAACCTGGAATGCCAACAGGCGCAAGAGACACCCGAAGGCTGCGGTAGCATTTCTGTTCAAAAGTAAACTTTCAAAGTGCTCTAAAGTTCATAGACAAGTCACATTGGCATGGAAATTTGCTAGGAGAAGGCCTTGGGTACCATTTGGGGTCATGGTCATGGGGTTCCTGAGATTCAGCGCCCTTCCTTTTCCAGCAAATGAGCTGGGTTTAATTTTAAAATGTTCTAAAATGCAAATGCAGAGCCAGACTGGCTTGAGAGCTGGCATGTCAGGTGAGGACCCAGAATAACATCTGGGGTACAATTTTAGGGATCTTGGATGTCTAGAGCCTCCCCTTACCTCTGACCTGTTTTTACAATGGGGCAAACTACCCAGGGCATGCCAGCAGAGTTTTAGGTGGCAGTACAGACCTTGCTGATGCAGCAGGCATGCAGTGCTGAGCTGGGGAGTAAACTGAGAATGAGTGTGCTCAGTACATGCCACAGGCCCACAACACCGAAGTCAGAGGAATCTAAGAATGTTCAGTCCACACTATAGGCACACAAAGCCAGATCCACAAAGGGACCTGGGCACCTAAATCCCATTTTAGGCACCTCTGTGAGCCACAAAATCCCCCCTCAGCTGCCACCCAACCCTGTAGGTTCCTAACTCACTTGGCACCTAAGTTTTTGCTCTAAAAGTTCCCTTGGTGCCTCTGAGCACATGTACCTCTACCTCAGTCCAGGCACCAGAGGCCTAATCTCATGCTGAAGCACCAGCACAACTCCCCAACTGGGGCAAATGGGCATTGCCCTGCCTCACTTCCTTGTGGGTCTGGATCTGGTTGGTAGGCATGCTCCAAGCTGCCTAACTCCACACAAGGCAGCTGGGGAAGTAGACAGCCTCCCCAAACCCAAAGCTCTAGGTAACTTTACTGTCTGCGAGGCGGTATCAGGACAGACCAAGGAAGATGCAGTGCTTCTGCCTGCTATATGGCTGACAAAAACAAATCAAAACCAGGTGCTTTCACTTAAAGCCAGCATTCTGCCTAGAATGCCTTTACTTGAAGTCACTGCTTTGTTTAATCTCAAGCACATACAAACACAATAGGTTATAGAGCACCCCAAACTGATAATCATCCCCTAGGAGTTTGGAGCACTATTCAGGTGATTCAGCTGCAGATTTCCAGAGGCTGGTCTTCCCTCTGTGGCTGGAGATCTCAATGTGCCCACGAAGCGATCCACTTGGCCCAGACCCACAATTCCCTTCTTATACTCAAAAAGTTACCGAGACATATCAATAAAAAAAAAAAGTTCTATTGCTGACCAAACAAAATCAGTCACTGGGCCAAAAGCAAGTGTTACAAAAACATGTCACTAAAAAAATTATTGTTAATCAAGTAATTTCCAAGCAGTTAATCTGGCAGCCATATTTCCCCATAACAACAGTCCTGAAATATAGCCATGTCAAGGCTGTATCCCCACTTTGAACTTTAGGGTACAAATGTAGGGGCCTGCATGAGGACTTCTAAGCTTAACTACCAGCTTAGTTCTGGTCCGCTGCCACCATTCCCTACCCTGGGAAGCTTTTAGAAACTTTTCACCAATTCCCTGGTGAATACAGATCCAAACTCCTTGGATCTTAAACAAGGAGAAATTGACCCTTCCCCCCTCCTTCCTTTCACCAACTCCTGGTGAATACAGATCCAAACCCCCTTGGATCTTAAAACAAGGAGAAATTGACCCTTCCCCCCTCCTTCCTTTCACCAACTCCTGGTGAATAAAGATCCAAACCCCCTTGGATCTTAAAACAAGGAGAAATCAATCAGGTTCTTAAAAAGAAGGCTTTTAATTAAAGAAAAAGGTAAAAATCATCTCTGTAAAATCAGTATGGAAAATAACTTTACAGGGTAATCAAACTTAAAGAGCTCAAAGGACCCCCCTCTGTCTTAGGTTCAAAGTATAGCAAACAAAGATAAACACTCTAGTAAAAGGTACATTTACAAGTTGAGAAAATAAAGTAAAACTAAGACGCCTTGCCTGGCTTTTTACTTAGAAGTTTGAAATAAGAGAGACTTGTTTAGAAAGATGGGGATACCTGGATTGATGTCTGGTCCCTCTCAGTCCCAAGAGCGAACAACCCCTTAAAACAAAGAGCACACACAAAAGCCTTTTCCCCCCCCCCCAAGATTTGAAAGTATCTTGTCCCCTTATTGGTCTTTTGGGTCAGGTGTCAGCCAGGTTACCCGAGCTTCTTAACCCTTTACAGGTAAAAGGATTTTGGAGTCTCTGGCCAGGAGGGATTTTAGTACTGTACACAGGAGAGCTGTTACCCTTCCCTTTATAGTTATGACACGCCCCCCAAATCACAGATAGTGTTGGACGTTCGGTTCCACACTGGCTGTGATTTCTTCCTGGAGTTCTAGGAGAAAACAGAGTTAACAAGACACATGTACCTTTAGACATACTACTGATTATATAAAAACTAACAATATGTTTCATTCCAAGAACAATTGTTAACCAGTTAACTCTGGGAAACTTTCCCGGGAGAGTGCATCAGCCACCTTGTTAGAAGCTCCCGAAATGTGTTGTATTTTAAAATCAAAATCTTGGAGAGCTAAACTCCACCGAAGAAGTTTTTTGTTATTTCCCTTGGCGGTATGAAGCCACTGTAGCGCAGCATGGTCTGTTTGTAGTTGGAAACGCCGTCCCCAAACATATGGGCGTAGCTTTTCCAGCGCGTACACAATGGCGTAGCATTCCTTTTCGCTGATTGACCAGTGGCTTTCCCTCTCAGACAGTTTCTTGCTGAGAAACACGACAGGATGGAATTCTTGATCCGGTCCTTTCTGCATTAAAACTGCTCCCACGCCTCGCTCAGACGCATCTGTGGTTACTAGGAACGGTTTGTCAAAGTCTGGGGCCCTTAGCACAGGGTCAGACATGAGTGTTGCCTTAAGCTGGTTAAAGGCCTTTTGACACTCATCAGTCCACTGAACTGCATTTGGCTGTTTCTTTCTGGTTAGGTCTGTCAGCGGGGCGGCGATTTGGCTGTAGTGTGGTACAAATCGCCTATAATATCCGGCCAAGCCTAAGAAGGATTGGACCTGTTTCTTTGACTTTGGAACCGGCCACTTTTGGATAGCATCCACTTTGGCCTGTAGGGGATTTATAGTTCCTTGACCCACCTGGTGCCCCAGGTACGTCACTCTGTTTTGGCCTATTTGACACTTTTTAGCCTTAACAGTTAGTCCTGCCTGCCGGATGCGCTCGAAGACTTTTTCCAGGTGCTCCAGGTGTTCTGTCCATGAATCAGAAAAAATGGCCACATCATCGAGGTAGGCAACTGCAGATTCTCCCAATCCTGCTAGGAGACCATCTACAAGTCTTTGGAAGGTGGCGGGTGCATTTCGCAACCCGAAAGGAAGTACATTGAATTCATACACCCCTGCCTGGGTGACGAAGGCTGACCTTTCCTTAGCGGGTTCATCTAGTGGTACTTGCCAGTACCCTTTGGTTAAGTCTAAAGTAGAGATGAATTGGGCATGTCCCAATTTTTCCAATAGCTCATCTGTGCGTGGCATTGGATAGTTGTCAGGACGAGTTACAGCATTTAGCTTATGGTAGTCCACGCAAAAGCGTATTTCCCCATCTGGTTTGGGAACTAGAACCACTGGAGATGCCCATGCACTGGTAGAGGGGCGGATTATACCCATCTGTAGCATGTCCTGGATCTCCCTTTGTATAGCAGCTTGGGCATGAGGTGACTCCCGGTAGGGTGGGGTTCTAATTGGGTGAGCATTACCTGTGTCAATGGAGTGGTATGCCCGTTCGGTCCGTCCTGGAATGGTTGAGAAAATCGGTGCAAACCTTGTGCACAGCTCCTTGATCTGCTGTCGCTGCAGACGTCCCAGGGTCGTGGAGAGGTTCACCTCTTCCACGCCACCATTCCTTTTTCCTTCGTAGTAGACACCTGCAGGCCACTCCGCGTCATCTGTTTCCTGGGCTGTAAACTGGCAAACGTTTAATTCTTGTTTTCCTCTGGGTGTCTTCTTTGGGAAAGGACCCAGAATATCCACAGCTACTCGCTGAAATGGGACCTCAATTATGAGTAGTGGCTGGAGTGGGGCTTTAACCTGGTCTTGGGGCTTTCCCACTCGTTGGCACACCTCACAAGACCGGACATAATTATCAACGTCCTTGCCCATTCCCTCCCAGTGGAAGGACTTCCCCAACCGGTCTTTGGTTCTGTTCACCCCAGAATGGCCACTGGGATGATCATGGGCTAAGCTCAAGAGCTTTACCCGATACTTAGTGGGAACTACCAACTGTCTTTGAGGATGCCAGTCTTCCTGGTGCCCACCAGAAAGAGTCTCCTTGTATAAAAGTCCTTTTTCTACAACAAACCGGGATCGGTTAGAAGAGCTGAGAGGCGGTGGGGTGCTCCGTGCCACCGCCCAAGCTTTCTGAAGGCTGTCATCTGCTTCCTGCTTGGCCTGGAACTGTTCCCTTGATGCTGGAGACATCAGTTCCTCCTTGGACTGTGGACTGGGGCTTGGTCCCTCTGGAAGCGATGCAGGTGCTGGGGCTGTTTCCATTGACTGTGAACCACTGTCCGCTGGTGCACTATGTGGTATTTCAGGCTCTGGCTGAGCCTCTTGGGTAGGGTTATCTGCTGCTTCCACCAGTTCAGGCTCGCTGGTGCCCTCTGGCATTGGAGCTATAGACGGGTTTGCAAGCGCTGGACTCAGTGCTGGCAATGGTTCTGGTGCTGGCTGCGTTGCCAGTTCCGGTTCTGGGACTGGCTTTGGCTGGGTCTCTGGGATTGGATCCACTACGGCTGTTGCAGTCGTTGGCAGGGGATCCAGTTCCACCACCTTTGTTTGGGTCTCTGGTAACACAGACGGAGCCCTGGTGGACGGTTCAGGAACAGGGATGGGGGTGAAAGCTTGCTTAGCCTGGCTGCGGGTGACTATTCCCACCCTCTTGGCTAGCTTCACATGGTTGGCCAAGTCTTCCCCCAGCAGCATGGGAATGGGATAATTGTCATAGACTGCAAAAGTCCACATTCCTGACCAGCCCTTGTACTGGACATGCAACTTGGCTGTAGGCAAGGTTACCGACTGTGACACAAAGGGTTGAATTGTCACTGTAGCCTCCGGGTTGATGAGTTTGGGGTCCACTAGGGATTGGTGGATAGTTGACACTTGTGCCCCAGTGTCCCTCCAAGCGATAACCTTCTTTCCGCCCACTCTCAAGGTTTCCCTTCGCTCCGAGGGTATGAGAGAGGCGTCTGGGGATCTTTGGTGTGATTGGGGTGTAATGAACTGTAAACGGTTGGGGTTCTTGGGGCAGTGAGCCTTTATATGCCCCAGTTCATTACATTTAAAACATCGCCCTGCTAAGGTATTACCGGGGCGATGTTGGTTGATGGAGACTGGTGTGGTGGGGTGAGAAGGCGTCTGGGGTTTCCCTTGGGATGTGGGTGGGGCCTTGGGTTGTCCCCGGTGGTAAGGTTTTGTTTCGGCTTGCCCCTTCTGATATTCGCTCCAACTGCTACTAGCTTTTTTCTTTTCTGTCACCTCCACCCACTTGGCTCCAATCTCCCCCGCCTCGGTTACAGTTTTGGGCTTCCCATCTAGGATGTACCTTTCTATTTCCTCAGGAACACCCTCTAAAAACTGCTCCATTTGCAATAGGAAGGGCAACTCTTCCGTAGATTTAACATTTGCTCCTGATATCCAGGCATCCCAATTTTTCCCAATGTGGTAGGCATGTCGGGTAAATGACACATCGGGTTTCCACCTTAGGGCTCTGAACCGCCGACGGGCATGCTCAGGTGTTAGCCCCATTCTGATTCTGGCCTTGTTTTTAAAAAGTTCATAACTGTTCATGTGTTCCTTAGGCATTTCAGCCGCCACCTCTGCTAAGGGTCCACTGAGCTGCGGCCTCAGCTCTACCATGTACTGGGTTGGAGTGATGCTGTATCCAAGGCAGGCCCTTTCAAAATTTTCTAAGAAGGCCTCAGTATCATCGCCTGCCTTGTAGGTGGGGAATTTCCTGGGATGGGAAGTGGCACCTGGAGTGGAGTTGCTAGGATGGTCTGATGCATCCTGCCTAGCACTTGCTACTTCCAGTTCGTGCTTCCTTTCTTTTTCTTTCGCCTCCTCTTTGGCTTTTTCCAGCTCCATCTCTCTCTAGTGGGCCTCCTCTTTGGCTTTCTCTTCTCTTTTATGGGCCTCCTCTTTGGCTTTTTCCAGCTCCATCTCTCTCTTGTGGGCCTCCTCTTTGGCTTTTTCTTCTCTTTTATGGGCCTCCTCTTTGGCCTCCTCTTCAAGTTTTTTAATTTGAAGCAGTCTTTGATGTTTTCTTTCATTTTCTTCTGCTTCTAGTTTGGCCAGTTCTATTTTGTTAGCTACTTCTTTGGTAGTCATTTTCCTGTTTTCTTGTGCTGGGTCACACCCCTCTACAGTTGACTGAAACTGGGATGTACTTAGCTCTGGCTGCTGCTGAGTTAACAGAGACTTTCTAACAAGCTACTCCCGAGGATGTAAAAAGAAAAAAAACAATTCAGCTTGTAAATTGCCTTTACCAGTCAAAGTTTGTTTGCTTATTTGAACACTTCTCTTAACAAAGGACCTTGTTAAAAAAAACTTAACACCTCTGCCTTCAGGCAAGGAGAGATAAGATATGCATCTACCTTCAGCTCTGCTTTCCAAGCAGCTAGAAGGGAAAAAAAAAATCTCTTACTGGCTTTTGGGTTTAAGACGAATCCCACCGCTCTGCCACCATGTCAAGGCTGTATCCCCACTTTGAACTTTAGGGTACAAATGTAGGGGCCTGCATGAGGACTTCTAAGCTTAACTACCAGCTTAGTTCTGGTCCGCTGCCACCATTCCCTACCCTGGGAAGCTTTTAGAAACTTTTCACCAATTCCCTGGTGAATACAGATCCAAACTCCTTGGATCTTAAACAAGGAGAAATTGACCCTTCCCCCCTCCTTCCTTTCACCAACTCCTGGTGAATACAGATCCAAACCCCCTTGGATCTTAAAACAAGGAGAAATTGACCCTTCCCCCCTCCTTCCTTTCACCAACTCCTGGTGAATAAAGATCCAAACCCCCTTGGATCTTAAAACAAGGAGAAATCAATCAGGTTCTTAAAAAGAAGGCTTTTAATTAAAGAAAAAGGTAAAAATCATCTCTGTAAAATCAGTATGGAAAATAACTTTACAGGGTAATCAAACTTAAAGAGCTCAAAGGACCCCCCTCTGTCTTAGGTTCAAAGTATAGCAAACAAAGATAAACACTCTAGTAAAAGGTACATTTACAAGTTGAGAAAATAAAGTAAAACTAAGACGCCTTGCCTGGCTTTTTACTTAGAAGTTTGAAATAAGAGAGACTTGTTTAGAAAGATGGGGAGAACCTGGATTGATGTCTGGTCCCTCTCAGTCCCAAGAGCGAACAACCCCTTAAAACAAAGAGCACACACAAAAGCCTTCCCCCCCCCCCAAGATTTGAAAGTATCTTGTCCCCTTATTGGTCTTTTGGGTCAGGTGTCAGCCAGGTTACCCGAGCTTCTTAACCCTTTACAGGTAAAAGGATTTTGGAGTCTCTGGCCAGGAGGGATTTTAGTACTGTACACAGGAGAGCTGTTACCCTTCCCTTTATAGTTATGACATAGCCAGACTTCTTGTTTTTCACAGATGCATACCCCAGCATATCAGAGAGGTGTAGAGTCAAGCCCACTTCATGTGATAGCTGTACCCCACCCCCACCCCGGGCTTGCCTTAGTTATGCTAAGTTCCTGCAAAGGCCTAATAAATGGCTAAATGCAACAAGCAGAATCACTAATAGTCCATCCCAATAATTGGCAGTGTCTGGACACCTGGCTGGTTGCTAAAATGTCCCAGTACACCACCAGACCAAACATACATGACAAACCCAATTAAGGCTACTGAAGAATCACTAGTGGGAGCAGAAGGCTGCAGAACTACAGGAAGTGGCTGACAAGTATGATTCTACGTAAGTCTCCATGTTGTGTATGGCCCACTATCCAGTGGCACAGCCCCTGTCCTTATAGCAGATGATAAGCAGCTGCTCACAAAAACAATATTCTCTCTCGCTGGGCAGAGTACTTTGACAGTGTCCTGAGCCATCAATCCACTATGTTCAATGAAATCATTGACTCACTCCCACAGCATCCGGTCCTGGAGGAGTTGTCTGTGGAGCCTTCTTTAGACGAAGTTACTAAGGCCATCAAGCAGCTGTCCATGGGCAAATCTCCAACCCCCATGATATTCCACCTGAAGCATACAAATGTGGAGGTGCCCACCTGATCAGGAAACTCACCATCCCTTCCAAGACTGTATGGGAACAAGGCACTGTGGCCCAGGAATATCAGGATGCTTTCATACTCCATTTATAGAAAAGGAAGAGAATCATATCTAGCTGTGACAACCATTGTGGAATCTCATTGCTGTCTATAGCAGGGAAGATCTTGCACAGGTTGTCCTCAACAGGTTTGTCTCCGACCTAGTGAATTCAGTGTATCCAGAGTCACAGTGTGGCTTTTGTGCTGGCCATGGAACCATGGACATGACTTTTGCATCCCGACAAGTACAAGAGAAGGCTGGTGAACAGAACAAGGACTTGTACATGGTGTTTGTTGACCTGGCCAAACCCTTTGACACAGTGAATTGCAAGGGCTTATGTAAACTCCTTCATAAATTTGGTTGCCCAGAGAAGATGATTGATGTCATCCGCTCTGTTCACGATAGCATGATGGCCAGGGTGATGGGGAGTGTGATGATTCATAAGAAGTGTTCCCTATCAATGGCACCAAACAAGGATGCATAATGGCTTCAGTCCTGTTTGCCATTGTCTTCTCAGCCAAGCTCTTGTTCGCACTGCAGGTCTTCGACAGAGGTGCACACATCCAGTTTAGCTTGGATGGGGGTCTAGTCAATCGACAGTGACTTAGGGCCCGCACCAAGGTAATTGAACAGCTATTGAGAGAACTCCTGTTTGCTGACGACTGTGCCCTCATTGTATATGCACTCAGGACATTCAGCTTATTGTGGACTGCTTTGCCTATGGCTCGAAATGCTTCGGTTTCACAATGAGCCTGAAAAAGATGGAGGTCATGTACGACCCAGCACCAGACCACCAGCATCGTGAGCACCATGATCCCAACGACACAATTGACAACACACCCTTCAGCTCGGTCATGAAATTCTGCTACCTGGGTAGCACACTTTCCAGCAACGCCACACTTGACATCTGGCAGACTCATCCACAGGATCTGGAGGAAGCATGGAGTCTACCTCAGAATCAAGATAAAAATTCACCACACTGTTGTACTCACCTCACTCCTCTATGGCTGTGAGACATGGATGCTCTACCAATGCCACATCAAACAGCTGGAGAGTTTCCACCTTCGCTCCCTAAGCTCCAGCTGCTATATCAAGTGGCAGGACAGGATCCCCAACACTGAAGTCCTTGAGAGGTGCCAGATCCCTGGAATGAAGAGTGTTCTCATCAGGGCTCAGCTTTGCTGGGTGGGACACGTGATCTGCATGGAGGTTTTCCTTACACTGAAAGCAGTGCTCAACAGCCGACTGAGCTTAACCCATCCTCAAATAGAAAGACACCCTGAAGGCCAACCTCAGAGCATGCAAGGTAGATATTAGAACCTGGGAACTCTTGCACTGGACAGACCCAGATGGAGAGGTCTGTGCCATGAGGTCTTTGCAGGAGTAGAGCGCACATCATAAGGCCAACACCTCAAACCCTCCCCGCAACAATGACTGTATTTGCAAGACATGCAACCGCATTTGCAAATTCATGATTGGACTCACTTCCCATGCGAGAAACCCTAAAAACAAATAAACCCAGAACTCAATTCAACGTTAGCTGAACCCTCATCTGTCGAAGCGATGGGAGATTCCCGGAGGATCTAATGATTTGAAATTATGACTTTTTATGAGATCAAAGAGGTCTACCTCACCTCTTCACAGCCTACTAGTCACAAACTGCTTTTCTTGTGTGCCATTCTCTCTTGCCATGTGCAAACTTTCTGCAGTTTCAGATGGGGTCACAGGAGATATTGCAATGTTCACAAGTAGCTGTCTGTTGTATGGGTTTGTTCCAGGTTCAATGCTAAAAGGATTTGTCATTCTTTCAGTCACAACTTTTAATAACATCTTGGACAGCAATTTCATCAGCAGTCATGTGCTTTTTGATAGCTTCTTCGTGGAGATCCTGTTGCTGAAGGCTGAATTCCACACATTTGTCATAGCTGTTACAGCTGCCTTAAAATGTGCAGTCAGCTAATATTTGGTCAGAGCCTTACCTTTTGTGCAAAGAGGCTGATGATTCCCACAGTCTTTGTTGAGAGGTTGCCTGATGGCCAAGTCATGCCATACACCCCTGAAGGGTCTGGCAGTCCAGTATACTGCTCCCTATGAACTAGAGCATGATATATATCTGGCTTCTGCTACATTTACATAGTCCCATCTAGCATGACCACACTGGAAGTCAACTGGAATCATTTCTGCAAACGTTTCAAGCCCCATGGACTTATCATCTCTCTTTGCTGCAATGTAATCCATCATTAGTTGGGAGAAATCTGTTACATAGTTTTCCCAGAACAGAAATGTCTCTGAACAGATTTTTCCTTGGGTAACACAAGTGTCCATGAGCTGTTGGAGTGATTGGGTGATTGGGAAGTCTACCACTCTGTTTTCTTTGTGTGCCTTCTCCACATCTTCAAATGCTTCAATGCATGTTTGAGCTTTCTCCATGATGCATCTCTTCTCATCATTTGGGAGACCATCATTGTTCCTGGAATCGCCAAGTGCCATCCATTTCAAGCAATTCATTGCCTCATTCATAAGTTTGTGGATTCTAACACCACAGTTATATCCTTTCTCTCTTAGAGCATGGCTGATGATGGAAGCACCATCATGTTGGCTTCCCCAAGGATGTCTTCAAACCCACTTTCCTGCATCACACTGCCTATATATCACCCATGAAATTCATTGCATGATGCACGACTCCCATCTCAAGGTGATGAGTGTCAAATTTGTTTTGATTCCTCCATTTAATCCACTGTGCTTTGCAGAAGATTGCTTCATCATACATTACATAGGTCCAGTCTTGGCCCAGAGAGTGGAACATGACCTGAAAATATTTCAGATTGCAATACGCTCTATTAACATCAGTTGCCAGTGCAGTAATCATTGGAAAGTAACCAATACTCATAAAACAAAGTAGCAGACCAAAAAACTTTTTCTCAGATCAGTCCATTCTACAGATAATGACAAATATTTTAATGTATTACATGGTATAAACGAGCTCAGACTGTCGTGTGACTACAGACTTTTGCTTTGATGAAAGGCAAAAAAATATGGGAAAACGCATAAAATATATCGCCAGGGGTTAAATATTTCCCAAACTTTCCAAAACACATAGTTACATTAGGAATTATATTTAGAAGGTTGCTGCCAATTTTGGTCAAAATTATACTGTGTTACTTTGAGTTATGGCCCTTTTTGTGATTTTATGATTTTTTCAGATTGAATGCCCGATAATGTTTAAACATTACACGGTATAGAAAAACTGCACCACTTCCAGCATCTATATCCACCCTGGTGATAACCATGATATGTGCCTGCCATGTGATAGCAATTAAATTTTTCCAGCTGATGTGTCATTTTAACTCATTAATAAAACCTCTTTATTAATCTGGCTGGTAGACTACTGGTTACCTATTGTTCCCCCCTCATTAGCACAGCTCCCCCTGGGCTTCTGGTCTTGGGAGCTGTGCAGCCATGTCTACGTGATAGAATTAAACAGAGCCAAATTCTCCACTCAGTTACAGACTGACTTTGGTGGAGTTGTGCTGGTGACTTGGTATCACACACATAGACCAGTTCTACTGCCATTGAGTATTGCCACTGACCTCAACAGGCGCAGGGCTGGACTCAGACACACTACACAAGACTGTACAGGGAACACTCAGAGGCGTTTTCTCTGGCCAATGCTTTAGAACTGTTGAAAACATTACAAAGCCCCTGGCATTGGGAAGTACATTGGACTATACCACACAAATCAGGTGGCAGTGAGATAGCCTCACAAGGGTTCACTTGTGTGACCCACTTGCTAGTGTAGGATAACCACTTGGGGCTGGGGGTTGTAATTCCCCTCTCAAGGAGACATACTCACACTAGCTTGATGACACCTAGCACCCTAAAATAGTAGTGTAGTTGTGGTAGCAAAGACAGTAGCTTGGGCTAGCCACCTGAGTATGTACACACAGGATCTGGGTGGGTTTGTACCCAGGGTAGTTAGCCCTTCCCACCGCTCCCCATGCTACCGCAGTTACTCTGCTGTTTTTAGCATGCTAGCTTGATGAGAGCTAGTGCAGGTATGTCTCCTCTAGCTGGGAACCGCCCCCCACCCCCACCAGCTCCAAGTGTAGATGTACCCTTCAAGTCACAGATACGCAGTGATAGAAGCCAAGGCTATGACTCCATAAGGAGACTCTGCTAACATCCCAGACAATGAAAAGCCAAGGCATAAGAGCCCCAAAGATGGATTCTCCTTGGGTTACCTTGTCACCTGTGTGTTACCAGTTTTCATGCACAATCTAAAAGCAGACTCTTTGACTTGTCTCTTTGCAACATTTGCTGTTTTCAGTCCACCTTCTTATACAAACCCTTCCACAGTGCCTGCGGTGATATTATTTGTAATGATTTACATGATGCTGTAGATGGGTATGGCACTTTACAGACAAAAAGTTAGACAAGGTCATTGCCCAGAGAAATTTATAATCTAATTTGTACAGATAACCTAATGAGTTAAGGCCTGGGGAGCAAGTGGGGGACTGGAGAGGGTTGGGGGGCATTGTCACAGTGAGGGGAGAGAGTAGGACAAAAATTACCATATGGCTTTTGTACGCTGTCCCCTGCTTCCTGGGACTTTCCAGGACACTCCCAGACAGGACAATGCGTGTAAATGCATACCTATAGCGCACACAGCTGGAAACTGCTACAGCTCTTCCTAGCACAGACCAGGAGCACGTAGGAAGGGAGCACAACCTGCCATAGAGCTCCTTTCCCCACAGTTAGAGCCCTCTCCAAATGGTGGGTTCTAGATTTAGAATAGAACTGGATATTTTTGCGCCTTGAGCTCCATTTGTCTCTGGTGAAATGAGTTCTGGGCAGCCACACGATTTGCAAAGATGTTGTTATTCTTTGTACGGCATTACAGGCAAATCAGCAAGACAGAACCCTGGGCTTGGGAGCTTTTGCAGCATAACTCTGCAAGGGGTAGGGGTAGGGCATCGTGGAAAGGATAACAAGAGCTGCTTTTGTCGCTTGTGTGTCTTGCTCATGCTCGTGTGTGCATTTTGATAGGGTTACCATCCGTCCGGGTTTCCCCGGACATGTCCGGCTTTTTCAGCTTTAAATGCTCGTCCAGGGGGGGATTTCTAATAAAGTAGAAATGTCCGGGATTTCCCCCTTCCCCTCATGCAGAGTGCGGCGCAGCTGATTGGACAGCTGGGCCTGATTGAAAGCCGCTCGCAGCCACTGGGGCCTCTAGCAGCCAGAGTCCCTCCCCCTCCCCCGCTCCCTCCTCCCCCGCAGAGCAGCATGGAACAGTGTTTGGCTCCACGTGGAGCTCGCAGCTCTCCCTCGGCCTGGTGGGGGGGGGCAGGCAAGGGACAGGGAACGGGGGGTTAGATTGGTTGGCGGTTCGTGGGGGGGCTGTCAGGAGAAGGGGGCGTAGAGAGCGGTTGGGGCAGGCAAGGGACAGGGAACGGGGGGGTTAGATTGGTCAGGGGTTCTGGGGGGGCTGTCGGGAGAAAGGGGTGTAGAGAGCAGTTGGGGCAGGCAAGGGACGGGGAACGGGGGGTTAGATTGGTCGGGAGTTCTAGGGGGGGCTGTCAGGAGAAGGGGGTATAGAGAGCGGTTGGGGCAGGCCAGGGACAGGGAACGGGGGGGTTAGATTGGTCGGGGGTTCGGGGGGGGCTGTCAGGAGAAGCGGGTGTAGAGAGCGGTTGATGCAGGCAAGGGACAGGGAACGGGGGTTAGATTGGTCGGGGGTTCTGGGGGGGCTGTCAGGAGAAGGGGGTGTAGAGAGTGGTTGGGGCAGGCAAGGGACAGGAAACGGGGGTTAGATTATTCGGGGGTTCTGGGGGGACCTGTCAGGAGAAGTGGGTGTAGAGAGTGGTTGGGGCAGGCAAGGGACAGGGAACGGGAGGGTAGATTGGTCGGGGGTTCTGGGGGGGCTGTCGGGAGAAGGGGGTATAGAGAGCGGTTGGGTCAGGCAAGGGACAGGGAACGGGGGGGTTAGATTGGTCGGGGGTTCTTGGGGGGGGCTGTCGGGAGAAGGGGGTGTAGAGAGCGGTTGGGGCAGGCAAGGGACAGGGAACGGGGGTTAGATTGGTTGGGGGTTCTGGGGGGACCTGTCAGGAGAAGGGGGTGTAGAGAGCGGTTGGGGCAGGCAAGGGACAGGGAACGGGGGGCAGTTAGATTGGTCGGGGGTTCTGGGGGGGCTGTCGGGAGAAGGGGGTGTAGAGAGCGGTTGGGGCAGGCAAGGGACAGGGAACGGGGGGGTTAGATTGGTCGGGGTTCTGGGGGGCTGTCAGGAGAAGGGGGTGTAGAGAGCGGTTGGGGCAGGCAAGGGACAGGGAACGGGGGGGTTAGATTGGTCAGGGGTTCTGGGGGGGCTGTCGGGAGAAAGGGGTGTAGAGAGCAGTTGGGGCAGGCAAGGGACGGGGAACGGGGGGTTAGATTGGTCGGGAGTTCTGGGGGGGGCTGTCAGGAGAAGGGGGTATAGAGAGCGGTTGGGGCAGGCCAGGGACAGGGAACGGGGGGGTTAGATTGGTCGGGGCTTCGGGGGGGGCTGTCAGGAGAAGCGGGTGTAGAGAGCGGTTGATGCAGGCAAGGGACAGGGAACGGGGGTTAGATTGGTCGGGGGTTCTGGGGGGGGCTGTCAGGAGAAGGGGGTGTAGAGAGTGGTTGGGGCAGGCAAGGGACAGGGAACGGGGGTTAGATTATTCGGGGGTTCTGGGGGGACCTGTCAGGAGAAGTGGGTGTAGAGAGCGGTTGGGGCAGGCAAGGGACAGGGAACGGGGGGGTAGATTGGTCGGGGGTTCTGGGGGGGCTGTCGGGAGAAGGGGGTGTAGAGAACGGTTGGGTCAGGCAAGGGAACGGGGGGGTTAGATTGGTCGGGGGTTCTTGGGGGGGGCTGTCGGGAGAAGGGGGTGTAGAGAGCGGTTGGGGCAGGCAACGGACAGGGAACGGGGGTTAGATTGGTCGGGGGTTCTGGGGGGACCTGTCAGGAGAAGGGGGTGTAGAGAGCGGTTGGGGCAGGCAAGGGACAGGGAACGGGGGGGTTAGATTGGTTGGGGGTTCTTGGGGGGGCTGTCGGGAGAAGGGGGTGTAGAGAGCGGTTGGGGCAGGCAAGGGACAGGGAACGGGGGGCAGTTAGATTGGTCGGGGGTTCTGGGGGGCTGTCGGGAGAAGGGGGTGTAGAGAGCGGTTGGGGCAGGCAAGGGACAGGGAACGGGGGGGTTAGATTGGTCGGGGTTCTGGGGGGCTGTCAGGAGAAGGGGGTGTAGAGAGCGGTTGGGGCAGACAAGGGACAGGGAATGGGGGGTTAGATTGGTCAGGGGTTCTGGGGGGGGCTGTCAGGAGAAGGGGGTGTAGAGAGCGGTTGGGGCAGGCAAGGGACAGGGAACGGGGGGTTAGAGTGGTCGGGGGTTCTGGGGGGGGCTGTCAGGAGAAGGGGGTGTAGAGAGTGGTTGGGGCAGGCAAGGGACAGGGAACGGGGGGTTAGATTGGTTGGGGGTCCTTGGGGGGGGCTGTCGGGAGAAGGGGGTGTAGAGAGCGGTTGGGGCAGGCAAGGGACAGGGAACGGGGGGCGGTTAGATTGGTCGGGGGTTCTGGGGGGGCTGTCGGGAGAAGGGGGTGTAGAGAGCGGTTGGGGCAGGCAAGGGACAAGGAACGGGGGGGTTAGATCGGTTGGGGTTCTAGGGGGGCTGTCAGGAGAAGGGGGTGTAGAGAGCGGTTGGGGCAGGCAAGGGACAGGGAATGGGGGGGTTAGATTGGTCGGAGGTTCTTGGGGGGCTGTCAGGAGAAGGGGGTGTAGAGAGCGGTTGGGGCAGGCAAGGGACAGGGAATGGGGGGTTAGATTGGTCGGGAGTTCTGGGGGGGCTGTCAGGAGAAGGGGGTGTAGAGAGCGGTTGGGGCAGGCAAGGGACGGAACGGGGGGTTAGATTGGTCGGGGGTTCTGGGGGGGCTGTCGGGAGAAGGGGGTGTAGAGAGCAGTTGGGGCAGGCAAGGGACAGGGAACGGGGGGGTTAGATTGGTCGGAGGTTCTGGGGGGGGCTGTCAGGAGAAGGGGATGTAAAGAGCGGTTGGGGCAGACAAGGGACAGGGAACGGGGGGGGGTTAGATTGGTCGGGGATTCTGGGGGGGGCTGTCAGGAGAAGGGGATGTAGAGAGCGGTTGGGGCAGGCAAGGGACAGGGAACGGGGGGGTTAGATTGGTTGGGGGTTCAGGGGGGCTGTCGGGAGAAGGGGGTGCAGAGAGCGGTTGGGGCAGGCAAGGGACAGGGAACGGGGGGGTTAAATTGGTCGGGGGTTCTGGGGGGGCTGTCAGGAGAAGGGGGTGTAGAGAGCGGTTGGGGCAGGCAAGCGACAGGGAACGGGGGGTTAGATTGGTCGGGGGTTCTGGGGGGGGCTGTCAGGAGAAGGGGGTATAGAGAGCAGTTGGGGCAGGCAAGGGACAGGGAACGGGGGGGTTAGATTGGTTGGGGGTTCAGGAGGGCTGTCGGGAGAAGGGGGTGTAGAGAGCGGTTGGGGCAGGCAAGGGACAGGGAACGGGGGGGTTAGATTGGTCGGGGGTTCTGGGGGGGGCTGTCGGGAGAAGGGGGTGTAGAGAGCGGTTGGGTCAGGCAAGGGACAGGGAACGGGGGGGGTTAGATTGGTCGGGAGTTCTGGGGGGCTGTCGGGAGAAGGGGGTGTAGAGAGCGGTTGGGGCATGCAAGGGACAGGGAATGGGGGGGTTAAATTGGTCGGGGGTTCTGGGGGGGCTGTCAGGAGAAGGGGGTGTAGAGAGCGGTTGGGGCAGGCAAGGGACAGGGAACGGGGGGTTAGCTTGGTCGGGAGTTCTGGGGGGGGCTGTCAGGAGAAGGGGGTATAGAGAGCGGTTGGGGCAGGCCAGGGACAGGGAACGGGGGGGTTAGATTGGTCGGGGGTTCGGGGGGAGCTGTCAGGAGAAGCGGGTGTAGAGAGCGGTTGATGCAGGCAAGGGACAGGGAACGGGGGGTTAAATTGGTCGGAGGTTCTGGGGGGGGCTGTCAGGAGAAGCGGGTATAGAGAGTGGTTGGGGCAGTCAGGGGACAGGGAGCAGGGAGGCTTAGATAGGGGGTGGGGTCCTGGGGGCAGTTAGGGTGGGGGGTCTCAGGAGGGGGCAGTCAGGGGACAGGTAGGGGGGTTCTGAGGGGGGCGGGGCTGGGGCAGGGCTAGGGCAGCACCCCGTGTCCTCTTTTTTGATTGTTGAAATATGGTAACCCTACAGGGGGGTGCAGAGGCTGCAGGGCGAGGAGGAGCAGGGCAGGCAGGGGCATAGAGGCTGCAGGGGCGGGGGGGTGCAGGGGCTGCAGGGCGAGGAGGAGCAGGGCAGGCAGGGGTACAGAGGCTGCAGGGGCAGGGGGGCGCAGAGGCAGGGCAGGCGGGGGGGTGCAGAGGCTGCAGGGCGAGGAGGAGCAGGGCAGGCAGGGGCATAGAGGCTGCAGGGGCAGCGGGCGCAGGGCAGGCGGGGGGTGCAGAGGCTGCAGGGGCTGCAGGGCGAGTGGGGAGCAGGGAAGCACTTAGCAACCCCCAACCAAGATCAGAGCGGGAGGGAGGAGGGGGAATGCGGGGTGCTCAGAGGAGGGGGCAGAGTTGGGGCAGGGACTTTGGGGAAGGGGTTGGAATGGGGGCGGGGAGGGGGCGGGGTTGGGACAGGGAAGGGGTGGAGTTAGGGTGGGGCCAGGGGCGGGACCGGGGCCCTGTGGAGTGTCCTCTTTTTTAAATGTTTGAATATGGTAACCCTAACTTTGAAAAGGAGCCATTGGTGTGGGGTGGTCTTGGGTGAGCCACTTAGAGTGTGAGCTTGAGAGTTGTGGAGCACTGTCACTCCCATTTGAGGCTCAGCACTTTGGAAAATCTGGCCCTAGGTGTCTCAAGCCAGAGGCACCCCAAATCAGTCTATCCTCTTGGAAATCTTGGCTCTAGCTTTTAATGACAGACAGTTAGAATGTTGTTAAGTCCCTGAATCAAGTTGGCCCCATCCCTTATGCCTTCCTTTTATGTATAAACTGAGCATATTGATTTATGAGGAGAGGCTGAGGGAACTGGGATTATTTAGTCTGCAGAAGAGAAGAATGAGGGGGGATTTGATAGCTGCTTTCAACTAGCTGAAAGGGGGTTCCAAACAGGATGGATCTAGACTGTTCTCAGTGGTACCAGATGACAGAACAAGAAGCAATGGTCTCAAGTTGCAGTGTGGGAGGTTTAGGTTGGATATTAGGAAAAACTTTTTCACTAGGAGGGTGGTGAAGCACTGGAATGGGTTACCTAGGGAGGTGGTGGAATCTCCTTCCTTAGAGGTTTTTAAAGTCAGGCTTGACAAAGCCCTGGCTGGGATGATTTAGTTAGGGATTGGTCCTGCTTTGAGCAGGGGGTTGGACTAGATGACCTCCTGAGGTCCCTTCCAACCCTGATATTCTATGATTCTATGATATTTGGCACAGGAATCCCAATAGGCACAGAACCCTACAAGAGCATTTTTGCAGCATCCCTTTCAGAATAGAATTACACTTCAGGTGAACACACTCCCCTGCCCTGCCCCTCCACTATCCCCACAACAGAACTGTTATACAGTAATAGAACAGTTCGCTCACCTCCTCGCCGGCCAGTCAGGACGTCCTGGCTCCCTTTGGAGAGTCAGGGAAAGTGGCGTGCTGGAGCCGCTGGGGAATCCTGCGCTGATGGCGTATGGAGGAAGGGGATGACTGGTAATGTTATACGTAAGCAACTGGCTCCTCTCCTTGGCTTTGCTACTTCTGACAGTGCTCTGTGCCCTTGTAGGTATCACCACAGTGCTCACCATGACCACCTTGAGTACCATCTCCCGCAAGCACCTCCCGAGGGTCTCCTACATCACTGCCATGGACCTCTTTGTCTCGGTGTGCTTCATCTTCGTCTTTGCCGCTCTCATGGAGTACGCCACACTCAACTACCTGGTGGGAAACAAGAAACCGCCGGAGCACAACAGCAAGAAACCCAGACTGGTAGGCAGGGACAAGGTGGAGGGAGGGATGGGGAGCTAGCGCTGCTATATCCTGAAGCCACCGCATCCCGTCTGCACAGAGAACCGCTGTATTCTTTGGCTCCTGGCCAGTAGCATGTTGTATTCACAAGGCATAATGGTGCAAACCTGTTCTCATGCTATATTGTTATGGGGTGCCGCTCCAGAGAGTGCCGAAAGGAGGGACACATGGCAATACACTGGTAGGGAGTGGGGCTCCAGAGACTGGGCAAGGCAGAGGGACAGGCAGTAACACCCCAAAGGGGTGTGATGGTGCAAGAGGCCAAGCTTAGAGACTGTAGGCATCAGAGGGGCTGGCGGGCCCCTGGAGGGGGGATGCTTGAAGAGGCAGAACTCTAGGAGCAAGGGGTGCCCAGGGGAGTGGCAGTGCCCTTCAGAGTACATAAGGAGAGTTGTTGAGTATGGACGTATTAAATCTAGCCATTGTACTCATGCCTTTCAGTGGGTTTTGCTTAAGATCACAGTGGGTGCCGTCAACACACCAACCAGTCCTGCATATCTGACCTTAAACAGGGCTTTATCCCCAAGTTCCTAGGTGGCATGAGGCTGAAAACCTGAATTCTGGATCTCTCCTGCAAGCCCCCGCCCTGCTCTGATGGGGAGGAGCTATGCTGCTGAGCTGAAGACATACTTCCTCTCCAAGAGTGAGCTGTTATAATCACTGCACTGCCCACCCTTTCCTCCCGTGGCAAATGTGAAAACGCGATGGCAATCAGAGAACATGTCTGGGCAGCATCCTGCGCTCCTAGACCGCATCCAGGCTCAGTAGGGATGTGACAGGCTGAGAAAACCATCTGCTGTGTGGAGCATGGAATGTCAGAGAGCACTGGGGGATTAGCGCTCTCAGGTCTTCTCGGCCCAGACCTGTGCCCAGGATATGCCAGGGAACTGAATTACAGTCAGACAGGAAGATGGGAAAGTAGAGCTCTCTAGTATCCCTGTACACTGAGTACATCCAGGAGATACCAGGAGACTGATTGACTGCCAGTTGCAGGGTCTATTGTCTGGGCGAATGAGGGTTCATCTTTACTTTATCTCTAACCCATTCTCCTCCTTGTTCTAGCCACCTGCCAATGCCCATGTGATGCCCTCCTTCACCACCATCAACATCAACAACCTCATGCACTGGCCTCCTGAGGTAGAGGAGGAGGAGGAGTCGGGTGCCCCTTGCCTAGAAGGGAAGGAATGTGAGAGGTTTTTTTGCTGCATCGAGGACTGTCAGACAGGGACGTGGCGGGAGGGCCGCATCCGCATTCACATCTCCCGCCTGGACTCCTACTCCCGGGTTTTCTTCCCCACCGCCTTCCTGCTCTTCAACATCGTGTACTGGATCGCCTATCTCTATCTCTAGCTGTTCCCCAATCTGTGCTGAAATAAACCAGAGGCCAACAAGATTTGCAAAAAAGGAAAAAGGGAAACAGTGTCGCTTCTCATTTTAGTCATTCATTTTTTTTTGACACTTGCCCAACCTTAACCCCTTCCTCCCCTTCTGAGTAGAACCAGTTGGGGAAAAAATTCATGGCCAAACTCTTTGATGAAAACCAGGTTGTCAACACATGGGAAATTTTCTTGTGAAAATTTCTGGTTTTCTGCAAAAATACAAACCTGAATGTTTTTTCCATTTCCAGTGAAACCCCAATAATTTCACGGAAAGTGCTGATGAAAGTGAATTTTTTTTCATTTTTACAGGAAATCAAATAAATTTCTCGACCAACTCTACTCCTGAGTCAGCTTCTGTTGACATAAAGCCTGGTGAAGGGCCATGGAAAAGTCCACAAGGACTGGAGGTGGGGAAGGAGAAAATGGCTACATCCTCCCCTCTATCAGGAGCCAGTGTTGTTCAAAATGTGTATGGTACTTTCTAGAAAGGGTGAATGGCCATAGACCTGGGATGGACCAGTGCATCCCCCAGCAGCCTCTACCTGCAGGGTTGCTATGGGACTCTCACTGTAGCCTACAGCTGCCCCCTGCTGTAGCAGATGGTACCAAGACACAGCAGTAGGGACTTTCCCTGACACTGGTCAGTCTATGAAGCTATGCATTTGGAAAGTTTTAAATAAGTCTGTGAGGATCCATCTATCTACAAATACAACCCTATAAAGGGCCCAGTTACATCCTGGTTGTATTGTGTCATGTAGATGTATATTGCTTTCAGTTACAACACAGAATTCAGTGTTGTAACTGAAATCAATATATTTGAAAATGTAGAAAAACATCCAAAATATTTATAATAAATTTAAATTGATATTATGTTATTGTTCAGCAGTGAGATTAAAATTGTGATTAATTGCAACTGTTTTTTTAATATAATTAATTTGTTTTGTGTTAATTGCTTGCATTAACTGTGATTAGTTGACAGCCCTACCCCTAATATTGTTTTATTTGTAGTGTAGACAGGGTCTGACTTCTTTTAGTTCTGCTTCAGGGGACAAAGTGTGATCCCAGTTCTACTGCCCTCCATCAGTGGGTAGTATCTGACTCCACAAATCATCCTATTGAAACCAATGGGGCTTCTCATGGACTGAGGTATTACTCAACCTGAGTAAGGGTGGCAGAATCAGGCCCTGCAGAATTTAAAATAACAAACATGCAAGGTCCTTTTGGGGGCCCTGGAAGCTCAAACACATCTATTTTTAAATCTTTAGGATTCAGAAAGAAAATTTAAACTGGAAGATTTAGGAGAAAGCCATGGCTCCGCCTACTTTCTGACACTCCCCACCCCTTTTCTGGTGAGTGGCTCCCAGGACGGGGCGGAGCAACTCAATAACATCCGCAAGTGCCAGGTCTGCTATGTTGACTAGCCCTTAGCCAGGTCAAGCATGGGGAGGTAGGTGTTTCCTTGCTCACATACTGTCACAGAACTTGTGTGGCCATGTAACTTGGGGAGGGAAGCAATCTTTCCTCGGTGAGGATTGGGGAAATATGCCATTCAGTGCTAAGCAGGAAGAGTCTGCATCTGTAGCAGAAAAACACAGAGACGGATTCTCCACTGAAGTAAATTGTTGCTGCCCCATTTATACCAGCTGAGCAACTGTCCCACAATGCTGTTTGCTGAAAGTGACTTCCCATTCATATTTACTTACTGTGTAAATTAAAAAGAAATCTTTTATAAAGAGCATGTTTTAGAAATAACTGTCACTTTAAAGGCTTGTCCCAAGTAAAGAGACAACACCTGCAGGGAGTGTAGCTGGGAATGGCTGGTTTACCGGACACCTAATAGGGCCACGAGGGATATGTATTCTTAGAGAGCAAATTTGATCTGGTTTAAAGATGGATTTTGACACTGTTGAATGTGATCTGAATAATGATGTGTCATGTTTAATTAATTCATAAATATACCCTTACCTTGCTTCCAGGGGGACTCAACGAGAGCCTAATTAAGGCTACAATAGTACAACACTTGGCTAAGTATAACCTAATAGGGTCAAACCTGCACAGCTTCTGGAAGGGAAAATTATGCCTGTCTAACCAGTTAGGGTTCTTTGAAATGCTGAATAAATCAGGAGATAAAGGTTTCCCAGCAGACATAATTTACTCGGATTTTTCCAATGGCTTTTGACAAGATAGAGCAGAATTATTGAGGGTGGTACAAGGGGGGTTCTAATTAGAAGAAATTAATGTAGAAAAAGCTAGTCTAAGAGAAGGATAAAAATAGTTTCCTGACAACAAAGTCTGTTGGGCTGTGGAACTGTCTCCTGAGCGAAGGGGGGTGAAATCTCACTTGACATAGTAAAACCAGCAGTGTAGTCAAGGGCAAACTTGGGTAACCCGCATTTGCCCACTTTTCATTTGGGGAATATGGAGTTTAGGTTAGATTAGTTCACTCACTTCTCTTTTTTACCACTACACCGCTGAATAAAGCGAGATTGGACATGGCAACATAATATACTGTATGAATCAACTCTGTCCTGACAGATGGCTGAACTAGATAGGTGTTCTGCCATCACTAATTTCTATGATCCCCCAATAGGGTCTCTTTGAGGCTATTCCAGAAAATAAAGATTGCCATGGATTAAAAATTGCTTAAGTGACAGAAACATAGGAAAGGCCTGTTCTCAGAGGAGAATGAAGTGAGTGTGGGGGCACCACTGGTCTGTACTGGAAGAAGTATTACTTAATATATTCATCAAGTGGAGTAAGTGGGCAGCAGATAGTGAAATATGCCAGTGACACTAGCACCAGTAGAAACTCCAGGCAGGTTTAAACATGATGGAAGACAAAGGTAATGCACATCAGCAAAGACAGTGAAAACTCCTCAGATACAGCCCTGGGTTTGGAACACTTTTCTAAGGAAACTGACTTAGGAGGTTGTCATGGAAAACATGATTATCCAGTAAGCAGCAGCACTTAGCAAGATAGATGGTTGGGTATATTATAAAAGAGGATAGAATTCCCCCGCCCACGACCACCACCACCACACACACACACACACACACCTCCCCCTCTGCTAATATAACAATGGGCAAAATCAGTGCTGAGTGAGTAGGCAGAGGTGTCATGGGAATTTTATCTGTTTACACTTGGGTCCATGATGGTATATACTGATCTGGGGGCCGATCCTACAATGTGCCCAGAACCCTCAATTCCCATTCAGATCAATGAGAATGGGAGTTACTCCACATCTCAAAAGAGCTGCTCACTCAGCACTTGGTAGGATCCAGCCCTTGGAGAACTACGTTCAATTTGGGGCCAACTCAACTTGAGGATTATTATATTACACAGGAGGAGGGGAGAGGTCTAGGGAAGGGAAAAGATGGTTAGCACTTGGGCTGGGTAGGACTTGGATTTGATGAGATACTGCAAAAAAAGGGTAATCTGGCCTGGAAAGATGGAGCGTTTAGAGGGGGAAATGGAATTACAAGGACTGGAACACAAGAGATCAAAATCAAGCAGATTCCTAAGGGTAGGAGAAGGAGTTTCCTCTGGCTTTGATAAAATGTGTCCATCCCAATTATTACAATAAATAAACAAATGTATTCATTAATTAACATTTTACATTTCTATAGCACTTTTTATCCATAAATTTCAAAGTACTTTGCAAGGATGGGTAAGGATCAGTCTACCATTTTAAGATCAGGAAAACTGAGGCACAGAGTTTTTTTTAAAAAACTGACTTCCCTTGGGCCACAAAGCAAGTCCGTGGCAGAGCTAGGGGTAGAACCCTCCTCTACCTATAGTTCCCTTTCTTTCCCAGATTAAAGTAAAAATGGCAGCCTTAATTATGAATTCCTTGGTTTATATTACAACCAACAATGTACGGTGGTCTGGTTTTTGTTTTAAAATGGGATGGCTGCTGACTTTTTATGTCCTTGTATGTTGTCCATACAAGGTGAGCTGAGATGCTGACCAAACAACACACCAGACTAATGACTGTACTGAAGCCATGACACCAGCATTCATGTTCTATACATTTTCTTTGAAAAAGGCTCATTTGTCACTTCACTGACTCCCATTCCTGTCACCTCCCCCCACAAATATGCTGTATAATGGAACAGTTTGAGACTGTAAGCTCTTCAGGGCAGGGACTGACTCTTATATGTGTTTGTACAGCCCCTGGCACACTTAGGGTGACCAGACAGCAAATGTGAAAAATCGGGATGGGGGTGGAGGGTAATAGGAGCCTATATAAGAAAGAGACCCAAAAATTTGGACTGTCCCTATAAAATCAGGACATCTGGTCACCCTAAGCACACTGGGGCTGTGATCTTGGTTGGGGCTCTTGGGTGTTAACTGTAAATGTAAATAATAAACAGTATTAATAGCAGTCTGCATCCATGAAAGCTGTTCTCTGTCCTGCTACTGTGGATGGAAGGGAATGTTCAGCCAACAACGGGATCTGAATACAGCACAAATGAAACCCCTTCATCCGAGTGCTATCTTGTCCTATTTATACCACATGGATAAGCCAAATTTTATCACTAGAGTAGAACAACATTTTGCATATGAAATTTTTGCATGAAAAAGGTGGTGTCTTCAGAATTGAAATTTTCCCATGGGAAAATGTTAGTTTTGACCAAATTGTTTGATTTTCCAAGCAAAGCGAAAATTGTTTCAAATCAACATTTTTTGTTTCAAAATTGAACCAAAAATAATGAAAATCTTCCATGTGGACAATTCCGAGTCACAACTTCTCAGAATTTTTTCATTTCGTGAACATTTGATGTTTTGTTCCGATCTAGTATGCAAAGCAACTTTGACGTGTTGAAATTTTCCCTACAAGGAAAATTCCATTTCTCAAACAGCTGTATGAAAAGTGTCATATCAGGGGCTGTGCTTGGTAACTTCTAGAACAACAGGAGCCTACGGGAACGTTCCCAAAAAACACTGTTCACTACATTTAGATTGACCACTGTTGAGCATACTGAATACAGCACAGAACACTAATTGTACTTATAATTCATCACTTCATAAGAGAGGAATTCTCCAATCTCCCACTTGGTCTCCCAGCCACTCATCATCCGTCCCAGACTCCCAGTCCTGTACCTTGTATGACACTTTTTCCCATCCACTATCAGCCCCTCATTCCTTTACACACTTTTCTTTCTGCACCAACTTCCCACCTCTGCAAATAACACCCCAGTCTCCTACCTTCACTACAGCATCACTAGAAATGGCCACATTGGCCAGTTAGTCCACATCGTTGTCATACAGGAGAATCTTTCGTGTTTCTTACCTAGGGGATCTTCGATTCACAGAAGAAAAAAAGGCAAGGTTAAAATAAAGTTTGAAAAAAACGCCCCAATTTTAAGTCGACCCCAAACCTAAGGGATAAAACTCTGATGTAAGACTAGTGGGTATGTTTTTGCCCACAGCCTTGGGAGTGTCAGCTGACCAGCCAGAGAGTGGCACCATTACCCAGCTTTGCGTTGACTGTTCTCATGCCGTCACAGTGTGTAAAATGACCTGCTGTGTCTCCAACGAGATGTGGACATGCAGCTTTTGCTGTGTGATCCTAGGCCTCAATAATATAGCAGCCTGTGTTCCAAAACAGAACAGACTCCTATGAATGTGGAAAGAAAACCTCTTCCTCCATGTCTCTTTCATTATATTCACGCATGGGTTTTCTCACAGGCCTTGCTCAGCCTGGATGAAGCTGATAGCCTGGTGGTCGACTAGGGAAAAGCTGGCAAAGTTCCCAGCGAGAAGACTGCCAGGCAGTGACCCAAGGGGCACCAAAGTCAGTTGCTCACACCGGACTGCAGGAGAGAAAGGAGTAGAGAGAGGGGAAATATGCTGCTGTAATTAGTGATGCTGCTTGAGGTTTGCCATTCCAGATGTTGTTTATTAAACATCACAAAGGCATGTCAAGGGGATGACCAAGGAAAGAGAAAGTGGGGCATTGCTCTGATCACGTGCTGCAATCAACTAGGGCTTGTCCGGTCTTTCATTTTTTCCCCTCTTTAGTCATTTTTTCCCCTGGCTTTCTCCCTCCCCCGTGTTCGGGCTGCTGGGGGTTTTCTGAAATGTCACCATGGATTTCAGTCTCCTCTGGGACAACCATAGGAAATGCCTGCTTCCAAATGGTCAAGATCTGGAACAGCACGGCACTGGGACCCTCATCGTCACCATGGAAACCAGTAGGCCTTCAAAGCAGCCAGCAGGGTTTGAGCTATAAAGGCGTTGGGATTTTAATGGGATTTTTTTTTTTTTTTTAACCTTTCAAGAGCTGGGGGCGGAGTTATTATTTTTCATCTGAAGTGCAGTTCCAGTGAAGCAAGTGACTCTAATAATAATGACATTGTGGGATTCCAGACTGACGCACAATGATTCCCAATCAAATTTGCTCAGTGAAAATACAACTTTCCTAAATACACTCCATGCAAAATCAGGCCTGGGACCTTAGAGTCAAGCTGGGTTCTCTCTGCATCAACAACAAGGAAGATTCCACAGTCAGAATTTATTTAACAGGTCTGGAGTACTTGTGGCACCTTAGAGACTAACAAATTTATTAGAGCATAAGCTTTCGTGGGCTACAGCCCACTTCTTCGGATGCATATGAAGAAGTGGGCTGTAGCCCACGAAAGCTTATGCTCTAATAAGTTTTAACAGGTCTGTTGACGATGCAGAAGCTGAAAGAGACTCCGGCTCATTCTCCCTTCGCTTTGCTGGCTCTGCCAGGCTAACAGGATGGAACATACTCCTAGTCAATAAATGCCAGCTCACATAACTCTGGAAACACACAGAGGGCAGGCCTGCTGAGTAAGAAGGGGACGTTTTTACAGTCACTTTTCAGAGTAGAACCACACTTCAAGGATATTTCTTACCCAAGCATCAGATGAACTACTGCAGGTGACCTTGAAGTGACTGGGCTGGGATCGTGATGTGATATAAAATCAGATGCTCATGGTCTCTGTTCAGGGAGGCTTGCTCCTCAGTTCTGCATTTGTTTGGTGGACACCTTTCACCCTGGAGAATGCCTCTGCATCTCACAAATCATAGCAAAACACGAGGTCCTCACTACCATGTTATTTCTACTCTATTTAGGTTTTTATACCATGCCTATGTCACCTATGGCCCTCTTAAGGGCAACTCACTCAGGTCTGAGGCATCCAGCCATCCCCTTCCTCAGGGTGGGATCCTGCAATCCACTCCCTGCAGTCCGGGGACTTGGGCTGCAAAGCCCTGCAATCCACTGTGATTATCTCAGGTGGTCTGACATCAGTTCAGCACCTCTAGCCCTGTTCTCTTAGGGGCAATGAGAGGGTTAACCAGTGACCAGCCAGCAGGGTGACCAGATGTCCCGATTTTATAGGGACAGTCCCGATTTTTGGGTCTTTTTCTTATATAGGCTCCTATTACCCCCACCCCCATCCCAATTTTTCACATTTGCTGTCTGGTCACCCTACCAGCCAGCCTGCACAAAGCAAAGTACTGTATATTCAGAACAAAAGCATTACAGAGAACACATATCATAAAACAATGAACAGCTTATACACCAGACTGGCTTGCCAGGTGCTACCCATCTTCCACGTGGAGACCCTGGTAGGATTTTAAGTACAACTCTACCTCGATATAACACTGTCCTCGGGAGCCACCGAATTTGTGTTATATCGGGTTGCGTTATATCAGGGTAGATGTGTACTTCAGGCCCTCCTCAGCAGGGCCGGCTCCAGGCACCAGCCCAGCAAGCAGGTGCTTGGGGCGGCCAAGGGGAAGGGGCGGCACATCGAGCTGTTCGGCGGCAATTCGGCGGCGGGTCCCTCTCGGAGGGAAGCACCTGCCGCCGAATTCCCGCCGAAGAAGAAAGTGGCGCGGTGGAGCTGCTGCCGAAGTGCCGCCGATCGCAATTGCGATCGCGGCTTCTTTTTTTTCCCCGCCGCTTGGGGCGGCAAAAACCCTGGAGCCGGTCCTGCTCCTCAGAACCTGTCTCTCTTGGTCCCAGTCTCATGCCCATGCTTGGATTGAGGGTGAATAACCCTTCTCCCAGATCAGAGCTGTCTCTTCATGCCATTTTCTGTTCTTTCTTTGTCAGGCCTCTGAAACCAGGTCGAACCACTGTATCCTCGTTCCCTGGGGGAGGCACGGTGAAATTTCCAGACCACTTACCTGCATTAGGTATTTGCATTAATTACCCCCCAGCAACTTTGGTTCCTAGAGGAAACATTTTTAGCTCACCCTTTGAGCCAAGAATACAGACTAATGCCCAAAAAGATATGTTGATGCAATAGTATTTGAATATTCCATGTGTCCACAGCATCTGTCACATCTCACTATAATAGTCTTTGAATATTCCCTGCTTCCAAAGCATTGCATTTGTCCCAGCCTATTACCACCTCAGCCCACTAATCCATCTCTAAAGGACTTATTCAAACATTTCAGACCCTGAATAACTTCAGAGAGATGCCCTTTATACAATCAATCCAAATAAATGTTTTCTTCTTGCTGCCTAAATAAGCAATTTCTCCCTCTAGACTTCAATGGCTTGAAATCTAGAGTGGACAACACTCAATCATCAATCTGTGACAGGTGTAAAGTTCAACATCTAACAACCCCAGAGATCTCAAACCAGGAGGAGAAATTTTCTACTAGCTTTCATTTATACCAGCAGAGAGTTTGGCACAGGGACTTTATACTGCTGGAAAGAGAAGAGCTCCCAATGGCACACAGTACTTGCTTCTAGCCCTGAGAGATCCCAAGATATCAGATGTTAAAATCATGGCACTATGAATGGAAAAAGCTATGTGGAGTCATTTTTACAAGTTTCTAAAATGTATTCATTACGATCTCTCTCTCTCCTTCTGAGCCTTGCACAGCTGGATTTACCACCCTAAGGGAGTCTGGCTTTGCAAAGAAATGGATACAACATTTTATTGGTACTATTTTTTGTAACACTCTCTAAAACATTCTGTAAAACACATAGTATACAGACTTACCCACTCATAAGTCAGGCAGCCATTCCAGACTTGTGCCAGTAAAACATTTCTGTGATACCAGCCCATCAGCTCTCTTTCTCGGTCTCTCCATCAACAGAGAGATAAGTGATAAATTAATTGGATGTAGAGAGGATATAATCAATTGGCCCCAGAAACAGAGTACCTCTGGAATGAACTGCATCAATTGTTAAACTGTGCACCACTTCCTGGCACTTCAGGTCAGGACGCAGAAAATGTCATATGCGTCTGGAATAGTCAGGGGAGTAAACATGGATAGGACAGAATGGTCCAAGCTGAAACTTGGTGAGGACACCAGGAATAACACCTCTATTGACATGGGAAGTTTAATGACTATGGGTGGTCAGGACCTCAGTTTCCGGTGTTATTCAAAAGACAATGGGCCCAATTCTCACTTACTAGGCAGAGAAGCCCCAGGGCTGCTCTAATTGGTGCTTATGGCCCCGTGACCTCCGAGAAGCAGAGAACCATCTCAGCGCATTGCACTCCAGCCATGCCTCAATATACCGGTGATATGCTAGTGATTCAACCCCTACACCATGGGCTGGGAGAAGGATGGGCATAGAGCCCTGGCAACAACTCTACACCTCTCTGTATTCTCTGTGTTTCTACTCACTTTAAGGTTCCTTTGTGGTGCCAAAGCAGCATGATAAGTCTTGGAAAAACTGAAAATCAGGCCCAGTAACTCCAGCAGCACAGCTCACCGCAGCACCAGGCTGAGACATTTTTTCTTTTCTGACTCAGAGAAGGGTACCCTGGCTGAAATACCAGCACCTAGGCTCCATTGCCCAGTACTGAGCAAGTCCCTCAGGTGTCAGCACATCTCCTGAAGTCACAGTCCTAGCCAAGGCAGCGTTGACGAGTAGGGAATCTCAGATAGATGCAAACTTCCAGAGTGTGGGACTTCTCCAAGTTGCCATTCAAATGCCCAGCCAAGAGGTCTAAAGAAATTTTCATACCCCTTCTGGTTCAGAAATCATCCTGCTCACATATCACAGAGCTCACGGATTTCTCTAACCCCCATGTCTTTCTCTCTTAGTGACCCTGGGAAGGAAGTGGGGTCTCCCTTTCTTTTCTTCCACACGTGAAGTCACCACACCAGGTGTGGGATATCATCAAACGTCGGAGATACCACAAACAGGCTCTCAGCACAGCAGTAAGCATGGAATAGAGACTTTGGGCCAAATTCTGGACACTCATTTTACTGCTTAAAGGGGAACTGAGTTCTTTAGAAAATCTGGCCCCAAATACTGTCCATGCAGCTGAAGGGCAAAGGTCCTCACCTTGGGATGAGAAGAGACTTGGTCAGGTGAGCAGTCAGAAGAAGAGCTAGTAAAACGAACAAAATCCCACACAACTAAGTGTAAGCCCACACACATTTTTTGCAGTTTTTTATTCTCCCCTTCACCTCCCTTTTTTTCCCCAATAGAAAATCTCTTTTTTTCCACTTTTCCTCACTAGGAATGAACAGAGGCAGGCGTAAAACCAGGAGAAACAGTGAGATTTCCCCACTAAAACAAAATGAAACAGTTCAACATTTGGGGGAAATTTTCAACATTTTTTGTTTCTAAATGCTCATCTAAAACTAAAATATGTCGATGAAAAATGATAGAACCACAAAGCATTGGCCAGCTCCAGCCAGGAGATAGGAGACCTGCAACTGAGCAGATGGAGCTGGGATTCCAATCTATATTGGAGAATTGGTGTTACTGTGCCTGGCTGGTTGACAGCAGATTCTGAACACTGTGTAATACAAGGCACAGAGCAGTTGGAATAATAACCCTTCTCCTATTGCCATGATCTCACTACTCCTAGTCTTGTTCCCACTCATCAGAAGCCTGAGGTGGAAGATAGCGTCCCGTGCTGTATCAGTAACACGGCAATCCAGGCTTAGCTACAACCTCTGGCTGTGCAGGGAGGCCAGAGAGGGATGACAGCATGTGCAGAGATAGTGGGCCATCTCCAGTCCATCACCCAGCTGATTTCTGGCTCATCTGTTATGGGTCCCAGCAATGTTTTCTGCCACCAGCTCTTCCAAACGCATGAGATGAAACTCAGTGATTCCCCTCCAATTATTGTGCTTTTCTCAGTGTTTTTGTCACCGTGGGGTAAGCAGCTGACTCTAAGTCAGAGCCAACTAGGCACACAGAGGGAGGGATGCAGTGTATCTACTCTGACTGCGTGCAATGTACTGGCTCCTTTGTGTATGTGCTGCTCTCCTCTGCTGGGAGAAATATGTCAGACCTGATCCACAGCCACACAGCTAGGATCCAGATCCCAATCCAGATTTCAAACCCATGAAGTTCAGGGCTGGTAGAGCCTAGGATTTCGGTTCTGCCCAACATAAAGAATGGAGGCCTTTACACTATCCAAAACTGGATCCAGGTTCCGATTTCAAATAGGTTCTGATTTAGGGCTGGTTTAATCCACTTAAAATTGCCTCATCATCTAGTGGCCAATGGCCTGAAACAAGATGCAGACTCTGTGATATTATTAATTTGTGTTAATTACACTAATAATAATAATAACCCCATCCAGGAAAAACATCCCTGTTCAAGAAAGCACGTAAGCATTTCCTTAACTTGAAGTCCTAATAAAGTTGGAGACTTGGTTAACTGCTTTCCTGACTTAGGGTCTTAGATCAGACCAACCAACAAACTGTACGCAGACCTTTCCCTCACAGAAATGCAGCCAGTTCTGGGGTGGAAAGCAGCAGCCAAACACTGCTCAGCAGTCTGAGACAGAAAGAGAAGGAAACAGTCTCCACAAGAAGCTGCAGGAAGAATTTACAGAGCCAGAAAGTAACTATCCCGATTGGAACAGGTTCAGATGCTAGATCTAACAGTCCTACTCCTGAAAAAGAAAAAGAAAAGAAATGCTAAGCATTTTCTAAAATAAAATGTAAATGTTTCCTTATTTTAACAAGGGAGGAGAGCAGCAGTTGCATCACCAATTTATTATAACTGTAGTATCTATCAGCTCCAAGATCGGTGCTCCTTTGTGCTAGGAACCTCTAATGAAACAACAATTCTTGCCCCAAAATATTTACAGTCTAAGAATGTCCGAGAGAAAACAAGTGGATGCAGCAAAGAGATGGGGGAGCACAAGGAAACAGTCAGACTGTTATGATTAGCGTAATATTGGCACAGCTAAGTACACATACATTCAACTAAAAGGAAAACAGCATGAGGGGTGCACAGCAGAGAACACAATATCAATTACTTTGCCAAAGCCTCATACTCCCAAATAACAAGGACATTATTATTGATTTCTTTCTACTCTACCACGTAGGTGAAATCTTGCACTTCCGGCAGCCTGAGAGGAGAATCGGGCCTTTTATCTTTACTAGCTGGACATGGTCACTGAGGGTATGTCTACACTACGAGAGTAGTTCGATTTTACTTAAATCGAATATGTGGAATCGATATTACAAAGTCGAACGTGTGTATCCACACTAAGGACAGTAATTCGACTTTGTGAGTCCACACTAACGGGGCAAGCGTCGACATTGGAAGCGGTGCACTGTGGGCAGCTATCCCACAGTTCCCGCAGTCCCCGCTGCCCATTGGAATTCTGGGTCGAGCCCCCAATGCCTGCTGGGGGGAAAAATGTGTCGAGGGTGGTTTTGGGTAACTGTCGTCATCCAACCGTCACTCCCGCCCTCCCTCCCTGAAAGCGCCGGCGGGCAATCATTTCATTTCGCGCGCTTTTCTGGTGAGTGACAGCGCGGACAGTGACAGCACTGCGAGCATGGAGCCCGCTGCGACCATCGCTGCAGTTATGGCCGTTGTCAACACCTCGCACCTTATCATCCACCTTTGCCAGAGGCAGATGCTGAGAAATCGGGCGAGGAGGCTACGGCAGCGCGGTGAGGACCTGAAGTCTGAGAGTGGCACAGACTTGTCACAAAGCACGGGACCCCGCGCTGAGGACATCATGGTGGCAATGGGTCATGTTGATGCTATGGAACGGCGATTCTGGGCCCGGGAAACAAGCACGGACTGGTGGGACTGCATAGTGCTGCAGGTCTGGGATGAATCACAGTGGCTGCGAAACTTTCGCATGAGGAAGGGGACTTTCCTGGAACTTTGTGAGTTGCTGTCCCCTGCCCTGAAGCGCAAGGACACCCAGATGCGAGCAGCCCTGAGTGTCCAGAAGCGAGTAGCCATAGCCCTCTGGAAGCTTGCAGCGCCAGACAGCCACCGGTCAGTCACGAACCACTTTGGCGTGGGCAAATCTACCAGTGGGGTTGTTGTGATGCAAGTAGCCAACGCAATCGTTGAGGTACTGCTGTCAAAGGTAGTGACCCTGGGAAACGTGGAGGTCATCATAGATGGCTTCACCGCGATGGGATTCCCAAACTGCGGTGGGGCTATAGATGGAACTCACATCCCTATCCTGGGACCGGACCACCAGGCCAGCCAGTACGTTAACTGAAAGGGCTACTTTTCAATGGTGCTGCAAGCACTGGTGGACCATAGGGGACGTTTTACAAACATCAACGTCGGATGGCCGGGCAAGGTTCATGACGCTCGTGTTTTCAGGAACTCTGGTCTGTTTAGACGGCTGCAGGAAGGTATTTACTTCCCGGACCACAAAATAACTGTTGGGGATGTGGAGATGCCTATAGTGATCCTCGGGGACCCAGCCTACCCGCTACTGCCCTGGCTCATGAAGCCCTATACAGGCGCCCTGGACAGTGGAAAAAGAACTCTTCAACTACCGGCTGAGCAAGTGCAGAATGGTGGTGGAGTGTGCTTTTGGACGTCTCAAGGGGAGATGGAGAAGCTTACTGACTCGCTCTGATCTCAGCGAAACCAATATCCCCATTGTTATTGCAGCTTGCTGTGTGCTCCACAATCTCTGTGAGAGCAAGGAGGAGACTTTTATGGCGGGGTAGGAGGTTGAGGCAAATAGCCTGGCTGCTGATTACGCCCAGCCAGACAGCCGTGCGATTAGAAGAGCACAGCAGGACGCGCTGTGCATCCGGGAGGCTTTGAAAGCTAGGTTCCTGAGTGAGCAGGGTAACCTGTGACTATGAAGTTTGTTTACAGAGAAGCTGAACCTGCCCCCGTTTCTTTACCCAGTGAATGTTCACTATCCTCTCCAGTCACATACCCCGTTCACCCTGTTCCCCCCCTTCCAACACACGTTTAAAAATAAAATCACTGGAAATTTGTTAATGAACACAATTTTCTTTATTACTGTTTTCGCGGTGTTGAAACTGGGATGCAGACTGTGGTGGGGAGCGGGTGTAGTGTAGTGATGCAAAGGACGCTTCTAAACTCCTGCTCCTAGAGTGGTCCGCACTGGTGGACTGGTTGTTTCAACGGAGCCTGCCACCCCTCCTGTTCGGGACTCTGTGTGTGGGGGCTATGTGACTTTGTGCCAGGGGGAGGACGGTTACAGATCCCCTGCTTCGTGGCTCTGTGATCCAGGATAAGGACCGCTGCATAAGATCTCTAACCGCCCTCCCCCGTCACAAAGTCACATAGCCCCCCCCCCCCCCACAGAGAACATGAAAATCACCTCCAAGACTGACCAGGGTAACTAGTGACTGCAATGTGTGTGTGCCCTGCTGCTGAACCTGCCCCCGCGTCTGTACCCTGGTAAAGGTGACTGTCCTGTCCAATTACCAACCCTCTTCCCCCCCTTCAAACAGACTCTCCTCTAAAAGAACATGATGGAAACAGTAATTAACAGAAACGTATTTTTTATTAGCAACTACACATGAAACTGGGGGATGAAACTGGGACGGGGGCTTGGGTGAGGTGGGAAGGAAAGGACTTACCAAATTTTGGGGAATGACAGCCTTCTGCTACTTGAGCAGTCTGCAGGGGTGGAGTGAGAGTTTTTACGGACTCTGCCGCCCCTCCTTCTTGTGACTTTGGGTGAGGGGGGTATGGGACTTTGTGGCGGGGGAGGGCGATTACAGATAGACTGCGGCGGGGCTCTGTCCTCCTGCCTCCGGTCCTGCAGAACATCCACAAGGCGCCGGAGCGTGTCCGTTTGCTCCCTCATTAGTCCAAGCAGCATTTGAGTCGCCTGCTGGTCTTCCTGCCGCCACCTCTCCTCCCGTTCAATGTGTGATCGATGGATTTGGGACAAGTTCTCCCTCCACTGGGTCTGCTGGGCTGCCTGGGCTCGGGAGCAGCCCATAAGTTCCGAGAACATGTCGTCCCGTGTCCTCTTCTTTCTACGCCTAATCTGCGCTAGCCTCTGGGAGTGTGATGCCAGGGTAGGTCGGGAGACAGTCGCAGCTGTGGGATGGGGAAAAGGGAGTGAATTCCTCAGAAAGATAAATTTTGTTGGGAACAAAGAACATAGTCTTTCTCTTTGAACAAGACCATGCACAGCACCTATCACATGCGCACTCAGGACAAGGTCGAATTTTCGGCCTTCGCTTTCAGTGCCTGGGGTCTTGCAGTGCAGATCACACAAGCGGGGCAGGACAGCGGAATTTTGATAGCAGGCTGACATGGTAAGCCGTAGACTTGTGGCTGCTTAAAACTTTAATAATAGCACTGGCCTCCTTTCACGTTCAAAGTAATGCTCCTAGCGTTGGCCAGTTCCTGCTGCCAGCAATCCGGCAAGCATGAACTCTGCCCCTGTCCCACCCCCTCGCGGCTGTCCCAGGGAAAGATCCCTGTATGCCGCCCCTCTCCCGCCTCCACCGCGTGGCTGTAAACTGCCGGTTACAGTTCTGTAAAGGAACAGGCAAGCAGTCCCAATACTAACATTCCCCTACCTAATTCAAAGCAGGTCACCATGAGCGACATCACTCTGATGAGGATTTCAGAGACCGAGAAAGAAAGGATGCTTCGGGAAAGCCTGCAAAGACCAGGGCTGTATGCTGCCATGCTCTGCAAGGCAATGATCCCCGAGTACTTGCTTATCTCCTGGCGCGGAAACATTTCGTACTACGGAGGACACAATAAGGCCGCTCTCCCAAGGAACCTCATGCAAAGGCTTTCCAATTACCTCCAGGAGAGCTTCATGGAGATGTCCCATGAGGATTTCAGCTCTATCCCCGGACATATAGACCGGATTTTACTGTAGCTGCACTGGCAAGGACTAAACAGTAGAGCGCCTAGGGCAAACCAATCATGATAATCCGGACATTGTTAGATTTTTTTGCAGTAGTTGCACTGCCAAGGACTGAAACGTTAAGCACCTAGGGCAAACTAATCATGCAAAACCCATTGTTAATATTGTTAATATTCCTGTTCTGTTCAAAATAAATGTTTACATGTTTAAAACACTTTCCGACTGATCCTTCCCCTGATTCTGGGTCCGGGTTAACGCCTGGGGACGGTTGGTAGGGGATCTCTGTAAGGGTGATGAAGAGATCCTGGCTGTCGGGGAAATCAGCGTTGTAAGCGCTGTCGACTGCCTCGTCCTCCTCATCTCCTTCCTCATCTTCCCTGTCCGCTAACATCTCCGAGGAACCGGCCGTCGACAATATCCCATCCTCAGAGTCCACGGTCAGTGGTGGGGTAGTGGTGGCGGCCGCACCTAGGATGGAATACAGTGCCTCGTAGAAACGGGATGTCTGGGGCTGGGATCCGGAGCGTCCGTTTGCCTCTTTGGTCTTCTGGTAGCCTTGTCTCAGCTCCTTGATTTTCACGCGGCACTGCGTTGCATCCCGGCTGTATCCTCTCTCTGCCATGGCTTTAGAGATCTTCTCGTAGATCTTTGCATTCCGTCTTTTCGATCGCAGCTCGGAAAGCACGGACTCATCGCCCCACACAGCGATCAGATCCAAGACTTCCCGATCAGTCCATGCTGGGGCCCTCTTTCTATTCTGAGATTGCACGGCCATCTCTGCTGGAGAGCTCTGCATCGTTGCCAGTGCTGCTGAGCTAGCCACGATGTCCAAACAGGAAATGAGATTCAAACTGGCCAGACAGGAAAAGGAATTCAAATTTTCCCGGGGCTTTTCCTGTGTGGCTGGTCAGAGCATCCGAGCTCGGACTGCTGTCCAGAGCGTCAACAGAGTGGTGCACTGTGGGATAGCTCCCGGAGCTATTACCGTCGATTTCCATCCACACCTAGCCTAATTCGACATGGCCATGTTGAATTTAGCGCTACTCCCCTCGTTGGGGAGGAGTAGAGAAGTCGAATTTATGAGACCTCTATGTCGAACTAAATAGCTTCGTTGTGTGGACGGGTGCAGAGTTAATTCGATGTAACGCTGCTAAATTCGACATAAACTCCTAGTGTAGACCAGGCCTGAGGGTATGTATACACTGCAATTAAAAACCCGTGGCTGGCCCATTCCAGCTGACTCAGGGTCGGGTTATGAGGCTGTTTAACTGCAGTGTAGATATCCGGGCTCTGCAAGGTGGGAGGGTCCCAGAGCTCGGGCTGCAGCCCCAGCCAGAACATCTACACCACAATTATACAGGCCCTAGAGGTCAACATGGGCCAGATGCAGGTATTTAATTGCACTGTAGACGATATCCCTAAGGGTATGTCTGCACTGCAGTCCGGGGAGGGAGGTGATTGCAGCACATATAGACACATACAGATCATAGTTTTGATCTACCTAGCTCAGATACCACAGCACTATAGGCTTCATTGCAGGCTATACAAGCCCGCTTGGGATGCTGGGTAATTACCCAAGAGGGTAGTTCGTGCTGTCATGGCATCATTGCTATGGGTACCTGAGCTAGCTAGATTAAAGCCAGCTCGGGGGTGTCTCCATCTGCTGCAGTCGCACATCTGACTGCAGTGTAGTCACACCTCTGACTGCAGCGTAGACGTATCCGAAAGGCCTGCAACACAAAGAACCGCGCTGATTTCTTTGGCTAATGGCCGAGTTTGAAGAATTAATTTCTTTGCCCTTAAAATAAGTTTTCCTTGATCCTTGTTAATATTCACAACAGAATCCAAATATACTGGGATGCTGGAGGAAAATTAAGTTCAGTATCCTATGTGGCCTTTGGAAAGCTTGGCATTTCTACAGCGTTTAGGAAGTGAATTTAGACTCCGCATCCCTGGGGTTTGCACACTGAAAAAAATGTAGCTAGTGGCGAGAGTCCCATGTTTAGCCTCAGCTCATCCAGGTCCTAACATGCTTTGGTCAGTGAGCATAGAGGACGCCTTCTGTCTCCAAAGGTACTTTAGAAATTGGCTTAGACACAATGGTGTCTAAACGCAGTCTCTAAACACAGCCCCCAGATCTGTGTAGATAAGGCTGCACTCTCCTAATTACGCTGGCAGAGAATGTTCGCATGTCACAGCAGATATGGGTATAACCTAGGTCTCAGCTCTGCTTATTGATTCCCTCAGCTAGCATGTGTGCTTATACAATCCTCAGCACATGAATCAAAGCCCAGCAGATTCTCTTCGGCTGGATTAATTTTAACCTCAGGTCCATAGTTGATTTATTTATGTCCTTATAAATTTTATTCCACAATGTTTTGTCAAATGTGGTAATTAAAGTCCCTGCTCCGTGAATTGTTTTGTTCATTCAGCTGATGGCAAGAGACCACAGTCCCATTATGCTTCCCCACCCACCGACCCCCTGGCACTCCCAAAAAGTACCACTGTGTTTTCAATGTCCACAACCTCTGTTTCACAGCTCCCTCCGTCCACCCCTTCATCATAGGGCATTGGTCTGCATGGACTCCAAAGAAGAGCTTATCCCCGCCGGTACTGAACCACCAACACCCCTTCCTGCTTCATTCATCCTTGCAGGTCTCCTAAGCAAGTGTTGATCAGATCCAATCATACTGAGCTTGTGAGGCCTGATAGGATCACACTTCATATATGGTCGCGATGGCCCCCCACTCTGCTAGCTAAAGCAGTAGACACATCTGACTTGGGAGCACATGGATATGAATTCTGTGCAAGGTCTATAGAGAAAATTGGGGCCTTGGTACATCTGTAGCCCTGGATTGTTACAAAGGGTAAAAGAGACCCATCATTTTATTTAGTCTTGGTGTGGGGTGTGAGGAGATCCCCGGCTAACATGACCAAGGTCTTTTATTTGCATGTGTAACAATAAAATGATTTCCCAGAAGAGCAAAGAAACTAGACATTTCCAGTAAGCTACAAGCCCTGAAAGCTGTTTAAAAGTTTCCCTATACATCTCCCTGATGCCTCCAGCCTGCAAAGGCAAATAAAGCGCTTAGAGTTCCAGTCACAGCACTCCGGAAAAGGAATTCCGAGCCCTCGGCATGTCATTAGAGTTAGCCTCCCTCTGTTCTGAGGCTCATTAAATCCAGCCTGCCATCAGCTTGCAAACTGGAAAGCTCTATTCAGAGATGTGCAGTAACCTAGGCAAGAGTGAGAATGTCTAACCCCCCTCCACAACTCCCCACCAAGCCTTTTTCTGCCCACTGACAAGCTCTTGCACAAATAGCATTCTCCTGCTGATCTGATGGGCTCTTCTCCAATGGAGGACACCGAGACGTGTCTGAAACACTGAGCTAACAGCAACGCAGGGTGTTGTACATGATGTTTTTCAAAGGCCAGAGCAGCGGGGTGAGACAATGGTGGTGAATAGGGCATGATGAGTTTCACTCTCAAAGCTCAAGGAGAACGACAAGCACTCCAGCAATCTTCCTAAGGGAAATGAGCCAGGTTCTGCGAGACCAATAGGGAGCAGACGTTTATACAGTTGAGGTTATGGGAAGTCAGAGGAAGAACGTACAAAGTTTAGACGGTAAAAGTGGTTGCTGAACTAAAATTAAGTACAGGGAAAAATCTGTCTGGTCAATCCAACTCTGGGTCTGTTAAAGTGGTGGGGGAAGGCAGAGCTGGGAAAAGCCAACGCTGCAGTTAAGATCCTACCATCTCAAAATGTATCAGCACTGAAGCAATCCCTCTGGGGGACAGATTCTGGAGCAAATTCAATCCTGTCCTGAGAAGGCCACGGTCTTGGCAGGTTGCTTAAAGTAGACCCTGTGAGGATAAACCACAGAGGCCCATTTTCAGGGATCTAGAGCATCTATTGACCATGCCCCACCTTATGTTTCCTAATCTCCAGCCTTTTCAGCAGATGCTGGCAGCTGTGGTCTCAGTGGGGTGCTTCTCCTGTTACAGAGAGATGGTTGTAAGCCTGGAGCAAATTGTTCCACAGGCTATTAGTCTGAAAGCCTGTAAACCCCAATGGAGAGGTTTGGCAAGTATACAGGAATGTGAGAGGTTCACAAGATATTTGCAGGGTCTTGATCATTTCACCCTTCTGACAGATCACCAGCCATTCTCTAATGACAGTAAAGTCCAGGGAAAGAGACCTTACAGGCTAGAGATTGCTCATGCCTTTGATGAAATTAAACCCTATTATGGAATAGGCAGCAGGGAAGTCTCTACCAGTGTCTGACTTCTTAGCAAGAAGCCCTAGAATTGCATCTACACTGCAGGTTTTGGTGACACAGAAAGTAACCTATGTCAGCTAAGGGGCACTTTCTTATAAGCCTTAATCTCCCTACGGCTCCATTCCCCCACCTTTTGGTTCTTTATCCTGTGATCTTTTTGGGGTGGTTACTGTCTCTTGTCTGGTCTACAGCTAAAATTTAGGCCAACCTAGTTACATCACTCAGGGATGTGAAAATTTTCACGCTATAAGCACCATGGTTAGGTGGATCTAATCTCCAGTGTGGAGGCAGCTAGGTTGACAGAAGGATTTTTCCGTCAGCCTAACTACCCCCTTTCGGAGACGTATGATGCTCTACACTACAGCAGCATAGCTGCAGCACTGCAGCTGTGCCACTATAGCAGTGGTAGTTAGACATATCCTAAGTGTATGTACAGCACCTAGGCCAATGAGACCCTGACCTTGTCTGGGACCATTAGATACTACTGGCATACAGCCAGAATCCCCCTGTATGCCTTAGCACTGGAGGGGTTACACGCCAACAGCTGCTCACCCCATTGACTCTGCTGCATGGTGGAGAGGGATTGTTATATTTTACAATTTATTTTAGTCATTGCTGTAGAATGTAATCTAAGCACATGCAACAGCTCAGGGAGAATCGGAAGAGGATTAGACATTTGTATGAATAAGAATAGGTTCTGCAGTTAGTCTAGCTGGAATGAAATATAATAAGGAACTCAATCCTCATGCTTCAGGGCATAAACTGATCCCTAGAGAGGTGCCAGGAAGAAATTACTCCTCCTAGCATTGTATTCTACAGTCAGTTGCATGGTGGGGGGTTAAAGATAAAGCACCCCTTATTTGCTAATATTGGAGACACGAACCTGAACTGGATGGACCATTGGCCTGCTCTAGTGCTGTGTGGGGCTGTAGGCTAGGAATTTTTAAAAGAGGCCAAGAGAGTTAAGTGCTCACTTTTTGTACCTAACTCCCTTGGGTTCCTTTGCAAATCCCAGCTGTAATTGCTATGGGCCTGATCCAAAATGCATTAAGGTCAGTGGGTGTCTTTCCATTTAGTTCAATGGGCTCTGGACAACACCCTATAACATTTTGCTTTTTAAACTGTCAGCCCCGTTTATGCAGACCCTAAGCTTCTACCACCACCCCATGCAACCTGAGCTCTGTCATTAAGCAATATTAATAACTCTAGCCCCAGCTGATTAATAAACTGGCTTTGGGCTGCTGATCTCCTTGGACCATTAAACCCAACCCCAGCCAGCAGGCTATTAATCCCCAGGCTAGCGATCCCAGGCAAGGTCATTATTATCACCATCAATCCTTTTAGATTCTCCATCAGCAGCAAAAAGGGGAGGAAACCATTTGCATTTGTCACACAGCACCATCTGTTCCCTGATGTTAAAAAATGGCTACTGAATTCTATAGCAACTGCCCTCAATGCTCGAGCTTAGCATTTCTGTCGAGTCCAGGCTATCATCGTGCTGCATGGATGATCCACAAAGATCATGCTGCTATTGCCTGAGATAGATCTAGAGTATTCACAATGCCGATAGCCGTTGCTGGGATATACATCCTTTGGCTAGGAATGGAATTTATTGTAACAGATGATTTAGGTGATGATACCTGGGTTGGCAGTTTCAAACACAGATGCAGCAGAGGAACAGAATTACCCTAACACCTCTAAAAGTGGCTCCTCTGAGACTCTTGAGCTAGCCAACTCATTTCCTCCTTTTCTTGTCCTCATCCAAATATTCTTTATTTACCCATCGGTAATCAAAAACCTGGGATCAGCCTTAATGAAGCCAGTGGAAATTGACATTTCTCATAGCCTGGCCTTAGCCTAACATTAATTCAACCCTCACCCTACGTTATTAGACATTTCCATTCTTTTTCAAGCTATTTTTAAACTTGTGTCATCTCCATCTCTTTAGTGTCAGACATTGAATACAAACATCAGGGGCAGAGCTCAGGGCTGTGTCAAACCCCAAGCCCTGTAATATTCAAAGCTTATTCTGGGTTTGAACATAGGACCCAAGCCAGCGAAATCCTAAGGAAATTTGTTTCCAGCCCAACTGACTTCTCATTAAAAATGCAAAGGGAAACATTTTTGCTGCCTCTAACTAGTCACAGACTTTTCTTTCCAGAGTTTCATGGTCTAATTTGGTTTTGAGGCAAAACTTAATGTGCTATTTAGCCATATTAGAAAGGAAAATTAATTGAATCTTCTCCTTTGTAACCTGGGTTCATACTACCCCAAAACACTACAAAAACAAAAAAACGGATCCATGGCAGCAAGTGACAGAACCTAGGTCAACTGACTCAGGCTTGGTGGGGGCTAAAAACAGCAGTTTAAGCATTTCCCTCAGACTGGAGCCCAGACTCTGAGACCCACACACCCCTCCCCTGCCAGGTTCCAAGCCCTGAGCAGGAACATCTACGCCGCTGCCCCAAAGCACAAACCCCACACGCCCAAGTCAGCTGACCCAGGATCTGAGACTCGCTGCCACAGGGTATTGCAGGGTTTAGTTTTTTCAGCATAGACATATGCTTAGTGCCTCTTCCTGGGTGGTCTTGAGCAGCTAATGACTCTGGTGGGAGCAGTGAGTACTTGTTGCCTCTAAGGATCAGGCTATTCAAGTGAAACCCCAGGGGTGCAAAAGCATGCCAACTGAAAGGGAAAAAAGTGAGTTGAAATCCATTATGTGACCCCAGCTTTGCACAACTCTAATCAGCACCCCTGCATATTGCCATGCAGCTAGCAGCCAGCCAGAGAAGTGGACTTCTTTTAGCAAGAGAAGAGAGGATTGTTTCCCTACTCTCCCAAAGTCACTGTGGGAGAGTGTCCCCTCTCTGTGTGACTTTGAGACAGTCATTTAATCTGTGTGCCTTGGTTTCCCCATCTGTAAACTGGTGATGGCAATAATACTTTGTTTACATTATAGGCTCTTTGGGGCTGGAAGTGTCTCCTATTACGTGCCCACACACTAACTAGCGTAACGGGGCCCTGAGCTATGGTGAGGCTTCCAGAGGTTATTGGACTGTGCCTACAGCTGCAATGCTCAGAGCTGAAAAAGTTAACAGGTTTCAATAATGCCTGGACTCCAGCAGGACACACAGTGCTCAGGCAGCACTGGTGTGCTCCAAGGCTACAACAGCCACTCACAATAAAAAACCCTCTAGCCTCAACACTCCTGTCATAACTATAAAGGGAAGGGTAACAGCTCTCCTGTGTACAGTACTAAAATCCCTCCTGGTCAGAGACTCCAAAATCCTTTTACCTGTAAAGGGTTAAGAAGCTCGGGTAACCTGGCTGACACCTGACCCAAAGGACCAATAAGGGGACAAGATACTTTCAAATCTTGGGGGCGGGAAAGGCTTTTGTGTGTGCTCGTTGTTTGAAGGGGTTGTTCGCTCTTGGGACTGAGAGGGACCAGACATCAATCCAGGTTCTCCCCATCTTTCTAAACAAGTCTCTCTTATTTCAAAATTGTAAGTAAAAGCCAGGCAAGGCGTCTTAGATTTACTTGTTTTCTCAACTTGTAAATGTACCTTTTACTAGAGTGTTTATCTTTGTTTGCTGTACTTTGAACCTAAGACAGAGGGGGGTCCTCTGAGCTCTTTAAGTTTGATTACCCTGTAAAGTTATTTTCCATACTGATTTTACAGAGATGATTTTTACCTTTTTCTTTAATTAAAAGCCTTCTTTTTAAGAACCTGATTGATTTCTCCTTGTTTTAAGATCCAAGGGGGTTTGGATCTGTATTCACCAGGAGTTGGTGAAAGGAAGGAGGGGGGAAGGGTCAAATTCTCCTTGTTTTAAGATCCAAGGGGGTTTGGATCTGTATTCACCAGGAGTTGGTGAAAGGAAGGAGGGGGGAAGGGTCAAATTCTCCTTGTTTTAAGATCCAAGGGGGTTTGGATCTGTATTCACCAGGGAATTGGTGAGAGGTTTCTAAAAACTTCCCAGGGTAGGGAATGGTGGCAGCGGACCAGAACTAAGCTGGTAGTTAAGCTTAGAAGTCCTCATGCAGGCCCCTACATTTGTACCCTAAAGTTCAAAGTGGGGATACAGCCTTGACAACTCCCATCTTGCTTTCAAGTTATTTATGTCGAGTGCAGAGACAGGCTCTTCTGCTCAAATCTTCCCAGGATTGCGTAAACCTTTACTCACCCCAGCTGCCAGGGAGCCTTGTTTGTTGGTGGGCGTTTTTAATAACTGCTGTAGTGTTATAATTAGCCTGTGGACTGGGTAGTCTCCGAGGCAAGTGGTGGAAGCCCCATGCTGCTCGAGTCATTTAACATTCAGCTGAAGAAAACACTGCAGGGTATTCTGTAGGGAGCTCTCCTTGGGGGAGGGAGTGGTTATAGCTGCCTAAGAGGGTGTTTCTGCCCTTCTCCAGTCTATAACGTTAATTATAGTTATTAATTATTTAGGAGGCTATAATAATAATTATCCCTAAATGGTAATTGCATGCCTATATATAGCCCCAACGGATCCCACAGCGCTGCACAAATTTTCCCTGGTGGCCTCATCCCCTCTCAGTCTCAGCACATTGTTGGGCCCTTTGCAAGCCCAGGCCCAGACACAGGATGGTACCATGGCAGTGTCCCACACCTGCAGCAATGGGCAGAGGTATGTCCCGCGCAGAGCTCACAGAGTCTGGCATGCCTACAGCAGCACTCGCAGGGAGTACAGGCAGCTGAGATTCTTATGGCATTTTGGAGGTGCACTGTTCACTCCCCAGAGCAGTCTGCATGGAACTAGCGAGCAGCTAGCAGCGAGCAGCGGTCGGCAAACAGGGCGGCTAACAGGGGAGTTTAAGTGGGAGTGAGTCTCATTGGAGGAGAAGGTATCTGTACTTGCGTCTGGCTTTGTAGTGCTTGTATGTGTAGAGGCCTGTAGGGGCAGTGTGCTGAGCCCCGAGCCCTGATTGGGGGCGGAGCTTGGCTGATTAGGGGACCTATAAAAGAGGCCTCCCAGCCAAGCAGCGAGCAGCGGTCGGCAAACAGGGGAGTTTAAGTGGGAGTTTACAGGTGGAAGGGGAGGCAGGAGGGCGCGGTGGTCGGTGTGCTTTGTTCCCTCAGAGGCTGCAGGCAGAGACCATGGCAGCCATGAGCCAGGCAGCAGGGGACACAATGCAAATGAAAGCATGTAGCAGCTGCGGTATGTATATAGTCCTAGCAGGTGCACCTGATCAGAGGTATGTCTGTATGAAATGCCGCCTACTTGCCCTGTTAGAGGAAAAGGTTCGGGGGTTGGAGATGCAGGTAGAGACCCTGGTAGAGTTTAGAAGGGGGTTTGAGCAGCTAATGGAGCAAAGGCAAGGGGTGACTGAAGGGGAATGCTCGGGGGTGCAGGTGGAAGCGGGGGCTATGGTCTGTGAGGGGGGAATGTCGGGGGGAGAACAAGAGCAGTGGAAGCATGTGACCGTGAGAAGCAGGCCAAGGAAAAGGAGGGCTAGTGAGGGGGAAATAGAACTCAGGAACAGGTTTGGGTGTTTGGCTAATGAGGAGGGGACGCAGCAGGTGGTAACTGATGGTGGGAGGCAGAGGAAGAAAAGAAGGGCAGCTAGTCCAATAGACAGGGGGGAGGAGTTGATGGAGACGGCATCAATACTCGGCCCCGGGAGGATACAGGATGGCAATAGGGGGACTATAAGGGAAAATGGAGACAGACAGGAGTTACGGCCGCAGGGAACAGGGGATAGATTGGTAGATTGCGCTGCCCCTAGGCAAAGGCAGGTTTATGTGATTGGGGACTCCTTACTGAGGAGGTTAGACAGGCCTGTGACCAGGGCGGACCCAGAAAACAGAAGGGTGTGCTGTCTGCCGGGCGCTAAGATACGGGATGTGGACCTGCGGTTGAAAAGGATCCTAAAAGGAGCAGGTAAGAACCCCTTGATCGTCCTTCACGTAGGAACGAATGACACGGCTAGGTTCTCGCTAGAGAGAATCAAGGTAGATTATGCCAGGCTGGGGAAGACGCTAAAGGAAGTTGAGGCTCAGATTATCTTCAGTGGGATTCTGCCTGTTCCTAGAGAAGGACAGCAAAGGGCAGACAGAATTGTGAGGATAAATAGCTGGCTGAGGGAGTGGTGCTATAAGGAGGGCTTTGGGATGTATGGCCACTGGGAGGCTTTCGGGGACAGACAGCTGTTCTCGCGGGATGGACTTCACCTGAGTAGGGAAGGAAATAGACTTCTGGGAGGGAGGCTGGCTCATCTCATCAAAAGGGCTTTAAACTAGGAACTTGGGGGAGACGGTTGGGAGATGTCCAGTTAATCTCCACGCCAGATTCCAACACTGAAAAAGAGGGCAAAGAGATAAGCACAGATATAGATAGGGGTAGGGAATTGGACATTAGAAGGAGGGGGCGGATGGACACTACGGGGTCCGTACCAAAGTGCATAACTAATGGGAGAAAGGATAGACAGCATACGGTAAGATGTTTATACACCAATGCGAGAAGCCTAGGTAACAAAATGGAGGAATTGGAGCTCCTGGTCCAAGAAATGAAACCTGATATCATAGGAATAACCGAATCATGGTGGAACTGTAGTCATGACTGGAGTACAGGTATCGAAGGGTATGTGCTGTTTAGGAATGACCGGAAAAAAGGTAAAGGTGGGGGTGTGGCACTGTATGTGAATAATGAGCTAAAATGTAAAGAAATAATAAGTGATGGAATGGATAAGACAGAGTCTGTCTGGGCAATGATTACACTGGGTAAAAGAACTACTAGAGCCTCCCCTGAGATACTGCTTGGGGTGTGCTATAGACCGCCGGGATCTAGCCTGGATGCGGACAGAGAACTATTTAATGTTTTTAAGGAAGTAAAAACTAATAAGAGCTGTGTGATCATGGGGTCTTTAACTTCCCAGACATAGATTGGGGAACAAATGCTAGTAACAATAATAGGGCTCAGATGTTCCTAGACGTGCTAGCAGATGAATTCCTTCATCAGGTAGTAGCTGAACCGACGAGGGGGGATGCCATTTTAGATTTGGTGCTGGTGAGTAGTGAGGATCTAGTTGAGGAAATGGTAGTAGGGGACAACCTTGGCTCGAGTGACCATGAGCTAATTCGGTTTAAACTAAATGGAAGGATTAACAGAAATAAAACTGTGACTAAGGTTTACGATTTCAAAAAGGCCAACTTTAATAAATTAAGGCAACTACTTAGGGAAGTGGATTGGGCTAACATACTTAGAGAGCTAAAGGCAGATGAGGCCTGGGATTATTTCAAGCTGAAGTTGCACGAGCTGTCCGAGGCCTGGATCCCGAGAAAGGGGAAACGATTAGTAGGCAGGAGAATTAGACCTAGCTGGATGAGTGGGCGTCTCAAAGGGGCGATTAAGAAAAAACAGAAAGCGTACAAAGAATGGAAGAGGGGACAGATCGGCAAGGAAACCTACCTTATTGAGGTCAGAGCATGTAGGGATGCGGTGAGAAAGGCCAAAAGCCGTGTAGAGTTGGACCTCGCGAGGGGAATTAAATCCAATAGTAAGAGGTTTTATAGCCATATAAATAGGAAGAAAACAAAGAAAGAGGAAGTGGGACCGCTGAAGCATGTAAATGGAGTGGAGATTAAGGATAATCTAGGCATGGCACAATATCTAAATGAATATTTTGCGTCGGTGTTTAATAAGGCTAATGAAGGGCTTAGGAATAGAGGGAGCGAGACAGAGGGGAATAAAGGAGGGGCGATTGCAATTACAGTATCAGAGGTGGAAGCCAAACTGGACCAGCTAAATGGGACTAAATCGGGCGGACCGGATGATCTCCATCCTAGAATATTGAAGGAGCTGGCGCGAGAAATTGCAAGCCCCTTGGCGATAATTTTTAATAAATCTGTAAACTCGGGGGTGGTACCGATGGACTGGAAAATAGCTAATGTGGTTCCTATTTTTAAGAAGGGGAAAAAAAGTGACCCGGGTAACTACAGGCCTGTTAGTTTAACTTCTGTAGTATGCAAGGTCTTGGAAAAAATTTTGAAGGAAAAAGTAGTTAAGGACCTTGAGGTGAATGGCAATTGGGACAAATTACAACATGGGTTTATGAAAGGCAGATCGTGCCAAACCAACTTGATCTCCTTCTTTGAGAAAGTAACAGACCTTCTAGATAAAGGAAATGCGGTGGATCTAATTTACCTCGATTTTAGTAAAGCGTTTGATACTGTGCCGCACGAGGAATTATTGGTTAAATTGGAAAAGATGGGGATCGATATGAAATTCCAGAGGTGGATAAAGAACTGGTTAAAGGGGAGACTGCAGCGGGTAGTACTGAAAGGTGAACTGTCGGGTTGGACGGAGGTCACCAGTGGGGTTCCTCAAGGTTCGGTTTTGGGTCCGATTTTATTCAATCTATTCGTTACTGACCTCGGAACCGAATGTAGGAGTGGGCTGATAAAGTTTGCGGATGACACAAAGTTGGGAGGTATTGCCAATTCGGAGAAGGATCGGGATATTCTGCAGGGAGACTTGGATGACCTTGTAAATTGGAGTAACAATAATAGGATGAGATTTAATAGTGAGAAGTGTAAGGTGATGCATTTAGGGATGACTAATAAAAATTTTAGTTATAAGTTAGGGACGCATAGGTTGGAAGTGACGGAGGAGGAGAAGGACCTCGGAGTCCTGGTTGATCGCAGGATGACTATGAGTCGGCAATGTGACGTGGCTGTGAAAAAAGCTAATGCGATTTTGGGATGCGTTAGGCGAGGTATTTCTAGTAGGGACAGGGAGGTGCTGCTTCCGTTATACAAGGCGCTGGTGAGACCTCATTTGGAGTACTGTGTGCAGTTCTGGTCTCCTATGTTTAAAAAGGATGAACTCAAACTGGAACGGGTACAGAGAAGGGCCACTAGGATGATCCGAGGAATGGAAAACCTTTCCTATGAAAGGAGACTCGAGGAGCTCGGTTTGTTTAGCCTAACCAAAAGAAGGCTGAGGGGGGATATGATTGCTCTCTTTAAATATATCAAAGGGATTAATACCAAGGAGGGAGAGGAATTATTTCAGCTCAGTAGTAATGTGGACACGAGAACGAATGGATATAAACTGGCCGTGGGGAAGTTTAGGCTTGAAATTAGAAGAAGGTTTCTAACCGTCAGAGGGGTGAAATTTTGGAACAGCCTTCCGAGGGAAACGGTGGGGGCGAAAGACCTTTCTGGCTTCAAGATTAGGCTTGATAAGTTTATGGAGGGAATGGTTTGAAGGGATAATGTGATTTTAGTCAATTAGGCATTAACGTGCCATCGCGGGTAAAATGAGGGTCCGGCTGTAGAATCTTGCCTGTATGCTCGGGGTTCTGCTGATCGCCATATTTGGGGTCGGGAAGGAATTTTCCTCCAGGGTAGATTGGCAGAGGCCCTGGAGGTTTTTCGCCTTCCTCCGCAGCATAGGGCAGGGGTCGCAGGCTGGAAGATTCTGTTGTGGGTGGGTCAGCTTTTGTGGCCTGCATCATGCGGGAGGTCAGACTAGATGACCATATTGGTCCCTTCTGACCTTAAAGTCTATGAGTCTATGAGTCTATGAGATGAGCAGAGGTTGCAGGAGGAAAGAGTTTGGAGGAGGCACCAGGAAGTCAGTCTGTGTGCACATGGCTGGAATGCTGGCTGCAGTGGCAGCACCTCTGTAAATAGTTCTCTTAATAAAGAGCCAGTTTAGTTTTAGAGACACTCCCCACAGCGCCAGCCAGAGCTTGAGGCGAGGAGGCTGCCATGCGCCTGCCCCAGCCAGCTGCAGCCTCACTGGGGCTCATGGAGCTGTGCTGAGTGTTGCGCTTCCCATGGACCTTGCACCAAAAAGTTCACACAAAGGGATTGCAGGGCCAACCAGGGTCTGACCATTAACATTCATAAATGGCTATCCTGAATATGCATATCCCAGGTGGTGGATTTGCCCAAATTTATCCACTCTAGTCCCCAACTCTCAGTCACTGCAACACACCCATTCCCCCACCCCACCGAGTCTCAAACAACCCACCACACTCAGCGATTGCAGAGGAAATCATCAATTCACCAGCTGAAATTTTCCAAATCAACTCTAAAAACCCCATGCTCATCAGCTCAGCCCATCGAGGGATGAGCTGATACACAGGTCAGGCAAAGTCATCCAGCTCTGTGCCACTTCACAGGGGCGTGTGTAATGGGGGACGTGTCAGAGATTAGACAGCACAGCAGAGAGACAAAGGCAAGAGAACAGGGAGTGGATGTAAGAGAAATATAAAAGCCAACTGAATAATTAAAGAGAGGAGACGTTCCTAGATGAGAACAAAATGAAAGAGTTGTGCGATTTGAACAGAAGTGGCCTTTTCACTTCATTACAAGGAGCTGGTGTCCTTATTTGGTTATTAATATTTCCAGCTGAATTAGCCTGAGGTTAAAAATGGCTCAAGAAATAAAGAGAGCACAAAAAATGTATTGTAAAGTCTTTATATATATTTATTCCTTGGGAATTAAAACTGAAAGAGTCAAGTGCTGTGGGATACCCCCTCGGGAACAGTCCTGCACCAGCCAGGGGAGATGCACAAGGTGACCTAAATTAGGGCTTTTCCACCACCAGCAGCTGCGCTTTTGTGTGAAGTCAGTTTGACATATTCACGGCTGCTTTACAGTGCCACCTTCCAGAAAGGGAACGTGTCATCATTAACACGAGCTGTGAACGCTCTCTGGCAGGCTCGGGCACCAGCGGCTGGGAGCTCTTAAACACAGAAGACAAATTTTGCCCTGCCTCAGCCCCACTGGGCATAACGGAGTCATTTGGGGTGTACATCATGGCAGGAATTAGCCATTGTCATGCAGGCTTGTTTTAAGAGGTGGAACACTTGGAACAATTTATTCTCCTCCTCTGTTCCCTCGTGAGCCCCGTGTCAGTGTCCTGCAGTGGGGGAAATGGACTCCAGGGCTCTGATCAGTGGCTGTCACTGGGCTGCACTCTAGGGCCACTCGGAACATCCCACAGGAAGTCCTTGTGAGCACTAATTTAGCAGTACGGAGCCTATGACACATGCCTATGACATAAGAGCAGTTCTGCTTCTACTCAATAGATGGCAGCGGCACGCACACACACACCTCCAAGGACCTTCTGGTAAAGACGGGCCCAAGACATCTTATTAAGTCCTGAATTACAAACATCCCAAACATGCCTCTGGGCTCAGTAAGGTTGATGACTCCGATAACAGATATAAGGACCAGTCACCAATTTGGAGGTAGGTTTAGATTTAAAACTGCTCAAAGCCTGAGGTAAGTTGGTTGGAGGGGTTGTTTGCTTGGGGCTCCTTTCTAGTTTCTGGCTGAGCCAGGCAGTGTTGAAACCTCATGAGAAAGCCAGTTCTCGGTTTATTCCCAGCCCAGTTTTGCAGACTCAAAGGAGCTAAGCATCCAACTTACTGAGCACTCCTCCATATCCCTGATCTAAATTCTTTCCCTTATAGCTTCTCTTTTTGCTCCAGCAACCAAGAGTACAAAAACCCACCCAAGCAAAAGAGAAAAGAAAGATGAAAGCAGACGCACATCAATAAAGGATGAAGGTGCTGGATGGGGCCTGTGATCAGGTATACGTGACCGTATTGTTACAGTATTGATTGTCCAACACATGCCTTAGAGGTACCAAAGTGCCCCCCATTCACGTAGGGGGTTCTGAAATTTTAATACGAAAAATCATATCAAAAGGATATTTTAAGCCTTTGAAGTGATCATGAAACGGACGCAGCAGCTGGTGCGCCAGTCATTGCTGAATCAGAGCCCCATCCCCTCTCCAGAGGGCTTGGCACTGTAATATCTGAGCACATCACAAAAACATTAGTGAATTTATACTCACCACCAGAGCTGGGCAGAAGGATTTCTTCAAAAACGTGGTGGCTGCAGCTAGTCTTCCCGCAGGAAAGAATTATTTCAAAACGACCCTTTGATCTAGAAAAGAAGATAAAAATGTTTCAATTAGTACTAAGTAGCAGCTGCCCTTAATGATAAGATAAAACAAGAGAGTATTTCAGCTATGATGTCTTATGACATAGTAGTAATGCACACATTGTATAAAAAGAGAAAGACAAAAATGAAAATAAGTTATTGGAATTCCAAAATGGAAGTCTCCCAAAACTGAAGTTTTCCAGGCTGCAGGAAGTTTTGAAGATATTTGTTATTCTAATTGGACTGAAACCAAATTTCAAAGTCTCCAGCAAAGAGGAAATCCTGAGTTTTGACCAGCAGTAGTCTCTCAAACCACCTTGGGTGGTGGATTAGCATTGTAATCCCTATTTTAGAGGTAGGGAAATGGACACACAGATTAAATTACAGGCTATACCTCACACAGGAATGGAGCTGAGATCTCCTAAGTGATAGATCAATGCTTTAACCACAAGCCCATCCTCCCACGTCCCCTTAGCAGTCTCTCCTCACAAACACACATGGGATTCCTCTCTATGGTACCATATGACCTCCATTACCACAGTATCTGAGTGCTTCACAGTCTAACATTTATCCTCACAACACCCCTACAAGACAGAGATTACAGATGGGGAGCAGGGAAACTGAGGCATGGAGATACTAAGTGACTTGACCAAGACCATACAGGGCATCTGTCACAGAGCAGAGTCAGTTCCTAGAGCTGGAGGCTGGATTGCTGGTGCCCTAGACAGAATCAACAGCTTTTACTTTGTACTAAGAACAGCCCCGGTTTTCCTTTTTGTGGTGGGCGCAGTGGAGAAAGGGTGTGTTAAGGGTTAAAAGTTGGAAAATTTAGTCACAAGTCTACCCACTTCTGGCTTAATCAATTTTCACCTTTATTTATACCGTTTCAGACAGAATTATTGTTACATAGTGTTTGGACATAGTTGTCGGACATAAATGTAGCCCACAAGACAGACATGGTAAATGGGCCCAAGTTACTGCATTCTGGGGCATCAGGAAGTTCTTCCTCATTCCATGAGAGCTGCCGCTGTCTCTGATTTCCTGGTCTGGCCCTTCAGTCCAGTTCTTCAGTTTCTGGTCTGGTGTTTCCCCAGTTGGGGCCCATGTCCACTGAGATCTTTTATACAGATCTACATTACAGTTTAAGTAATCTTTATCCAATCGCTTTTTAGTGCCTCAACCCTTTGAATTTCAGATAACCCGAACATTAAGCCTGAGCAAGCTTCAGTTACCCAATTTCTGTATTTTTCCTGATGGGTTTTCAGTTTCTGGGGCATGTTGATTTTGTGTCACCCAATCCTAGGCCTTCCCAAGAAAAGGAGGGTTTTATCTTCCATTACATGTTTCTGTATCTTCTACTTACACCTTCCAACACATGTTGCTGACAGAATAAAGGTAACAACATTTAGAGCAGATTAGCAATTCTGTGTAAAAGAATGGGCAAAGCCACACTTATGCCAGCAAGTGTTGCCTCATTTGTACTCATTCACTCTACATAATTACAAATCATTAAAGATACAGCTATCACAGCTCTGAATCTTACCATTATCAAGTCTTCATTTTACAATGCAATGTTATGAGTCAGTATATGTAATTCTGTGCTACCCTTAGTCTATTAGAAATGGGAGCAGGAGTTACAGAAAAACTTGATGATTCTTTAAATGTCTACACTTCTTATCTTAATTAAAGATGAATTTTTCCTTCAAAGTCCACTTTTCTTTGCGAATCATTACATGAACTTCATCAGAAATTCTCCTGTTTAATGCATCTTGAGGGGTGTCTCAGTTTTAGAGCCCTGATATTTAGTTGCTTTCAATGGTACCTCAAGTTACACACGCACACCCAACACTCTGAGAAATATAATGGTTTTCAAGGGTATCGCTTAATTTACATGATGGAGTAAGATTGTATACTCCAATGCTTGTTTCCTTTTTTTCTTTCTTTAGCCAATCCTTTAACACAAGTGGCTCTCAACCTTTCCAGACTACTGTATCCCTTTTTGGAGTCTGATTTGTCTTGTGTACCCCCAGGTTTCACCTGACTTTTTTTACTTTGCTACTTGTAACAAAATTAGACATCAAAATACAAAAGTGTCACAGCACACTTTTACTGAAAAATTGCTGACTTTCTCATTTTTACCATAGAATTGTAAAATAAATCAGTTGGAATATAAATATCGTACTTATATTTCAGTGCATAGTATATAGAGCAGTATAAACAAATCATTTTCTGTATGAAATTTTAGTTTGTACTGACTTCGCTAGTGCTTTTTATGTAGCCTGTTGTAAAACTAGACAAATCTCTACATGAGTTAATGTACCCCCTGGAAGATCGCTGCATACCCCGAGGGGTACATGTACCCCTGGTTGAGAACCAGTGCTTTAACATACAATGTGTTATAGAATAAAGCATAAGCATTACTAAAATCAACACATGTATCCATAACAATATCTTAGAACTAAGTGATAGCTGGATATTTCCCAATTGTATTGATTTGATTATGTCATAGAATCATAGGGTTAGAAAGGACCACAAAGGTCATCTGGTCTAACTGCATTTAATTTTCTTGCATGTGAATTAAATTATTTGGATTTCATTTGAGCAAAGACTAAGTGTAGTTTCAATTTAGCAATAGGTATTGTCAAGTTAATGAGTAACTGTATAGCCTTAAAATCAAAGCTTGGTTAACCTTTTATCACTACTTGTTTAACAAATTTGGGCTTAGGTATAATTTTGACTGCTCCAATGAGTTTCAAATTTAGGAATAAAAATACCAATTGAACTAATTAATTGGGCACACTTTCCCTTCATAATTGTATTTTAACTATTATGACTGCTCCATCTCCCACATACGTGTTTGATGTCCATTCCTGGCAGTGGGCAATTGAGATGAGCTCTTTCTTGGGTTTCCATCTCGTTACTGTGATTTAAACCACAGCTGGGTGGCATGGCCCCTAGCAAATCACATCAGCAGTTCCCTTTGGCTTGCACCTTTGTGCAGCAGTCCAGCAGGTGGGATTGTCACCATCCCTGAGAGCGTTTCACCAGTATTTGAGATACCTGCACAGATTCCTTACAAATTGGCACTTATTTACATACTATTGTCTCATTCACATCCTTCTGCGCAATGGTTGGCAGGGAAAGTGAGAAATAAACTTGCAAGTCTTCTGCCCAGTAATGAAGAGGTGACAATATTATCACAGCTAGATTTCAGAGGCGATCAGCTTCTGAGACTAGTGTTCAATTCCTATCCCAATCCAGTAAATATTTATTGGTAATGAGGTTAGGCATTTTCCCTATTTCGATATTGAAGGTTTTCTGAATGTGTATATTACCCATTGCATGTGTGACCATGGTCGCTGCAGGGCCTACACTGAGCATGCTCAATGAGGGCAAACTGCAAAGAATAGGGCAGACAATTCCCAAAACTGGTGGTTTATTCTATAATTAGATTTCACCAAGCCAGTAACCAAACTGCTTCTGTAATACCTTACTGATTACCAAGAACCTAAAATCCAGTTCCCTTTAAGCAATCCAGCCTTTGGCTCCCATCCAGATAGCCAAGTCTAATATAGTGAGGGTTACTGAAAACCTAATTCACCATATATAAAGTTCTACTAATCCCAAGAGATAGAACACGTTACCCATCAGGTCAATGAATATTTCAGATCTCAAATACACGCTTGCAGCCAATTCTTGTTAACGAATCTAAGATTTATTAATAAAAAAGAAAAGAATGGTTAAAAGATCATTATACATACAGATATGAATAAAGTCCTTAGGTCAATTTCATATCAGAGATGGTGAGGCTGCTGATTTGTAGAAATCCTTCTGGAATTAATTTAAAAAATTATAGTCCAGTAGGCAGTCCACATGCAGAGTTTGTTCAAATTCTTCCATAAGAATTCCATCCAGAATAGACCTGGAGACCTCAGTCTTACAACTTGAACTTCCCCTGACAAAGTTTAAGTAGATCTGAGATAGTAAGGATCAGGCCCGAAAGATCCTTTATAGCTGAAGTTCAGTTGATAAGCCTTTTGGCAGCAAATGATCACAGCAGGCATTCCTTGGATGAAGAATAGGTGATGTACATTGTTGCTTTGAAGTAAATCTATTTCCTAGACATACACTGATAACTAGTTGCCTTCATTAGCATAAGGCAATTAACCATTCAAAACAGTTCATAGGTACTTTACTACAAACTTCAAAGAGAAATAAAGATGATAATATTATTATTATACCACAAGTTCCATCTAAATGTTAATATCCCTTTTTGATCTCTGAATAAAAATACAGTAATGAAATGTTAGAGACAGGAACAGAAGTTTAGCATCTACGAGATAATTAGATCACATTGTTAAACATCTAACAAGATATGGGTAAACACAGACAAATACAATTAGTATCTACTTTGGATTCTCTGACAATACAGGCCTGAATCTCAAGAACTCTAGTCTATTCAACACAATACTCTTCTAATACGTCCTTAAAGGTTGCTGCTAGTTCAACCAGCCTGCTTAACCCTCGCTGGCTCAGCTTCACAGTGTGATTTCCAACTTCATCCTTATTTTGACTAATTAACCCTGTCCTGTGTTTCCTTTTTCATTGCAATTACTTGATCTCCTATTTGCCACTCTTGCACCGTTGTTGTAGCATCAAAGCATTGAACAATCTGTCTCACACCCATGTTTTTGTCTGGCCCCCCGATTAACATCAGCATTTTTAGCTGTAGCAACCACTGATCAATTACAACAGTGTGTTGTACCAAGCCTGGCACAGCACAAAAGCAGGTGTTCATGCAGCACCATGTTACAGCCTGTCATGATTTCAAAGGGAGCCATCCCTGTTCTATTTGGAGTACCTTGAAGAACCATCAGTACTCAGGGCAATTTAATGCTCCAATCTTTTTATTTTCTCTAAGGCATTTTAGTAATCATAACCTTTAAAGTTTTATTACTTCTTTCTACCAGATCTGATGACTATGGATAAGCGATAGGATATTTCTGCTGCAGTCCCAGCATTCTCTTACCAGTAAAATGTGTTCACTGATCTAAATCAGTTACCCATGGAAGACCCCATCTGGTAAAGATCTGCTCAAATAGAACCTTAGCAGTAGCAACTGCCTTGTTTTTTCTTACAGGGATTGCTTCTACCCATTTGGAGAAAGCATCCACAATGAGCAAGGCCTATAGATTTCCTCAGGCTGTTTTTGGCAATGGTCCAATACAATCAATTTGGAGTCAAATCCATGTACCTTCAATTTGTTGGTGTTTCAATTTTGCTTTTCTCTGGACAGTTTCAGAATGTACTCGTGCACATGCTAGACAACTTTCTACATATTGCCTAACATCCTGATTTATCCTTAAAACTACACTGTCAAGAATACAGCAGATTGGTAACAACTTGGTGCCCCTTTAATGGATAAATCATGGACACATGTAAATAAAGTTAGTTTTACATTGTTGTGGTATAATCCAAACCCACTGATCACTGGCTTTGGCTACCTAGATTGATTCTCCACCAGGGGGTTCTATAATCTCGAAGGGAACTCCGTTATATTCTGTTGAATCTCCGGCTGGGCTCAATTTAGCTATGGCAGGGGCTTGATTTTGCAAGTTGACCCAATCAATATTCTCCCACTGAGATGTAAGAACCCCAATGGGAATCTCGGAATGGCAGTTTCCAAAGCAGAGCACCCACAGGTACTGTTTTGGCTGCCACATCAGCCTCGGTTCTAGCCTGCTCAGTCAATGATACGCACACCCATTGTGACTCCCAAATGATTAATAGGCAATCAGGAAAAATCTCCAGCACTTGCACTACTGCTGCCAGTTCAGCAAACTGGGCTGAGTTGGTTTCCACCCTGTGTCGTTCCAAGCTGGCACTCAATAGCAAACCCCACTTTGGGACTGCACTCCTGAGATGCTGAACCATCTATGAAAACATTAGTGCCTGGCTGTGTTTGTTTGTTGCCAGGCCATAGCTGTAAATGGAGATGCACAAAGGACATTCATGTGAGTCTCCCTTAATAGGTCATGTGCCAATAACAAGGCTCCAGATGTTTGGTTTGCTGTAACATCTCTATCTTGTAACAACAGCGCCCCATTGGTTAATCTTGTATTTGATACTTTTCCTTCCTTTACTTGGCTTGATAACAGGAATTGTATTGTGAAGTGCAGAGCGTTGATGATCGAAAGGTGACAATCCCACAATATAAGTTAAAGTGTTTAACAGCCCCAAACGTAGCCAGCATAAGTTCCTCATGCCAAGAATATTTTTCCCCTCAGGAGTTAATACCTGAGATGCTTAAACAACTGGCCTGAGTTTTGAATTTCTGGGCCGACCCAAGGTAGCTGCTAGTGCTCTCTGTGTCACAGCTAGTTCCAAATAGTTAAGTTGTGAATAATCAGGTTGACCCAACACAGGAGTTGAGGCTAATGTATGTTTCAATTTAGTGACTGCTTCAATCAATTGTGAGTTCCATTTTCAACTGCTACCTTTTTGAATAAAGTATATAAAGGAGCAACTTTTTATGCATAAACTCCTGAAAAAAATGTTTACGTTTATAATTTAACATGCATTTTAGAAAATACTCTAATATACTCTCCAGTAACAAAACCATTTTGCAAAATATTAATGTCATGCTTTCCCTTTAAATATTTTTAAAGGATTAATGTGGCTTTTCAGATTTTTGATACCCCTTAGTTGACAAGTTATGCCAAATGTATATAAACTCCAACTCTTTTTGGTCTGAGAGATTACCCATCCATGTTTTCTCCTGGAGAAGGAGTCATACAGTTTAAAGCACTTAAAAATGAAAGTACTTACAATACATAAAATAAAATAACCTTGTCTTATTACAACCTAAATAAGTAAACTTCAGGCCTTTGTTAGCTTTAACTAAAAGTGTGAGATCACAAAAAGATTAGTTATGAGCAAAATTAATTTGTTGCAACAAGAAACCCAAAATAAGTTGTTAAAAATAAAGGTCACCTGGCAGAACATAAAACATGTAAACAATTTAACATACCAAACTGAGTGAGAAATATAGAAAAGGTTATTAGGGTTAGTTAGTTGTGGGGGCAGGACATAAAAGCCAACTGTAACAAACAGTTGATTCCTAAAAAGAAAGAAAAAAAACCTGAGTTAATAACGGCACTTCAGCTGAAATTCATCCAGTATCCTCTTTTTCATGGACTTAAAAAAAACAAAAACTATTAAACAAATGGTTAAGAACAGCTTATATACATACACTTTACCTAAAAATATAAAGAACTTTATATTTGCCTTTTTTCTTTTCTATGTGCCACAATAGGATGGCTGCTTGCCATAGAGCTTTCGCTGTTCCCTGTTAGCTTTTAACCTAGAACCAAAGATAATCAGATCAGCTTACTTTACTTTCACAATTACATATTGTGGTGTTGTTTTTTTAAGTCAAAGAATTTAACTTTGATTGTTAAGGCAAGCTGATTTTTAGAGAAATTCTTTTAAATGCCAATTCATTTTACACATACCTTCCCCTCTTTGACACTGCTGGAGTTTTTCTTTTATATTTTGCAGATTGAATGAAACTGCAGTGTGGATGTGAATAATTTAAGTGTGTTTAACAGTGCCACTGCAGCATTTCAAGTGTAGACAAGCCCTTTGCCACTGGCCATATCCTTTCTCTTTGGTACTTTTAACTGTTTGCAGGATTCTTTAACTCCTTTCAACGTGTCCCACAGACATAACACCATTAAATATGCTTCTTCCATACATGCTCCTTTTTCTTGGGAGTTTTTAGATTTCTTCTTATTCATAGAATCATAGAACTGGAAGGGACCTTGAGAGGTCATTTAGTCCAGTCCCCTGCACTCATGGCAGGACTAAGTATTATCTAGACCATTCCTGACAGGTGTTTGTCCAACCTGCTCTTAAAAACCTTCAATTATGGAGATTTCACAACCTCCCTAGGCAATTTATTCCAGTGTTTAACCACCCTGACAGTTAGGAAGTTTTTCCTAATGTCCAACCTAAACCTCCCTTGCTGCAATTTAAGCCCATTGCTTATTGTCCTATCTTCAGAGGTTAAGAAAAACAATTTTTCTCTCTCCTCCTTGTAACAACCTTTTACGTACTTAAAAACAGTTATCATGTCCCCTCTCAATCTTCTCTTTTCCAGACTAAACAAACCCAATTTTTTCAATCTTCCCTCGCAGGTCATGTTTTCTAGACCTTCCATCATTTTTGTTGCTCTTTACTGGATTCTCTCCAATTTGTCCTCATCTTTCCTGAAATGTTGCGCCCAGAACTGGACACAATACTCTAGTTGAGGCCTAATCAGCGCAGAGTAGAGCGGAAGTATTATTTCTCCTGTCTTGCTTACAACACTCCTGCTAATACATCCCAGAATCATGTTTGCTTTTTTGCAACAGCGTTACACTGTTGACTCATATTTAGCTTGTGGTCCACTATGACCCCCAGATCCCTTTCCACAGTACTCCTTCCTAGGCAGTCATTTCCCATTTTGTATGTGTGCAACTGATTGTTCCTTTCCATATGGAGTACTTTGCATTTGTCCTTATTGAATTTCATCCTATTTACTTCAGACCATTTCTCCAGTTTGTCCAGATCATCGTGAATTTTAATCCTATCTTCCAAAGCACTTGCAGCCCCTCCCAGCTTGATATCGTCCGCAAACTTTATAAGTGTACTCTCTATGCCATTATCTAAATCAGTGATGAAGATATTGAACAGAACAGGACCCTGAATTGATCCCTGCGGGACCCCACTCTTTATATCCTTCCAGCATGACTGTGAACCACTACTCTCAGGGAACGGTTTTCCAACCAGTTTTGCACCCATTTTATAGTAGCTCCATCTAGGTTGCATTTCCCTAGTTTATTTATGAGAAGGTCATGCGAGACAGTATCAGAGTTTTACTAAAGTCAAGATATACCACGTCTACCGCTTCCCTCCTATTCAGAATGCTAGTTACCCTGTCAAAGAAGTCTATCAGGTTGGTTTGACATGATTTGTTCTTGACAAATCCATGCTGACTGTTACTTATCACCTTATTATCTTCTAGATGTTTGCAAACTGATTGCTTAATTATTTACTCCATTATCTTTCCGGGTACAGAAGTTAAGCTGACTGGTCTGTAATTCCCTAGGTTGTCCTTATTTCCCTTTTTATAGATTGGCACTATATTTGTCCTTTTCCAGTTGTCTGCAATCTCTTCCATCTTCCATGACTTTTCAAAAATAATTGCTAATGGCTCAGATATCTCCTCAGTCAGCTCTTGAGTCATCTAGGATGCATTTCATCAGGCCCTGCTGATTTGAAGACATCTAATTTGTCTAAGTAATTTTTAACTTGTTCTTTCCATATTTTAGCCTCTTCTGATCCTATCTCATTTTCACTGTTATTCACTGTGTTAGACGTCCAATCACCACCAACCTTCTTGGTGAAAACTGAAACAGAGAAGTCATTAAGCAACTCTGCCATTTCCACATTTTCTGTTATTGTTTTTCACCCTTCATTGAGTAACGGTCCTACCCTGTCCTTGGTCTTCCTCTTGCTTTTAATGTATTTGTAGAATGTTTTCTTGCTACCCTCTATGTCTCTAGCTAGTTTGATCTCGTTTTGTGCCTTGGCCTTTCTAATTTTGTCCCTACATGCTTGTGTTATTTGTTTCTATTCATCCTTTGTAATTGACCTAGTTTCCACTTTTTGTAGGACTCTTTTTATTTTTAGATCATTGAAGATCTCCTGGTTAAGCCAGGATGGTCTCCTGTCATACTTCCTATCTTTCCTAAGCAGTGGAATAGTTTGCTCTTGTGCCCTTAATAATGTCTCTGAAAAACTGCCAACTGTCTTAAATTGTTTTTCTCCTTAAACTTGCTTCCCATGGGATCTTACCTACCAACTCCCTGAGTTTGCTAAAGTCTGCCTTCTTGAAATCCATTGTCTTTATTTTGCTGTTCTCCCTCCTACCATTCCTTAGAACAGTGTTTCCCAAACTTGGGACACCACTTGGCTAAAACCTTTTTTTTAATTAAATTCCCCTCCATGGGAGATTATATTAACATACTCCTCCATTATTATTATGAGAACTTACTTTTTGTCTGGGTGTTTGACAAGAGCACGACTGGAGGCCAGAGGTGCTGCTCCCTGCAACCTCCAAAGCCTTGTTAAATACTCAGTATCTCTAGGTCTCAATCCCTAAGACCCAGAAGTGACAATAAGAAGTCTTGGACTTGTGCCAATCCAGAGACACCAATGTTAAGGGTTAAAGTTGGGAAACAAAGAGTTAACCCAATTTAGGCTGAACCAATAGGGTATTGGTATATAAGGCAGGGAATCACACCGCAGGATTTTAGAGGTCAAAATTTTCCTAAGGAGAGGGCCCAGGTTACCTGCCATGTCATCACTGAGCCACCATCTTTCCTTGCAGAGCAGGCCTGGAAATAGAAAAGTTGGAGGAGGCAGCATGAGGAGATGGTGGCCTAGATTCTGGGAAGTGAGGAGCCAGGTTGGGAAGAGGGGGGCAGAGCCCCAGGAGGAGCTGCTGCTCCCATCCCAGGGGCTCTCCCTCCTAACCTGTATTGGAGAGACCAGAACTTCTCTCCCCATCTCCTCCTAGAGCAGTGGTTCCCAAACTAGGGGCGCGGCTTCTTCAGGGTAAGCCCCTAGCAGGCCAGGCCGGTTTGTTTACCTGCCACATCCGCAGGTTCAGCCGATCACAGCTCCCAGCGGCCGCAGTTCACCGTTCTCGGCCAATGGGAGCTGCAGGAAGTGGCACAGACTGACGGACGTGCTGGCCGCCACTTCCCGCAGCCCCCATTGGCCTGGACCGGTGAACCGCAGCCACTGGGAGCTGTGATCGGCCGAACCTGCAGATGCGGCAGGTAAACATACCAGCCCGGCCCGCTAGGGGCTTACCTTGAACAAGCCGCACCCCTAGTTTGGGAACCACTGTCCTAGAGAAACCAGGAGAGACTGTGAATTTTCAGTGGCAACTATGGCCAAGAGATGGGCCTACGCTCCTTGGTTCTCGCCCCCCCCCCCCCCCACTAGTGCATCCCTGATAGAAGTAGAATTAGAACAAATCTCAGTCCTGTTCCTTCTGCTAGGAGAAGGATGTAGGGAAGGGATGGATCACAGAAGGTGAAAGAAGGAGTGAATCACACAGATCTGAACTCTTCTGGACTGTAATGTCCTACTACCTTGAAGGCAGACAGGAATATTTTCCTTTCCTATCAGGTATAGCTCAACCTTGCTGCTAGAACATCCTTTTTATAGGGTCATCACTGTCATGTTGGATGATGTTACTCATCCAGATTGTTGTTCAGTGCAATTAGTAGGGGGTTGCTCCAGGGACATTACACGGCAATTTTTCCTTCCTACCCCTGTGACCTCACTTGTCTGCCAAGTATCATGTGGCACACATACGATATGGCATTCAGTGATGGAGCTAATGGGGGAACCAGCAACAACCATATTGATATAGGCACAGCAAAACAAGCCAACCCTCTTTCCGGACTACATTTTCAGTTGCAGACACAACGCCATTTTCTCCTACAACCTCCTGAATGGCACCATGTAGCGAGTCGGTGTGGCTCCCCGCCGCCCTGGAGGTGGAAGAGCCCATCCGGAGGCCGGAGTGGGTGGAGCTAGGGAGCTCAGAGCCCACCCCCCAGAGGGTCAGGCGGTGACCCGGAAGTATAAAGGCTCGCCCTCAGAGCTCAGTAAGGCCCCAGCCACCGGAGAGACCAGACGTCTCCAGCCTAGCTCGTGGCTGGGAAAACCCCACGGCCCAGGACGGCTGCCAGGAGCCACCGGGCCTGTCCTGCGCCCGCTATCCAGAGGAGCCGCCGGGCCTGCCCTGTGCCCGCTATCCGGAGGAGCCACCGGACCTGCCCTGCGCCCGCTATCCGGAGGAGCCGCCGGACCTGCCCTGCGCCCGCTATCCGGAGGAGTTGCCAGACCTGCCGATCCATTCCTGCGCTGACGAACCCATGGTCCTGGATCCCCCAGAGGCCGACACCAGGACCCAGGTAGGCCCCGAGGGGGAGTGTGGAAGTAGCCCGGGGGCAGCCGACCCCAGTCTTGCTGCAGCACTGCCAGAGCCTATGTCAGTGTGTTGCGGCCAGGATCCCCACTGACACCAGCAGGTCTTCTGCCGCTGCTAGGGCCCCGGGCTGGGACGCAGTGGAGTGGGTGGGCCTGCGTCCCCCCTGCCACCCAACCCGTGGGTGGCAGTCTCCCCCTCTCCCAGGCCTTTTGAGGCATGGGGCCTACTGTTGTTGCTCAACCCTGACTGAGGGCCTGAGCTCCGGGCTTCGCATTATTGCCCGCCCTGAGCAGGGCCAGGCTTACCGTGTTCTTCCGGTTACAGCAAGAGCCGCCGAGGGAGACCCCATGGCCGGACGAATTTCCCAAGCTCACCGGTGTGTAGTGAACCGGTGTGGTTCCCCGCTGCCCCGGAGAGGGTCGAGCCCCGGCAAACTCTTGTACACACCAGCTGAATATTTCTTGCAAAATAACATACAGTGAATCTAGCTAAGTTCTTCACAGGCCACCCCAACAGCTCATGACCTTTACAAATTTGTTATTTGCAATTGCTTCATGAATAATTTCTCTACATATTTGCTATTTGTAATTCATGCATATGATTGGCCCACCAAGACCCTATGATAGGATTTCTGCTCCCCAACTGGATAACTGAAGTTCCAAAAACAGGAAGATTTCTTTTTGTCTGTATGTTTCATATTTGTCTACCAAATATATTGTGCAAATAACGAAGAGCTTCCAGTTGAAATACTCTCATGGATATTTGTTCACATTCATGCTTTTGCTTTCATAAACCATTCTGTGACTAGAAATTTGCTCATATCATTGTTAGCAAATAGGGTGGAACAACGCTGCATGTTGTATATGAAAGATTATTCGCAAATTGACCTCCCTTCAAGTGACATTTCATGAGGCTGTGTTCAACCTTGCTATTTCACTAAATTTTCCTTCTAAGCGTCATCTCAGAGGCTGGTTACACCAAAAAAATGACTCTCTAAAAATGGCATCATCTTATTCAAGATGTGCATATTCAGAGTCAGATCTGCTGACTTGAGTAACAAGAGTTTTTTCTATTTCTTTCTTCTGTTAGACAACATCACAGCTGTGACAAAGGGAAGTGAAGCCTATCCAGACTCATGCATCATCCCCAGCACTATTAACAACTTAGCTACAGAGCTAAGTTTGGCTCTTAGTCGTATCAGAAAACAACAGTGATGCACAGGTGTAACAAAGGCAAAATGCACCCTGCAGAATCTTCTTTACTGGTGATGATTCACAAGCCACAAAGATCAGTCTGACTTTCAGATCCCGGGGTGAACATGCAGGGCTGGCAGGTAGGGGAAAGGTGGGCAAATTTGATTTAGGATCACTGAGACCAACATAGGAGCTCTCTTTGGTATAAAGTCACTTTTCAGAGCAAAACTGCTCCTCAAACAACATGTACTGCATGCAGAGCACAAATACTCTGTGCAGTGACCACATACCCCAGGTCTCTAGGAATGCCTGAGTTTTGCATGAGTGTTGGGCACATAGATTACAGACACTTTTGTTTAGCTTTCTATATACTCCATGTCAGCATAGGAGCTGGCCGAATTATTTTAAAATCAAAAAGCTTTGAGGAAAGTGGCTTTTCAAAAGGATACTAAAAGTTTGTGAACATATTCAGTTTGTTTGAACATTTGATTTTTCATAGACGTGTAAGCAGGGTCTGAATGAGCTCTCCGCTGACATCTAGTGATAAGCTGGGGAGAAGACTTCAGGAACTGACCTTTTTTGCATAGACACACCCACTCTGCTGAGGTGCGCAGCATGATGGAGCTGCTTTGCCCAAATGATCACTTTTGGCGGGTGCTGGAGTGCAAGTCACTTTGTTATTTGGTGCAGGCGTAATAAAGTGCTGTTTACCTTGTTGTGTGAATCAAGAGAAGCAGAATTGTGCTTAGCATGCTCTAATTCAGGGATTTACCCTCAACTGAACTGTACTCACTAAGCAGGGGGAAGGGGTGTCAAAGGCCAGTGGAGATGAGACGGGGTGGGCTCTGCCTAAGGGTCCCCGATACCATTTGACCCATCCTCTCCCCACTGTGTAATGACAGAGCTGATTAAGATGCAGGTGAGCATCTTTTGTGTGGTAGATCAATAAAGCTGAAATCCTTGATAACCAGGTCTAAGCATTAGACCTGCTATGGGACAGTGTCTCTGGAGAAAAAGACTGCCCCGACTGCACTAGCAGTGAGGCTCCCCCGCTAAGAGCTGAAATTACTGAGAGCTGAAATCACTGAGAGTTGTGTTAAGTGGTAGGACTTCAAGACATCCCAGAGGTTGCAGTGGAGTGAATGACCGACCGGCGGGGTGAGCAGCCCACTGGCAGGGTGAGCAAGGTGCCTTCCCCCACACCTGGGGTGGGAGGTGAACTCACGCAAATACACCTATGAACTCTGGGTCTTCACTGACCAAGAACAACTGAGTGGGGTGCAGTGGAGGAAGAGGGGAGGGGTACGTTAAAGGAACTTTTGTTTGTTGGACTTTCTCACTGCAAGGTGAGAACCTGAGGCAAAGGACACTGTTCAAAGTACTCTGAATTAGGTGTTTTGCTCATGGTCTTATGCTTATGAATCCTGCTTGCACCATTTGCCCAAGTTAATGCAGGGTTACTTTCCCCCTTTTTAATAGTTTCTTTCCTACACACAGACTCAGTGCTTGCGAGAGAGGAAGCATTGCCTCTTAGAGGTGCCCAGTTACTTGGTGGGGGCTCAAGCTGGTTCTGTGTTGTATTGTTAAAAAGGAAGCCCCATATATTGAACACATCCCTTATTGCTGCTCATTGCACCTGGCAGAAGGGGTACAGAAGTGAAACAAAATATGTGTTTCAATTCAAAGTGAAAAATTGGGTACTCAGTTTTTGGGAGCTCCTTCCCACTTTTCCCAAAGGAAAAAAAGAGGAAAGGAGATTAAAGAGTTAAAAGCCCACCTCCTCCCCAAGCACCACATCTCTCTTAGAATAAGTGTCAGTCTCTCAGTCTGGAGTCTTCTCCCTTAGAGCCTCTTCTGACAGATCATCCAGGCACCCAGCTTTCAAGACCTTTAGGGTCCACTTAAGACCCACATGGTCTCTCTCATTGGGGCAGGGTCACCTTACAACAGGCCTCACCTGTCTCTGTTACACCACCCTGTGTGTGACATCTGTGCTGAGCGTTGTCCTTCATATTTAAATTTACAGCTCATTTCAGAGCTCCTCCCAGGAGCAAATTTGGCCGGGGGGGGTGAAGTGACATAGAAGAGGTCAAGGCCATGTCGCTGTTTGTAACAAGAGCTCTAAGAATTGTTACTCACACATCAGGAGCCTACACCTGCACCAGGACACGCCCACTATCCTCTTCACCCTGTGATAGGATCAGTAACATTATCACTTCTGACAATTATATTGGACATACATACACAGATAGTGTGCTGGAAGGGGGGACAAAAAAGCAACAGAGAAGCCCAACTGGCAACTATGGGCCCCTAACCACTAAGTCTAAACCCTCTAGCTGGGCTCAGAACAGCATGCAGGCCTGGAAGGAAGGGCCCTAACATTGCTCTGAACATGCCCATGGAGGAGTTAGGCAGTGTTCAGAGCTCCACTTTTGAAATCAGGCTTGATAATGCTAAAGCTGGAGATGGGGTCTAACAGGTGCTAAAAGCCACTGCACCCTGTAGGAGCACCAGGCAATTTTGCACATGCTCTTCCTCCCGATTCAGCCACTGCTGCCACTTTGTCCCCCATCATTCTCAGAAGGATCAGTGACTTGGGGTGCCAGTCAGGGCCGGCTCCAGCATTTCTGGAGGGGAGGGATAGCTCAGTGGTTTGAGCATTGGCCTGCTAAACCCGGGGTTGTGAGTTCAATCCTTGAGGGGGCCACTTGGGGATCTGGGGCAAAATCAGTACTTGGTCCTGCTAGTGAAGGCAGGGGGCTGGACTCGATGACCTTTCAAGGTCCCTTCCAGTTCTAGGAGATGGGATATCTCCATTAATTTAAATTTAATTTAATTTAAATCAAGCACTGCTTGCCTCCCATAATGTCAATGACAGTTGAGTGGCAACATCCCCTTGTTGTCTTTGAAAGCCTCAGCCCAAGACATTTCCAGCAAAGCTGAAGCTCTGGATCACAGTCATTGTTACTAAAAACTATAAAACCAAAATGAACTCATTGGGCGCTGGAACGAACTAACCAGGCTTTGAACAAACGCTGAGTGATACTCCCTTTAATACAGCAACAGAGCAGCCATAAGGGGACCGTGTCACTGCTAATAGCATTCTGTTTCCATGGCAGCCAGATGAACCATGTGGCCATGAGAAGCTGTGATCCTAAGCGCTCCTGAAGAAAGGAGCTTGCTGGTATGGTCAGCAGGGGGAGGACTTTTGAATAACTTTAATCCAAACTCAGGATTGTCCTTGCCACATTCTCTTTAATCCGTTTACAGCTACCTCCACATTGGTACCATCAAACTGGGCAGAAACAAACCCCAGGGGCCAGGGGGTACACACTTCCCTTGCAGGAGCCTCCAGCACTAAGACTACAGGGGCCAGAGGCAGCCCCTTTCAGCCAAGCCCCTCAGACCTCTGATAGCACAGAATCAGGAGTCAAACCTGCCCTAGCTCGGAGTTTGCAAGATGTCTCAGTCCCTTAAAGTTAACCTGCAAAAGCCGTCGGCGTCTTACAACTCTGCCAGCTTCACGCATTGCTTATTGCTAATGAAATGGTCATGACCTGTCCATTCCCAAGGTATATTCCTTGGACTCTCAGAGCCTGTGACCAGCTGGATTTCAGGACATAACAGCATTGGGTACAGACAGTTACTACCTAACTTCCTATGGTAGTTATTTGTATAGTGCCTAGGAGCCGTAGTCATGGACCAGGGCCCCATTGTGCTAGGCACTGCACAAACAGGCAGTCCCTGCCCTATAACTTTGTGAGGTGAAACCCTGTAATGTATGGCACTCTTGTTCTGAATCCTGTTCCATCCCCCAGTACAAAATCCTGGCTAAACACAAGCATTAGTCATCCATCTTTTCCATGGAGAATTAATAGCCCGTTTTCCAGGATTGGTTCCAGAAGGGAATTCACAAGCACAGCAATCTGCTTTCAAGTGAAAAGACTAGATCCTTTCTGACCAAAACAACTACCCCATTCCACAAAAATCAGATCAAGGATTTCCCACTAAAAGCGAAGGGCCTGGTTCCTCGTTGCCTAGCACCTTGCGCACTCAGTTACACCAATGCAAAATGTGAAACATATCAAATCAAACTGGCAGTGTAACCTACTGCTCAGTATGTTGCCGGTTTCCCTCTATGCCTGATCCAAAGGATCGGAGTTTGTTACAGCCACACAGGTAAGTTAACTTGGCTTCTGGAGATTCCAAGTTCAATCCCTGGTGTTTTGGCCACAATGGTGGTGTTTGATATCACACTGCACTGGTGTAAATAACTCTACAAGGGGCAGGGTAACAGAGAATCAGGCTCTCACTATGAGGCTGAAGGGGACGGATTTTCAAGGCACAAAAGAAAATTGAGTGCCTAACCACCCTTTGTACCTTTGAAAAAAATCTTCTCATAAGAGCCAGAGGTCAGCAAAGGAAGTGTGCTTTGGTTAAGATTCTCAAATGTACACACATTCCACTAACAGTCAACGGGGCTTGGGCTCCTGAGTCACCCATGTGGTTATGAAAAATGTTACTCTTCATTTTATCAAACTCTGGGAGCCAAAGACTTTATCTAACCCTACAACAGCAATATCCTAAAACCAGAGGAACACCAGTAGCAGGGAAGTGGTTCTGCTGCACTCCAAGTGCTGTCTCTGAGCACTGCTCTGAGCAATCAGACTGCAGCACCTGTAAAGAAATGCATTTCCCTCCCAGTAGAATGTGTTCTCAAACACTGGATCGCAGCACCCACACCCATCTTCACAGCTGTGGTTCCCATTGGAGCCTCTTGCCAAGCAGAGAGATCACCAGATGTCCTGCTCAGGATGAAGACCTTTACTGAGAAATGGCTTGCTGCGTTGTACCTTTTAACATATTTGCCTCGTCCTCCCTTCCCTGTACTCTGTCTCACTCACTTGCAGCACCTGGTCTCACGGTAAATTGTAAATTCTTTGGAACAGGAATGATCTCTTGCTATGTTTGGACAGTGTCTAACACAACAGGGCCATGATTCTGACTAGGGCCATTAAGTGCTATAATAGATTTGTGTCCCTGTGTCCTAACTAATTAGTACCAGATGTCTGAAGTTTATCCAAATACACGATATAGGGTCAGATCCTCTGCTGGTATATATTGATTTTAGTGGAGATCTACTACACTATACCTGCTGGAGATATGGCACGCAGTCCATAGCTTCCCCCATCTCCTTTGCCTCAATGGTGCTCTATTTACTATAGCATCAACATCAATAAAAGTTACTTTATAAGAGAAGAGACAAGCCACCCACCACCACCCAGGTTTCACACTGAGCCCAGTGCATGCTGGGTCAGGACTTGAGAGTTTAGTCCGTGTGGTAGGAGTACCCATGCAGTACAGACGGGGTTCATTGAGTTTCTACCTCACTGTAGAATCTCAGTGATTCAGTCTAAGGAGTTCCCTGTGACTGAGGACACAACAGTTCCTACAGCTCGTTCCTCTGCTTCCTCCTGTGTGGTGTAGTCATGGTGTTGCATGTTTTATAGCTCTAGTTGTCCTGAAAACCCTCGTATGGGGTCAATGTATTGCCCCTCTATTTGGTTTGCCAGCCTCCATCCCCTGCAGTGTTGCGTACCTAGGATATAACACATGATAGCAGCTCTCTGATGGTCCCTTCCCTTCAGAACATGCGAATTTATACTTCCAATTGCTCCACAGGCTCTGTACTGCCCTCCCTCCCATTCTAAGACAAGAGCCTGGAATCTATGCCCTCCATTTTCAAAGTGGCATGTCGGGCCTTAGCTACATGGTGCCCATTGACTTTCATGAGACTCACACTGCTTAAACCTTATCTGCTGCATTGAGACTCCAGGTGTAGGGACCCATTGCTTGCACGGTCTTTTGTGCCCACTCTATTTCAGTAAAGTGATGTACAGCACACCGCAGGCACTGCTGCCTCTGTCTCTGGCTGTGCTGAGTCATAAAGGTGTGTGGAGCGGGATGCATCACTGCGCAGAACACCGCATTGAAGGCTTTGCTGTCTACCTCTCGCTCCCAGCAGTTAAGGGAATATTTTACTGCTCTTTTCTTCCTCCAGCACTTTGTCTTGAGCACTCTGACAAGGCCAGAAAGAGTGTAAACAGGAAAGAGTTCATTCGCCTCATTCCCACTCTCATTCCCCTAAGGAAAACAATTTGCACTGTAACCGGCTCCAAAGGAATGGGTCACTGACGGCACGTATTTGTGTAGCCCCTAACACAGTGGGGTCCTGGTCCATGACTGCAGTTCCTCAGTGCCACTGCGACACAAGTAAATAATAGAACACCCTAGCAGCCTGGGAAGCGGCGCCGCAGCAGTGCTGCATTTGGAGGAGACCTACAGAAGGTATTTCCCCCTCCCAACGATTTCAGCCCAGAGCCCACAGCAAGTGGGAGGATGGTTTTGTGGTTAAGGCCTGGGGCTGAGTTCTGTTCCTAACTGCCACTGACTTCATGTGTGACCTTAGGCAAGTCATTTACAGGCCTGATTTTCACAGCTGCTGAGCATCTGCCACTTCAGTTGGAGCAGAGGGTAGTCGGCACCTCTCCAAGTCTACCTGCACCTCAGGCCCTCTGCTGTCAAGGACTTTTGTCTTGCCTGTTTAGACTAAGCTCGTTGGGGCTGAGAGTGTATGGCTCATGCCTAGCACAGCCAGGGCTGATCTCAGCTGGGGATCTTGGGTGCCACCATAATACAAGAGGGAAGGGGCTTTGTGGGAGGTCGTAGTTTACGGGTGACCCTCACAGAGACTGAGTGATTGAGACTGAGTGAAGCAGAAGGCAGGGTGGGGCAGAGAAGCCGCCATTTGAATTGATGTTACCCATTTGGTGCCTGGCCCCCTCGAATTTACTCACACATGGGAGCAGCAATTGGAACAAACTGCTTGGCTGAGTCAGCCAGCCTGGGCTGTCAAGGTTGCTGCATCTGTGGCAGAGTGTCACGTCCCATGGCTGGTTTTCGCTGGGGGCAAGAGAGCTGGGCAGCAGGCAGGCGACCTGAGGGAGGAGAGCAGTGGAATGAAAGAGTGGGAAAGGAGGTGGGGGCAGAGAGGATAAACAGGAGGGATGAGGATAACAAAGGAGGACAGTTGGCCTAGAAAACGTTGAAGGATTAATCAGAGAGGAAAAAATGAAGCTAATTCAGAGGAGCCACGTTCTTGCTGAGCCCGCAATGAAAAGGCGCCAACTGAGAGTGTAAAGTCAACTAAGCGCCAGCCAACAGCTCCAGCCACAGAGCTCCAGTGGTGACCTGCCCCAGTGGCACTGTTAGCATCTGCTACTGTACCACTTGCAGGGCCCCTCTGTCAGGCACCTTTATGACAGGGTATAGTTAACAAGCGAGAGCTAGGCCATTGCACAAATAGATCCCTGGCCTTTTGGGTGGAGCATGGGTTGAGACGGACAGGGGAGCAGATCCCAGCCTTTTGTGACTGACCCCATGGAACTCAAAACAGCTGCTCAGCCAACGATGCTCTGCACTCACATGGCAAGGTTTAGCCCTGTGCAGAGAGTCTATGCACCAATGAAAGCTCACTTAAGCCATCCAAACAGGGTACGAGTGGTGTAGAGGCCTTGGCTGGCCCTCTGCAAAACAGGTACCAAGTTTTGAAAGCAAAAATCCCCCATGATCTAGCATATGGGTTCTTACAGGATATCAGTTGTGACCGGATATACCTCTGTATTCACACCTTAACACACTATTGCAATAATCTTTGTACAAAGTATGTCTTGTAAGGTATCATTTGAAAATTCATGATTTACTGCTCTGTATTGTCCTGATAAAATGTGTGACAACATTGTATATGAAGTTATAAGATCTCCCTGGATGATGTTAACAGTTCCAAACTCCACAGCCCTGCTCAAACTAAGATTGGCAGAACAGGTCTGTCCTAAATAAAATAATGTGTGCGCTGCTTAATTTGCATTTAAGCAGTAAACTGAGTCAAGCAGAAAGAAAACAAAGGAAGCTCAAACAGGTGAGGAAAAAAGCAGCAGGAAATATCCTACCACACAGACTTAGTCTCCTGGTGCCCAGCTGGAAATGTTTTTCAAGAGGGGACCTGAAACTACAAAAAGGGAGCAACAAATACCCCAAGGCACTCCTCTGTCTCTCTCTGCCCAACCCCTTTGCTGCATCTGGAGCAACAAAGGAAGCTTTCACTGGACTCTGGGAGAATGGGTCCTGACCTATACGCTTTGGTCAGTAAGAATGCTGGAAATATGTGGTGAGAAACTTTGCTTGAATCTGATATCTTTTTTAATCATTTTTTACCTTTGCCTTATTATTTGTATTCACTTCCAAATCTGTTAGTACACTTGTTTTATCTACTCCATTGTGTTTAAATTGAAGTGTCACCCCAAATGTAGTTTGCTAGACAAGTTGTGTGCATATTTTAAAGAAATAACAGACTTCATATAACTTGTACTGTCCAGGAGAGGGCTGGGCACTACAGGACATACATTTTGGGGGAGGAAATCTGAGACTGGGGGTGTGTTGGGGTCACCCTGCAGTATAACCAAGGCTGGTGAGAGTCAGAGTGTAACCCAAGTGTGGCTGGCAGGCTGCCGTCACACACAGACACTCATGGTGTAGTTAGCATGCTGGAATGCTGTTCGTGAGCAGTCCAGGTGGGAGCTCCTTCATTGAGGCATTGTGAGGCACCCTGGATTGCAGGGCAGGGGTGACCCAGCTGCTCATTAGTCTGAATTATATCCTGGTATGTCACACCCATCACCATGGTATCTGAACTCCTCCCCAGGTTATGGAGTGGACATATAGGATACATTACTTTCTCTCCCAACTGCAGGGACAGGATTTTCTTGTGTAAACACAGTGTCACTATCTAACCAAGCTTAGGTACATACCTGGCCCTCATTACAGTCAGAGGCAAGCACCTCACACCCAATAGGGCATTTATCCCTATAACCCCCGTGAGGTTGGGCATTTTATAGATGGGGAACTGAGGCACAGGGGACCAGATCCCCAGCGGTAGTTAGGTTACTGACTTCCATTGAAGTCAATGGGAGTTAGGTGCCTAAATACCTTTGAGGATCCAGGCTTAAGAGACTTGTTCACAGTCTGTGGCAGAGCAGGGAACTGAACCGGATTCTCTTAAGTCCCAGCCTAGTACCCTGAACACTGAACCATCCTTCATCATTGCGAGACCCCTGTGACTGAGGCATGTCTGTGTTATTAGCCAGGCAGGTTATATGACTTGCCTGTGGTCTCACAGTGAATCAGAGCTCAGAATGGAACCCACTTTCCATGTTGTTTCTTAGGGTACTGACAGCAGGCTTGTGATTTCTGGGGTAACAGACCAAAGAGGTTGGATAACTAGGAGGGCAAAATGTTTCACTGAAGCTACCTTTCCCGTGGGCCCCCACCTCCCACACCCCCACCTCTTTACTTCTTTCCAGCACACACATGAACTTCCCTTCCAGCACCTTCCCAGACACATGCATACCCCCTCTCCCCCAGCCCACACAGACACACTACAGGAGATTTGGACTCCAAGAAAGTGAAAGCACCAGCTCAAAAGTCAATGCTAAGTGGCAGTTGTGACACATCTGTCAATTCCTTGCCATGTCCTTAGGGGGAAAAAACGTAATTCAACAAGTATTATTGGAATCCACTGGACTAAATGCAAAGGTTATATATTGTTATGGGCCTGGACTCCATTAACTCCCCTAGGGGGAGATGGGATGTGAGCCCTGGGAAATGCTATGAACTTCAAAAGGACAACATGAACAGTGGGCCAGACAAGAATGGATTTCTGGACAAACAGGATCAAGTGGTTTGCCTGGAGAATCTCCACGGAGAGGTGAATGCAAATTCCAATCTCTGGTTATGCTAAAACCCAGCCTTTTGAAGCTACACCATGGGGAGGGGCTCACTGCCATCCTATTACCTGTTCCCGGAATCTGAAGAGCGAAGGCCCCAGCTGTATAAAGGAAAGAACTAGTACCCCCATGAGTAGGTTTGAGCTAAAATCACTATGAACTTGTAACCCCAGAAAACCCCCTTGGTGGAGTTTGAAGGCCTGACTCCTACAGAACCCTTGTTGGAATGGGGGTGATCTCTGGTAAGCTTACTAGCATATGTAGAGGTTTGTTTATTGTTTTTAATGTTTTCTCTAATGCTTTTGCCTTAAGCATAAATGTGCCTACTTATAAAGAGCTGTGTGATAATTTGTAACTGCTGCAATTATACTATTCATAAGCCTTCAAAGAGAAAGCAAAGCACAGACGCTGGCCATTTTACACAGTCTGGCTTGCTGGGCATATCAGTATAGGCAGGAAACTGTGCAGCCTGGAAAAAGCCTACTCAGAAAGGAGAGAGATGTGGTTCTCGGCTCCAGGCTGTGATGGCTAGGAGCAGGGTGGGTGCCCTTGGTGAACCATGTGGGGGAAAGACAGGTGCAGTTGCCTTGAACTCTGGCAGCAGATTCCCATTTAACCACCCGGCAGATGGTTAGTCTTTGAGAACGTGCTGTGATCTAGGTATCATCAAGCCCTGATAGGTGCCTACAGAGCAGCCATTGACAACTCAAAGCCTCAGCTGATTATTCTTACTGGTTTTGCAAACTCACATAAGTTACTTTAAAAAACTCACCTTTGCCCAAAAGCAGGCTCTGCAGGATCTCTCAGGGGTTCAGCTGCAGTGATTTCACTGGGATGAAAGGAGCCCAGCTGGCCCAGGTAGCTGGGGAGGAAGCTTGTAGTCGGAACAACCCCATTGCCTCCCACCACGTGGCGTGAAAGGGAGGGGATTGTTAGAGTGGAGCTGCTGAACCAGTCCCTTCAGGGAAGGCTGCAGTTAGGGGAGGTTGTAATTCACAGGTGAACTGAAATCACCCTGTGGAAACAATTCTGCCTCAAGTACAAAAAGCATCCAATTTCTTGCTCCTTAATATCTCTAAGGAGTAATAAGTCAGCCCTGTCTCCAAGCCAGCTGCGATGCAACATCGGGAAAGCTAGAAGCCCTAAAGCTGGAGCAGCTATCTTACACTGCATTGAAAGCAAGAGCCTCTGTACTTCACATAGTGGGCTGGGGAGAGCAGAGCAACTGGACAAATCAAACAAAAGACACAAGCCTCAATCTGCAGAATGCCCAGACAAGCCCTCTTTGCTTAGCTGGCCCTATTTTGCTCTGCCTTAGTAGTCCAGACAGTGGAAAAGGGACACAATGGGACAGATTCTCAGCCAGTGTAAGTCAGCAGAACATAGTTGCATGGAGGTTAAGGGTGCGGATATACACCAGCTGTGGATCAGAGTCGCTGTACATATGACTCAGCTACCCGACAGCCACTTACAGGGTGGCTTCCTTCCCAGCCCCTTTGTGATGGTTCTTCAGCCACTGGGCTGGTTTCCCAAGGACTGACCATTATGCCAGAGATGTTCAGGGCCCCCAATTCCCATTAATTGTAATGGATCCAATTCCTTAGGCAGTTTTGAACATCTCAGCCTACCTTGGGACCTCCTGCATAGCACAGGCCACAGAATTTCACCCAGTCACCCCTGGATTGAGCCTAGTTACTTGTGAGTGATCAAAGCATCTTCCAGAAAAGCATCCAGTCTTGATCTGAAGACATCAAGACATGAGGGCAATGCGTCCAGTGGACCCTGGACTGAAAGAGCCACCAACTCATTTCACACAGGCCCCCAGGTAGCAATGACCATTCACTCTCTACTAAACTAGGCCAGCTGATGATTTAGAGGTAACAGGTTCTGGAATTTCCCAGGAACTCCTCCTCTCCCCCCGCTTGCCTCCTCCTCCAAGCCATCCAGTGTCCTCCCCCCAAATACTTTCACTTTCAAAAGATTATGTACTGGATGTCGTTTCTGGATTTCTCTGCTTTAGTAAAATTAAGAACGCTTATTGAAACCCAAGTAATTTGCATGTGTTAAAAGATGGCTATAAATTTTGCTATTCTCTTAAAAAAAAAAAGTGATGTTTATAAAAGGAAAGTATCAGGGGGTAGCCATGTTAGTCTGTATCCACAAAAACAACAAGGAGTCCGGTGGCACCTTAAAGACTAACAGATTTATCTGGGCATAAGCTTTCGGGGGTAAAAACCCACGTCTTCAGATGCATGGAGTTACCTCACAAGTGGAGAACCAGTGTTGACAGGGCCAATTCAATCAGGGTGGATGCAGTCCACTCCCAATAACTGATGAGGAGGTGTCAATTCCAGGAGAGGCAAAGCTGCTTTTGTAGTGAGCCAGCCACTCCCAGTCCCTATTCAAGCCCAAATTAATGGTGTTAAATTTGCAAATGAATTTTAGATCTGCCATTTCTTTTTGAAGTCTGTTTCTGAAGTTTTTTTGTTCAAGTATGGCTACTTTTAAATCTGTTATTGAATGTCCACAGAGATTGAAGTGTTCTCCTACTGGCTTTTGTATGTTACCATTCCCGATATCCGATGTGTGTCCATTTATTCTTTTACATAGAGACTGTCCGGTTTGGCCAATGTTCGTGGCAGAGGGGCATTGCTGGCACATGATGGCATATATCACATTAGTAGATGTGCAGGTGAATGAGTCCCTGATGGTGTGGCTGACGTGATTGGGTCCTCTGATGCTGTCGCTAGAGTAGATATGGAGACAGAGTAGGCAACAAGGTTTGCTACAGGGATTGGTTCCTGGGTTAGTGTTTCTGTGCTGTGGTGTGTAGTTGCTGGTAAGTATTTGCTTCAGGTTGGGGGGCTGTCTGTAAGCGAGGACTGGCCTGCCTCCCAAGGTCTGTGAGAGTGAGGGATCATTTTCCAGGATAGGTTGTAGATCGTTGATGATGTGCTGGAGAGGTTTTAGCTGGGGGCTGTATGTGATGGCCAGTGGTGTTCTGTTATTTTCCTTGTTGGGCCTGTCCTGTAGTAGGTGACTTCTGGGTACCTGTCTTGCTCTGTCAATCTGTTTTCTCACTTCCTCAGGTGGGTATTGTAGTTTTAAGAATGCTTGATAAAGATCTTGTAGGTGTTTGTCTCCGTCTGAGAGATTGGAGCAAAGTCGGTTGTATCTTAGTATTAGCGTATTCTCCACTTGTGAGGTAACTCCCTTCTCTTCATGTGTCAGTATATAATGCCTGCATCTATAATTTTCACTCCATGCATCTGAAGAAGTGGGTTTTTTACCCACAAAAGCTTATGCCCAAATAAATCTGTTAGTCTTTAAGGTGCCACCGGACTCCTTGTTGTTATAAAAGGAAAGAGCAAGTAGAAGTGGGCTAAGTGAGACATCTTCCAGTGTTTACCTGCACCACAACATACCTTAACAGTGATCCTCAGCAACCCCCATTCCATTCCAGAGCCATCCCCCCTCCCAACTCTGTGAATGCCTGTCAAACCTGACCTGCAGTCCACCTGTACCACGACTATTCCAGTCCTGGGCCCCCTAATCTACAGACCCTCAGTTCTGCTCCCTCTCCTCTTCAAAGCAGCTCTGTCAATGCACTTGCATCATGACCACAGCACACCCTGCTCCCACCCACAGCTCTGCCAATGCACCTTTAGCATTAGTACTGTTCACATTGCCATAGAAGCTAGAGGCCCCAATGGTGATTAGGGCCCCCACTGTGCTGGGGGCTCTTCCAATACAGGAGACAGCCCCTGCCTTGAAGAGTTTGCCATCTAATGGACAAGACAAAGGGCGGGCAAAGAGTACTATCATTATCACCACTTACAGCTAGGGAACTAAGGGCACCAAGACGGCTAATAGGTCTATACTGGCTAAGATGGTCAGGGACAATCCCTTGCTCTGGGTGTCCCTAAGCCTCTGACTACCAGAAGCCAGGAGCAGACAACAGGGGTGGATCCAGGGGCACCAGAATGGAGGGGCAGGAGGCCTTGGTGCCACCACTTTTTAAACAGTCATAAGGGTGAGTGACTGGGGCGGGGTGGAGAGGAGCGAGCGGGGGGGTCTTCAGGGGAAGGGGCAGCACGGGAGCAGGGCCTCGGTTTGGGTGCCATTGGCCACACACACACTTTTAGGGAGCTTCCACAGCTCCTGGATGGATCACTCCATAATTGCCCTGTTCCGTACACTCCCCCTGAAGCTCTGATATGGGATGCTGCTGGAGACAGGAGAGTGGAACAGATGCATCGTGATCCATATGGCCACTTGTATATTCCCAAGACCACACAGAGATTCTTTGGCAAAGCAGAGAACTGAGTCAAGATTGCCTGAGTCCCAGTCACATGCCTGAAGACTGTCCTTCCTTTCCTCTTGAGTCATAGTACCCCAGGCTCTTCTAGTCTACCCTCCCCATCCAGGTCTACCTTTTAGTCTCTATCCTGAACTTGGCACCCTCTGTTATTCCAGTCCTGGCCCTGTCCTCTGCAGACACCAACCAGCATGACACCATTCTGCCAGCTTGTGGGATGGTTTAATGTTGGGAACCAGCCTATTTTACCTTGTGTTAGCAAAATTAGATTGGAAGCACTCCAGGGAGCCAGACAGCAACTACATCTACATGCAATTCCCAGCTCACAGACATACCTACACTAGCTCTCATCAGCCTAGCATGCTAAAAATAGCATAGCCACAATAGCAAGGGCAGCAGTGAGGGGTAGCTTGGGCTAGGATGCCTGAGTACATACTGATGGTGTTCAGATGGGTTTGTATTCATGGCAGCTAGCCCATGCTGCCTCTTACCACTGCCGCTGGGGCTACACTACTATTTAGTACACTAGCTTGATGAGAGCTAGCAAGACTGTGTACAGAAGCTGGGACTCATACCCCTAGCTCAGATGTAGCCTGAGCCATTATCACCCATGCTAACTCAGTGACCCACTAGTAGGGTTGACTCTTAAGGGAATTTGCCCCATATGAGTGTCTATACTATTATGTGCAACACTTTTACAAGGCTATGATAAATTTGATACAATATGTGAGGTATCATTTGATCAATTTGGGCTGAACATTATTGTCCTGGTAAAATATGTGTATCAGTATTGTATGGAAAGTTACAAGCTTCTATTGTATAATATTGTTATAACACACTAAGGCTAAGAAAAGCAGGCCCGAACCAGCTTCAGAGACAAAGACACACTGGTACCCCAGCCAGGCACTAAAGAGTATCACTGGCTTAAACAGCCATTCTCCAACAACGGGAAGGTATGAACGAGAAATTTACATTTCATCGCAGGGACAGTTCAAAGACAGGGCCGGCTCCAGGCACCAGTGCAGCAAGCAGGTGCTTGGGGCGGCCAACGGAGAGGGGTGGCACGTCCGGGTCTTTGACAGCAATTCGGCGGCGGGTCCCTCAGACCCCCTCGGTAGAGCTGCTGCCGAAGTGCCGCCGATTGCGGCTTTTTTTTTTTTTTTTTTTGGCCACTTGGGGCGGCAAAAACGCTGGAGCCGGCCCTGTTCAAAGATCCACAAGAAACTACTTGTTGCCTGCTTCCCCGCTGGGGGTAATCCTCAGGAGGGAAGAGTAGTATAAGAATGAGAGACAGTGGCCTCCAAATCACCTCTCCCCCCCCCCCCCCCATCTCTATTCAGGGCGGCTACAACGCTCAAAAAGGCAAAGACCTGGGGGAGGAGTTGTCCTGTCTGGACGGCTTTTCGGCCAGTACAGACAGCTGGAAACATATGGGGAGACAAAACCCTTTAGCTTTCAAGTTCACTTAGCTTGTTAGGTTAGGTATTAGCTTGCATTTTACTCTTCTTTCTTTTGTAACCAATCCTGACTCTTATGCATCATTACTTGAAACCACTTAAAATCTCTCTTTCTGTAGTTAATAAACTTATCTTATTGTTTTATCTTAACCAGCGTGTTTGTCATCCCAAATGGAGTTTCCCCACACACTTGAATCCAAAGTTGGTGCATATCATTTGCCATTGATGAACTCTTCTTAGCATATGCACAATGTGCCCCAGGCAGCACATGACCAGGATTCATCACTGAATTTGGTCTGCTGGTTGGATCATTAGCTTCCCAGGGCTGGGGCCTGATGGGGAGCGGGACGTGAATTGATGAAACGATGGACTTTATGAGCTTGCATTGTCCAGTGGGTGCTGAGCAATACAAGACACACAAGTCTGGGACTAGGGAGCTTGCTGATCATGCTCTGCAGTTTAATACAGTACATGAGAGGCTAGCTAGTAGCACTCAGTGCTATGGAGCTAGGAGTGATTTTACATGCTGGAGGTTGTGTGTGAACAGGTCAGGAGTGGATGTTCTTACAGCAAAATAGTGTAAGCGGCACCCCAGGTTGAAGAACTGAGGGGACACAGCTGTTCAACAGTCCAGACTGTACCCTGGGGAATGTGACACCCCACAGGATGTGCATCATGACATTTTGGCAGGTTGCATCCCAATGTCACCACATCCCATACAATCAACCCTCATGGGCTGCAAAAGGTTTGGGACCACATATGGGGCTACAAGATCTTGCCAGGGAAAGTGGAGTGAGCAGGAAAGGTAGCCACTCAGAGATCCCACATCCGGTACTATTCTATTTCCTGAGGATGCTGGTCACACTCTCTCCACCATCACAGGGTACAGTAACCCATGACTCATCATGTCATCGATCGGGGCTTGTTAATTGGCACCATCGGTGTAAATTTGCATAAAAACATTCCGCCCAATTGATCACTAAATTATTCATCCGGTGAACACATTGTAGGTTTTCCCCTGCAGCTGAAGATCTGTGCTGTGCTCTGACACACCATCCAGCTGGCTGCATAGCATGCCTCTAAACCACTAGCTTCAGTACTAACTCTGGGGAGAGAAATTGCCCTCCAGGAGACTGAGGGAGAGGCCCTTTGTCGTGGTAGAGGGTAACATCTCTGCAAGTGATCCGGGCCCACGTGCGTGCACCTCCGTGCCAGCTTTCATCTGCATTCCGAGGAGATGGCCCTGAATGATGGCGCTTGAACACAACAGCAAGTGACAGGCTTCCTTCAGGAGGATTTTGTGCTTATCCAGCGAAGCTTTCATAATATTGCATTGATTTTAAATGGATGCAAGAGTATCTGTGAAGTCCTACTGCTCTGGCTCGTCCTCCAAACACAGCCATCCTCAGCTGGAGGCATGGGCGGGATCACTCCCCCACCAGAGCCCCGGGATCAGAATCCCAGGCGTAGGTGGGGTCTGACCCCAATCTTCGTATTAAGAGGGCTTGCCAGCTGCTTTTCAAATACGGTGCACGGTGAGTTGTTTCTGGCCAGGCACCCAGCGTGGGCACCACAATCGAAAATATAATTCCCTTTCTTCGCCATTCTGTCAGCTCCGTCACACTCAACCCCCTTGCAGGCACCCCTCCTTCCACCATATTTTAGCTCAAGCAGAAGGCAGCATGTCTCCCTTTTTGTTTGCTACTCAGCAAAGTCAGCAGCAACATACACAGCAGCATGTCAGTGAACTGCACCACCTGACCGGCGCCAGCACGGGGGCTCACATACCGGAGCATTGGGCCCTTTGGAATGGTCACACTAACACGGCTAAGACAATAGACAAGGTCAAAGTGGTGGGATTTGCATACACAACAGTGGTCCTAACATCTAAGCCACATCCTGTACCGTAAGAGAGCGAGGATGGGCAATGCAGTGGTAGGAGTGATTCTGGGCAGCACAGGTTGCTGTGGGAGCTCCACCACCGCCCTCTGAGCGTCCCTGTGCTGGGCAGAGCTGGTCCTACACGTTTCTATACGGTGTACGAGAATTGCCCAGAGTTGCCATCTCAGAGCTTATGACAATCCAACTCCCCCACCACTACCCCTTCTGCCCCATCTCTCTGCACCGTTTCTTCCTCCTCCAGACACCCAGAGCTGCAGAGACATCTCTGGCACCACCAGCAGCAGGAACACACTGAGGAGAAGAGGTGACCGGTGTAGACAAGTGGCAGAGGAAGGGATGCTAGGCAGAGAAGGCCTGGAAATGGGAGATTTTCAAGCAGGTGCAATAAGACCATAGACCAGGGGTGGCCAAATTGCAGCTTGCAAGCCACATGCGGCTCTTTTACAGTTAAAGTGTGGCTTGCAGAGCCCTCCATCTCCCCCCCCCTCCACCTATCAGAGTTTGGGGGGGGGGGAGAGACTCAGGGCTTCTGCCCTGCAGCAACATGGTGGGGCTAGGGGCTTCTGCCAGAGATCACTGGTGCCTGCTGAGAGTGGGGGGGAGACACAATTTAAAGATCCCCCCCCCAACAGCTTGAGTCATGCCCCCCCTTACCATCAGAGGCCCCTCCCAGGTGTTAGCTCCATGTGGAAAGTTAGTGGCAAACAGCTGGGAACTGCAGGGAGGGGCCGCTGCTTTAGCGCCACGGGGAGAGGCAACAGCAAAAGCAGCAGCTGTTTGCTGCTGCCTCTTCCCAGGGCTGCAGCTTCCAGCTTGCCAGCTCCAGCAGCTGCCATGCAGGGAGGGGGCCCAGCAGCACCATGTGACCAAGCGGGGCCAGCAAACCCTGGCAAAAATCTGGGGGGTGGGGTGTGACCCCACATGCCTCCCTCACACATTGCCTCTGGCTTCTGCTCAATGGGGAGGAGTGTCTCAGGGCTTCAGTTGAAACCCCAAACCCAGCAGGTGCCTCCCGCAGGGCTGAAGGTCTGAGCCCTTCACCCCGTGGGGCTGAAGCCCAGACTTTCAAACTTACCCAGAAGCTACCAGACACTCAGCGTTTGACATGCCCATTTCTAGAAATACTATTTTCTAAAACTTGGTCACCTGTGCCCTGCCTGGAACAGCTGGACCTGAAACCTAGGCAACCACAAACAAGCAGGAATAGGACAAGGCAGGAGCTGGAGAGTGAAACACAAGTAGATATCTTCCTTAGGCACAGCCCTGCCAAGTGAGTACCAGCGAGAGGGCTCACTTTGACAGGTGGCGCTCAGGGCCAGGTGCTGAGTGTCACAGGGGCCAACACAACAAGTGAACCAAAGCCCCAGGACCAGGTCCTCAGACAGTGTGCACCAGCAGTTGAATTGACAAGGGAGCTGCACCAGTTTACACCAGCTACGGATCTGGCTCCACCTGAATAAAACCAAGGGGAGAGATGGTTTGGGAGTCTGGGAGGTTACAGTGGCAGTTTGATGGCATGGCTCATGAGATGATTCATTGATTTTTGCTTTGGTGGCAAAAGTGTTTGGGTCAAACCAAATCTGAAATATTTCAGAATTTTCAGTGACTCAGGAATTTGCTTTTGGGTCTCTTCCAGAACACGAATTTGAACGTAGGTCTTCTACATCCCATGTAATTGCCTTTACCAGTGGGCTGAAAGGCCCAAAGGGAGAGTGAGTGCAGCACCACTTCTTCTTGCCATTTTGTGAATGGCCAGAACTACTGGTGTTAATTCATGGATAGTTTTGGTCAACCCAAAACTGCAGTTTTTCAATGTCTGAGAAGTTTTGCCCAAGCTGTAGCTAGTGTGTTCTGTCCAGTGCCCAACAGAGCAGATGTTCAGGGGGACAATAGAAGAACTCATGTCAGTGTCTCCCATCTGAGGTGCCTCTGCCAGGGAGGCCACAAGGCCAGGGGCCCCGTAGCCTCAGGGCCGGCGCAACCCATTAGGCGACCTAGGCAGTCGCCTAGGGCGCTACAATTTGGGGGGTGGCGACCGCGGAGTTATTTCGGCGGCGGGACCTTCCGCCGCCTCTGTGGGGGGCGGCATTTCAGGGCGGGACCTTCCGCCGCCTAGGGTGGCAGAAAAGCTGGCAGCACTCCTGCGTAGCCTGAATTCCAGGCCGTGCTGGGCATCTTTCCATCAGCAGCATATAAAGCACCTGAGAGCGCCTCTCCACAGCTGTCCCCTGCAGACTTCTCTTCAATCAGGGCACGCACCGATCTGCCGCCCTTTAATTACTGCCTCTCGCATCCGTGCGAGCCTCCGATGGCTCCAGCCTGTCTTCCCCAGCCTTGTCACACGCCATTCTTCTGTCTTTCATGCCACGAGTGCTGGAGCATGAGAAGTAATCAGACCCACACCGCCTTGTGCGTTTACCAGATGCAAAGGGAATTTTTTTTAATAATTAATTTTCCATCTGGAGTTGAAATGATAAGCCTGCTAATCTCCTTCTGACAACCCTGCGCCGTCACTGCGTTCCTCTGGTCGGTGTGGCCTTCGCCTGGTGGTGAGAACAGATCGGATGTTTCTCACCAGAGCCAGCAGGGGATTTGGGTGCAAGGAGGTACCATGCTGCTGGGGAATCGGTGCCAATGGAGGGCTTGGATGACTGACCCATGGCACCTGTTTATCACCCAGCCTGGCTTTGTTGTTTCTGCTGCTTCTGCCTCAAGAGCCAGTCCCCTTGGCAGGATAGGTCCAGCTCAGCCGAATGAGGTTGAGATGAAATGGGGTAGTAGGAGCTGCTGAGGGCACTTTCCACCACACAGGAGTGTATGGGCCACCATTGCCTAATGCCTGGGCTGTGCATTGGGGGAATCCAGGAGGGCCTAAGGAAGGGACCACATCCCCCAGGTTCAGTGGAACTGCTCCATCCAGAGGGCTCCACAAGCTCCCAGGGTTGCAGCTCAGCCATTCCATGATAGGTGTTAGTCCCGACATGCTGGCCAAAGTTCCCTCTCCCTCCACCTTTGTATTATGGGTCAGTTAGCTGAACCCCTCTGCCCCAGAGGTGGCTGCATTTCAGTGGTGTCGTGCATGTAATGTGCAAGACAGTGGGATGAAAGGTGCTATATAAATGTAAAATGCTACTGCTAGGACATCTTCCCTGCCTGTGCTCCTCTTCCTCTTGCCAGTGCCATGCAATTGTCTAGTCAGTTTCTTCACAGATATTACACTCTTCTTTCTCTGGGGAAATCCACTAATCCCTCTTACAGCGGCTTCGAATGCAGAAGCCTTTGTATGGGGCAGTGTTAAAGCAAGAATCCATAAGCTCCAGCACCAGGGATGATGAACCCCTCTCGCTGTGATTAGCATCTATATGATGAGCTTTTGTGATGACTGATGGCACAAATGTACCAGGGGACCCAGGAGGGGCTGCAGAGTTTCACAGCAGATAAGCTCTAATGAGCAAAGAAATAATTTTTGCATGATGCAAGGGGAGATTTATAGCAGCCAGACAAACACGTCTGGGTCTGCAGCTCTCTGAGGGAAATGTTTGAAAGGTGCAATCAAACCTGAGGAGGTAAACTGGCAGAGCTGCAGGATACAGGGGTCCAAGAACGGAATAGCAGGGGCTGCTGAAAAATAGGACAAAGATGCATTTGCAGAGCTAGAGGGTGGCCCAAACTTAAAGGCACAGCAGCTCAAGACCGATAGAGAATGTAGGTAAGACCAGAATAGCAGGGAATGGTGCAGGAAAGGACTGAGGTATCTGCAGAACCATGTAAAGGTGGAGGACTGGAACAGCAGGGGGGCTGATTTTATTACCTACAGTTCTAGCCCCACACTAAATCCACAGCTAGCTGTGAAAACAACCCAAAAGTGTATTTTTGCAGAAATCAAACAAGTTACTTTAAATACACATCAAGCAAACCCTAAGCCAACTCACGGCATTACATGCTTGCATAAACAGAACAGAGAAGCAGCACCTGGGACTTTTGAATTCATGCTCTGCAGCAGCAAATAGGTGGCAGCCTGTAGGTTTGTCCCATCCTGCCTAGCTACTATTTCTCAATCTGGCCACCAAATGAAACGTCCTAGTGGGTATCTTTGCACCAACACTGAAAGTGAGGAGATACAAAGTAAGTGCCACTTTGTCTGTTAGCTCAGAAGGGGAAGTTTGCAGCGCTCTGCAGTGGAATTTTGTTTGGGGGGCGGTGGCACATTATTTCAGTATTTCTCTCAGAGCAATGGTTACATTCGTGACTAATCAGACAGCACTGCAGCCTGACAAGTACATCCTTCCTCATCTTGACTGGCAAGCAGATGACTTGGGTTCAGTGCTGCCAACTCTTGTGATTTTATTGAAATATTTGGGATCTGTCTTAGAGCTCCAGCCCATGGAGTCAAGTGACTAGGAGAGAATCACAGCGCTCATTTACAAAAAAAAAGATTCTAGATCTCTTGGTTGCAGAGAAAAGCTTCAAAGCATGACCCAATGGACCCTAAAGGCTCAGAAACTAGAACAGAGAGCCCAAAAGTAGGCACTGACTTTGTTCTGTTTGTCTAATGTCTAGCTCAGCAGGTCCTGTTCCATAGGATAATACACATAGATAATTATGTTATTTTTAAACTAAAAATAATCACAGGTGTCTTAATTTAACTCTGATAGCATATTCCTGTCTGCGACCATAAATGAGTCACTAACCTACCTTTGCCTCAGTTCCCCTTATAAAATGGGAATATGGGCACAGCGGTGGTGTGATGTTTAATCATTGTTTGCAAAGCCCTCACATACCAGTGCGCCATAGGAGAGCCTATAAACAAATATAAATACTTATTCAATGTATGGTGTAGAGATGCTGGTAAGTGTCGTTTTCTTGCCTATTAATTATCTCACCTTGAAATGCTCCTAAAACACTATTCACTTGTGTTTTACAAAGAACTAGTAGAAACATATTTCTTTACCAGCTAGTTACTAAGTGGTAAGGTCCACAAATCTCTGGGGTCTGCTATAGCTCAGAGTCACTGGAGTAAATAAGGAAGACTACCTTACCTCTTTTGAAGGTGGCTCATCTTGCATCAAGACCCAGGATCTAGTTATGCTTTAGTATTTTATGTGCTTGAGGGGATTCCCCAAGCCTGCCTGGGTAATTACCAAGGCCTTACAAGGAGCGGATTGAAGAGGATTGCTCTGTTGAATAAGTTACTGCTGGGTTACCCCATTTCTGCTGAATTAATTTCACTCTCTTCTTCCTACCAGCAATATTAGGGAGACATATGTTTGGGATTTTGCTAGCCCCAGGCCAGACCCTGCTCCCACAGCTTTAGGGGGACGCTATCCATACAAGAGGAGGAGCTGCCTCCTAATGGTGAAATCTCTTTGCAAGCACAGGCTATTACAATGGTAAGCGCTGAGCACACAAGTCCTATTTATTATTTGGATTGCTGAGTAAAGTCAATAGAAGCTGTTCAGCACCTCTGTAAATCAAACTCATTACACTCACCTTATTCTTACTGAGCACAAAGGTGCGTAGTCAGGTTCTCTGCTCCGTGCAGGGCCGCCCAGGGGGGGGGCAAGTGGGGCAATTTGCCCCAGGCCCTGGGCCCCGCAGGGGCCCCCACGAGAGTTTTTCGGGGCCCCTGGAGCGGGGTCCTTCACTCGCTCCGGGGGCCCCGGAAAACTCTCACGGGGCCCGGGCCCCCGGAGCTTCTTCCCCTCCGGGTCTTCGGCGGCAGTTCGGCGGCGGGGGGTCCTTCCGCTCCAGGACCTGCCGCCGAAGTGCCCTGAAGACCCGCGGCGGGGGGTCCTTCCACCCCGGGACCCACTACCGAAGTGCCGGGTCTTCAGCGGCGGGGGCCCCTTGCCGTCGAAGACCCCAGGCCCCCTGAATCCTCTGGGCTGCCCTGGCTCCGTGTTCCCTTCCAGTTGTACCTCAGACCTCCACACCCCCCAAGTGTTTTCCTTTGTTGTCCCACAGACTTTCACGGGTTCCTGAGGTCCATAGGCCCTCCCACCTGAGGAGGTAGGCCTTTTGTTCTGGTGGGCTCACACCCAGCAGTCCAATAGGCTGTCAGAACTGGCGGACCACTCTGGATTTTTCACTCTTCAAAACAAAGGGATGGCCCCAGATTTGAGTCCCATTTTATCTAAGCTGCCTAAGAGTTGGGAGTTGGGGGTGGAGGTCAGTTCAGCAGTTCTGGTTTCACCCTCTCTGTAATTCCAGCACCAAGCAATGTCACCATTCAAGGTGAATTCAGGTTGCAGGCTTGTGAGTTTAGTAGCTGTTACATTGTAAGATTAGGATGTGAAAAGTTATTACAATCCCTGAAAGTTCAGAACTGAAGTTAAATTTGCAAGAAACCCAACCATATGAAGGTATGGAAATTTACAACTAAGGTGCTCAACCCACCTCAATTCTGCCCCCTTGATGACTCACTACCTGATCCTGCCTCTTGCTATGTTCACAGCATACAAAGAGAAGTTGCATTAAAACCCCATCAGATACTTTTGCTAGGAGGTTGCAATGTAAGAAGACCGTTTCCTAGAATCCAGACTGATAACTACATAAGAACCTCCCGCAAAAAAAGACAAAGCAGGCTGCTTCCTAAAACAGAGGCACAATGCACCCCATCTGGCTTGTTGCAGACTGACTGCACAAGACCCAGATCACTTGCTTTGCTACAGACTCCTAGCAGAGCTGGAAAACCTCTGAAGTTTAAAGAAATAGCTTGTAATTTAAAAAAAAAAATGTCAGTGCACCCAGACCTCCCACGGCTCCTGGCCCTGGGGATGGAGGCCCAGGCAGCAAAGATCCCCTCTTGCAGTATCTACTCAGAGTCTGGGTTGCATCTTCAGCCCCTCATGGCTGTTCAGACATAGACTCAGCAGGTCTGACAAGCCTAGTCTGACAGCTGAAGAGGCCAGTGAAGCTTTTTGGGTGGAGGTAGGAGGAGGGGGTCCTGGGAAAATGAAGAACCCCTTTCCCTGCTCCCCCTGCCATGTCCTGAGGCTCCCAGGCCTCCTCCAATGGGAGGAGGGAGGAGGCTGGGGCTGAGGGAGGAGCAGTAAGTGATGGGGAGGGGGAAACAATCCCTGCTGTGCTGTCCCCACAGTCCCCTATGGACCCCATTCCTTGCACTGCTCTTAAGTTCCCTTCCTGAGAGTCAGGGGCTATGGGGCTCATACCCCTTGGAGGTATATCCTCCCCCCACATCTTGCCTATCCCAAATGGCTTCATGCTGAATAAAACCTTCCCCTCACTCACATCCTGCTGCTGCTCCCTGACCTGGCTGGTAGAGCTCCTGCAAGTCAAAAATAGCTCACCAGAGCCAAGAGCCTAGAGCAACGTTCTTAATTCAAGTAAAGGGTCAGATCCTCGGCTGGGATAACTCCCCAGTGAAGCCCCATGGAGCAATGCAGATTTACACCAGCTGAGGATCTGACCCAATAACTTTAGCTATGGGGTTTTAATCAAGTACCTGCTGGTGCTGGACACAAGAGCCAAGTAACTGGCTTTCCTCCTTCAATCTCCCCCATATGCTAGAGAGTCAGGAACCAAAAGTCAGCCTTCAGGAGATCTGGTGAACCCCGCTATTTCTAGGGAATCATAATTCAGGGGCTCCTCAACTGACTCACTTTAGATTAGGTATAAAAATGTCTCTGGAGCCCAGCCCTAAGCTAGCAATTGAGGCTGATACGACTGTAAAACAGATTTTAGAGGGGGCTTAAAATGGAAACTGAGGTGCAACTGCAGGTATGGAGAGGCTCCATAGCAAGAGTGGCACTGGGTCAAAGTACTCTGGGACCATCGGTGTAACCCTTCTGTGTGTCAAGGTGAGTCCGGCAATGACCCGGTCATGGTAATGCAACGGTGCCTCTAAAATGGTCCACAAGGGCAGCTTCCATCTAGTGAGGCATTCAGGAGAACTGTGCAGAAGCCACATAGTCCTCTGAGGAACTCCCCCACTGACATTTACCAAGGTCAAAGGCTTGTTTCCTCAAACATTCCCCCATTGGTTCAGCTCCCACAGCAGTGGCAATAGTACACACAGGGCCCCAAGTGTGGAAGCACATGTGGTCTAGCCCTGCTCAGAGCCCACACATGACAGAGGTCTATATGACATGGTGTTAAAGATGCCAGCCACCACCAGAGCCAGCCATCCCACCATCAAGGCCAGCCCAAGGAGATGCTCCAACAATCATTATGGTGGGAGGTTTAGCCAAGAGACACAAACGTAGGCAAAGCCTCTGGGTCCAATCCAAGCATCCCAACACCATGTAGGGCTGGAGAGCATGTGGTTGGCTTCATTCACATTCCCACTGCTTTTACCACCAGAACCCTAGCCCTGCACCAGCCCTCTGCCATCGTACAGAAATGGAAGAACTGCCGAGTGATCCGGATGAGCAGACAGTGTCGCCCATGCACAGCCAGGAAGAGAAAGCAGCCTGCTGCAGCACTGTTAGCATTTGCTGATGGGGCAGAGACAGGCTCATACTGAAGTGTTTCCCAGAGGTCAGCTGGCAGCTAGCTTAAAGGAGAAAGGAGGAAGGGAGAAGAAAGACCCCTTCTCTCCCCGATTTGTGCTTCAGCTGTGCCTTGAGACCAAGTGGAAACCCACTTGCCGTTCAGCTCGCACAGCTCCTGGGACCTTCCTGGCGCAGTTTACGCTCGGGTAACCTAACGTCTGGAGTCCATTAGGCAGGGTAATTTAACCAGTTCCAAAGCGAATGCCTGCAGCGATCTTTGCTAAGTCAATTCAGCGGCAGCTGAATTATGGAGAAAACTTTCGTTTCAGTTCTAAAGGGGGAACATAATGACTGCTTCGTAGGAAAGCACATTAAAACCGGCCTTGTTCCAGCCGATCGAGATGCAATATCGTCAGCGCACGCAGGGCAGGAACACTTCTGATCCAGCGAGTGCGCTTAATACCTTTACAGACTAAATTCCATCAATCAACAGTCTGCATTCTTGGAAGAGGGGACTCGTCCCATCATTCAGAGTGAGGCTTTTCAAAAAGTCAAGTACAAGATTATTTTCTCTCTCCTGCTTTGCTTTTCCTTTTTTGAAAGGTATTTGCAGTTCGGAGGACAAGGTTGTGCTGAGCTGGGTCATTACATCAAGGATGGATTTGTGAGCATTCCTGCAAACAAAAAGCTGCTGATTCACTTTGCAGGTGGCTGTGACCCACTTAGCTATCACGAATGCTGGTGCAAACGTGTATTCACGAGTCCGTTCACATAAGTGCTCGCGTGCCCATTTTGAAAGATTCCTTTTTTAAAAATCATTCCCACAAGTGGTACAAACAATTCGGCTTGTTCAAGGGGAACATGAGAACAGAAAACAGAATTCCTGCTGTGCAGAAAGCTTGTCATCCAATCAGGAGATGGCAACAATACCATGCAACTTGGAAAGCCAATGATATGATGCAGTTAATGAATACTCAGAACAGCCACTTTGGGAACGTGTTAGTTAATACCATCTTTCTTAGAAGGCTTTGTACTGATGCTAAGTTGTATAACTATGAACGGTGTTCTCAGAATGCCCTGTACTCATACTAGGCTTTATAATGGAAATTTGTGAGTAAGTAAAACATGTAAAACCCCTGTTCCTAGTACATGTAGGAACTGCCAGAGCCAAGAGGTATGTTCTGTTGAGACTTGCCATTTTGCTAGATACAACCGTTACAGTGTGCTAGGGATAATCAGTGCAGATGTTTTTGTACCCTGAAAAATAGGAATGAAACAAGATAAGAAATGGAGAGCAAGGCCTGTAATGATACAGAGGAGATTTGTTGTAAACAAGGGCTATATAAATATGAGCCAAACTGAGCTCATATTTGGAACAGACTGACCCTGCTGCAAGACCGTTCTCCAGAATTGGAAATGCATTTGCCTTTCTGCATTGTGTTGACCAATCTTTGATTAATAAATTGACAGCCAAATTATCTGGCATCTTATCAATAAAAATAATTGAACCCTCAGCAAATGCATAGGATGAAATTTGTTCATGCAACCAATTTGGCAGCCAACTGCAAGGGAGGAACAGATAAGTTAAGAGTCACAACATGGTCATAGGTAATTTGTAAACAGAAAAAATAAATTTGGGATCATGTTTCCAGCAATCCCGCAGACTGACAATGTGCACTATTGCCCCCTTATAGAGTATGCTGACCTATTACTATAGAGAGGTATATGCCTGACTTATCCATTCCCAGGCCTGCTGGGCATCAGAGCTCAGTGACACCAGGTGCTTAGAGAGCTTATAATGATAATTATATAACATTCACACATTAGCTAGTTCTCCCTGCCAAGACCTCTGTCAGGTAAGGATATGTTATCCCCACTTTGTCAGTGGGGAAACTGAGGCACAGAGCAATGCAGTTATTTGCCCAGGGTCACACTGAATAATACTGTCTCTTCTCTCTCCTCTAAGCTGGCTAGAGGCCACTCATGCAGCCTCCCACCAGTCTGCCTCCCCTTCCAGCTTGACCACTGCAAGGACCCTACACCCCCTTGAAGGTGGCCTGATATCCTGGGTTGGGGCAGAGCAGCCCACTCAATGGAGGCTGAGTGCAGATCTTTGCACTACCATCCCAGCCTCTTCGCACCACTCCAGTATAACTGTTAGCATCAGCAGACAGGGTCTTCCAGGGCCTTCGTTGCCAAAGCCCTAGCTTGGTAGCCATGATGCAATAATTTCTTTTCACTTCTTGTGTTTCTTACGGGGGGAAGGGGGAGTATTTTGCTCTCCCCTTAGTTTCCCTGTATTTGTCACCAAGTTATCACCTGTTGGGCGAGGATGACCTGGCCAGCACAGAAAAGGGGCAGGAAACCAGAGATAGTAGCAGTTCTTCAAGAGAGAGGTGCATCAGGATTTGTTATACTAACAGACGCACCCATTTACTTTTAGTCCCACATCCTCATAAGGTCTCCACGCTCTGGGAGCAAAAAGCATTTATAGGGAGGAAGACCCCACCCTGTGCCTAAAGCCAGTACCTTCATTTCTAAGGCATCACTTCTCCTCAGACACTGAGCTGGTGCTGTCTTTTATTAGAACACACCTCTGTAGCAGTGCTACACCCAGCCTTGCTTCTCCTCTTACCAGACATGGACTACCCTGGTCTGATTTATATAGACCCCAGGCCCCTCCCACTCCCTGCAGCCTCTGAGGGGATTGGTGGTTGATAGGAGCCAGTTGGACCACACCCAAGTGTTCCTTTTCAGGGGTGGGCCACCACCTATAGCTGCTTGGGCTGTTGTTCCCTCAGCCCCACACCCCTGTGACATTTCACTCGCTCGGTGTATTCCTGCTGGCGTGGCTGCTGACTAAGGTGAACAGATGTCCCAATTTTATAGGGACAGTCCCAATATTTGGGGCTTTTTTTAATATGGGCTCCTATTACCCCCACCCCTGTCCCGATTTTTCACACTTGCTATCTGGTCATCCTACTGCTGACAGTCCCCTAGGCAGCAATAGCGGTTTCTTAAGCACGATGCATTGTGGAGGCTGTGTTCTAACTTTGGCCAGAAGTGCTCCGCTGCTATGGAAAAAGGCACTGGCTAAATGACACAACAGCCACTCTTTCCTGGTGGAGCTACTCGTTGGGCCCAGCGTGTCTGTGGGTCTTTCCAAGCTCCCTAGACACAGGCCGTGTGTTTGAGTTTCCAGGAAGGAAGCAGGTGGGTTAAACTGGGATTCTTTATTTAAAGGATGGCTCCCCGCTGGAAAGCAATTATGGAAAAATTACATCTTCTTACAACCCAGATCTGCAACTTGGCTGTGTTGAGTCCTAGGGCTTAAAATGGGGCTACTACTCTGGGCTGACCCTGCTAAGAGGGAGTAAGCTGGAGTTGTTCCTCTTTGTACATCAAGAGAATTACTACATTCCAGTCAGTTACACCCACGTAACCCCTTGGAGGTTTGAGGCATTACACACACTGGCCTGAAGATATAATTTGGCCCACGGATGTTTTATTGCAGGTGATGATGCATGAGGACAAAAAAAACCAGCTTAACTCAGGTACCAGGTGGAGTTTGCAGGGCTGGCAGTTAGGGGGAACCTCTCCCTCCCATCTATGTACATGTAAACTGAGAGCACTTACCAAAACAACACAACAAATGCACAGACTGTAGCAGCTCTCCATCATCCTGTTTCCACCTCCCTGTCCTTTCCTTCCCTATGCTTCCTGTAGTGTTTGCAAGCATTCACTGCACCCATGCACTCCTGCTTTGGAGCAATTCAGCCCCACCTCTCCACATCGTTCCATGGCCTTGAGTGCAGTGCTAGGTTTCTGCCCATACAGCATGCAGCCAGTATTGTGTATCCTCAGAGGGCCCAGAGGGTTATACTGAGATCACATTATTGCATCTAATCATTGCTGAAAGCATTGGCATAGATTTCCCTGGATGGAAACCTGCTCGCTGTCGCAGACTCATCTCTGGAACTGAAGAACCAGCAGGAGGGAAAGAGGCGGTTACGTCTTCCCAGTGCTTCAAAGAGCAGTTGGCTCATGCCTTGAAACAAGCCAACAAAAGGCCCCATGCCAGGGAGTCCTCATGAGCAATGAGGGCGTACTGCCTGAAAAGGGACAGACTGACATCTCTGTCAGGAAAACAACCAGCCACATCCCAGGGGGTTAATAAATCCCAGGGTGTGCTCCTGGGAGATAACAGAGAGGGACAGAAGGGTGGCACCCAGGGAGCTTGTGGAGGGTTTGGGGGTGGAGGGATGCCGGGCATCACTAGTGGATGCCATGAACTTGGCCTACAGAAGCAATGAAACGTGTGCCCATCTAATTTTTCCCCCTTAGCTGCCTTGCTATCCAATCCCCTTTTGCAGCCACATGCCTAAGAAACTACTTTTCCTGCCAGCCTCTGTGTCTCAGGGCAGGTCTACACTGCAATCAAGGTATGTGATTGCAGCTCATGTAGACATAGCTGAGCTAGCTTGCATCTAACTAACTTGCATAACGGAGTAGTGATGCTGTAGCAGCATGGGCCCACCCAAAACCCTGGGTAATTGCTTGGGCAGCCCTTTGCTTATTAAAAGAAAGCTCTTTTAACTCAGGAAACTCCATTTTTCAAAATGTCCAGCATTCCAAACATCTGAGAGGCTGGGGACAAAATTACGATTAAAAGAGAAATGGAGAGAGGAAGACCAGGACACCAGGAAGGATGAGAGCTTGACATGGGTGTGTAGCAAGGGTTAAGTGTACAGAGCAGGTGTTGTACAAATACTATATATATATATATATATATATACACACAAACACTAGGAGGAGCTCAGGTGAGAAAATGGAGCAAAGGGGAAAACCCAGGAGAGTGGAGCTGTGAATTTGCTTAAAGATCTAGTTTTCAGTTTTCCGTGTCCTTGGCGGGTGCAAACACCCACACATGCTTGTGACGTTGCACTCTATATGATTTTATGAAAATATGCTAATGAGTGTGAATATAATGGAACTGGAATATGCTTCATGCAAAAGGTCTCTTGTAAGGTATCATTACAAAGCTTATAATCTACTGAGTGTGTTCATCCTATTGTATGTATGTATCATTCTTGTATCTGAAACTAGAAATATGAAATATAACTCTTAGGGCCTATTGTAATTATGCAAAGTGTAGGCCATTAATGGTGTCTTGATGGCTCCCATTAACCAGGACAATTGACTGTAGATGGCCCTGTTTACTTGTAAGTCTTCCTGTACACCAGTGTGCTGGCAAGTGGGTAATGAAGTCTTACAATGACATGTGATCAAGTCACCTGAACTGGAATCCATCTTTAACCTGGTGCTTTTCCATTTAGAAGGAGGGGTGGGAACCCAGAGAGGGACAAAGGATTCCCGCCTTGTGCAAAAGATATATAAGGGCGTGGAACAGAACAAAGGGGGCAGCAGTCATGAGAAATCCCCTAGCTACCACCTGAGCTGGAACAAAGACTGTACCAGGGGGAAGGATTGTGCCCAGACTAGGAAGGCGTCCAGTCTGTGATAGAAGCTTATTGAAACATCTCTGAGGGTGAGATTTTATCTGTATTCAGTTTTCTTACTGTATTAGGCTTAGACTTGTGTGTTTTATTTTATTTTGCTTGGTAATTCACTTTGTTCTGTCTGTTATTACTTGGAACCACTTAAATCCTACTTTCTGTATTTAATAAAATCACTTTTTACTTATTAATTAATCCAGAGTATGTATTAATACCTGAGGGAGGCAAACAGCTGTGCATATCTCTCTATCAGTGTTATAGAGGTTGAACAATTTATGAGTTTACCCTGCATAAGCTTTATACAGGGTAAAACAGATTTATTTGGGGTTTGGACCCCATTGGGAGCTGGGAACCTGCGTGTTGGAAACAGGCACACTTCTTAAGCTGTTTTCAGTAAAGCCTGCAGCTTTTGGGGGATGTGTTTTAGACCTGGGTTTGTGTTTGTAGCAGGCTAGCATGTCTGGCACAACCAGGCAGGGACTGAAGTCCCAAGCTGCCAGGGAAAACGGGCTTAGAGGTAGTCTCGGCCCATCAGGTGGCAGTTCCCAAGGGGGTTTCTGTGATCCAACCCATCACAATGCTAACACTTGCATGCATGTAAGCATTAGACTGTCAAAAGGGCACACCCCAGAGCTGATGTTTTGCAAGTTGCACCTTCGAAATGCACACTGAGTTCAGGTGTCTTAGAGGAAAATGTCTGGCAAGGAATCCATGTTAATCTTACCAACTGCTTGCTTATGTCAGACAAAGCCCAGTGCTAGGCTTCTGTGGCCCACCTCTGGTGGACTCTGGTGCCAGCGCTGCCCTTAAGGACATAGGAGTGGTTTTCGCAGGTCAGCCCATTAGTCCAGTCGCAGAGGACAATACCGTCCCACTTCACGGGGAGAAAACCCTCACCCCCATCTTAACAGTACCCACAATGCACCTGACCAGTTGTGTGTGTCAGCCGTCCCAATGAGATGAACCCACATGAACTTGCAGAACTGCTACTGCGTCAGGCAGGGGAAGACTCCCATTAATAAAGCCATCCTGCCTGTCGTCAACCAAAGGCTGGGACATTTCAACCCCTTAGGTACCTTTGAACAAAACGCCCTGTGGAAGTTCTGCGTGCGCAGCCAAACCATGCGAAAGGAGCACCGGGCTGAGCTCAATACACACCCAGTGAAAATCACACGTCCCCACCGGAAGGAAGTCCCTGCTGAACCCTGCTCTGGGCTGCTCATGAGCGAACCCTCTTTACCAGGGTTGGGCCCTGCTGCATGTGCAGCTTCTTAGTCAGTTTCCCTGTGAGTGGTGCTGTCGGGGAAAGCACTGGTGCTGAGGAGCCCTGGGCTTACAGAGTCCTATCAGAACACGCAGACCTGCTAGCCCCATCTGGCACAGCTGGAAGTAATTCTGTTCAACCAAGCCCTGTGCTAGACAGATTGGGAGACACTCTGCCACCTGTCCATTTAGGGGCAGGTTCCAATACTAAGAGGTCCTTCACTTAAAGAAAAAATTCCCCTCTTAGATCTATGTGCCATGGTGGGGTTGTCAGCAGGGATACCGAATCTGGGGCCCTTGCAATCTAAAAGCATCGGCTTCTCCTGCTTGAGCTAAAGGACTATTAGTTAGCAGGAGACAGTCGCAGACTCTTACCCCTCTTTATATGGGCCAGTCGCTAAGCAGGCACAAAGACCCACACTATTAATATGGTTTACATTTGCATGCTAAGTTTTACCTCCAGCATTCTGCTGTCTCATGGCTGCAGATCTCCCACCAATGCCAACTTCACCTGGTTTCCTCCAAAACCCAAACATCAGCCTCAGGCTGGCTAGAAACTCAGTCTCCGAGCCCTTGGATAGGTCTTCAAATCTCAGCAAAGCTGAACTAAGTTTCAAGTTTCCTTATGGAAATCCCAGAGCACTAGTCAATACCAGCTATCAAAGTCTGAGAGGAGAATTTTGCCCTCTAAGTTCAGTTCGAAGGAGATCTCTCCTTTTTATTTCCCTTGACAGTTTTCTTCCTAAGTTTCAGCAGATGTTTAGGGAGATGGGGCTGGCTGATCTAATAGGACTTTTTCCTCTCTCACACCTATGATTCTATGATATTGCAACCTTTTTTTCTTGTAGCCTTAACCAGAGCCCTGAAGTTAAGACTCTCATATCGAAAGCTATGTGCCATGCAGGGTTTTTTTGTTTTGTTTTTTAAAATAACACTTCTGGGAAGAAACCTGCAAAAGATGGAAAACATTCTCCATCTGCATCTGAATGTGTAAAAAAACCCATCACTCCTCAATGATATATCACATCAGTGACACATCCACCATGAATAATTCATGCCCATTTATTATGATGTTTTTATTATCCTTCTAAAACTCTCCAGCGATAGGTGCCTTTATTTGCATAGACTCCAATTTGGATCCCCAGCTTTTGTTCCTACTCCAGCAGTAGCGTTATGGAATTAATCAGTTTCCCCTCCGTGGATGTTACAACCACTCCACTACCCTCCCCTGGAGGGAGAGGGGAATTCATTCTCTGTGTTTTCTTTCAATCCTGGGCTTCTTCCATCCTTGCTCGATTAATGAACTTGCCAAAACCTTAACAAGAAACAGAAGTGGAACCATTACACACACTGCCTAGATTATGCTGCTGGAAGGAAACTAAATTAAAAAAAAGTTCTTGTGCCCAGTACTTAGATCTTAGATCTAATTAAACAGCTTCCCATCTCCTGTGTATATTGGCCCCTCACTTTGAAATCATTGCAGTTCTCGCATTCTCTGTGAGCGCTGACTAGTGTAACAATCTTTGCCAGGGTAACAGTTAAAGGAAGCCTCTAGCTTTGTTTATGGAAATCTGCTGACCTTGTTTCCAGTAGCAATGTCTCTGGATCCTCTGTAGCGCATTCTGCAGTACTATTAAATCAGAAATCCCATTAATCTGTCTGACACTGCTTAGCCCACCAAACTGTCTAGCGTGGATATAAAGCAGAAGTGGCCAGAAAGAGAATCCAGAGGGAAAGTGTGAGGAAGAGAGTGTTAGCATCCGACTGGCCTATTGAATGGTTCCAGCCTCTGCATTCACAAATACTCCTTACCAAGAGATGAATCAGGCACTCTGCCTACCAGTGTTCTAGACGCTGATTCTCCAACGATGCCCTGGACAGTACATTCCAAACTAAAACTGCATCAGCCATTTAAAAAAATCCACTCACCTATCGTCTTCATCTTATTATAGTAATAATGATTTCAACACAGGGCATTTACCTTAGGATTAATGACTGGCTACATCTGTGACTCACCAGATCATCCCAGGCTGTCATTAATTCCCAAACAACTGAAATCCAAAAAGTAATTGAAAGAGAAGCTATAACGAAAGCAAACACGGCAAATCAGATAAACCAAGCAAGCCAGATGGTGCCACTGGACAAATATGCAAAATGCCAGTCCAACCAGGCCTTCTGTTGTGGAAAGGCCTGAACGGACAGTAATTCTTAGAGAGATGCTCTAGCTCAATCAGAAGTTATGGGTTTGATGCCAGAATTACTGGGTGAGGCTGTCTGACCTGTGTTAAGCAGGAGGTCAGACTAGATGATCAAAATAGCCCCTTCTGGCCTTAAAGTATATAAATCTATGAGGACAGTGAGGTAGTTGCATAAAATTGAAATCATTTGTGATTATCTAGTGTGACCTCCTGCAGAACAAAAGGCCAGAGAATTTCACCCAATTTCTGCAGCTGTATCAAGCTCATATCTTGTGGTTGACTGACAGTGTATTTTTTAGAAAAATTTCCAATTTAACAACGCCAAGTGATGGAAAATCCACACGCCTCGGTAAGTTGTTCCAATGGTTAATTATCCTCACTGTTAAAAATTGGTGCCTTACCTCTAGCCTGAACTTCCTACTCTCCGCTTCCGGCCATTAGATCTTGTTATGCCTTTGTCCACTAGATTGAAGAGCCATCTGAAACCTTTCCCTCAAGTCGCCTCTTAACCATCTCTTAAATAAACTAAATAGATTAAATGTCATTTTTTAAACCATCCTTTGGTAATAACTCCCTGGAAACTTGAAGCTACAGTGAGTTTCATTTCCTACAGCCTGGGGCCCTCAGCCTTGGTGAGTTTCATTTCCTACACCCCTTGGGCTCTCAGCCTTGAGGATCACGCAGCTGGGTCCTGGGAGGAAAAGGCTTACCAAACTCATCGGAAGAATTTAAGTTCTTATTTAAATGTCTAGCTAACTAGCCCTTCTGGTTGCAAATGTAAATCTGGATGTAAATAGTTCCAGTAATTAGTTTTAGTGATTAAAAAGCATTTGGAGATTGAAAACTCCATGAATTGTACAATCAGAATGTATAATTTAAAGTTTCTGACAGTCTTTTCAAAATATGAAATGATAACATTTATAGGCACTGAATGAGTCTGTTTTGCCCAATGAACTTAAATAAGTTAATAGGTTATTTTATTATTTATTAAGCATGGACAACGTGCAGATTCTTATGTAATAGGGCATTTGCTGGCACGGGGTGGCTCACAGAACAGATGGAAGCCCAGAGGATTCTGGAATATGGTTTCACTGGAGGGGGGAAAAAATCAGGTGGATTGTAGGTGAAAAAAAAAAAAGATTGAGTACCTTTGCTTCATCTTATAACTGAGTTTGTTTATTGTAGGGTCTCATGTACGGAGCAGCTGAGATTCATATATTGCAAGGGCAATAGCTTTAAAGTACAGCCCAATGGACAAGTGCTGTAGATTATGGTGGATTGTCTGACATCAGGACTAACCCAATGGTCCAAAGCTCTCAAGTGACTGCAGCTGCCTTAAGAGAGAGAGAGAGAAAAGAGAAAAGGAAAGAAAAGAAAAATAATCCTGCATGGAAATGTTTCCTACTTTCCACTCCAAAGCCCTAGTCCTACAATCAGATCCATGTTGGCAGACCTTTATGCCCAGGCCAAGTGGCACTGACGTCACTGGGACTCAGCCTAGGCACAGATAACCATGGGCCAGATTGAAGGACTGGGGCTTAAACATTTCAAACTCCTGGTCCCCCAAAGGGCAGATTCTATGATGCATCTCCTGAAAAGCAGAACACAAATGGTACAGCCCACTGGGGAAGAGGCAAAGGACTCTGGGGGCTGCTCTAATTTACGACATAGCATAATCCCAACTATACATACAAAAATGATGGGGTCCAAATTAGCAGTCACCACTCAAGAGAGAGATCTTGGAGTCAGGGTGGATAGTTCTCTGAAAACAGCAGCTTAATGCAGCACCAGTCAAAAAAGCTAACAGAACGTTAGGAACCAGTAGGAAAGGGATAGATAATAAGACAGAAAATATCATAATGCCACTATATAAATCCATGGTACGCCCACACCTTGAATACTGCACACAGTGCTGTTCGCCCCATCTCTAAAAAGATATATTAGAATTGGAAAAGGTACAGAGAATGGCAACACAAATGATTAAGGGTCTGGAACAGCTTCCATATGAGGAGAGAGAAGACTGGGACTGTTCAGCTTGGAAAAGAGATGACTAAGGGGGGATACGAGAGACGTCTATAAAATCATGAATGGTTTGAAGGAAGTGTTATTCACCCCTTCACATAACACAAGAACCAGGGGTCACGCAATGAAATTAATAGGCAGCAGGTTTAAAACAAAACATAAGGAAGTACAGTGCTTCTTCACCCAACACACAGTCAACCTGTGGTACCCGTTGCCAGGGGATGCTGTGAAAGCCAAAAGTATAACAGGGTTCAAAAAAGAATTAGATAAGTTCATGGAGGATAGGTCCATCAATGGCTATTGGCCAAAATGGTCAGGGGCACAACCCCATGTTCTGAGTGGCTCTAGGCCTCTGACTGCCAGAAGCTGGGACAGATCACTTGATAATTGCCTTGTTCTGTTCATTGCCTCTCAAGCATCTGACACCAGCTATGGTTGAAAGACAGGCTACTGGGCTAGATAGACCACGGCTCTGACCCAGCATGGTTGTTCTTATAGCTGCCTACAGGCCACACCAGACTCCCGAATCTCCATAGCACTGAGCATTAGGGAGGCCTGGGCGGGAGGCTACTTTCTGATCCCCTAGTCTGCTGCAGCAGATGCAGCCAGAGCATTGATCTAAATCAACTCTAGTGACTCTGCTGTCAAGAGAGCTGGGATTCCCATCACTTCAGTGCATTCCAAACCATTTGTCTCCAGCCCCGGCGGTTCATGAGACATTATTGCTTTCACAACCTGATGTCTCAAGACGCTGGGTTAGAGCATTTTTGGAGGCGTTACAAATTAACCTGATATTTCTGTCTCTCCAAGCCCTCCATTCAGGAGTGTGGCTTTCCAGGCAGCGTGCTAGGAAAGCAGCAACACATCACTCCATTCAAACTCGAACACGAACAATAATTGTGAAGTAATTTTTCTGGAGTGCAGTGAAAACAAAATGCATGATTGCTTGTGACGGCGGAAAGGGCAGATTGGCTCTGATTTAGGAACCCCTGCATAACTCAGTCACGGCTTCCTCGCTGCTCGGGAGTAGAGCACAGAAAGCCTGACATGTTCCTGGGGACGTGTCCCTGGGTTCTGTTCCCAGCTCAGTAACCGCTTCCTGTCTGACATTGTCTCAATCACCCCCGACTCAGTGTCCCTATCAGTAAAATGCGGATATTTACCTACCTCCCTAGGGTGTTATGAGGTTAATTCATTCATGCTTTAAAGGGGCTTTCAGAGCCTTATATGGAAAGTGCTATAAGGGGAAAGGATTAATTTCCTTTAGAAAATATTTTTTTAAAAATCCAAGAATAACGAGGCAGATTTTGTGTACAAAAAAAGGTGAAATTTAGAGTGTGTGTGGGGGGGAGAGAAAAACCAAGAAAGAACAAAGGTAAAGTCTCCCTGGCTGAGCATAATGTGCGCATCTCCTCTGTGATATGCTGCATCTGAATAGAACACAAAATGCCTCCATTAGCCAGCAGGGTTCTTGGGATTTAAAAGTGTAATTCATAGAAAACAAAAATATAGCTACAACAGCACTGGACTCAGGGATGCCAGCCATCCTGAATTATGCAGGACAGTCCTGCTTATTAGTAATTCTTAATATGTACTTATTAAGCAAGGTAGTGTGGCCTAGTGGATTGAGTACTGGACTGAGACTCGGATTCTTTGTCCACTAATCTGCTGGGTGGCCTTCAGTAAGTAACTTCACTGCTCTGTGCCTCAATTTCCCCATCTGTAAAACTGAGCTAATGATACTGATTTCCTGTGCAGTGTGCTTTGAGATCTACAGGTGGAAAGTGCTATACAAGAGCTAAACATTGTTATTATGACAGGGATCCCCATAGATCCTGAGAGTTTAGAAGATGAAATGGAGCAGGTGATCAAAGTAATGCTTGGAGTCAACAGGGCTGCTCTTGGCCCACCTTCATTTAAAAGGGCTGTGCTCGGGGAAGGACCCAGTTTTAAGGTGGAGAAAAGTTTGCAACACACGTCACTGAAATAGGCTGATAAACCAGCTTAGCTTCCACACCAGCTCCCATGCAGGACCTACAATATAAATGCTCCCCTGAAACCCATTAATCTTCCAGTCTGGCTTTCTGCCCAGCTATTATCAGACACTCAGCATTTGTCTTGCTGTCACGGCCTAGCTTACATCCCATGTGCATCCTGGCCGCAACCAATCAATCCCTTAGCTAATTGCATTGTTTCACTTCAGTGGATTTTTTTCCCTTCGTCTATTTTTAAATGTTTATGCAGGGGGGTCCTCAGGAGGCTGGATCTGATTTCCAAACAGGCCCAGCCCCAGGCAGCAGCAGGCTGGCACCGGTCATGGGCTGTGCAGTGCCTCACAAAACGTCCCCAACAATTCAATTAGAGAATTCCCATCAACTCCAAAGTACAGTGAGTGCCAGCCACCTCTCGACTGAGGAAAGGTCATGGGGAAGGGTTACAGCATTTAAAGAGCCCCATTTAGCAGCACACAACTGCCAGCCTTTGCTTGTCCTGCCCTGTCCTCGCTGAGCTATTTTAGCTACTGTCACACTCTCGCTTTCATTTCAGCACTTTCCTGGGCATGTGGCCCTGGCTCTGCCAGAACTGTAGGTCATGCACACACACGGAGGGCAAGCACCTCGCTTCCAGGAAGATGTTGTCCAACTAGAGGGAAATTCAGAGAAGGGCAACAGGAATAATTAAGGGTCTGGAGAGAACTGTATAGACTGGGAAATAGGATCATCGTATCATAAGAACATAACAGCCATACTGGGTCAGACCAAAGGTCCATCTAGCCCAGTATCCTGTCTTCCGACAGTGGCCAATACCAGGTGCCCCAGAGGGAATGACCAGACCAGATAATCATCAAGTGATCCATCCCCTGTCCCCCATTCCTAGCTTCTGGCAAACAGAGGCTAGGGACACCATCCCTGCCCATCCTGGCTAATAGCCATTGATGGACCTATCCTCCATCAATTTATAGTTTTTTGTTTAACCCTGTCTTAGTCCCCTCCAGGTCTTTTCCGTCTTTAACTTCCATGATTTTAGTGGGCTATAATGACCAGCTGATAATGCTGGGGAAAGATAGTTCCTCCAGCACACAGAGGGGGAGATCCATGGGATAAATCTATCTTGCACTGGGATAGCATCACCTGCACTCTGACCACTAAACTGTCTTCTGCTGGGACTACTTCAACAACCCCTGGGCAGCTTGGGAAAAAAGAAAATAAAAAGATGAAAGCAACCTGCTTGGCAGTATTTCCTTCTTTCTCCCCAAATTGACATGGGTATGAGGCAAGGGATAAGCACTATTCAGTGACAGAGTCTACAGCCCCATATCTCACCCTCACGACCAGAAATGGGTGTTCTATCCCCGTGGGAAGGTCTCCTTTCCTTGGGGCTATACAGTACTTGTTTCTAGCCCTGGTAGGTAGTGAGACAACAGTCCTACTAAATAGCCACATTGTTACATCTAGAAAAGCAATTTTAATGTGTCAATTTATTGTTATCGAGATTATTTTGGCACTGTAGTTGAGCAGGCCAAAGAGCAAAGACAAGAGAGAAGACTGAACTGAACTGGTCATGGTGTAGATCTGGCTACTTCCCCCTAGGAAAAGTCCTGTTGCATTTCATGGGGCTGCAACCAATAGGGTTCCACAGAAATAACTAAAAACCTATAGAATTAAGTAAGTACCAACCTGGGGACAGGAGGTCTTACAGCAGATGTTCTTTAACCTAGTAGACAAAGGCAGAACAAAATCTAATGGCTGGAAATTGAAGCTAGACAAATTCAAACTAGAAATAAGGCACCGATGTTTAACAATGAGGGTTATCAACCACTGGATGTAGTGGATTCTCCACAACTGGAGGACATTAAATCCAGGCTGGACAGCTGACTAAAAAGACATGCTGTAGCTCAAACTGAAGTTATAGGGATGTAGAAATTACAGGGTGAGTGTCTATGACAGGAGTTGGCAACCTTTCAGAAGTGGTGTGCCAAGTCTTCATTTATTCACTCGAATTTAAGGTTTCACATGCCAGTAATACATTTTAACGTTTTTAGAAGGTCTCTTTCTATAAGTCTATAATATAGAACTAAACTATTGTTATATGTAAAGTAAATAAGGTTTTTAAAATGTTTAAGAAGCTTTATTTAAAATTAAATTAAAATGCAGAGCCCCCCAGACTGGTGGCCAGGACCGAGGCAGTGCGAGTGCCACTGAAAATCGGCATGCATGCCATAGGTTGCCTACCCCTGGTCTATGGCCTATGTGATATCGGAGGTCAGTCTAAAGGACTACAGTGGCCTTATAATTTATTGGGGGCGGGGGGAAGAAGAAGAGAGAGAGAGAATCTTTGGAAAGAGAATGAGACCCTTTCTATAGGCTTATAGTTCAACTCTCATCACTTTGCTCTGCTCCTGCAGCATCACCAACTGTTTTTGCAAGTGTCCAGAAATCTCTGTGTAGTGGAGGAATTTCTTGCATAGCTTGTGGTAGAGAGCTGCAGTTGCCCCACCTGAAGATGGTGAATCCATGAGCTATGCTGACCAGGACTTCATCCAAGAGGAATCTATGGAACCTTCTTACTAGCTGGAAATGGAGGAAGGTGACAGAGACCTGAACTGGCAATCCCCTTTGGTGTATGTTCTTTGCCCCCATATGCACCTGCAGATAGTGACTAGATGTCTGTTTTTCCCATTTCCACCCCCAGCCTCTGCTGCTAGAGACACAGCTGATGTCTGGAATTCCTGGGTGAGTGATTCCTGGAGAGTGGATTTTTCGGAGACAATTGTCTGTCACTGGCCTGAAGTTTGGGATCTGTTTCTCTAGGCCACGTCTGGCAGCATGTGGCTCTGTCTCGCCTGACCTCTGTCTTAGGCAAGAGAACACAATGTGTGGACAGTCCTTTCTACTAATTATAAATAACGCCGCTGGTGAATGACAACAGAGAGGGTCCTGAATCAAAATCCTGGGATCTGAATACCAGTGAGGCAGGGGGAGGGAGGGACTTTGAAATTGGGATCCAGACTTTGTAGCTTGTAGGCCCATCTCCATATCAGAGGTCTGGTTGAGAGCTTTTTAAATCCCCTCACTATATGCGACCCACCATCTTTATATCATTCACCACCATGTCTGAAGAGAATGAATATGATCATTAAAGGGCACGATCCTCAGCTGGTGTAAATCAGCATAGTACAATTCAAATCAGAGCTATGCAGAGCTACATGAGCTGAGGATCATGCTCATTAAGCCAGCTTCAGCATTGGTGCATCTTGGTTCCCTCTTATCCTGTCCGGGGCACACAACTGCTTAGTCTCCCAAGGGCTGTAATCTAGTTTAATCTAACCCAGGTGATTAGGCTCAACAAGGGGTAAGTGGGCAGACTTAATGGCACAAAGTCAGACTGGCCTTAGCATCATCAAGTTGAACTCCCATCTGTGGATAGACACCCCAACTCCCACTAATTTCAATAATGGTTACTCAAAGGCAGATTTGAGTCTAGAGGACACAGCTGCTGTTTGCATCTCTCGCGTGGTTTTTCCTTACCCTTAAGATTTCTTTTCTTCTCCCGAGGTTCAGCAGGGCCTTGTGGCTTGCAGCACCTGTTGTTGGGAGCATGATTCTCTTGGCTGTCTGTGCTTTTTGTCTCATCAACTTTGAGCAATTCAAGCAAACATTAAGCTTATGACAGGATAGAGTTGATTAGGAATCTGATCATTTCAGCCAAAGCTGCTTTGGGGATTGTTTTCTTAATATCATGAGAGAGAGACAGACAGTTCATTGAAAATATATTATTTCTAATCATTCATGATCTTTATTGGACACCCACAAAAAAAAAAAAAAGACAGACAATATCTGTTTGTATGTTGCATCCCTTGTCCCCACCCTTTGTCTTTCATGCCTGTTCAGATTATAAAAATCTTCAAGGTAATGGCTGACTTTTATTAGGAGGTTTGTACAGCACCTAGCACAATGGATGCCCAGTCCTGATCGTGGTCCATGACTGCAGCTGGAACATAATAAAGAATAATGAAGTTTGTGATTTAACCAGAAAACCCTGACTCAAGGCATAGATTTTACTACATAGTTGTGTAAAACTGCAAAAAAGGCTGGGAAAATACTCAAGCATTTAATGAATTGTGGGAACAGAATGAACCTTTGCAGCAGCATCCAAGGCTGGCTCTCGTGGGGATCCCTTTCAAAGAGACATTTCTGCATAACCTTTCGCCTTATGCAATTTGATGCATCGTGCTGCAGTGGCAATCAGAAGAGAGTCCCGACGGTGCATGGCTGGACTTTAGAAGCCTCACAGTGCATCACCAATGAAGAGCTGGTTTCTCGGCTGCAGAGTGACAGAGTTTTGGGGAAACACACAAAACCACTGGATTCCAGATTATTCCTTTCATTGTGTTCTGTGAGGGTTACCTCTGCTCTGGCCCCTGTACACTACTGTGCTGGCACACGGATGCCACGAGGGGCCACAGGAGAAGTCAAGGGGCCCTGTGCCAGCCTCTTTGCAAGTCCCAGTATAGGGAGGTGAGGGGGACTATCAGGCACACACAACCTCCATGGTCGTATGTGCTACAGAGATTCTGGGCACCTCAAAGTTGCAGGGCTGCTGCCGGTAGCCAAGGCAGAATCTGCCACAATTCAAGGTACAGCTAGAGTGGGTGTGTTTGCAGCTCAAGCGGACATAGCTCGATTAAAGAGTCTAGGTAACTTGAGTCCCAAAACTGAGTTGCTTGGGCCAGCTCAGGTCTCCACATCCAACCCAGCCCACACCTACTAGGTGCAGGCTGGCGAGTGAAACATCACCAGGACAGTGCCTGAAACCACTTAAACCCATTCCACTAGAAAACAGAAACATTCTGCTTTACTTTACGGTGCTTTGAGGGGCAGGCATGGCCCTGTACCATTTGGCGCCTTCTATTGCCATAGCCTAAACAGGCCCTTGGCAGCTTTGCTTCTATTAAATGTTCTTAAACTTTTACAATCCAGCAATGCTGCCACACTGCCTTGCATTTAAAAAAAAAATCCTTAGCAACTGCCAATTTCTCTACTGTTCTGGAGGGAGTTAATGCTCTTTTTTAGCAAGTTGGGGTAATTCTGTATTCTGTCCCAGATCACCTCCCACGTCAAAGGGAGATGGCTCCAGATCAGCCTCTTTGATACTAAACCAGAATCTATATTCACAAACTAGGTGTTCTTGTAGCAGAATTAAGGCTGATCAAAGCCAATCTGAGGGAATTTACATTTCTAGGCATCCATTGATTCAATAATCCATCTGGCTTTAGAATGAAGAGGTGCTGCTATGTTTTGCTCTCTGAAGTGGGATGGGGCAATGTGTACGGAGCTGAGGGGGGGTACTGATATTCGTAGTCTTAGTCCACTATTCAGATCAAATACATCTATTCCCTCTAGTGAGTGAGCATGTTAAGAAATGTGTTTCTTTTTTATCCTCTCCTCCCCCTTTCCAGCCACACAACCCCCCTTCTGCTGCTGCTTCCAAGAAATAACAGAGGGCGGCATCAATGTTGCCCCACATTGAACGTTTACACAGCACTCAAAATTCAGGCTGAGCTTTGCAAACGTGAGATAGGCCCCATCCTCTGCCCAGAAGATTCTAAGGGTATGTCTACACTACGAAATTAGGTCAAATTTATAGAAGCCGGTTTTATAGATATCGGTTTTATACAGTCGATTGTGTGTGTCCCCACATAAAATGCTCTAAGTGCATTAAGTCGGCAGACCGCGTCCACAGTACCGAGGCTAGCGTCGACTTCCGGAGCGTTGCACTGTGGGTAGCTATCCCACAGTTCCCGCAGTCTCCGCCGCCCATTGGAATTCTGGGTTGAGATCCCAAAGCCTGATGATGCAAAAACAGTGTCGCAGGGGGTTCTGGGTACATGTCGTCAGGCACCTCCCCCTCCGTCAGAGCAACGGCAGACAATCGATTCGCACCTTTTTACCTGGGTTACCTGTGCAGACAACATACCATGCCAAGCATGGAGCCCGCTCAGCTCAGCTCACCGTCACCATATGTCATCTGGGTGCCGGCAGACGTGGTACTGCATTGCTACACAGCAGCAGCTAATTGCCTTTTGGCAGTAGACAGTGCAGTATGACTGGTAGCAGTCATCGGCTATCTGGGTGCTGGCAGACGTGGGACTGCATTGCTACACAGCAGCAGCTCCTTGCCTTTTGGCAGTGGATGGTGTATTATGACTGGTATCCGTCATCGTCATATTCCTCAGTGAGTTCAATCAGAGACACCTGGGCAGACATGTTTTGTCTCCTGGAGACTCAGTCCTGCCGGCAGTCCTATTGAACCGTCTTGACGATGATGGCTAGCAGTCATAGTACAGTATCTTCTGCCAAGCACCCAGAAGATGCCGATGGCTATCAGTCATGCTGCACTGTCTGCTGCCAACTTAAGATGTAAAAAAATAGATGGACCAGATTTGTTCTGTATTCATTTGCTTTCCCCTCCCTCTGTGAAATCAACGGCCTGCTAAACCCAGGGTTTTGAGTTCAATCTTTGGGGGGGCCATTCTGTGAGACAGTTGTTTGTGTTTCTCCCGGATGCACAGCCACCTTTGTTGATTTTAATTCCCTGTACCTGTAAGCCATGTCGTCACTCGCCCCTCCCTCCCTCAGACAATAGTTTCATGCCTTTTTTCAGCCCAGACACCATAGCACTGGGATCATGGAGCCCGCTCAGATCGCCGCGGCAATTATGAGCACTATGAACACCATGCGCATTGTCCTGGAGTATATGCAGAGCCAGGACATGCCAAAGCAAAACCAGGACCAGCCGAGGAGGCGATTGCAGTGCGGCGACAAGAGTGATGAGGAAATTGACATGGACATAGACCTCTCACAAAGTACAGGCCCCAGCAATGTGCAAATCATGGTGTTACTGGGGCAGGTTCATGGCATGGAATGTCAATTCTGGGCCCGGGAAACAAGCACAGACTGGTGGGACCGCATCGTGTTGCGGGTGTGGGACGATTCCCAGTGGCTGCGAAACTTTCGCATGCGTAAGGGCACTTTCATGGAACTTTGTGACTTGCTTTCCCCTGCCCTGAAGCACCAGAATACCAGGATGAGAGCAGCCCTCACAGTTGAGAAGCGAGTGGCGATAGCCCTGTGGAAGCTTGCAACGCCAGACAGCTACCGGTCAGTCGGGAATCAATTTGGAGTGAGCAAATCTACTGTGGGGGCTGCTGTGATCCAAGTTGCCAGTGCAATCAAAGACCTGGTGATATCAAGGGTAGTGACTCTGGGAAACGTGCAGGTCATAGTGGATGGCTTTGCTGCAATGGGATTCCCAAACTGTGGTGGGGCAATAGATGGAACCCATATCCCTATCTTGTCACCGGAGCACCAAGCCACTGAGTACATAAACCGCAAGGGGTACTTTTCAATGCTGCTGCAAGCCCTGGTGGATCACAAGGGATGTTTCACCAACATCAACCTGGGATGGCCAGGAAAGGTACATGATGCTCGTGTCTTCAGGCACTCTGGTCTGTTTCGAAAGTTGGAGGAAGGGACTTTCTTCCCAGACCAGAAAATAACCGTTGTGGATGTTGAAATGCCTATCGTTATCCTTGGGGACCCAGCCTACCCCTTAATGCCATGGCTCATGAAGCCGTACACAGGCAGCCTGGACAGTAGTCAGGACCTGTTCAACTATAGGCTGAGCAAGTGCCGAATGGTGGTAGAATGTGCATTTGGACATTTAAAAAGCGCGCTGGCGCAGCTTACTGACTCGCTCAGACCTCAGCGAAAAGAATACCCCATTGTTATTGCTGCTTGCTGTGCGCTCCACAATATCTGTGAGAATAAGGGGGAGACATTTATGGCGGGGTGGGAGGTTGAGGCAAATCGCCTGGCCGCTGATTACGCGCAGCCAGACACCAGGGCGGTTAGAAGAGTACAGCAGGGCGTGGTGCGCATCAGAGAAGCTTTGAAAATGAGTTTTGTGACTGGCCAGGCTACGGTGTGACACTTCTGTTTGTTTCTCCTTGATGAACCCTCCGCCCCCCCCCCCCCACTCTACTTCCCTGTAAACCAACCACCCCACCCTCCCCTCCCCCCTTCGAGCACCGCTTGCAGAGGCAATAAAGTCATTGTTACTTCTTATTCATGCATTCTTTATTAATTCATCACACAACTAGGGGGATAATTGCCAAGGTAGCCTGGGATGGGTGGGGGAGGAGGGAAGGAAAAGGACACACTGCAGTTTAAAACTTTAACACTTATTGAAGGCCAGCCTTCCGATGCTCAGGCAATCATCTGGGGTCGAGTGACTGGGTGGCCGGAAGGCCCCCCGCCCCCGTGTTCTTGGGCGTCTGGGTGAGGAGGCAATGGGACTTGGGGAGGAGGGCTGTTGGTTACACAGGGGCTGTAGCAGCGGTCTCTGCTCCTGCTGCCTTTCCTGCAGCTCAACCATATGCTGGAGCAGATCAGTTTGACGCTCCAGCAGCCGGAGCATTGACTCTTGCCTTCTGTCTGCAAGCTGACGCCACCTATCATCTTCAGCCCACCACTTGCTCTGTTCAGCCTGCGATTCAGCCCGCCACCTCTCCTCTCATTCATATTGTGCTTTTTTGCACTCTGACATTGACTGCCTCCATGCATTCTGCTGTGCTCTTTCAGCGTGGGAGGACATCTGGAGCTCCGTGAGCATATCATCCTGAGTCCGCCGTTTTCTCCTTCTAATCTTTGCTAGCCTCTGCGTAGGAGAAACATTTGCAGCTGGTGGAGGAGACGGGAGAGGTGGTTAAAAAAAAAAAAAAAAAAAAGACAGAGAACAATGGGTACACTCTTTCACATTAAATTTTGCTGTTCACATTACACAGCACATGTGCTTTTGTTACAAGGTTGCATTTTTCCTCTTATATTGAGGGCCTGCCGGTTTGGTGCGAGAGATCACTCACGCAGTGCCAGGCAACAGAATTCGGCTTGCAGGCAGCCATGGTAAGCCACAGTCTTTTGGCTTTTTTAACCTTCATAACATGTGGGAATGGTTTCAAACAGCAGCGCCCTCATTTCCCATACCAAGGACCCATTGGGTTGGCCATTTAAAATGAGTTTGCAATGTAAAAGGAGGGGCTGGGGTTTCCGGGTTAACATGCAGCACAAACCCAACTACCCCCCTGTCATAACTATAAAGGGAAGGGTGACAGCTCTCCTGTGTACAGTGCTATGAAATCCCTCCTAGCCAGAGACTCCAAATCCTTTTACCTGTAAAGGGTTAAGAAGCTCGGGTAACCTGGCTGACACCTGACCCAAAGGACCAATAAGGGGACAAGATACTTTCAAATCTTGGGGGGGGGGGAAAGGCTTTTGTGTGTGTCCTTTGTTTAAGGGGTTGTTCGCTCTTGGGACTGAGAGGGACCAGACATCAATCCAGGTTCTCCCCATCTTTCTAAACAAGTCTCTCTTATTTCAAAATTGTAAGTAAAAGCCAGGCAAGGCGTCTTAGATTTACTTTGTTTTCTCAGCTTGTAAATGTACCTTTTACTAAAGTGCTTATCTTGTTTGCTATACTTTGAACCTAAGACAGAGGGGATTCCTCTGAGCTCTTTAAGTTTGATTACCCTGTAAAGTTATTTTCCATACTGATTTTGCAGAGATGATTTTTACCTTTTGCTTTAATTAAAAGCCTTCTTTTTAAAAACCTGATTGATTTCTCCTTGTTTTAAGATCCAAAGGGGGTTTGGATCTGTATTCACCAGGAGTTGGTGAAAGGAAGGAGGGGGGAAGGGTCAATTTCTCCTTGTTTAAGATCCAAGAAGTTTGGATCTGTATTCACCAGGGAATTGGTGAAAGGTTTCTCAAGGCTTCCCAGGGAGGGAATTCTTAAGATGGTGGCAGCGGACCAGAGCTAAGCTGGTAGATAAGCTTAGAAGTTTTCATGCAGGCCCCTACATTTGTACCCTAAAGTTCAAAGTGGGGATACAGCCTTGACACCCCCCCACACACACACACAATTCTCAGGGATGATCACTTCACCCCTCCCCCCCACCGTGTGGCTAACAGCGGGGAACATTTCTGTTCAGCTGAGCAGGAACGGGCACCTCTGAATTTCCCCTTAATAAAATCACCTCATTTCAACCAGGTGACCGTGAAGGATATCACTCTCCTGAGGATAACAAAGAGAGGTAAGTATCAGAGGGGTAGCTGTGTTAGTCTGAATCTGTAAAAAGCAACAGAGGGTCCTGTGGCACCTTTCAGACTAACAGAAGTATTGGGAGCATAAGCTTTTGTGGGTAAGAACCTCACTTCTTCAGATGCAAGACTTGCATCTGAAGAAGTGAGGTTCTTACCCACGAAAGCTTATGCTCCCAATACTTCTGTTAGTCTGAAAGGTGCCACAGGACCCAAAGAGAGATAAGGAATGGATGTTGTCTGCATGCCAGCAAACACCGGGACCATACGCTGCCATGCTTTGTTATGCAATGATTCCAGACTACATGCTACTGGCCTGGCGTGGTAAAGTGTCCTACCATGGCGGACGGGATAAGGCAGCCCTCCCCAGAAACCTTTTGCAAAGGCTTTGGGAGTACATGAAGGAGCGCTTTCTGGAGATGTCGCTGGATGATTTCCACTCCATCCCCATACACGTTAACAGACTTTTCCAGTAGCTGTACTGGCCGCGATTGCCAGGGCAAATTAATCATTAAACACGCTTGCTTTTAAACCATGTGTAATATTTACAAAGGTACACTCACCACAGGTCCCTTGTGTGCCCTCAGGGTCTGGGAGCATGCCTTGGGTGAGTTCGGGGGTTACTGGTTCCAGGTCCAGGGTGATAAACATATCCTGGCTGTTGGGGAAACCGGTTTCTCCGCTTCCTTGCTGTGAGCTCTCTTCATTGTCTTCATCATCATCTTCCTCGTACCCCGAACCCGCTTCCCTGTTGCGTGTTTCTCCATTGATGGAGTCAAAGCACACGGTTGGGGTAGTGGTGGCTGCACCCCCTAGCATCGCATGCAGCTCTGCATAGAAGCGGCATGTTTGCGGCTCTGCCCCGGACCTTCCGTTTGCCTCTCTGGCTTTGTGGTAGGCTTGCCTTAGCTCCTTAATTTTCACACAGCACTGCTGTGCATCCCTGTTATGGCCTCTGTCCTTCATGGCCTTGGAGACCTTTTCTAATATTTTTCCATTTCGTTTACCGCTATGGAGTTCAGCTAGCGGTGATTCGTCTCCCCATATGGCAAGCAGATCCCGTACCTCCCGTTTGGTCCATGCTGGAGCTATTTTGCGATCCTGGGACTCCATCATGGTCACCTGTGCTCTCCACGCTGGGCAAACAGGAAACGAAATTCAAAAGTTTGCAGGGCTTTTCCTGTCTACCTGGTCAGTGCATCCGAGTTGAGAGCGCTGTCCAGAGCGGTCACAATGAAGCACTGTGGGATAGCTCCCGGAGGCCAATAACATCGAATTCCATCCACACTACCCCAAATCTGATCCTCAAAGGCCGATTTTAGCGCTAATCCCCTCGTCGGAGGTGGAGTAAAGAAACCGGTTTAAAGGGCCCTTTAGGTCAAAAAAAGGGCTTCGTCGTGTGGACGTGTCCAGGCTTAATTCAATTTAATGCTGCTAAAGTCAACCTAAACTCGTAGTGTAGACCAGGCCTAACTCAGGTGCAGGAGGCAATATAGCACATTCAGGAGAAGGACGGGAAGGAACTGTACCTAATAAGGAAGGAGGAATGGCATGGAAAGGTGGGTATTGAGGAAACAGTGTGTGCAGCTGGCCAATAGGACACAACCAAAGATGGAAATGTGTTTGTGGGGATTTTAATCAGATCTAGTGCAGCCTTTGATACCATTGACCCAGAGGCACTGATGGCTCACTGGGGAGGTCTGCTCAGTGGGTATAGAGGCTGTGCAGCAATGCTGCTCCTTCCTCTGAGACCACCACCTGAAATGCACTACAATACACACACACGAGTGAACGGCACATTCGCACACCCACATCCAAGGGCAGGCCTATGGTCCACTGGATAGATATGAATGGACCAACTCAGGGATGGTTGGAAGTGATGGGGATTGCCTTAGAAGACCCTTGTATTTGGAAGCATAAGGAAAGAGGTATAAAAATCAGTGAGAGGCTGATAACAGTTGTGCTTTCCCCCTCACCCCCCCCCCATCCCCATCACCTAACTCCCTATATACCCAGTGCTTTCTGCCTAGGATGACACTTGTCACCCACTTCCCCCAGGGTCATCACATCACATCTCCTCTCATTCCCCATCACCCACTCTGACTTCAGAGTGGGAAACACGGAGCTGACAGGCAGCCCATCTTCCCCAGGAGCAACGCCAATGGTGCTGCCCTCTAAACGCCTCTTCCGAAGCAAGGAGAAATGCAATTGCTCAGTGCGATGATGGAGTGCCAGGAGAGGAGACCTCATCTCGCTAATAAGATGGGATTCGTTCCTGCCTGAGGGAGGAGTAAAGGGGACAGATTAATGCAGAGTCACAGAATTTATTAAAACACATAATATTCCTAATGAGGAAAATGAATTGCTTATGGACACACAAGGTTTCAGAGGAGAGCACGGACACCCACTCTGTAGATTGACGTGACTTTAGAGCTTTGTTGTCCCTGGGACTACAAACATGTGGCACGTGCCACAACCAGATACCAAGCCAGTCTCTGGATGAAGAGGACATTATGAGAGCAGAGACTCATTTGCACTGCACACTTCAACAATTGCATTAGCCAGGGACTTCCCAAGAACATTAAGAACCCCTCCAACCACACATCGAGGTGTCTGAGGGCATAACCAAGATACAGACAGGCACGATCTCAGACCATATGCTGACCAGAACATGGACTATTTCATATGAACCTTCCATTATCTCCAGACAGGCAAACCACTCCCGTGTACAGTGCTTAGGACACCTTGCTGCAGGAGGAAAGGTTTGCCAAGGAGACCTTGAAGACAAGGAATTAGAACTCCAACATTAGACTCACTTCCTCCTGAGCAACCGGCTGTGATTTGGAAGACAAATCTGAGTTGTTCTGTTTTTAGCATTTACACAAAGTTATTAACTGTGCAGCCCTATCTATGGTGCTTAGCTGACCTCCTCTCATGGGGTTCTCTACTTATCTCTTTGTGGTGGTGTCTGAGGAATAGCTTCACTTGCTCTGACACCCTCTTCCATCCTTCATTCACGCTGAGTCCCCTCTCACGCTCCAGGATTTGCAGTGCTCTTGGACTCAGGATGCTCCCTCTGCGTGGCTTGGCCCTCCAGTCAAGCCACTAGAGTTTCCCTTTTGGGGTATCATAATCTCATTTTACTGGCTGACCAGGTATCGTTCCCTGCTGTCCTCCAATCCAAGCCTATGCCACTTCCCCAGTGGTTGGTACTCGTCCACTACTCCAGGTTGTGGTCCAGGGACCCTATAATCAGCAGCCAAGCTCTGCTCTGCCCCAAAACTTGCTGCTATTTCCCTGGGCTGCTTCCTACTCAGTCTCTCCAGCTTCCTTCCCCAGCACCCTTCTAGGTGCTCCCTTCCCTCAGGGTCAGGATTCCTCTCTAAGCCAAGAGAGGCTGCAGGTTTCCACACCACAGCCTGGCTATCCTCTCTTCCTGGCCTGACACCAGCCCTGTCTGCTCCTGCCCAGCTGGGCTCCACCCTCAATCAGGGATTCTTTATCAAGCCTAATTCTCCTTCAGGTGTGGCTTATCAGGTTAACTGCCCCCTTCTGTGCCTGATTAACCCTTTCCAGGCTTGTGGGGGGGGGGTGTACACTCCCCACACACTCGCCTATTACCATACCATCGGAGCACCTCGTCATTATGTATTTATCCTCACCACATCCCTGTGAGGCCGAGCAGGGCCATTAACCTAATTGGACAGATGGGGAATGGAGGCACAGAGAGGCTAAATAGCTCTGAGGCTCTAGGCTTTAGGTGCTTAACTTCCACGGAAATCTGGAAGTAAGTGAGTTGCCCAAGGCTACACAGGAAGCCTGTGGCAGAACAGGAACTTGGACCCAGGTCTCCCAAGCTAGTGCCCCAGAACATCCTCTCTCTCTCTCTGACCCCTGGGATTCTCAATCACCAAGAGCCACCAGTTATGCAAGGCTTTGGTCTCACACTTCCGCTCCACTCTTTTGTAGCTAGGACACTTGAGATTTTACCCACTGGATTCTAGCGCACACCATGGACTGCTCTGTTGGGACCTGATCCAGTAAAGCATTTAAATACATGCTCCGCTTGAAGTATGATGAACTCAGCACCCACAGATGTGTTCTGGGTTGGGGAAGGGTTCCTACAAATTAGGGTCAAGATAAATTACCACAGCCACACTGACAGAGAAGACTGCCTGAAAAACCCTGGGTGTGAAAGGAGGAAGTATGGGCTCACATTTAGGGTTCCTTAAGAAACCGCTTTAGTCTTTGTATTCTCTCAAGACTAGCTAAACTGGCATTGCCACTCCAGGCACTCTTTGATCTCGTACCAGAACAAACTGCCCTGACCGTCAGAGAAATCCATTCCACAGTCCTGGGGGGACTAAAACAGCTACTTCTTTCAATCACCTGATGCAGGAGAAATAAGTGACTATGTTGTATCACCCTCTGATTGGGCTACCTGCAGTATTAATTTGATGCTTTCACTGATTAATGATCTAGCCAACATCAGTAGCCCAATTGATCTATTGATTCCATCTCCACTGTGACCTTGATTTGATCATTCTGTTTAATTCCTAGTTAGCTTAGTGATGTTTATACTAGTTTTGAACTTAGTGGCATCCTTGTTTCATTTTAATATCCACTTGCTTATTCTTTTCAATAAAACCCATAAACGGTACAGTCATGGGGTGTGCCACTCACCGCTAGGCTGGTGCCACTTCCTGGTGGTTCTGGGGATTAGCTCACCACTCCCCACAGTTGCAAGCCATCCCTCCACCTCTGTCTGCAGTCCCTCTCTCACTCCAGGAGCTGCTTTGGCCTCCTCCCAACTCAGCCCTCTAGCTAGGTCAGGGGGTAGGAAAGTCTCTGCTCACAAACAGGCTCAGGCAGTCTTCTTACTCACTGCCCTGCCGATGCCACTTCTCCAGTGCCTGGTTGGGGAACCCATGCCCACCCTCTGCTCTGGCTCAAGGACCCTGTAGTCAGTAGTCAAGGCCTGTTCTGCGCCATACCTTGCTTCACCACTCCCTCCTCTCAGAGGAACTGCAGTCTACGTCTCTGCAGCCTCCAAACATCCTTCCATGGGAGTAACTGCAGCCTTTCCCAGCAGCCCCTTCTATTGCCAGCTTCCTGGCTTATACAGGTCCCACCTGTTCCTGCGCAGGTGAGCTTCTAATTAAGGCTTCTCTCACAGTTTTAATTCCCCCCAGTTTGCTGCCCAATAGGCTAATTGGCCCCTCTGGCCTGCCTTAACCCTTTCAGGGCAAGCGTAGGGAGGAAACAGGTACTCAGAACTGGTTTATTCTTTCAAAATGCAACATGGGTCCGAATCACAAGGACTAAGGTAAATGAACCAAGTTGCCTGTGAGCCACTCAGCCCTCTCCCTAAATCAAACCCTTTATCCTTCAGAACATACCACACCCAGCACCCAATTCTGGTTGGCACATCTGGGCACTACAGTACGCAACCAGGGACACAGAGTGGCGGATGTACCACTGCCCATCCAGTAAAGGTCAGCAGTACACAAACCGATGCTCAGCTAGGACACTGCAAGAGCCCCAAGGCTAGACAGATACAGGTAGGGAATGAATGAGCAGAGTGGAAGAGGGTGGGAGTGGAATACTGCACAAAAAAACCCAGACTGCACTGGCACTGCTGACCCTGGTCTCCTGACTGGTCTGATGACCCAGTTTTGCCACATCCTGTAGCCTACTTCCCTTCTGTACTACACAATTTGACAGGGCAGCTCAACTCTCCCAAGGCCTGACACTGCATTTCCCTTTAACACCGAGCAGAAGTGCTGGGAGTTTGAAGTTTGCAACCTTTCTGCTGATGTCCCACCCAACCACTCCCATCACCGGGAGACTGGCTCATTCTGACACCAAGCCCTTAGAGTGTCTGGGGACACAATTCCTGCTCAAGTCCTTACATCCAGCCAGGGTGACTGACATTCTGGGTGACACAGACCTCCCTGTGCAAGGCCAATTCCCAAGGAGTACCTGTCCCTCTGAAGCAGCCACCTGCCTTTGCAGCCCAAATGAAAGGTGAGACCCGAGCAATCTGAGCTCTCCAGCTGGGCCACTAAGTAGTTCAGATCCCCTTCTGGGTGTTTAATCACTGTCCAATTGTAGGCCACTTCCCCAGTGGCCTATGGAGGGAACCTAGGCCCCACCCACTACTCCAAGTCCCAGCCCAAGGACCCTAAAAATAGCAGCCACATGCCCCCATGTCCCTTTAATGAAACTTTCAGTTCCCTGAGCCACTTCCCCAGGGCACCAACCTTCAACAAAGCGTCACTCTTACCTCAGGGCTCTTTTATGTTCAGGCCCAGCAACCAGCCAAGAGTTCTTCCTCGCTCCCCCAGTCCAGACTAGCACTGAGCTGTCCATGGTGCTGCACTTCCCTTTAGTCTGCCAGCAGTACTATCACCACTCCTCTAGCTCCGGCAAGTAATAACCTGTCTCTGGTGCTGCAGCTACTTTTTATATAGACCTCCTGGGCCCTGATTGGCTGCTCCCTGCAGCCTCTCTGATTGGCTAGCCCTTCGCAGTCTCTCTAGGCTGCATTGGAGGACTTCGCTCCACTACTCCTTTCCTGGGATGGTTGTGGCAGGACCCTGGGACTAGTCCACCCCCACAATCCCCCCAGCAGAGGGCCTCTGGGACCAGGGCCGGTGCTAGGAAGTTTCGCGCCCTAGGCGGAACTTCCACCCTGCGCCCCCCCCCCCAGCCCTGCGGCAGCTCCCCGCCCCCCCCCACCCTGAGGTGTCCCCCCGTGGCAGCTCCCCCCCTGCCCTGAAGCATCCCCCCCGGCACCTCCCCACCCCCCAGCCTGGGGATCCGTGCGGCAGCTCTGACCCAGGGGTTCCCCTGGGCTGCTGGCGGCGCGCGGACCCGGGGGTTCCCCTGGGCTGCCTGCCGGCGGCTCAGACTCCCTCTCCCTCCCAGCGCAGCGGCCACTGGAACACTTTAAAAAAAATGGGGGTGCCGCTTTTTGGCGCCCCCAAATCTTGGCGCCCTAGGCAACCACCTAGTCTGCCTAAATGGTAGCACCGGCCCTGTCTGGGACTAGTCCACCCCATCACAATCCCCCAACTCCCCACCCCACCATGCTGTTCTGACTCCCCTGTGCCACCCTCCTTCACAGAGTTAACTAATCCCTCTCCATGGGGTTCACACTTCAGCATCCTCACCAGCCTGGCAGCTCAGAACCTCGTGGATCACTTGCCACCTCACACCACCACACAGCCTAGGAAGGCATCCTTCAAGGTAAAAGGGCTGACAGTGAGAGAATGGTGAGGGGCAGGGACAAGAGACATCATGCCGGGCCCTCCCCAAAGCAGGAGTGATGGATCTCAGCAGTTCATGCTGTTCCTCTGTGACATGGAGGGTTGGGGGAAGCCCTGAGGACGGTACTGATCCACCAGGTGGATGGAGTGAGACTCCCACCCCAGGAACAGAATCCTGGGAGATTGGCAAAAATGCACTTCCTGCAGAGCTCCATGCGCTGTGCCACTGGGGCATGCCTGGCACTGGGGAATTGCCAATTTTGGTTGGATGTATTCCTGGAGATTTAATCACATGAAATAATCTTTAATTCCTGGAGACTCCAGGCCAATCCTGGAGTGTTGCCAAGCCTACTGGGGAATGGTCTTCAGGCAGGCAGGGTAGGGGTGCTGGCAGGGGGGGCGCGAGATGGCGTGCTGAGGGGTGGATGTGAAGAAGCAGGGCCGGCTCTAGTGTTTTTGCCGCCCCAAGCAGCAAAAAAAAAAAAAAAAAAAAGCCGCGATCGCGATTGGCGGCAGCTCTACCGCCGCTTCATTCTACGGCAGCAATTCAGCGGCAGGTCCTTAGCTCCAAGAGGGAGTGAGGGACCCACCGCCAAATTGCCGCCGAACGGCTGGATGTGCCGCCCCTCTCTTCATTGGCCGCCCCAGGCACCTGCTTGCTACACTGGTGCCTGGAGCCAGCCCTGTGAAGAAGGAACCAATGCTCCATACTGGGGCAGGGATGTGGGGGAGGGAGGGGATGAGAAATTCAAAAAAAGGGATCTCTGGCATTGGAACAGATGAGATGGACAGAGCCAGCCCCTCCTTGTGTGGGGCAGAGGGGGGGGCAGAGGGGTCAGTGGAGTGAGAGGGCAGAGCCAGTCCCTCACCATGTGGGGGTGAGAGGGCAGAGCCAGCCCCTCCCAGTGTGGGGCAGAGAGTTCTCAAAAGAAGCCATAATTCTCATACACCCCAGAAGCCCCTGGATGTGGCTTTGGTTAATAATCTTTCCCCATCTCTGCTTCAGACTATTCTGCCCTTGAGAGTAACTGGCACCAGGGCCATCTGCCTGGTGACCTCTCCCTCCCAGCCAAGCCCTTGGAGGGTAGGGGAAAGACTCAGGGATAGATTCTGGGCTTGCTCTTCCCTCCTTCTCTCCCCTGCCCTTCCCCATCCCTCTCCAGGCCTGGTGGGGTTAGCGTAGCTGCCTCCTGCACACAGCAGCATAAATGGGTGAACCCTAGTCTCAGTCCTCATCCCCCTGCAATGCACACACTCCTTCCCCTGCTTCCAGCCACCACCAGTCCAAGCCCAGAGTGGCCAGAAACAGCAAGCCAGTGTTTGCAGCAAATCACAGCAGAAATGCCAGGCTGGCCCCAGGCTCAGAACTGCTGGCACGGACTCCACAACACTCTTCGCTTCTCCAGAACGCTCGCCTGCAAATAATCTTCCTCCCAGGGCACAGCTGAGTGGAAAGGAGTGAAAAGGAGAGCGGTGTCCATTCTGGTCAGCATTTGAACTGCAGCAGCCAGCGGCCAGACTTCCAGGGCCCTGCTCATGCACTCACGCCAACCAATATCACTCAGACCCCATTGAGTTCTCCCCGGCTTTGCTGCTTGCATTTGCACACCAGTTAGTACTGATGGAGGACGCAGTGGGTAGCAATCTGCCCCAGCATCATGTTAGGGGATGCTACCGCATTGGTCATTCAGGAGAGGGTGCACTTATCTCAGCCAGCATTGATTCAATGCTCCAACATGTTGCTAGGGGTTGCCGTGCTGCAGGAGGCACCATCCTTCCGATTAGATTAAACTAGCGGTTCTCAACTTTTCCATATTCAGATCCCCGAGAACCCTACTGAGATCTAGCCAGGACCTCCCATCCTGATTAGCCAGGATCTAGCTAGGACCGTACTCCTATCTAGCCAGGGTCAAGCCAGGACCTCTCTCCCATCTAGGCGCGTTCTACATGGGACCCTCCTCCCATCTAGCCAGGGTCGAGCCAGTACCCTCCTCCAATTTAGTAATATGGAAAGGGAAAGGTGGGCCCAGCCCCGCAGGTGAGAACCCATAGATTAAACCAAGCTCCTACCCATTCATGCTCCTACCCCAGGTTCAGCCCACTCATGCCCATTAAAGATCCCATGGTACCACTTTGCAATAACAGGAGTATTAATTCCAAATCCCAGTAGGGGTAATGTCCTAAGATTCGCCCTATACTTTCAGATGGAGCCATTGTCTGTCTTTCTCCCCATAACTGCCATACAGCGATGCTGAGGCTGAATGGCTTCTGCGCTTCAGCCCATAAGTGGCTGCATTTCCGTGGGCTGGGGCAGGGATGGGGTAAAGTGTTTGGGTTCCTTTGGGATGAAAGGCATCTTAGAAAACAGAGATATTAGTCTGGCTGATCACCAAGATATCTGTGTGAGTGCAGCCATCTTCTCCATTAAAATAAACTGCCAGGTCTCCATTTCCTTCAGTGATGGCCCAGGCCAGTGGGTGCCCCATCACATGGTAGCTGCTGTCCTGTGCACCAGAGGGAAGATGGGGTTGAAATTAGGGGCAGCTGGACCTGATTGACTGATCCACACGGGCACAAAACTCACACCATCCTCAAACTTTGAGGTGAGCGTCTCCTGAGGTGAGTTCACTGTCCTCAGCCGGTGTGTCCTTTCCAGGAGCCTCTGCCCAAAATGGTCCTCAGAAGAACTGACAGGGAAGAAACCCCACGTCCACAGGGAGATTTGTGTTCTTCATATTTCCAGGCCCATCCATCCCATGACTGAGCCTGTTCTGGCAAAATCTGTGACCCAGCTTTGCAGACCCTAGCTATCAAACAGGCCTCAAGAACCATCATTGTGGGATTGGGGCCGGGGGCTGAGGTTAGAAATAAAATCAACCCTTCCCAATGTGGGGCAGCTGGGAATTTGGGGATGAGAAGGTAGAGACAGCCCCTGCCAGTGTGTGGCAGAGGCGGCTCTGGGGGCAAGAAGGGCACAGACAGACCCAGTGGGGGCAGAGGGGCTCTGGGGGTAAGAGGGACAGAGCCAGATCCAATGTGGGGCAGAGGGAACTTAGGGGGCGAGAGGGACAGAACCACCCTCCTTCTAACACAATCCTAGTCCACCAGAAAAAAAACCCAGTGGATTCAACGCCAGACCATTTAAACCATGGTTGTGTTAGTAGCTCCAGCTCTTACCAAGCTGTAACGCCTTAATTACATGGCGCCCATGCTTTGTGAACAGCACAGTCCAAAAGACCTTTAATGAAAGGCAGCCATGGGGTATGAATTCCCTTGAAATGAATACATGACAGCTAGCCCTTGTGTGGGGTTCATCAACTGCCAAACTGATTGTGACCTTTTCTCGCTCTCCTGTTTTACCCCCATCCCAGGACAATTTGTTTGTTTGTTTGTTACTATTACATACACACACACTCTGGATGGAAATTTACTTTTATGGAACAATCCTTCTGGCCCCACCTCCACCTACCCCCACCCCCTCCGCATCTGGAAATGTCAGCTGCCTTCAGGAATACACAACCCAGCCGGGCCCTAAGGAGGGCAACTGATACCTTCATGATTAGAGGATTTTGCTTTTTTATTATTCTAGTCCTGATCAGGACAAGCGAGTGTGTGAGATGCCAGCGTGAAAGCATCGCCTGCCCTCTTCAAATGCACAAAACTACTGAGCCCTTCGCTAATTAAATTTACAGTCCAAACCCTATAATGCTTGGAAGGAAAGGTGGGAAGCACAGAGAGATGAAAAGACATTGTGACAGAGTTGATAGATAGATAGATAGATAGATAGATAGATAGATAGATAGATAGATAGATAGATAGATAGATAGATAGATAGATAGATAGATAATCACCCCAAAAAGAACTTTACTATATTTGAGTTAATTTTGCTAGACCACAGACTCCACATCATAAGCCATACAAAGCCTGGTAATCAGCTGTTATGTCATTTCACACTCCACTCATTATTTCCTCTTCCACCCCACATCGACCTCTCCTCCTGCCACCCACAGCCCACACATCTCCACCCTCATCCTGAGCAACCAATATGCAGCCTTAACTCTGCCCAAACTGAGCTCTTGCATCAATAGAGATGCCCATCTAGGAATGACATTAGACTCCATGGGGAGCATTTTCCAGCCCAGGGGGAATCCATTGGGGATGAAAAGTCTGCTGCCAGGACATGGAAGTTGCGAGGGATTTCAGTGAAATAAAAGTGGGCAAGTTCTCCCCTGCAGCTCCCCTAAAAAAGCCTCTGAGAATGAGCCAGGTCTTGGGGGAAGATCAGTCATGGGGGAAAGCGTGACAGCAACCAGCTCCAGCATTGGATAAGTGTGGGGAGTCAACCAATAAAGCACATTGACAGTGGACAGGAGCAATGGGCACAGGATCACAGAGACTTTGACCATAAGTGGGACGTAACCCATTATTTAGAGGTCTCTTGAGGTCTCTTCCAACCCTAATCTTCTATGACTCTATGATTAGAGAAGTGTCAGCTGCAAGGAGCCGACCCAGATCCGGGGTCCCTAAGCTTTTGGTGGTGTTTGGATCTGGCAATTTAATTCAGCCCATCTTGAGTGATGGCTTTAAGCAACTGAAGAGGATGGGAAGAGTTATCACTGCTATATGTAGGTTTTTACAACAGTGTCCACCCCCATAGCATCTCTGCCTCCCAAAGAATGAAGCAAAAGTCAAAGAGAAGTGGGTCACATTCTCTGTTGCCTCTACCTTGTGCAGTCACTTCCACCAATGGGTGTCTATTCTTACCAGTCTGAGTCGATGGCCTTTTCCACTCACTTTGCATTCAGTTTACACTGGCAGAAATGCTTGCACCAGGTGTAGGTAAATGGAGAATCAGCAGTGAAGACAATGTAATGCAGGCATCAGAGCAGACTAGCAAGCCAAGTACGTACCCAGAATCCATACCAGGCTTGTACGACACGCAGAAGCCCACACTGTGTTGTCTTACCCGTGCCAGCTGGATTCAAACTAGTGCAAACAGGGTAGCCCATGCACAGCTTTTGCTGTGTAGACCTATCCTAAGTATCAGAAAAGAATCTCTACCCTTTCCTTCTTTCTGCCCTTCTCCAGCCGGCCCACTCTGCAACCAACTAACAAACCTTCCCCAAAGTCATTAGCTCTCATCAAGACCAGAGGAACAAAACTAATCCAGGGGTTTTAGGTTGAGTAGTTTTTGAGATAGCTTGTTGTTCCTAAACCAAACAAAAAAGGCAGCAGTTTTTTCAAAGAGCGAAAACCCCTCTCATTTTTCAAAGTCCCATCCTGGTCAGTTCACCTCGTACTCTGCAGGAAAATTCTCCTGGGATAAGAAACGCCAAATGAGAAATTTCATGCCAAATGGATTTGTTCTGAGGAAGTTAGGGGAGTGCGTGTCTGTGTAAGAATTGAGTTTGCAGCAGAAAGCTAGTTACCCCCTGGACCACAGAGTCACTATTGTGGTTCCATTTTCTGACTGAGAGGCTAGACTGATCAAATAGATTAGATGGGCTTTAGCTAAAACAGATAGCTACAATGGGATAAATACAATTAGATTAGATCAAACGGATGAGACTGGATAGATTAGATAACACAGAGAGGGATTAGATATAGATAGGCAGGGAGGGAGCCGTTGAAAATCAGCTCCATGGGGAAGGTACGCGTGTGGCTGTGTGCACACTGGGAATTCCAAGCTGCAAGCACACTTCTGATTTATTTGCATTCCTTCGGGTAAGGGACTCAGTAATTATCACTGATGGCTGCTAATTAATGTAGGATGCCCCCTCTCAGCAACTGAAAACAATGCTAAGGTAAACACAGGCTTCTGCACATGTTGGCAGAATAAGAATTGGGGGGACAACAGAGCAGATTGCCGCGGATTGGTGAGGCATTCACAGTCCTCTCTCTCTCTCTCTCTCTCTCCCCGCTCCTGCACTGTGTTTCTCTGAAAGCTGGCTCCCCTTCTTACTTTCTGCCATCCCACCAGGGAGCACACAGATTTATGGAGGAGAGAAGAGGAAAAGGCAGGGGACAGAATAATGAGAGGCAAGAACCATGTGGAATGTAAGCAGGAGGGCATGGGGATGAGGAAATGGGACAGCTACAGGCTGATTCTGCATGAGACAAGAAAGCAAGGAGACACTAAATAGAGAGAGCCTGTTGAACTACTCTGCCTGCCCACTCCATCATCTCAGCCAGGCCACAGCGGCTGGGGGTGATGGAGGCTTCTGGGGTGGATTCAGGATCCATCAGGCTTTTTAACCCCATCTACCACACAGGTGGTTTGTTAAATGTCTGGAAGGAGGGGTCGTGGGTTTGGTTCAGGCCGATCTCTAGAACTGCAGAATAGACTAGATGATCTCTCGAGGCCTCTTCCAGTCCTGTACTTCTATGACTCTATAATCAAAACACCACAAGACTCCAGGTTTCCAGCCACACCTCCTACCTTTCTGGGCATCACTAGAGGGCCCAGTTCAGCCATACTTAATGACTCTGAGCTATACCTTAGTCCATGAACCATCCCATTAATTTTAATGGGGCTACGGAGGAGTGACAGAATCTGGCCCTAAATGGACAGAGTGGTAACTAGCAAAAGAGGCAATGAAGTGGTCTGTTCACGGTGGGTGCAGCATATGGGTGCGTGCCCACGTGGGTGGGGTGGTGTAAACCTTCTCCCTTTACCTGGGGAGCTCAGATTCATTTTCAGATGGTCTCTCTTCTCTGTATTTGGTGGGGTGCTACCCAGTATTGCAGCAGCTCCCCCAAGCTAGGGTTAACCCCATGAGCCCTACCCTGGGGCATAGCCAGCAAGTGAGAGAAGGTTTGACTCTGATTTTTTTCCCCACTATCTGGCTTTTCAGTTTCGCATTTGGTGCTGGGGTGAAATTAACAGATGTCAAAGGGGTATTTAAATCACTTGGGGAAAAATAAATCGAGGGCCTGTTTCTGATCTCACGGCCAGTGTGACCAGCAGTAACTCCCCTGAAGCCAATGGAGTTATCCAGCTGTAAGCAAGTTTAGAATCAGGCCCTGTACCTTTAATAGACTAGGAGTCTGGTCTACTGCTCAGTTCCTGTCTGTCCAATTTCCTGCACCTTTTCTGTGTGTCCATTGGTCCATCCCTGCTCAGTTTCTACTTGTGCCTCTCACTACTCCTGTTTCATTACCCTGTGTCCATCCTGCCACTGCTTCATTTCCATGTGTTTGTCTAACATCCAGCTTAGTAGCAATCTGATTGGACATCTGTTACATGCACACACACACATCCCTGTGAGCTTGCCGTGACCTCTATGTTCAAGCACGTGTGCGCAAAACGCCCACATCCACAAACAGGTCTTTCCTTGGAGTTCCTCCTATCATGAGTCTATTCATTTAGTATCAGGAACTTATTTTGGCTGCGGAGTTTGGGCCTTTAAAATCTGACAGTGATAAATCTGCCAGGTGCCCGCTTCGCTATCCGAAAATTCATAGCTTAGTTCTCTAAAGGTCAATTCCATCCATTCTAGTCAATTAGGGGATAATTTATCGTCTCTCTCTTCTACGACCTCCCAGGCCATATGCTGTTCATCAGCAAGGATCATTCTCCAAGACAAAGTCAGACACACTCAGAATAAAGAGGAAGGCCAGGGGAGTGGACACCCACGAATGCCAAAGCAGGGTATTAGTAGGGAAGCATGATCACACCTAGCTCACGCTGCTCTAAAAGGGTGAGGATTGGCCAAGTGCCTGGAAAAAAATTATGAAGATGGCACAAATGTCAAGCAACTCCCAGTAATGAGGGGGATATGACTCTGTCTCCTCTGCTATACCACAGCCCCCAGAAACTCCAGCACTGAGACACCACTGCATCCTCTCTGCTATACCACAGCCCCCAGAAACTCCAGCAATGAGATACTACTGTATCCCCTCTGCTAGCTCACAGCACAGCCCTCAGGAACCCCCAGCACTGAGATACCGCTGCATCCCCTCTGCTAGCTCACAGCACAGCCCTCAGGAACCCCCAGCACTGAGATACCGCTGCATCCCCTCTGCTATACCACAGCACTGCACTCAGTGACATCCAGCACTGAGATAGCACCGCATCCCCTCTGCTAGATCACAGCCCAGCCCCCAGTGACATCCAGCACTGAGACACCGCTGCATCCCCTCTGCTAGATCACAGCACTGCACCCAGGAACCCTCAGCATCCAGCTCTGACTGCATCATGTCTAATACATAACATCACATAACTGGGAACGCCCATGAATGAAACACGACCATCCCATCCTCACTATACAGCAGCCAGGACCCTCCAGCATTGAGTTATAATTGCATTATTTCTGCCATATCATAGTTCAATCACAACTGGGTTGGAAAACTCATGGCCACCTGCTCCTTCCATGGCGTGACCTTCTCTCCCTCCGGGGGAGAGGGAAATTCAGTCTCCATGTTCACTCAAGCCAGATCTCACCCTCTCTCCCTACCCTGCTCTGCCAGCGACCTGCAGGCACTTCTGCTCTCTAAAAATATACCTAAGAAGTAACAGCCAGCCAGGGAGCAATCCCAGCGTTAACATCAGAAACATCTTTGTTAACACAAAGCGAGAGCCGGTCTCGGCATGCACCAAGTCTGCTTTTGGGATCAGGAGAGAACATTGCTCAGTGAGCAGGAAGCACAGCAGGCTGATCCAGGCAAAGACGGTAATGAGTCTCCGGCGGAGCAACGGCTTGCTGATTTGGCCCAACTGCATGCAGCGCTCCGGGAGAGCCTTGGTCACTGCTCCCGGCACACATGCGGCAGTCCCCCTGCACTCCGTTACTCCCCATCAGCCTGCCCCAGCTGCCAAGACGCTTCGCAGGAAGGATGAAGCACTCAGAGCTGAGTGAACACTGGATTTTTCGGTTCAGGGACCAAACCAAAAAAAAAAAAAAAAATTCAGTTCGAACCAAAACAAACTTTTCCATCAAACTCCAAAAGTCTCATTTCAAATTGGCCAAAACACTTTGAGCTGACTCGGAACTGAGGGGGGTGGGGGGGGTTCAGTTTTTGATAAGATTCGGCCATTTCAGGTGTAAACCAAACAAATTTAAAATCAAAAACACTGTTTTTAATCAAAAAGTCAAAACAATTCCCCCCCCACACACACACACACACCCCTAAGCTAGTCATTGAATTCAATTAATAGTTTCAGACCCTGAAATATGCATTTTTCAGCAAAAAAATCAATTTGTCAGGAAAAAATCACCCAGTTCTACACCGGAGACCTGGTTTCAGTTCCTGGCTCTGCCACTGACCTCCTGGGTGACCTGGGCAAGTCACGTCACCTCACGGTGCCTCGGTTTCCCCATCTGAGGATAATGATACTGCTCCCCTTTGTAAAGCACTTTGAGACCTATGGGTGAAAAACACTGTTCAAGAGCAAGGTTTTATTATTATTACTATACTGCCCAGTGGAGCAGGGTCACCTCCCAGCCTCTGTCTGTGAGATCACTGCTCTTCTCACCTACACTCTAAGGCAGCCCCCTTTCCAAAGGTCCCACTCCTGAAGCCTCTAACCAGCTGAGATGGGACGCACTGCATATAATCCAATTGATTGTTCAACCAGTTTGATGGAAATCCAGCCTGCCCAGTTTGTGTTCAGTTGTTGCTCTCCTCTCCACAGCTGCTGCTGAAACAGAGAAGCAGCGAAAATATGAGACAATATGAAAATGAGCAAAGCTCAGGGCCGGCTCTGGCTTTTTTGCCGCCCCAGGCAAAAAAGCCCCCCGCCCTCCCCCACCCCCCGGCGGGGAGCGCGGCAGGGGAGGGCGCCGAGCCCGGCCACGGCCCCGCTCTCCCCAGCGGCAGGAGCGCCGGGGGGAGGGCGGCGAGCCCGCCGCAGGCCCCACTCTCCCCGACTGGCCGGAGGGCCGTGGGGAGGGCGCCGAGCCCGGCCGCGGCTCCGCTCTCCCCGGCGGCAGGAGTGCCGGGGGGGAGGGCGGCGAGCCCGCCGCACCTCCGCTCTCCCCGGCTGCAGGAGCGCTGGGAGGAGCAGGGCCGGCTCTGGCTTTTTTGCCGCCCCAGGCAAAAAAGCCCCCCGCCCTCCCCCACCCCCCGGCGGGGAGCGCGGCAGGGGAGGGTGCCGAGCCCGGCCACGGCCCCGCTCTCCCCGGCGGCAGGAGCGCCGGGGGGAGGGCAGCGAGCCCGCCGCAGGTCCCGCTCTCCCCGACCGGCCAGAGCGCTGGGAGGAGGGTGGCGAGCCCGCCGCGGCTCCGCTCTCCCCGGCGGCAGGAGCGCGTGGGGGAGGGCGGCGAGCCCGGCCGGGGCCCCGCTCTCCCCGGCGGCAGGAGCACGAGGGGGAGGGCGGTGAGCCCGCCGCGGCTCCACTCTCCCCGGTGGCAGGAGCGCCGGGAGGAGGACGGCGAGCCCACCACGGGCCCCACTCTCCCCGACCGGCCGGAGCGCCGGGAGGAGGGTGGCAAGCCCGCCGCAGCTCCGCTCTCCCTGGCGGCAGGAGCGCCATGGGGGAGGGCAGCGAGCCTGCCGCGGGCCCCGCTCTCCCCGACCGGCCGGAGAGCCGGGAGGAGGGCAGAGAGCCCGACCGCGGCCCTGCTCTCCCCGGCCGGAGTGCCGCGGAGAGGGCGGCGAGCCCAGTCGCGGCCCCACTCTCGGGCCTGAGCACCGCCCCCCTCCAGGTGCCGACCCAAGCACATGCCTGGTAGGCTGGTGCCTGGAGCCGGCCCTGGGGAGGAGGACGGCGAGCCCGCCGTGGGCCCCGCTCTCCCCGACCAGCCGGAGCGCCGGGAGGAGGGCAGCGAGCCCGCCGCGGCTCCGCTCTCCCCGACCGGCCGGAGCGCTGGGAGGAGGGCGGAGAGCCCGGCAGCGGGCCCTGCTCTCCCCAACCGGCCGGAGCTCCGGGAGGAGGGCGGAGAGCCCGGCCGCGGCCCCGCTCTCCCCAGCAGCAGGAGCACCGGAGGGAGGGCGGCGAGCCTGCCGCGGCTCCGCTCTCCCCAGTGGCAGGAGCGCCGGGGGGAGGGCGGAGAGCCCGGCCACGGGCCCCGCTCTCCCCGACCAGCCGGAGCGCCGGGAGGAGGGGGGAGAGCCCGGCCGTGGCCCCGCTCTCCCCGGCGGCAGGAGCGCCGGGTGGAGGGCGGCGAGCCCACCACGGCCCCGCTCTCCCCGGCGGCAGGAGCGCGAGGGGGAGGGCGGCGAGCCCGCCGCGGCTCCGCTCTCCCCGGCGGCAGGAGCGCCAGGAGGAGCAGGGCCGGCTCTGGCTTTTTTGCCGCCCCAGGCAAAAAAGCCCCCCGCCCCTGCCCCCCGGCGGGGAGCGCGGCAGGGAAGGGCGCTGAGCCCGGCCACGGCCACGGCCCCCCTCTCCCCGGCGGCAGGAGCGCCGGGGGGAGGGCGGCGAGCCCGCCGCAGGCCCCGCTCTCCCCGACCGGCCGGAGCGCTGGGAGGAGGGTGGCGAGCCTGCCGCGGCTCCGCTCTCCCCGGCTGCAGGAGCGCGTCGGGGAGGGCGGCGAGCCCGCCGCGGCTCCGCTCTCCCCAACCGGCCGGAGCGCTGCGGGGAGGGCGGCGAGCCCGGCTGGGGCCCCGCTCTCCCCGGCGGCAGGAGCGCGAGGGGGAGGGCGGTGAGCCCACCGCGGCTCCACTCTCCCCGGTGGCAGGAGCGCCGGGAGGAGGACGGCGAGCCCGCCACGGGCCCCACTCTCCCCGACCAGCCGGAGCGCCGGGAGGAGGGTGGCAAGCCCGCCGCAGCTCCGCTCTCCCTGGCAGCAGGAGCGCCATGGGGGAGGGCAGCGAGCCTACCGCGGGCCCCGCTCTCCCCGACCGGCCGGAGCGCCAGGAGGAGGGCGGAGAGCCCGGCCGCGGCCCCGCTCTCCCCGGCCGGCCGGAGTGCCGGAGGAGGGCGGCCCCGCTCTCCCCGGCCGGCTGGAGCGCCGGGGGGAGGGCAGCGAGCCCGCCGCGGGCCCCGCTCTCCCCGACCTGCCAGAGCGCCGTGGGGAGGGCGGCGAGCCCAGTCACGGCCCCGCTCTCGGGCCTGAGCGCCGCCCCCCTCCAGGTGCTGCCCCAAGCACATGCTTGGTAGGCTGGTGCCTGGAGCCGGCCCTGGCAAAGCTAATCTCACTACATTTAGGACACAACCTTAACCGGGAAGCAATCGCAACTGTCTGCCCTTTCCAAGTGTCTTTTGTCTGCAGAACTCACTGCACTTCACCAATGGTGATGAGCATAAGAACGGCCATACTGGGTCAGATCAAAGGTCCATCTAGCCAAGTATTCTGTCTTCCAACAGTGGCCAATGCCAGGTGCCCCTGAGGGAATGAACAGAACAGGCAATCATCAAGTGATCCATCCCCTGCCGCCCACTCCCAGCCTCTGACAAACAGAGGCTAGGGACACCATCTCTGCCCATCCTGGCTAATAGCCACTGGTGGACCTATCCTCCATGAATGTATATAGTTCTTTTTTAAACCCTTTTATGATTTAAGCCTCACCACCGTTCCGCCTCCACAAAGAGGTAGGAAAGTGTTATTAACCCCATTTTGCAAATGGGGAAACTGAGGCACAGAGCGGTTCTTATCAACTTAGCAGGAGCTGCATGTGCGCAGCACCTCTGAGAATCAAGCCACTTTTATATAAGTGTTTAAATATGCACTGAGGTGGCTAACTCTAGGTACCCAAGTCTGAAAGTCTTGGCCCAACGCCCAGACCCTCAAAGATAGTTAGACACATCACTCCCAAGGGTGTTGAGGATCTGAGCCCAAGTGATTGCCTAAAGTCACATAATGGATGGGATAAGTGATGTAGGCGTACACATCCCTTTGATTTTCAATAGCACACGTGCTCCTGAGTAGAGCTGAGCAAAGAATGGAGTTTTCAGTTCTATGGCCCAACCAAAACATCCAAAAAAGGTTCAGTTCCGGACAAACAAAATGTTTCATTCCACCCAGAACTAAGTTTTTTCTTCAGATTTTTTTCCATTTTGATTTGGTTTGTGGTGGTTTTTACCCTTCTTGGTTGGTCGTTTGTTTAAAATAAATCTAGCTAAATTTCAAAATGTTGTTTCAAAACCAAAAGTGGAAATGTTTCATTTCGAACATGTCAAAAGGAAACATTTTGAATTTTAAAAAAAATTATTTTTTTTTGGATGAAAGTATTCCCCCAATTTGACCCGAATTCACAAACAGTCTCGTTTGACCCGGAACTGCATTTGTCAGCAAAGAAATTATTAGTCTGAAAAATGTCTTCCTGCTCTACTCTGGAGCAACTCGGGCAATTTTGAATACACCACTCAGTGAGGCAATGGTAGAGCTAAAATACAGTTCTCCTGCAACCCAACTCTGTGTATTCTGGGGATAGGGTGAACCTCATGGAGTTCTGGGTTTGTGAACCTCTCTCAAACCCTTTGGGGATGCATTGGGTTTGCAAAAAGCTTGTGAAGTAGATTATCCTACAATTTAAAGTGAGGTTCTGTTTTCAAGGGAGATTCCTTCCTTAGCCAGAGCACAGGTGTATGCGGGTCCTGGAAGCTCTAAGTGCTTCAGGCTTGGTTTTGAAGAGCTGGTTTAATATGGTGAAATTTACAACTGCAAGTTAACAAGAATTATTATTCTGTGACAACCTTCGCCTACAGCCTCCTAACATGGCTCCTAGTAGCCATAACTTAAACCCACAATGGCTTTGTTCGGAAGTAAATTCAGTATTAGGTGGGTAAATGGTAAAAGGACTGTGTTTAAAGCAGCAATTTGAGTGAGCAGATGGAGTTTGTTTGGCACACAAGGGGGTCAGATCCCAAGATCGTGAGTCAATCATTACTCTGCCCATACTTTTATTATTAATTTTTGTTATTTCTATTCTGGTAGCACCTGGAGGCCCCCATCTCCATAGCCAATTGTGCTAGGAGCTGTATATATACCTAGTGAGAGCCAGCCTCTGCCCCATAGAGCTTACAACGTAATATTACTATGATCCCCATTTCACAGATGGGAAATGGAAGCTCAAAAAAATTAAAGGATGAAATTTTCAAAGATACAAAAGGCAGCAAGGCACCCGACTCCCATTGACTTCAAATCATTAATTGCCATTTGCCTTTGAAATAAAACTCAAGTACTTTGCCCGAGGTCACAGGGAATTTGTAGACAACCTGCGTATTAACCACACAGTGCCAAGACCACGTGGACAAATGCTTGGTGAGGATTGGCTTAAGAGTGACGAAGGCTCTTCAGTGCAAGGAAAGGGTGACAGTTTCAGGTGGAAGGGGGCTGGATGGGGGAAAAGGCATTTAAATAGTGAAAGCTTTAGGGAAACTCCAGCACAAGGTTGGGTTTGGGGTGAGCTGTGAGTGTCGGTTCAGATTGTGCTGTATCCGACCCACGTTCCTCACCTGGGTCAGAAGAATGTCTGAACTGCTTGAGGCTTAATTCTGACTCTGTGAAATGTCGGAGGTGTGTCCGTTGCTCTCTGATTATTCCAATGCACCTGGAGCTCAGCAGGCCAGAGTCCATTTGCAGAAGCGTTTTCCTCTATAGCTGCTGGCTTCGACAAATCTAACTGTCTGCATCTCGCCTGAGCAACCCAGCCCGGATCTAGCAAGCAATGAAATGCGAGCCCCCTTACAGAGTACTGGCTTCTTTTTCTAGCCGCGGACAGAATTCTCTGTCATTTCTGTCAGCTCAGCGGATGGTTATAGCTGTCCCCGGGCCCATGCCTTGCTCTTTGTCGGCCTCTGTCATATTGGGATGAGATGCCCAGGCTTGGCATATAATGGATTTGATTTAATGTCCACATCAAGCCCGGCCTGTAAAAGTAGCTTCAGGTCTCTACCTTCTTTCCCAGCCGGCACCCACAGGAATGGAGCCCCGGTCCCCAGTTCTGCCTGTCACCCCAGTAGTGAGGACGCTCACCCTGCCATCCAGCTGGCATCCCCGAGAAAAAGGGAAACTCCTCTTGACACCTTCATTAAAGGTATCTACGTGGCGATTTAAGGTGTGATTGCAGGCAGCGTAGGCATGCGTACTTGTGCAAGCTTGACTCTAGCTAGCACGGGTAACAACAATAGCGGAGATGCAGCAGCATGGGCTTCAGCGGGGACTGGACGCCTGAGTACAAGCCCGCCAGGGACATTGGGTACTCGCGTTGCTAGCCCACACCAGGGTCCATGCTGCTGTGTCTTCCCTGCTATTGGTACACCCACCCGCACTACCCTCGCTTGCAGCACAGACATACCCTGCAGGACATTCCCAGCATTTGCCTGGCTGTGTGATCACTTGATCTGTCATTCAAATACAGCGCAGTTCTTCAAACAGTTGGGGAGCCGACCCAACCTGGCTGGGATTCAAACACGTTCCCGATTCAGACTGCAGGCTCTTTGAGGCAGAGACTCCATCTTCTCCCTGGGCTATAAAGTGCCTACCACACCATTGCCGCCTCCTGAATGATGGTAACACACCTCCCCGCTCAAATGTCGATGTAGCCTGAGAAAGTACCTCCAGCCCTAACGTAGTAAATCCTCCTCAATACCGTTCATCTGGCAATCCTGTCCTGAACGGGCTGGGAAGCTGGTCTGTCAGGTGACAAGGAAATCATTCTAGTGTTCTGAATATACTCCCCTGATCAGAATATTTACTGCCACTTATTCAGTCCAGGGGCTTGCACAGAATGATGCCCTTAAAATGAAATAAGATGTCTCGACAGCATTTAATTCTCCTCCTCTTGTCACAGGCAGTTAAAGGAATGGGACTTAGGGTTTTATTTTATTTGGATTCCGCTCTCTTCTTTTTTTATTTTTACTTTTATGGGCTCTTGCATAATAAAAACGTCTCTTGCATTATAAATACCGCTGGGAAGTGCAGTCACAACATGTAAAGTCTAATCAATATCAGCCCTGGGCAGTTCACGGCCAAAATGATGTCAATGAACTAGTTGGAACGGGAAAGGAAGTAACAGTTATGATTCAGGTGTTTGAGGCCCAATGAACAATTAAAAGGACTAAATTACACATAGGTTGGCTGAATAGTTACTCAGGGAAGAGGCCTGAGATCTGAGCACCAAGGAGAGAGGGGAATTATTTAGAATTACATCCCAGGTGGGGGTACTTAGGAAGGGTGGGAGAAATGGTAAGATGAAAATCTGGAAAAATGTTCCAATGTCTCGATCTAGTGGGTTGCAGGATAAGTTAGTGGCTCACTGTTTGGATCGTTTAAAACTGAAGTGGCATAGAAAACAATCCTGCACTGGCAGTGTGATAAGCTACAGAAGGTTTGTTCCGTCTCTCACCTCAATCACACATGTGGGGACAAATGTCCAAAATTGCTCAGGGCCCAATTTGCAAATGCCCAGTATAAGTGGGGCTGGATTTTCTAAAGTGCTCATCACCCAGCAGCCCCTCCATAGGGCTAGGGAGAGTCAGAGCAGGATTGTTGAGTGGTTTGGAAACATGCCTAGAACTTGGGTGCAATTCCCTGCTCTGCCACAGACTTCCTGCAGGGCTTTGGGCAAGGCTGTTAGGATACATCTAGGCCTCCTGGGTCAACAGACTGGTGCTCAAAATGGCTATGTAGACAGCACTTTTAAGTTGTGGCTTAAAAGCCCCTCCCCTTCCCCCTTGACTTCAGAGCCCAAGCCATACCTACGCAGCTATTTTTAGAGCACTACCATGACCCTCGCAAGACCAAATCTATTGACCCGGGCTTGGAGGCTTGCTGCTGTGGGCTGTGTAGACACGCTCTGTTGCTCTGTGCCTCAGTTTCCCCACTAGTAAAAACGAGGATAACAAGCATCCCTACCTCACAGGGATGTTGTGAGGATAAATATATTAAAAATGGAGGCTCTTGGACATTTACAAATGAAAAGCACTATAGAAGAGTGGGTCACTGCAGACTACATGGCTCTGGGAAGAAGGATAAAGGAGTTTGAGGCACAAGTCATGTTCTCCTCCATCCTCCTGGTTGAAGGAAAAGGCCCAGGTAGGGACCATTGACCTGTGGAGGTAAATGCTTGGTTGCACAGGTGGTGTTGGAAAGAGGGCTTTGGATTCTTCGACCATGGGATGTTGTTCCAGGAAGAAGGATTGCTAGAAAGAGATGGGATCCACCTAACAAAGAGAGGGAAGAGCATCTTCGCAGGCAGGCTTGCTAAGCTAGTGAGGAGGGCTTTAAACTAGGTTCGCTGGGGGATGGAGACCTAAGCCCTGAGGTAAGTGGGGAAGTGGGATACTGGGAGGAAACACTGCAAGAAACCTGATTGTAACCTCCTGGAAAGTTCCGTTTCTGACAGCTGGTTACACTGGCAACAAGTTGATGTAAATGTGAATAAGATGCTAATGAGGAAATGTATGGGGCGTGGAAATACAGATACAGAAAAGGAGGTTGGAACCCGCCTCATGCATACCCAAAAGGTGTTAGGCATGGTCAGAACTTCAAGATAAAAGAGGCTCACTGCTTGGGCTAAAGTGGGAATACCCCTGCAAGACCCATCCCGCTATGCATGTGTCATGGAGAGTGGGGGAGTCAGGGCCCTGCACCCTCAATTCCTGCAATTCACCGTGACTCTCAGCCAGCCAGTAAAACAGAAGGTTTATTAGCCAACAGGAACACAGTCCCAAGCAGGGCTTGTAGGTACAACCAGGACCCTCAGCCAGGTCCCTCTGGGGGGCAAGGATCTTTGACCCCAAACTTGGGGTTCCCTGCCTCTTCCCAGCCAGCCCCAAACTGAAACCAAAGACCCCTCCCGTAGGCTCTCTCCCCCTCCTTCTCTCCCCCTCTCCCTTTGTCCAGTTTCCTGGGCAAAGGTGTTGACTCGCCCCACCCCGTTCCTGGCTCAGGTTACAGGCTCAAGTACCGTCCCTCACCTAAAGTCATTCCTTGCTCTCCCATCCCCCATGCAGACAGTCCAGTAAAACTAAACGACATTCCCAGGTCAATTCACCCCGCTCCCTACTGCGTCACAGCATGACCCCCCATTGATCCACCAAACTCTATAATATCTCTTGGTCTGAGAGTATGAATATGGCATTGGCTATTCCTTGGCCTCTCTCAGATTGTACAGAAGGGTATGTGAGTGTAATTTACAATATAAACAAGATTATTCCTTGCAACTGTGATTGTGGTCACAGTATTTGTTCTTCTTGTGCTCCTACCAGTCTCCCAATTTAAGAGCATCGTAAAGGGTAACTCTTTCCCTATTGAGCTGGAAACTGTGGCCACACAGGACCCGAGTTCACTGTGATGTAAGACCGAACGATCAATTCACAATTAAAATAAAGGCTCCCGACCCTCCGAAAGCGAAGTGGGAGAGAGGAGGACCCTAAGGAACACACAGAGCCTGCTAAAGAGCGAGACCAAGCTACAGCTGGAGGCAGGGGCAGAGGATGGGGCGGGAGGCAGGGGTGAGGGTCTGAGAAGAGGCAGAGAGAGTTAAACCACCGCTGGAGACAGGGAGCGAGAGCACGTGGGTGATTGAAGGAGCCCATGTGTGAGAAGCTAACGGCAGGATTTATGAACACTGCTGTAATGAAAGCCAGTTATCCGTGACCATCTTATATCTTGTCAGTGGGAGGATGAGAGGGGCCGTCTCCGATATACAGATTGGCAGATTTAACGCTGCCGTTCCAGAGCGTAATCCTAAAATGATATTCCCCCGCGTACTCTGCGGCTCCCGAGAAAGCCGGGGAGCCGAGCCGCACTCTTGCTGGCGCATTAAATGCTCATTAGAGACAAACGCCAGCCGCCCCGGCTGATTAAGCGGCCCGGATCCTACTTCACTGCGGCTAAATAACAATGGAAACAAATAGCAGGGGGTGCTCAGCAACGGCTTAGCCGGCTTCATTAAGTGCAAGATAGGGAGCAGGAGTCTGCTGGCTGCAGGCAGCAGTGAGGAATGCAGCATAGTCAGGAGAATCGGAACATATGCACCAAGCGGGAGCCGGCATCCCAGGATAATGCTACTGTGCCAAGGAGTCGGGCCTTCCCCCGTGGCAGCTTGGGAGCTGTTCACTCTAGGGGTGAGGACAGCCAGAGGCTGCCATCAGGAAGTCAGCATGTGCCGGGGGTTGAGCACAGGGCAGGAGGTGAGGTGCCTCAGTTTCCCCACAGGAAGTGACTGTGTGGGAACATTGCCAGGGAGCTCACTGCACCTCTCATGGTGGAATGGCACGCAGTGAGGATGTAAGGGCCAGGAAGGAGGAGGGTTCTGGCTCCAAGAGCCTGTGGCACTCAGACACCTGCAGGAAGGGAAAGAGGTGAGACAAGGTGGAATGAATGGAGCGGGGAAGGAAGGGTTGGAGGGGGCAGCGAAAAGCAAAACCCAGTTAATTTGTTACATGCTAACTTGCTCATTGGGATGGTGGACCTGCCCTCTGGCAGGGTAAGGAGGAGTGGGGCGAGGGGCAGAGAGTAGTGAGAGGAGGAGGACGGGTGGGAGGGCAGGTCTCTGATTTGAGGGTGCTTCCTGGTAACTCAGAAATAAGTGCATCCAGAGCCATTAAATCCTGGATCTACCAGCGCAGGCTTGACTTAGCACAGGACACAGCTATTACTGCACAAACAGGAAGTGCTATCCAAATCTACACAGTGTACAGAAGGGGGAATTAAGGCTTGGAGGTGAAGTGACCTGGCCAGTAACGAGTGAATTGCAGAGGCATGAACAGAAGCCAGCACTCCCAGTCCCCTGCTCCAATGCTCTGCCTGCTACGGGGTATTCTCTGTGCCCAAGCTGCCCCTGCAAACCTGGGAGACAGAATGAAACTCTCCCTCCCTTCTTTACCCAGTTTTGGCTGTTGCTGCTTTTGGAGGAAAAACCAAGGGTGAAAAGATGTGATGGATCTAGCTATTTTCTACATACTGCACTATATATTCTGAGCCATTAGCTTGTCATGACATTAGAGCAGTAGCTGCTGTTTTTGCAAAGAAACTCATACATACCATGCTGCTTCGTGGAGACTTTACGTTTGTTCTTGCATTTCACCTAACATAGAAGTTATGCAGATAGGAAGTCCCTGTTGGCTCTTTGCCAGGGGCACAACAAAATATAGAATTCTGGCAGCGAAGAAAGGATTGTAAGAAGCTGGAGAGCTCAGAGGAAGGGAAGCAGCAGAAGCAAAGTCGGTGCCTGATTTACAGGAAAGAGAAATGGCTGGAGAAAGGATCAGGTTTCAGGAGGGAGGTAGTTTGCTGTGATGCCAGGGGCTCAGGCCTGCAAGCTGGTGGCCTGGCTGCTCACACAAACAGGCCTCTCAGTATGTAAGCCTGGCTTCTCAACCTGCTCAGTAAAGATCTCTCTCCTACAACTCTGCCTGCCACATTGCTTAGTGCTAATGAAACACTGGCAGAGGTAAAACAGCTGCTCCTGGAGATATGGGAGGTTACATCTGAAGGAGGAAGAATTTCAAGCCATTCTTCAGAGGCACACACACAGCCTTCCAGTGCCATGCCGCACGCAGCTCGGCTGGGGGAGCTCAGCACTCTGCTCCCCAAGGAGCCCTGCTCTCTCCTTGTTTTGTCAGGTGGCGAATGATGCTGAACAAATTGTACAAGGCCAGGTCTGAGAAAAGCAACAGAGCAAATAACGCCCCCCCCCCCCCAATTTGTCTTTTCTCCCCGTAAATTGATTAAAGACGCTCCATTTCCAGCCGAGGTGCCAGCCAGCTGCGGTAACCCCCTCCCTCCGCCCAGCCAGGGAAACAATCCTTCTGAACATATCCCCTGAGCCAGCACGGAAGCACCAAGGCTCTGGAGCTCAGAGCTGAGCCTCTCTTCCCACGCCACTTCAAAGCAATTCTAGTGCTGCTGCCTGGCACCAGCGACCCCCCCAGGCTTCCCAGTGGGATTCCCAGCACTGGAGCTGGGCAGAGGCTGAGCACAGCTCTTCTCCCAGAACCACTGGCCCTGCTCCAGGCCCAGCAGGGCTGGTGGGAGTGTAAATCAAAGGAGTGGGACAGATCCTGAAGCCTTTCTTGGGGCCCCAAGTCTGAACACATCCCCAGGAGTGGCCCCATTGACTGCAATGGGACTACGCACCTGAGTAAAGTTACACACATGTCAGTGTTTGCAGGACCAGGGCCTTGCTTTTTAGTCACTCCTTGGCCAGGCAAATCTCCCAGTGAAAGCAATGAAACTTTGCTGGGAAGGAATATTCTTGTTATACTACTTTCCCCTATTAAAAAAATGTGGTCAGGCCCCTGCAACCACAGTCCTGGACTCCTCACACAGCTCTGCTAATGCTGCTCAGGCCTGACCTGCAGCCCTGTAGCATCCTCCATCACCTCTTAGCAGCCCCAGAGTGCCAGGCGCTGTACAAAAACATATTAAGATACACTCCCTGCCCCGACAAGCTTACAATCTAAATCAGTGGTTCTCAACCCGCAGCCCGCTTGCGGCCCAATCAGCACACAGCTGCGGTCCATGTGACAGCCTCAGGACCCCACTGGTAGGATATATATTGTGTGGACGCGACCCACATAACACAGAGAGCTGTATATGTGGCCCACATTGGTAAATAGGTTTAGAGCCACTGATCAAAATAGACAAACACAGGGTGGAAGAAGAAATGATTATCCCCATTTCACTGCTGGGGAACAGAAACAAAAAGAGATTAGGGTATGTCTACACTACCGCGGTAGTTCGACGGCTGGCAATCGAAGTTCCGGGTTCGATTTATCGCGTCTGGTGTGGACGCGATAAATCGAACCAGGAAGCGCTCGCCGTCGACTGCGGTACTCCAGCTAGACGAGAGGAGTACCGCGGAGTCGACGGGGGAGCCTGCCTGCCGCGTGTGGACCGCGTCTGAACCGCGGTAAGTTCGAAGTAAGGTATGTCGAATTCAGCTACGTTATTCACGTAGCTGAATTTGCGTACCTTACTTCGACTTGGGGGGTAAGTGTAGACCAAGCCTTAGGTGACTTACCCAAAGCAGAGCCAGGACTTGAACCCAGATCTTGTAAGTCCTGGTCTGTCTTATCTTTATTGGAGTGTTCTCCTGACACCCATTGCTGGAGAAGCTGAGCATCTTCCACATCAAATTGACCGCAACAGTGAAATCCCAAGTGGATTGAATGGAGTCTTTGGAATGACTCACTTTTCCAAGTGAAAACTTTGCTCAGGATAGGGTTTGTGTGATTGGGATTTGGAGTAGAAGAGGGTGTCAGTGATGCCGTTTATTGGGTAGAAGGGAGTGCCAGTGCTGGGGTTTAGGAGTAGAAGGGGGTGCCAGTCTGGGAGTCTATTGGGTAGTAGGGGAGTCAGTGTGGGGGTTCAGAGTAGAAGGGGGTCAGTGTTGTGTCATTCGCATGGTGAAAAGGCTATTGCACAGAGGAAGATTTTGTAGCATTTCCTAAAGACAGCTAGACTCTAGATTCATCTGGTCTCCTCTGGCAGATTGTTCCATAGCCAGATCCCTCAGCAGAGGATGCTCTGTCCCCAGCTCTCATACACTTCGTCATGAGCTTTGTGATCTGCATTGTCCCAAAGGGGAGTGCCTTGACCACAAGACCAACCAGCCTCTGGAAGCCTATCACAAACATGAATGAATTAAGCCACACATGCCCCACCCTCCAGAGAAAGGAAAGTATAACTCTCCCTATGTTTCAGGGGGGGAAGTGACTTGCTCACAGTCACAGAGTGAGCCCGCACAAGAGGCAAGACTAAAGCCCCTGTCTCCTATGTCCCAACCACAAAGCCATCCCCTTCCTCCCTTTTCATTAAAAGCAAATAAACAAGTAAAAATCCCAGCAGAGCGTGCAATATACAAAAGTACATGTGGAGGGCTGGGAAGCTACCCAAGGGTTCAGCTCCATAAAGCTCCCACCTCTTACAATATAAATATTTTATTTTTCCCCCTCCTCCCCAACCCAGGGGCTCAAGCACCGAAAACATAACAATCAGCTCTCATCCCAGCCACTCCAGCAGACAATTCCCTCTAATAATCATACTAAACAATTTGCACTGTGAAATATATAGATAGATAGATAGATAATTGCATGGCAGACGTAGCCACGGGCTGCAATTACCGTGAGCGACAGCATTCCCCCATGGAGCCCAGACAAGCTCACAAGTGTGTAAGAAGACGACAAGCTTCTGGTGCAAACTGGGGAGAGGAGGCGACCAGGCTGGTCTGGGGTGTTTTATTCCACTTCCCACAGGGAAAAGGGAGTTGGGCCTGACCCCCAAATCCGTGCATGGCAAACCGGAGAGGACGGAGACATACAGGCTAGCGTACAAAGTACACCGCACCAAGCCAGCCAGACTTCCATTTGCTAGCACAGAGTCTCACAACGCATCACTTGTTTTCCCTGTCCATGGGTTTTCAGGATGACGGTCCTCCTACCTCGAGTTCTGTTCTTGCTCTAGGTTGAGGACCAATGGAAAGACTCTGGATGCTCTAGGGCTTCCATGCAGCACTCCCTGTCCCATCAGCGTGTTTGCTTAGAAAAGGACTGGAGGATGTTCCATCTTGCCCTCCTAGCCTCCTACACACACAGGGCCAGATCCTCAGCTGCGGTCATTCGACATCGCTCTGACGACAGCAGGGGAGCTCTGGCAGTTTACACCAGCTCGTGATGTGGCCGAAGAAGCTACTCAATGATCAATGCAAAAATGTCTTCCCTAGGAGCAGAATCCTTGGGGGCGCCTGGGGCGTAGCATGCACAGCCGGAGTGCAGGTGTGCCTTTCAAAGGGCATTGTGGCAGAACCACCCAGCAGTGAGGAGCGCTGCGGAATGGAAATACCATCATCTGCCTCGTAAGGCAGCCCCCCCGCGCATGGGAGCAGCTCCTTGCTGGGCAGAGGCAAGGCAGGCCTGCAGGAGATGCCACTCACTAGCACTCTCCCAGGGAAGGGTTGCCCTAACACAGAGGGGATGAACACACCACTGCTGCCTTTCAAAGGTACTTGTGCCAGCAGCCCAGAGATGAAAGCACCAGGAAGCAAGACAAGCAAGAGGGAAAATGCAGGGAGCAGAGCATCTGAGAGGGGGGTAGGGGACATTTGGAGAGGTCAAACAGATGCCCCCTCCTGCTCCCTATGTACATTCAGGCAGCAGACATTGGGCTCAGACCCAGCTCAGACCCTGCCCTGCCTTGTGACCCTGAGCAAGTCATTTTCCCTCTCTGGGTCTCTGTGGTCCTCCCCCACCAACCATTCATCTACCTTGTGTATTTAGACTATAAGATCTTCATGCCAGGGGCTGTCTCTCACAATGTGACCACACAGGGCCTAGCACAAATCTCATCTGGGCGCTCCAGGCACCAACATCATTATACTAAAGCTAACAAGTCAGGGATTTTAGCACCAAAAGGAACTGGTGGATCTAGTCTGACCTAAGGAGCACTGCCTGTCAGGAGTGGGATACAAACACACATCTCCATGGGAGACAGCAACCTTAATACAGCACCTTAACCTGCTCAGCCATCCTGACCTGCCCACAAGCCCCCTGCAGATACGCTGAGGTGCATGAAAGGCTCTCCTGATATTACTTTCCCATTAAAGCAATCGCTGCAGTTGCCACTGGCCTGTAATGGGATCAGTGTCGTGGGAGGACAGGTGGGTTCATGTGATCACAAATGAGTGGGGAGGTGTCCTTGAGATCATCTCTCCATTTCTTTGTGGCCCATGCTATGTACCTTTGAGAACCCTGTCCTAGGAGCAGATCCAAAGCCCATTGAAGTCAATGGTCACCTTTCCATTGGCTCTAGGGGGCTTTGGATCAGGCCCTAGATTATTCAAAGTTGAAGAATTTTTTAAAAACTAACTTGCTTTCACGCAGATGGTTCACACTTTGCATTTCTCCCATCGTGAACAGCGAACTTGTCTCCACAGCGAGATAGCATATGACAGGGTAGAGCACTGTACATTCTTCACAAGCTGGCTTGATGCATGCTATGGCTCGGTATGGATGAGAACAATGAAAACAAACCAGTCAGGTCCACTTTTTGTTTAGTCAGTTTCACTCCCCAGCTAACAACCTTCCTATTGACCTTAAGGTTTACCAAACCTTGTTTTATACAAAATCCAATTCCACACAGTTTCCCTTGACAGTGAGTTTTCAGTGCAGAATCGCACGTACCTGCCTCCATCATCCTCCAGCATGGACTCTCCCCCAACCACCCACCTAATTCCCCAGCAACAGCTCTTGTTTTAAACATAATAATGAAATATTTAAGAACTATATCCTAAGCCAAATAGCCTCAGCTGCTGCTTCCCATCCACCCTCAGCCCTATGCCTTCAGAAAGTTATCTGAGTGATGTCCAAACAAAATATTTCCATATTGATGGGTGGGCACTGGGGGGGGAGGTTATTATTTTTAATGCACTGCAGATAAAACCAGAGCATCCATGCTTGCCCCTTGCCATAATCAAGTGAGAAGATGCAACAAGTTCATGCCCTCCAAAGAGCGAGGAAGGAGAATTGTCATTCATCCAAGATGCCAGCATGGAAAGTTTCTCTAAGGGGTGAGTGAGAGGAATTTGGTAGTTAGAAAATGAATTCACATCATTGGAATGGAAAGGAGATGAGATCCTTTGTGGGCTTTCTTCACAGATTCCTCCCAGAGCGGGCAAGGAGGGGAGTGAAGAAAATGTGTCTAAGAAAAATGAATTCACTAGTGTATATTTTATGGCTTTTGGTTCTTGGGTTCAGTGAAAAATAAAACCATCAGTACCCCAAAGGGATTGGTTTTAGTTCTGAATACAAAACATTAGGTCAAATTCTGCTCTCAGTTGCATCCATGCAACCCCAGTGACTTCAGCATGAGGATCACCGAGCGCAGACTCTGGATGACTGACTTTAAATGCACCTTTCGCTCTCAGACAGTACAATTAACCTGCTGTGTTTCCTAATGTAGTATTTCTCTATGTGAAAACATGCTCCCTTTTAGGGATGCTGCAAACCCGATGCACACAGTACCGGGTTTACCATGGTGCCAGTGGCTCCATGGTGCCGGGCCCACACTCAGAAGGGGCCCCACTGTCTGGACTGTGGCCCCACCTCTCCAACCCGCTCTGCCTGGGTTCTGCCTGGCTGAGGCCCCACCCACTGCTCACTCCTCTTCAACCCCCTCTCTCCTGCCTAACCCCTAGGGCGTGAGTGGTGAGTTGGGTGGGCCCCTCCAGGAGCAGCGAACAGCAGAGGCTAACAGAGGGAGTTTGCCTGGGAGCTGTCCGAGAGGAGGTACGCTAAGTGCTGCATTTGGAGGGCTGTGTTGGTGAGTATCTGAGTGTCTGTTGCTGGGACAGTTTGTCAGTTTGACCGTGTGCTTGATTGCTTGCTTGTTTGTTTGAAAAGTGTGAATTGGGAGTGCTTTGTTCCAGGTGGGCCTTGAGTGGGCCTGACTGGTATATAAGGGCAGTCAGCAGCGAACCAGCTGAGCGGCGAACAGCAGAGGCTAACAGAGGGAGTTTGCCTGGGAGCTGTCCGAGAGGAGGTACGCTAAGTGCTGCATTAGGGGGGCTGTGTTGGTGAGTATCTGAGTGTCTGTTGCTGGGACAGTTTGTCAGTTTGACCGTGTGCTTGATTGCTTGCTTGTTTGTTTGAAAAGTGTGAATTGGGAGTGCTTTGTTCCAGGTGGGCCTTGAGTGGGCCTGACTCGTATATAAGGGCAGTCAGCAGCGAACCAGCTGAGCGGCGAACAGCAGAGGCTAACAGAGGGAGTTTGCCTGGGGAGAGCTCACTGAGGCTTTCATCTGCAGGTTTCTCTGAGTAGTTCTTGCAACAGCTGAGGAAGCTCTTAAGAGGAAGGTGATATGGAAGGTGAGCGATCAGCTGTTGTAACCTGCACAGGTTGTGCCATGTTTGTCTTTCTTCCACAGGACAGAAGCGACTTTGTCTGTACAAAGTGCAAGCTGGTCTCCATATTGGAAGAGAAGGTTCGAGGTCTGGAGAAACGAGTATCGACTCTGCGTTGCATAAGGGAAAATGAAGATTTCCTGGACAGACGTCAGGAGATGCTTCTACGGCCACAATGTTCTGAAGATTCAGAGCAGGCGCAGCAGGGACAGACGGATGATGAAGAAGTTTGGCAGCATGTGACCTCCAGAAGGAGAAAGAGGAGCATCCATGTACCAGCAATGGAGATACAGGTGAGCAATCGTTTCCATGTTCTCTCTACAGGTACTAATGCGGAGAGTGGGGTAGATGACCCATCTGAGGGAAGGGAGCAGAAGGAGACTCCACCGATTGGAAGGCAAAAGATGCACTGTCCTAGGGATGGGGGTTCCACGACCACCACTCCCAAGAGGAGGAGGAGGGTGGTGGTGGTCGGGGACTCCCTCCTCAGGGGGACTGAGTCATCTATCTGCCACCCCGACCGGGAAAACCAAGAGGTCTGCTGCTTGCCAGGAGCTAGGATACACGATGTGACGGAGAGACTGCCGAGACTCATCAAGCCCTCGGATCGCTACCCCTTCCTGCTTCTCCACGTGGGCACCAATGATACTGCCAAGAATGACCTTGAGCGGATCACTGCAGACTACGTGGCTCTGGGAAGAAGGATAAAGGAGTTTGACGCGCAAGTGGTGTTCTCGTCCATCCTCCCTGTGCAAGGAAAAGGCCTGGGTAGAGACCGTCGAATCGTGGAAGTCAACGAATGGCTACGCAGGTGGTGTCGGAGAGACGGCTTTGGATTCTTCGACCATGGGATGGTGTTCCAAGAAGGAGGAGTGCTGGGCAGGGACAGGCTCCACCTAACGAAGAGAGGGAAGAGCATCTTCGCCAGCAGGCTGGCTAACCTAGTGAGGAGGGCTTTAAACTAGGTTCACCGGGGGAAGGAGACCAAAGCCCTGAGGTAAGTGAGGAAATGGGATCCTGGGAGGAAGCACAAGCAGGAGAGCGCAAGAGGGGAGGACTCCTGTCTCATACTGAGAAAGAGGGACGATCAATGAGTTATCTTAAGTGCCTATACACAAATGCAAGAAGCCTGGGAAACAAGCAGGGAGAACTGGAAGTCCTGGCACAGTCAGGGAACTATGATGCGATTGGAATAACAGAGACTTGGTGGGATAACTCACATGACTGGAGTGCTATCATGGATGGATATAAACTGTTCAGGAAGGACAGGCAGGGCAGAAAAGGTGGGGGAGTTGCGTTGTATGTAAGAGAGGAGTATGACTGCTCAGAGCTCCGGTATGAAACTGCAGAAAAACCTGAGTGTGTCTGGATAAAGTTGAGAAGTGTGAGCAACAAGGGTGATGTCGTGGTCGGAGTCTGCTATAGACCACCAGACCAGGGGGATGAGGTGGACGAGGCTTTCTTCTGGCAACTAGCAGAAGTTGCTAGATCGCAGGCCCTGGTTCTCATGGGAGACTTTAATCACCCTGATATCTGCTGGGAGAGCAATACAGCGGTGCACAGACAATCCAGGAAGTTTTTGGAAAGTGTAGGGGACAATTTCCTGGTGCAAGTGCTGGAGGAACCAACTAGGGGCAGAGCTTTTCTTGACCTGCTGCTCACAAACAGGGAAGAATTAGCAGAGGAAGCAAAAGTGGATGGGAACCTGGGAGGCAGTGACCATGAGATGGTCGAGTTCAGGATCCTGACACAAGGAAGAAAGGAGAGCAGCAGAATACGGACCCTGGACTTCAGAAAAGCAGACTTTGACTCCCTCAGGGAACAGATGGGCAGGATCCCCTGGGAGAATAACATGAAGGGCAAAGGGGTCCAGGAGAGCTGGCTGTATTTTAAAGAATCCTTATTGCGGTTGCAGGAACAAACCATCCCGATGTGTAGAAAGAATAGTAAATATGGCAGGCGACCAGCTTGGCTAAACAGTGAAATCCTTGCTGATCTTAAACGCAAAAAAGAAGCTTACAAGAAGTGGAAGATTGGACAAATGACCAGGGAGGAGTATAAAAATATTGCTCAGGCATGCAGGAGTGAAATCAGGAAGGCCAAATCACACTTGGAGTTGCAGCTAGCAAGAGATGTTAAGAGTAACAAGAAGGGTTTCTTCAGGTATGTTAGCAACAAGAAGAAAGTCAAGGAAAGTGTGGGCCCCTTACTGAATGAGGGAGGCAACCTAGTGACTGAGGATGTGGAAAAAGCTAATGTACTCAATGATTTTTTTGCCTCTGTCTTCACAAACAAGGTCAGCTCCCAGACTGCTGCACTGGGCAGCACAATATGGGGAGAAGGTGACCAGCCCTCTGTGGAGAAAGAAGTGGTTCGGGACTATTTAGAAAAACTGGACGTGCACAAGTCCATGGGGCCAGATGCGCTGCATCCGAGGGTGCTATAGGAGTTGGCGGATGAGATTGCAGAGCCATTAGCCATTATTTTTGAAAACTCATGGCGATCGGGGGAGGTCCCGGATGACTGGAAAAAGGCTAATGTAGTGCCCATCTTTAAAAAAGGGAAGGAGGAGGATCCGGGGAACTACAGGCCAGTCAGCCTCACCTCAGTCCCTGGAAAAATCATGGAGCAGGTCCTCAAGGAATCAATTATGAAACACTTAGAGGAGAGGAAAGTGATCAGGAACAGTCAGCATGGATTCACCAAGGGGAAGTCATGCCTGACTAACCTAATTGCCTTCTATGATGAGATAACTGGCTCTGTGGATGAGGGGAAAGCAGTGGATGTGTTATTCCTTGACTTTAGCAAAGCTTTTGATACGGTCTCCCACAGTATTCTTGCTGCCAAGTTAAAGAAGTATGGGCTGGATGAATAGACTGTAAGGTGGATAGAAAGCTGGCTAGATCGTCGGGCTCAACGGGTAGTGATCAATGGCTCCATGTCTAGTTGGCAGCCAGTTTCAAGCGGAGTGCCCCAAGGGTCGGTCCTGGGGCTGGTTTTGTTTAATATCTTTATTAATGATCTGGAGGATGGAGTGGACTGCACTCTCAGCAAGTTTGCCGATGACACTAAACTAGGAGGCGTGGTAGATACACTAGAGGGTAGGGATCGGGTACAGAGGGACCTAGACAAATTAGAGGATTGGGCCAAAAGAAACCTGATGAGGTTCAACAAGGACAAGTGCAGAGTCCTGCACTTAGGATGGAAGAATCCCATGCACAGCTACAGACTAGGGACCGAATAGCTAGGTAGCAGTTCTGCAGAAAAGGACCTAGGGGTCACAGTGGACGAGAAGCTGGATATGAGTCAACGGTGTGCTCTTGTTGCCAAGAAGGCTAACAGCATTTTGGGCTGTATAAGTAGGGGCATTGCCAGCAGATCGAGGGATGTGATCGTTCCCCTTTATTCGACATTGGTGAGGCCTCATCTGGAGTACTGTGTCCAGTTTTGGGCCCCACACTACAAGAAGGATGTGGAAAAATTGGAAATAGTCCAGCGGAGGGCAACAAAAATGATTAGGGGTCTGGAGCGCATGACTTATGAGGAGAGGCTGAGGGAACTGGGATTGTTTAGGCTCCAGAAAAGAAGAATGAGGGGGGATTTGATAGCAGCCTACAACTACCTGAAGGGGGGTTCCAAAGGGGATGGAACTTGGCTGTTCTCAATGGTGGCAGATGACAGAACAAGGAGCAATGGTCTCAAGTTGCAGTGGGGGAGGTCTAGGTTGGATATTAGGAAACACTGTTTCACTAGGAGGGTGGTGAAGCACTGGAATGCGTTACCTAGGGAGGTGGTGGAGTCTCCTTCCTTGGAGGTTTTTAAGGCCCGGCTTGACAAAGCCCTGGCTGGGATGATTTAGTTGGGAATTGGTCCTGCTTTGAGCAGGGGGTTGGACTAGATGACCTCCTGAGGTCCCTACCAACCCTGATATTCTATGATTCTATGATATGGGTCCTGAGGGAGCCTGGCCAGGGCAGGCTGGGCTCCTGCTCTGTCCTGGCTGGTTGTGCCGCTTCCACGGGGCCAGAGGGATCCCTGACCAGCACCAGCAGTGCTGCAGGCTCAGCCCGTGCATGGACATTAGTCACTTCCAGCAGGCCGCTGAGTGTGGCTGGGGGGCAGGAAGGGCGTGGGGGGAGGGGTCTCTGGAGGGTCTGTGGGGGGGCACTGGGAGGTTCTGTGAGGGGTACTCCTGGGGGAATGAAAACAGATCCCCTGCAGATTTCTTTGCTCCCTTTCAAAAGTGACCGAGAAGCAAAGGGAGGGGGGTGGCAGCTGAGAACGCCCATGGGCTTAGTTTGGGGGGCAGTGCCCCCAAACAGAGGCGAGGCATGGGGGCACACGGAGTCACATGCCACTGCCTCCCCCACTGTCTGCAAGGGCAGAGCTGCCGGCTGAAAAAAGAGGGTGCTGCTCAGAAGATGCCACTTTCTGGGTCCTAGTGCTGATTGAGCTTCCCTTGTGTGTGCTGGGAGCCATCCTGTTTTCTGTACAATAGTGAGTGCCTATAGTGGGGAAGGGCAGGGGCAGGCTAGGGCTACGGGGAAAGAGGCAGTGGGGAAGGAAGGAGGTGGGATGAGGAGGAGAGGGCGCAGTGGCGAAGGAGATGGGGGAAGTGGGGGCAGGGGGGAAGAGGCAGGGGGAAGGAAGGGGGTGGGATGGGGAGGATATGGGGCAGTGGGGAAGGGGCATGGGATGGGGAAGAGAAGGGGATGGGTGAAGTGGGGGTAGGAGGGAAGAGGCAGGGGGGAAGGAAGGGGGTGGGATGAGGAGGAGATGGAGCCGTGGGGAAGGGGCATGGGATGGGGAAGAGAAGGGAATGGGGGAAGCGGGGGCAGGGGGAAGCTGGAGCCCAGCATGTGGCGTCCCCTTGGCAGAAGCTGGGGCTCCCCTGTTAAGCAGGCCCATCGAACCCTCACCCTGACAAGCCCCACCTCCCCTGCATCTGTACCACCCCGATGAGTCCCCCCAGATGCCCTCCCCACTGAGCCCCAACCACCTGCACCTGGACCCCCACCCAAATGAACCACCTCCCCTACACCTAGACCCCCCCCCCCCCGCTGAGCCCCAAACATCTTCACCTGGATCCCCTGCAGAGTCCCATAGTCCCTGCACCTGGAACCCCCCAATGAGCTTCTGTGCATCCAGATCTCCCACTGAGCTGCCCACACCCAGATTGCCCCACGGAGAACTCTCTTACCCCTATCTGGATCCCCCCACACTATGTTCCTCTGCACTTGGATCCTGCTGCCGGGCTGAGCCTGCTCACCCACACCTGGTGCGCCTGGCTTAGGGGGGCAGGGCCCCAGGGTGTTTCTGGGGCAGGCCTGGCCCTTGCACTGTGTCATGGTCAGGTGCAGCCCCACTACCGAGTCCCTGTCCCGGGGGGGAGAGGCTGCAGGGTAATCTCACACCTCCATGCAACCAGTGGCCTGTGCTCCCCACTGCCATTTTGGAGCCTCCACATTTATTTATTGACAAATAAAATTTGCAGAATTTTAAAATATTGTCACAGAATTTTTTATTTTTTTGGTGCAGAATCCCCTCAGGGGTGCTGTGCACCTGTGATGGTGGGATTGTGAGAAAGGTCTATGGGCAGAGGGTGCTGGGCGAGCGGTGTGGTGTGCAGGGTGCTGTGCAGTTGTGGTGGGAGGCCAGCGGCGGAGGTCTCTGGGAGGGGTGGGGGCTGGGCATAGAGATCTGTGGTGGAGGTCTCTGGGTGAGGGGGTACTAGGCATAAGGGTGGGGCGCTGGCCAGGGGGGCAGTCTGGTGTGGGCCCACCCTCAAGGGGAAGGGGCATGCTGGCAGCACAGGGCCGGGCAGGCCAGTGTGCGTCTGGCAGCTGCAGGTTTGTAAACAGTGCCCTCCTGCTGGGCTGCGCCTCGCCTCATTGCCCCCAGCCTGCCCTTCACTCTGGAGACTGACCATCCCGTCCCCCTGCACCTTGCCCCGTTGGGGCCCACAAATATGTTTGGCACCAGGCCCACAAAAAGTTAATCCGGCCCTGGATGCACATTTCTGTTTTCTGGCTTGCGCCACACTTACCTGGGCAAACATTTGTCTTGTGGTATAATAGCTTCTTGGAATGCTGTATTTCCCTGCGTAGACGTCTGCTCTCTAGGTAAATGCACCCTTGTGGTGTGCTGTACTTCTGTGTCCATGTATATGCCTCTAGGTATAACCACTTCTAGAAACACCTTATTCTCCAGTGTAAACAGAATCTCTGCTAACCACATTCCCCTGGCCTCATGTGCAATTCTCCTTTGTACACACAAAAACTCCTTGAGTGGGCTGTATTTATCTGTGGAAATAGCTCCTTTATAGAAGTATTTCCTGTGTGTGCTTCATTTCCCAGTGTAACCATCTATTTCCTGATATAAATACCCTAGATTGGCCATAAATAGCTCTACAGGTAGACTCAGGCCTGGGATATAATGTGCTTCCTATAAAAATCCAGGTTCCAAGCTAGTCACACCTGATAAGAGTGCAGCTTCCTGTTTAATCCTCAATCTTTCTCTGTAACACCCTTCACCTCTGTACCTAAGCATGCGTTCCACCCACACATTTTGCCATAGTGGATTCTGACTTATTTCAATACTCCGTGCATTGATGTTTCCAATGTTTTTATCTGATGATACCAATTAGTTAAAAGAGGGCAGATGTAAGTGTAGAAGCCACCAAACTAAAGCTACTTGCTAGAGGAGGCTGGTGACTCATAGCTCCAAGCTTGCACTTGACAGCATGCCGGAAAGCTGCCGCTGGCATATTTAATTGGTGCTTTCCCAGTGCTTGTGTCCCACACATTACTAGGTAGAGCAAGCAGCCCTGGTTTATCAATTCTGCAGCCACACCCTGTTTGGTATTGCCTGCACACTCTTTCCAGACAGTCCTGCACTCTGAGATGTGCACAGCTCCATGTGTAACATATTATGCAAAAGACTTAATGAGCTAATTTTCATATTTGCAAATAATTTACATAAAGCTTAAATTTCAGCTTTTAAAAAATGAGGTGGACTTAGTGCTGGTGAACGGCGTCACCTGGTCAGCCCCATAGAAGGATGGTGGGAAGTCTGTTTATTTATAGGGCAGTAACAGAGCAAGCTTCCAACCCTTACTCCTACACCTCCTTGGCCTGCTGTGTACGAGAGAAGAGACAACAGAAGATAGAAAAAAAGAAAGACTGGAAGAACCAGAGATCGGGGGTCGGGCATAGTCAATACACCCTGAAGACTCACTCATCTGCAGCTTCCCTTTCAAAAGGCGGTATTGATTGCTTGGATCATTTTAAAGCACCCAAGGGCTAAAACTGAACATAGCCATATTAATGTTTAAAGCAGCAGCAGAACATGCATCCTGTGGAGACGAAGATGCAGGGCAGGTGGAATGGGCAGCCACACACACACAGGGGCTTAGCAGGAGGTTACAAGCTTTGCCTGCATCTTATTGTGGGAGGGAAATATCTGCCTCCCTTTTGGCAGACTCAGGTGCCAAGGAAAAGGGTTAGATGTCATAAATCCCTCCCTCGCTTTCCTGCAGAGCAGCCTGAAGAGGCTGTCTCATTGTATAGCTCCCGAGTGGATTCCCGTTGTAGTGAATACCTTTTACAACCCACCAGGGCTTCTGCGCTGGTTCTGGATTGAATACTCCAACACTAAAAAGAGACAGGTAGAGTGACAAGATTAATTAGACAGACAGACGTAATCTTCCTCACTGTGGGGGAGAGTGGGGGTATGGGGATAAAGAGGATGGGGGGGATTTAAAGGAAGTCAAAGAAATGTGGGTTTTCAGCACAGGAATGGGAGACAGACAGACGCTTTGTGACGTGTGATGTTTCCTAAAGTCAATTCAGGTGCCCTGGCAGCCCCATAGCAGAGCTGAGAATACACCTAGGCTCAGAACTCTCTCAACCCCTTCCCCTAGGATTGCAACCAGAAAAACAACAGAACCTACAAGAAAAATCTATTGCTCAGGTTACACCAAACCTCTTTGTGTCTGAGATTCCAAAGCACGGAATCTGACCGCACCATAATGCCAGGAGAGGCAATGCCCTGGGACCTGGGAGGAGGTCAGTAACAATCCCACTTTTTGGGCCTCCAGTCCAGTTCTGCAGCCTATCTAGGAGCTTCCTATACACTTGGACAGGTTGGGAAAGTGAAATAAAGGCTCTCCTCCTCCACCACTCCTCTGCATAACAGTCAGGAGTGCAACAACAGCCAGCATCTGCTGGGTTGGAGAAAGAGAGGAATAAGTCAGTAAGGGGAAGCATGTTCTGGGCAGAAAAGAGACCAAGACACTAAGACACCATGTACGCATGGTACACACACACACATGCAAATGCAACAGATATTTAGCCAGACACTGTACCGTAATCACCTGCCAGCCACACCCATGCAACCCTCTAATCTTCTACAGCTACAGTTGTGTGGATGGTACATATCAGACTCCCAGCCATGCGTATACACACACATACACACACACACACACACACACACCCCATCTCCTACATTGCACACGCATCACACCCACAACACAGGCACTACCCTCTCCTACTCACACTCCTCTGCCACCACACACACACACACACGCTTCAGCGAAGGAGTGTCATTTTTTAATGCTGCTCCCTTCTCCACCCCTGACTCTCCAGCCAGGATCTTCACACTCCAAGCACACTGGTCACCACACCAGTTTATCTCAGCTTGCGCATTCCCACAGCCGAGAGCAAGTCAGGATCTTCCTAGCCCTTGTAAAGGCTTCATTATTAGCTGTGTGAATTATTTATTCTGTCATAATTAATGCAGCACTGCTCATGTCCGCTACAAATCTCCCTCCTTGCCCATCGGCAAACACTCCTGTGCTTTCATTTCCATATTAAATATGTATCATCGCTGATAAATGGCCAAAAGCACTGAACTCGTTAAACAAACTGGCAGGCCATGCTCAAACAGCTGTGTCCAAAGCCCTGGTAACCTCCTCCAGGAACGGTTCCACAACGGTAAATCTGAGGTGTCAAAGGGAGGCAGCAGTCTCTGCCATCTCCTACATCAGGGCAGTCCCTGCCAGCTTACACCAGGGTACTGAGTTCCCTCCATTAAAGGTGCCCTGGATTAGCATAGTCCCCGATCTGTGAACTGACTCCCTGCGCCCTGGTTCTGTTGGGAGTTTGACCCCTTATGTCTGTAATCAATGTTCTGAACACGCAATCCAAGGGCAGACGAGGACAGATGAGCCATTGTGGGCCATTCACAGAGCCACCTCATGCTTCTTGCCTCACCTACTCCTTTCATAAGGTGAGAAGACAGGTTTGCAGAGAGGCACAGCTAGGTGTTCAGCCAGGGGAGGAAGAAACAGAGAATGCCCAGAGTTCAGAACCCATGCTGCCTGGGATTCTTCACTTGGTTCTCTACGGGTTTCTGGTTGCAGCTGGGCAGCAAAGTGCCAGGCAGTTCTCGCACCACTGCTCCCATCCTGGTGGGACCTGGAATTTCAGCCGTGTGCTGAGGAACGTGGAGACATTCTTGTTCCTTCTTTTCCCCTGTCATGGTTACAGGGCTGGCTGCCCTCCCCTCTCTGCGTGCATCTCCTCCGGTGTCGGGCTTCCTGCCTTCACCTCTCTTGGGGTGGAATCCCATGACCCTCTCACTTTCAGACTACAGCCCCCGTGTATCAATTGTGTTCACCCAGCAGGTCAGACTGGGCTCAGCACCTGCAGTTCTTCCCTTCAGGAATCTGTGAGCTGTGGTGAACAGAGTGACCAGTCGTCCTGCTTAAACCAAAGTACTGTTTAATCTGAACAGAAGGAACAAGGCAAAGCACAAGAGAAAAAGGATTTTAGAATAACAAAGAGCCTATATCCAGGTTGTCTTACCTAGCAGCTTGCCATCCCTTGCCAGAGACCCTACACAGCCTGGACTCCCTGGACTCTCCAGCCCTTCCTGAGCTCTGAGAGAAAAGAGAGAGTCACTTTTATCCAGCCAGTAGTCCTTTGTCTCCATTTTCTGGGCCTTTCAGGGAGCGCAGCAGGGTGTCGGAGGTAGAACTTCAAAGCAAAGGGAGAATACAAGGAGCCATTGCCCCGTAAGTGCTGATAGATGAATGGCTGTCTGAAGACACTGTTCTCTTTCCTACCTGCATGCAGTCAGTCATTTTGTGAATTAACCCTTATAGTCATACAGTAAAGCCTCTAATAACAATCAGACATAACACAGCGTTCATAAATTATTAGAGTAGTGCCATTTCTGCTGCCACCCCCCTCCTCCTCCTCCTCTCTCTGCTCCCTTTTTCTATCCATTCTGGTCTCGCCCTTCACTGTCTCCTCCCTCACCAAGTCTCTGGGTGCACACCAATGCACTAGTGTGAGGATTCACACCTCAAGCCTCGATATGCCATGGCATTCTCACCCCAGTTCATTTAGTGCCTGGATTCACATCCCCAGTATCCTATTGCAGTGTCCACAGTCACAACTGCAAGGATCCGAGTACACTAAGTTATCAGGGGTCATATCCCAGTTATAACCTTATACTCACACCCTGCCTTCTCTCGAATGATGCCAAGCAGATGGATTTCAACACAGCCATGTTTGGCAGAGGGTCAGCCTCACGAAGTCTTGTGATTTCACACACACACAACACACACACACACACACACACACACCTCTTTCCTTCGCAAATCAAAGGAGTATTTGGAAGCTGTGGTAATGCCTGGGACATTGTGGTAAGCTACAGTAGTAATAAATAGTGGGGGGGAGAGGAAATCAATGCAATTAATGCATCATTTAGCTAATTATGTATCATAATTAATAACTGGTATTTCCAAAGGAGCTAGGCAACCAGATTCCATTCAAGTCCAATGGGATTAGGGCACCTATTATCCAAGCCAATATTAATAGAATCAGATGTCCATCTGAGAGCCCCCAGAGCTAGACGCACTCTTGGACGGCATGTGTTCTCTGTCAGAGCCCCAGCACGCTGCACTTCAATAGGATCTGGTGGATAGTTCCAAAGGGAGGAAGAGAGAAGTCCATAGGAGAGACGATGAACCAGCTGACCTCCCTCTTCTCCTCCTGGGCATTCTATGCAGTGGTGGGTTAACCACTGGGGAAGCTGAGGCCTGTTCCACCCAGGAAAAGGAGACATTACATCCCAGTTACATGCACTTTGCTTTCTACCCACCATGCACACCTATTAACAGCACAGTTCAAGGCACAATGCCTCCCAGAGCTCTCGCCTCCAGCATGAGGCTATGTTTTAAAGGCACGGTAAAATCTTATATTGGCACTGCATAATTCCTCTTGGGATTTTGCGATCTGCAAGGAATCCAGGCCCATTAGACTCATGCATCTAAATCACCTCAGCCTGCACTCTCTCAGTTATATAGTCTAGGAATGGCTTTGAGATCGCTCTGCATGAAAGGCTCTAGGTGCCATAAACTGTCAGAGCAATGTTGCTTCCTACTATTGCTATAACAGTACTAAGGACCTAACGCTGCTCCCATTCAACTCAATGGTAAAGCTCCTATTGAGTGGCTGCAGGAGCAGCCCTAAATCTACAGCAAGACAGTCAGTCTTCCCATAGAAGCTAGGTAACTGTGATCACAATGGATAAATTCCCCTCCCCTCTGAATTATCTGCATTCAAGCTTGAAGGCGGTGCCAGAAAACAGACTACTCAAGCACCCAGCTCCACAGCTGCCTTGGTTTCTCCCTCTGACATGGCTCTAGGTGTGTTGCCTCAATGCAACAGCTCAGGCGCGTAGTTAGCATTGCACAAGGGGGTTCGATGGGCAACACCAAAGCTCTGGCCTAGAGCATGTCATTGTTCAGAGAGCAACAGGAAGTTAATGACTGTTCATCAGCCTCTCTCTTCCTCAGGCAGCGGGAGGAAAAGGGAGCAGGGAAGGGGGAGATGGAAATGGAACTGTCAAAGGCAACCCACACTCCCATCAATCGCATGGATCCCTACTGGTCAGCCCCTTCCCTGCAGCTGCGCAGTAGGAAGAATTGTGTCAGAAACCAGTTGGATGGAAAGGTCAGTGGGATTTGGGGTATTGGAAGTAGGGTCTGATGAAGCAGCTTGTCTGTGTGTCCATCACTCTCAGACCCAAACGCTGGTGCTGCAGCTTTCATGAGCTATCAGGAGAGACTGAGAAGCAGCCCCATCCTGGAGCAGGGTTACTGATCTCACTTTGTGATATTGTCATATAAAGCCAAAGGAAATCCAGCTCTGGGAGTGACCTTTACATCCCGCATTGTTAGAGCGGCAAAGCCTTTAAATGTCATGCCTGACCTCAGTCTTGTACCAAGACAGACGCAGAAATACAGGACCTTGTGCATAGCAGGCAAGGGAAAGAGGGCAACAATGCTGGGCAGAGGTCAACAGCATTATTTTTAATACAGTTTCAGTGGCAAACAGAAATGCTGCTGAGCTTGAATCTCTATTTACAACACCTGCAGTATTTTTAAAGCCCCCAGACAGCTGTCAGGTAACAAACACAGCCAAACAGATACCCAGAAGGTTCCCAAGATACATACAGGCCAGCTTTATGATCCAAAAAGTTAAGAAACCATCTGGAGCAGATGCTGCCTCTGGTCTATCTCAGCAACAGGGAGAAATTGATTTAAAACATGGGAATAAGAGGGAAGTTGTGTTCCCATGATCATTAGCTATTCAAAATAGTAAGAAATTGATTCATAGAATGCAGCAATATGGAACAAGTGTGCAAGGGTCTGAACCAATGGCAAGTGAAGTCAGTGAAAAGACTGCCATGGACTTCAATGGGCTTCCGATAAAGTCCTTAGGTTTCAAGGCAGCGGTTTTGGAAACCAAGAAATCTAGTTCGTCTGTCACTATTAGAGGAAGCGCTAAAATTCATAAGCATGGAAAGAGGCTGAAAAAAATCATAAAACACACCACAATTAAGGTGTGATAGACTAAAATTCCTCTGGAAAGGAATAATGCAAGGAACAAGCAGTAGCCAACATGGGTCCATGAGGCTCAAAGACTAGAGGGTAAGAATAAAACCACTGCAGGAGACAGAAAAAGGAGAGGGAGCCAGACAAGAATGCACTGAGTTAGTGAAGGTTTGCAGGGAAAAGATATGGGACAACAGGACTGCAGAATAGATTAGCACTGCTCTAAGTCTCTGATTGTACAAACTGTGCCATGAAGGTAAGTCCTGGTGCCCACATGCAGAGCAACTTGCAGGACTGAGGGAACCTAAATGGGTAAAGTGAACAAGAAGGGTTTTTTTAAAAAACAAATATAGAGAGAAATAAACAAATCCTAGAGAAAAAGTAACTCTATGACTACATAAGAACTGGGGGTGAAATTAACAGCTTTAAAAGTGCTGAGTTACCGGATTCCTTTCTAAAAATCTGCCCTTAGTAAGAAAAATAAAGCCAAGTGGTGGGACAATGCAGAAGTAATGAAGACCCAGTACAAATAAAGTATTGATAAAAAGCAGGTCAGGGAATACCTGGAAAGTGGGACCATCCATCAGCAGGCCGGGGTGACATGCATTCTGGGGCGCTAAGGGAACGGCCTAACAAGCTCACTGGTCATTAGTTTTGAAATATCATGGAGAACCAGAGAATTACTTTGTCACCGGATTGGAAACAAATAGATGAAGCAGAGTTAGTTGCCTGCAAACCCCAAAACCTAATGTAACAAAGGAACTTGGTGACTTAACTGTGTGTGTTATTTTTAAAGAGAAAATAGAAGAAATGAATGTGGCACCAGATAACCAGTTTTACCTATATATGGGCCTAGGGTTCCTCCCTAATAACTCTCTGTGTGTGCTTGGAGGTCAGTCACTATAGACTGCTTCCTTCCTTTCCTAATTACTGCTCCTTATGGTTATCAATAGCAGTCGCAAAGGAAGGGCAAACCACAGAACAAGGCCCTGATCTGTAATTGGATCTGTGCAGGTGACTCCTTGCCCCCAGGAGGAGCCCCATTGACCTAAATGGAACGCTGTGTGGAAATAAGGGTCTGCCTGAGTGGTTCACTAGGTATTCAAAGAAGCTGGAAAGCAGCAAGACTGAGAAAACCCTCGAAGCGACAGTGGGCCTGAGTCTCCAGTGTGATATGGCCATAGTGAAGGCGAATGGGATTTAGGGCTGCCTATGCGGGGGCATCATAACACAGAGTGGGTTGTGTGCTGTACTGAGTGCTGGTGCAACTGCTTTTGGTTACAGGCACTGCATTATGAAGAGAAATTGGAGGGAGTTCAGGAAGCAACAGAAATGATTATGGGGCTGGATGGGGACTGACTTATGGGAGGAAAGGTTACCTGGGTATGTACCATGGAGCTTGACTAAGCAATGTAAAGGGGTGGGAGGTGACACTACACCCCATATTCTTCACAGTGGTATTATGATATGATTATGACATAATGATGATGCATTTTATGCAAGATAAGTCATGTGAGGTGTCATTGAAAAAGTTATGATTTGCTGAATATGATTATCCTATTTGTATGCATGTATCATTTTTGTATCTGAAGTTATGAATATTGACTACGTATCTGTATTTCAAATGTAGTTACACCTGGGTAACGCCTACTAGACAAGATGTTTTCAGTCTAGCTATTGGATGGGGAAGGGCCTATTGAGCGCAATGATCCATTAGGGAAAAAAAATAGGCCTTAGGAAATGCTTATCTGCCACCTGGGGAGCCTTCCTGAGAACGCTATAGATACCTTCCAAGTAATGGCTGTTATGACTCTACAAGGACATGTGATGAGACCACATGTCTCTAGACTCCATCTTAGGATATCAGTATTTTTCCACAGACTGGTCTGGGAACCAAGCTTTGGGAACAAAGGGTTCCCGCCCTATGCAAAAACTATATAAGGCAGGGAGTGACATCATCTGTGGTTCTTTGCTCACCACACAAGACAACTCCTGGAAATGCCTGAGGAACAAAGACTGAACTGGGGAAGTGATGGGCCCAGGCTAAAGAGATGTTTAGCCTGTGAATGAAACACCTGGGGATTCCAAGCTGTAAAGCAAAGCAGCTTGCCCCTTAAAAATCTGCAGCCTGCTTGTATCATCTCTTAGGGTGAGAATCTGCTATTCATATCCAATCTATTTAGTATATTAAGCTTAGTTTGCATTTTTTGTTATTTGCTAGGTAATCTGCTTTGATCGGTTTGCTATCACTTATAATCAATTAAAATCTATCTTTTGTAGTCGATAAACTTGTTTTTGCTTTATCTAAACCAGTGAGTTGGAGTGAAGTGTGTGGGAATCTTAGCTCAGGGGCAAAAGGCTGTTGCATATTCCTCTACACATTGAGGGAGGGGATGAATTTTATGAGCTTAAGCTGTACTGTTCCCTGTGCAGCAGAATACAGTATAATTTTGGGTTTATATTCCAGAGGGGGTGCATGCCTGAGGAGCTGGAAGTTGCCTTAGCTGTAGCCTTCCTATGCATGGGGCTGGTCAAAGAGCCTGCATGTAACTGCAGCTGGGTGTGTCCCTACCTGTATGTATGCTGGTGAAAGTGCAGGCTGGAGGGCTTTGCAGCTTGTCACAGCAGTACAGTGTGAGAGGGAGCCCAAGCTGGTGGGTCAGGGGGCTCAGTGGTACCCTGGTTCCAGGTGGCACCTCAGTGGGAACCAGTCACAGGGTGAAATCACAATGCATGGCTGCCCTTTGTTTCTGATGATAACATCATTGGCATCGTATGTGTTCTCTTGTGGCTGTCTAGCCCGATCTGTGAGGCACAAGGTCATGCCCAGATGTCACACAGGCAGGTGTAGGCTCCCACTGAAGATTTGGCATGACACTTGCCCCTTTTTTCAATCAGTTTTTCATATCTGTCTTTCTCAAAGCATTTACAACCTTGATTTAGAGTTGCTCTCCATTCAGGTCTGTCCTTGGTTGTGTCTTCAAAGATATTCTTAAGCATAAATACTGGTAACTTCGAACTATTTACATTGACCACCCTTTCTGAGCTCTCCAAGTTTCAGCTCAGCACAGAGGATGTTTTTGGGGAGTCTATCATCACTCAGTCTGATACCATGACCTAGCCACTTAAGCTGAGCTGTGTTCATCGTTGCCTCAATACTGAGTGGTTTTGCTCTTTCAATGCTAATGTTTGACACTTTGTCTTGCCAGCAAGCGTTCAGACTAGAGTCACGACAGCACATGTGAAATGTTTATCGCAGACTCATCGAGCGACCAGAAACTGTCCATGTTTCACACCCATCCCAAAGGGGTGATATCACTGCTGCATTGTATATCAGTTTTGTGGACAAATTTGATGGTGTGCTGGTTCGGTCCCCTACGTCGAAGTCTTCCAAAAGCCTGACTTGCTTTTCATATTCTGTCTGATCTTTCTTAATCCAGGAAACTGCCAAGGCATGTAATGGGATTGACACTCTTTAGTTTTGTACTATCAGTGGTGATGTTGGGGAGGGGTTAGGGGAGCTTGCTGGAAGAGGACTTCTGTTTTTTCAAAGTTGATGGTTAGACCAAACTGTTTAGTTGCCTGGAGACTCTGTCTAGGATAAGTTGTAGGTCTCTCTCACTCTGACTAAGCACAATCAATGAAAGGGGGTGAGGTGAAATCACAATAACCATCAATAAAAAGGGATTATTTGGGATGCTACAGCAGTGGAACAGGCTGTCATTCGGAAATGGACAATGCAGGCCCGACTTCAGGAAATACTTTCTAGCAGTGAGATCAGTGACGGGGTGAAAGCCATACCACTTGGAACATTTCAAACCTGGTGGAAAAAAAGCACTAGACATACATTGTGTGGGATAATCCTGCTCTGGCAGGGGAATACACTTAAAGTGACCTTTCTCTAAGCCTAATTCCTCTCATTTGATGAGCCTATGATCTGAGTATCTCTCCAGCTGCAACATCTATTTCTCTGTCAACAGTGTTCATCACAGGGTCTCTGTTGCTATCTTTAGTATCTTTTTATTGATCACTAGTTTCTACCTATCCCTCTAATTCTTTTGTGTTTATTTCTGCCTGTCATTCGATTTACTGCCCATGCCTGTCCTGTTTTACAATGTGTATCTTTTGTCTGCCTCCTGTCTCTGTACCCAGCTCAGGACTGAAAGCTGTTAACTGTTTGGTAGCCTCCAGTGCATGAACAGAGGTGAGAAACTGACTGAGCAGTTACCTTCTCAGCCACCAAAGAGGCACATGACTGGGGCATGGGCCATTGCTGGGCCTGTTCAGGGGATGAATAGAAAACGTGTCTCTCCTGCCCAAGATGAGATGTTTGAGCATAGGAGGTAGAGAATTCTCTTTGCCAGGGGAAGTTGTGAAGGCCTAGTCTATTACAGGGTTCAAAAAGAACTAGATACGTTCATGGAGGATAGGTCCATCAATGGCTATTAGCCAGGATGGGCAGGGATGGTGTCCCTAGCTTCTGTTTGCCAGAGGCTGGGAGTGGGCGGCAGGGGATGGATCACTTGATGATTACCTGTTCTGTTCATTCCCTCTGGGGCACCTGGCATTGGCCACTGTCGGAAGACAGGATACTTGGCTAGATGGACCTTTGGTCTGACTCAGTATGGCTGTTCTTATGTTCTAGCACTGGGACTCCAGGCATGGAGCACCTTAGCAGAGGAGATTAGACAGAGCCTGACCAACACGATGTTCAGATCTTAATGCAAACCCTACCTGTTAGATAAGGCCTTATCCCAGCAGTGGGTAACATCCTCAGACCAAGCCAAAACTGAGCTTAAGAGAGGAAAAGGAGGGAGCAAGCAGGAACAAAACGAATCATCGTGAGAGAGAGAGGAAGAGGTGGAGAAAGATGGAAGGAAGGATAAATAAATGGTGACAGATGGAGTTGCAGCTATAAGGCTGAATTTCTTACCTTCCAGGAATGAAAGGTGAGCTGGGAAAAAAAAAATTATTTCTTAGCCAAGCTCATTATCATGTTTTCATGAGCATCTGCAGGGCAGCCACAATGCGAACAAGGGAGATTTCCAAAATGGAAGAGCCTGTCAATGTCCCATTGGAACATGTTGCAAAATCCCTCATTACCAACAGGGAGCGATTTTTCAAACTGCCTGAAAAGATTAATTCCGAACAAGCGAGTCTCCCTCCAAGGCACAGCAGGGCTGGAAAGGCAGGGCTGGAAACAGACCTCTCAGATGAGACTTTCACAGACTCCTTACACTCTCCATGTGCCTCTGGGATAGAACAAAGAACGTGTGAAAGAAAATCAAATAGGCCCTAATGCAGCAGAGCACTGAAGCTTTACGCACATGGCAAAGTTCCATTGAAGTCCATGGGATTTACACCCATGCTTAAAGTAAATTGGGGAGTCAGTGCTGAATAAAGAGTGTGTTGTCTGGGGTTCTGCCTATGAAGGCAGAAAACAACAAATGGCCCCAAAACAGCACACCGTATCAAAGCACCACAAACAAGGGGGTGTTTGAAACCTGGTGACTGGTCACAATGCTGCAGCCTGATCATCATCGTTTAAATATTTACATTTGGTTTCTATTGTAGGTTTTCCTACTGTGCCCATTGCTGCAGTGTTGAAGTATTTTACATAGCACTATAAACACATGGTGCTTATTCTTGAATATCTTTGTGAGTAAACGTGTTTACTGATGAGCGTGGTGCATCGCTCCAGCAAACCAGGTTGAACGATCAGCTTGCTTTCTTACTGAAAATTGAGAGCTGTGTGTCACAAACACATATGGCCCATGTATTCCAGAGAGTCATATACCCTGCACATACTCGTCCATTATACACAGGGCTCTTTCCAATCACTAGAGGGGCAGAAAACAAAAAGTTAACTTAGTTTTTGGTTGATTGGACACAAATTCCCCCTGTTCCAGTCATCATCAGCAGAGATATTGATGCACATGGTACTTCAAAACCCAGCCAGAGTGAGGGAAATGATGAACGCAGCAGCACCAAAGGAGGTAGCAGATCAGAGATTCATGCCTTCAATAAAATAATATTTTCTCGGTTTCATAATTCAGCACTTCAGCTGGAAATCATTTACATTCCTCAAAGCCAGGCAACAGTACGACTGTAAAAAGGTACCAAGATCCTTTTCAGGGAGTCCCTTTGGATTCTTCAGGGATGAGGAGGATGTGGTTTATTTGCTGGCTCAGGAAATAGGTAGTGAGACTGGATTCTCTGACCACCAAATCAATAGTGCTAAGCCAGCCCATGCCTCTGACAGCTGATGGACGGTGCATGTGAAGGAGCAGGTGGGTTTTGGTCCACTCTCCCGGGGGCAGGTATTCACATCATAAAAACCAGCCATGCTTAATGCTAGTTGCCATTCTAACTGGCAGCCTCAGTGAAGACACCCAGGTCTGAATGGGCTAGGGGGACTGACCATCTCTCTCACCCGAGAGGTGCTCCATCCAGGGCCAGGCTGGGGTACACCGGCCAGGCAGTGTTGGGGGTGGCTTATGCTGTACCTATGCTGTGTCCACTAGCTCACCAAGATGGCAGCAGGAACAAATATGGAGTTGGATTTGCCATCCCCCCAGGGCAGGGAGCAGCACTGAGACACCCCTCTGGAAGAAGCCAAGGAAGCCAGTTTCCGTGACTGTTGTGAAAGAAGAAATAGAAGTTAAGCAGCGTGCAGGTCAGGGTTATTAACTGTCTCCTCCTGCTTTCTCAGTGCAGCCCCTTCCCCCGGAGGTTGGATTCCAGCCAAGGCCGGCTCCAGGCACCAGCGCAGCAAGCAGGTGCCTGGGGCAGCCAATGAAGAGGGGCGGCACGTTTGGCTCTTCGGCAGCAATTCGGCAGCTGGTCCCTCAGTCCCTTTCGGAGGGAAGGACCTGCCACTGAATTGCCGCCGAAGAATGCAGCGGCGTGGTGGAGCTGCCGCCAAAGTGCCACCGATCGCAATCGCAGCTTCTTTTTTTTTCCCGCCGCTTGGGGCAGCAAAAACCCTGAAGCCGGCCCTGATTCCAGCCCTGACCTACACATAACAGGCCATCAGGGACTTGCTGGATCCAGACTCCCACACACCCTTCGCTTCTCCATCTCCGGCAGGGGGGAGATGCAGAGCAGCGCCAAGCCACAAAAGAGGAGCTGGTTTCCTTAGTGCACTCCACCCTCCCTCCCTCTCTGCTGCCGACTGCCAGCCAGCATGTCATCCCGCTTTCCACTGCTGTAAACTCATTAGCGCCTGAAGTGTTACTGAGCACTGGAACAGAGGTGGAGATTATCACTTCCTTGGAGGCTTTTCCTCCCGGATGCAGCTTTCCCTCCCTCTCCCCCACCTTCCCAGTTCATGATCTGGTCAGAGCCCTGGTTGGTACTTGTAACCTGAAGTACAGCTGCTTTAGACAAGCACAGGGCCGGCGTTGTTTCCATGACAGGAGTATCTCTCTGAGAACTGGGCTAGCCAGACCATCTCACTCACTAACCCCTCACTCCTCCCACTGAAGTCAGTGGCAAAACTCCCACCACCTTCAATGCAAAAGCAGGGCCTTTGTGAATTGGTAGCATGGTTTTATAACATGGGTCACAGCGATAATTATTCCTGTTCACAGTGATCAGGGAAACAGTGCTACAACCAGCACCTGCACAATTTGGTTTAAACACTACTGTTCCTAGCCAAGTTCAGAACATACCATAGCCTCTCTGGGATACTTGAAGACCAGGGATGTGTGGAGGGAGAGGCAGCAAGAGAGAGCCAAAGGCCCATTTATAGTACAGAGAGAATTGAGAGGAGGAGGACAGAGGAGAAGTGGGCCGGGAGTTCAGTATTAATTATTGTCTTTATCAAACATTCATAGAATATCCCTAAATTTACACAGCACTTAAAAACATTGATGAGACTCATTCACTGCTGGCTCCCCAACAAGAGGTATGAGTGGGGTTACTAAGTGATCATGGTGATGGTGGGTGCCATAAAAGGACATAGTTAAGTAGGCAGGCAGGCAGGCAGATAGATAAGTAAGAGGAAAGGAGGGATTTTTGAGGAGATGTAGGATTTAAGAGGAGATTTAAGGGAGGAGAGAGATGAGGACACGGAGACTGCTTTAGATGTTAAAAGGTAGGATGCTCTTGTGGTTAGAGAATGGGGCTGGGACTTGAGAGATCTGGATATGGTTCCCAGCTTGCCCACAGGCTGTGTGTGTAACAGAGGGAAAGTCGCTTACTCTTTGCACCTCAGAACCTCAACTGTAAAACCAGGAGGGTTGTGTGAATAACAGATTTTACAATTCACAGGCAATTCCAAAAAATTGGGGGGAAAGTTGTTTAGGGTCAAATCAAAAACTAACATTTTTGAAGTTTTCAGCGAATCAAGAAGAAAAACAAAAATTAATTTCAGGTCAAATGAAATGTATCATTTCAATTTTGAGTGTTTAATATTTATTTTTATAATATTGAAGGAAATTTTTAAAGAAAAAGTCATTTCAACCCAGAATATCAATTTTTTTTTATTTCCAAAACTGTTGAAACAAAATGTTTAGACTTTCAGAATTTTTTGTTTTGTTTTTTGATATGAACAATTCAGCACAAAAATGACACAAATTTGTGAAATGTACAGTGTCACCAAATCTACTTTTTCTTTTCCTGAAAAAAATTCACCCTAAAAATAAGGATAACATTATTTTCATTTGCCCAGACTGTCTCTCTCTTGTACTCCCTTTAGGACAAAGATTGCCCCTTACAATGCCTAACACAACCGGGCTGTGATCTTGGTTGTGGTGAGTGTGACCATAATATTAATAGTACTTAAGGTGCAGCATGTTAGAAGGCACAAAGCTGAAAATGGGAGAAGAGAACAAAGGGAACAGCAAGGTGCAAGATAAATAATTTTTCTCTTGGAAAATGCAGTGTTGTTGAAATCAAAACTTCCCGAAAGAACGTGTCAATTTCAACAAAATTTCATTTAGAAAAAAATCAAATGTCACATTTCATTGATGTCAGAATGGAACAGTTCCGTTTTTCATTTCAAAAGGACTTTTCACTTTGAAATGTTTTTTATTTTATATTATTTTACAAAATTGAAAGTCTAAATGAAACGGTCCGATTTTCTCAAAATGAATTGTTTCAGGTCAACTGAAACATGTTTTCCCCCCCCAAAAAAGAAATGTTTGTTCCACAAGAAACTTTAAAATGTCAGGGTTTTATTCTGATTTGGAACAAAATATTTTCCCCCAACATGTCAGAATTTCCTCTGGAACATAAATTCCCATTCCTGACCAGCTCTAGCATGAGAGAACTTGAAAGAGCATAGGGAGGGAGAAGATCTTACCTGATTGAAAACTGGCAGAAGGATTCTAAACAGAATTTTCCATTGGCCACAAAGGGTATGTCTACACTGTAATCAAGGTGTGATTACAGCATGGGTAGCCATACCCGAGCTAGCATGGCTAAAAATAGCAGTGTGGACATGGCCACACCAGCTACAGCATGGATTGTCCAAGCATGCAAGGGATCCTCCATCTGGACTTGCATTGCTATCCTGCGCTGAAGCCCCTGTTCACCTTGTTTACATGACTATTTTTAACCATGGTAGCATGGGCAATGCTAGCATGAATATTTCTACCCATATCGCAGTGTAGACCTACCCTTCTGTTTACCCTATCAAATTCCTGCACCTCACCCGCACCTACAAGGCCCTCTGCAATTGTGCTGCAAGAAGCCAGTAGAGGGATTAGAGGAGGAAAGGGCCATGACAGAAACACAGAGAGGTTGTTCTTGGGTTTCATTTTCCCTCCTCTCAAGTTTAGGACTAAACGAACTTTGGCCTGCCATGTCCATGTTTAACACCCAACCACAGTATGACAAGCTCCACCAGCACTAGAAAGTACTCACCAGAGCAGGCCTAAGCTTCAGCAATTCCAACTATGCCTTCAGGGACTCTGTGGAGAGGTCACAGCTTGAGCAGCTCCAGATGTAGCAGCAGTGACTCTCCCACCTGCTTCGGGTTGGGTAACTCCAGCAGACTCTGACCAGAACATGCTTGAATGTGGATGCCTCACTTGGAGCACTTGTCTTGAGAGCCAGACAATGTAATGACAATAATGATATCTCTGGATGATTAGGCCCAGAAGCTCTGTAGGCTGATGCCCTGTTGAATTTGGAGATTTGCCCTCTTCTCTGAGCCCAAGTGGAACTGGAGCTGAAATTATTCTGGTATGACATACACAGGACATGTAGCTACAGTGCAATACGCACCCCTCAGGTACAATGATGTGTGTCAGGGACTGTGGCCATGCTGTCTCACCTCACATCACACCTCAGTATCAAACAAACAGGGGAGTAGCCCCATCAATGCTTCAAGAGACACGTGAGACCCGAAATGGATGGTGGGGAACCTCTAGCAACCCAAGCAAAAAGCGCATGCAGGATTCTGTATCTAGATTGCATCACGGCACAAGAACAAGAGCGACGTCTAAAGGTGGACTGGCAGAAATGTCAATGCCATACGGGGTCCTAGGAATGAGCTAAGCAGGGGGTTGCCGGTGAGTCTTGAAGTTCAGGCTCAGAACTGTGTGGAGAATTCTAACTCTGCTCAAGTCTTTCCAGCCACACGTGAGAACATCAGAAACATCTCAAATGTTAGGACAGAAAAAGAAACGGGGGTAGGGGGGAGAACAACTAATTCTGATAAACAGCTCCCTACAGCTGAGTTTTTGCAAAAAAGGGGTTGCTGTACCATTCACGTGTGACAGAAACCAACTGCGACAAGGGCGAGACTCAAGTGACCTTTGCCACTGCTTTGCCCTCAAAATATTTCCATAATTGTTTTTTCATATGCTATTTTTTCCTCAGTTTGTCTTTCACAAAGGATTGTTTTAACGAGAGCAGCCCACAGACACACGTCACTTAAAGATACTGACAAGCCAAAGGAAATGTCAAACCATGATTTGCCTCCCAGATACTCAGGACATTTTTGTTTGTCCTAATGGTGGTGTCCCTCCAAGGCCAACATACTCTGGTAACCTACAGAATCCTTGAATGGGTCATTCAGTAGCATAGGAGTGTTCCTATAGCAATTTGCTTCCAAGAAGACAGTACCATAGCTGTCCATAATGAGAAATCACAACGCCTGACATTTTCCTTGTAGCTGATCCATCTTCCAAGAGCCCTGCAGCCTTATACTATGGGAAGAGCTGATCCCAATGCCCCCCAGGCTGTCCCTCTGTGGGCGTGGCTGCGATGGACATGCTGCCCAAGCAGCCACCCTCAAGCCTAGCTAGGGAAAGGTGGAGAGTATCTATCATTCCTGCTGATCAATAGGTGAAGGCGTATGGAGGGAACCCCTCCATACTAACCCCTCTCCTGAGAGAATAGTGGCTGCAACATGGAAGAGGTGGTTAAGCAGCAGGAAATGGGAGGAAATCTTCAAACCCTCTCTCCAGGTGGGAAGCTCTGCCCCAACAGACATTTCAGAGCACTCTGGGAGTGTTAGCATAGCGAGTTTCCTGGCATGGGCTGGGGGAGAACCCCTTCTTTCCCAGAGCTTTCGAGTACCCAGTACCTATTTAGAAAATGTGGTGAAGAGACAAACACAGGAACGGAGGCACAGGAAGTGTGGGAATGTGCACAGAACTTGGATGGCAGAGTACAGATTTCAGCTCCCTATGCAGGTGGCTACATGAAGGAGGGGCAATGGACGGCAGTAAAATAACAGACTTACTGTGGCTGACCTTGGCCCAGTGGGTTTGGGGGCTGGCAATGCTGAATGAGCTGCACCTTGCTTCGAGAACATTCCCAGCACGTCACAGACTGGTTCCAGACAGAACGGCGCCCCTGCATTTTCAAAATGGACCAGGGAAGGTTGCAGAAGCCTCTGGGTTCCTCAGCAGCCCCTCGCCAACATGACCCTCATTCCACCCACAACCTTCTCGTTGTCTCTGCCGTATTGTTGCAGTGTGCAGAGCGGGGTGATGGATGTATTCGGTTCAGCTCAAAGGCGGTGTCTGGCTGCCGTACAAAGCTCCCGGGGGAAAGAGGGGGCGTTGATCTGTGTATGTGATCTTGCAAAGGACAAGTAACTGCTCTCAGTTTGGGCAGATACGGGAGAAGGAGAACTATAGGCTTGTAAGTGGGTCGGCCTAGCGTCCCTGCCACCTTGAACAACTTCCCCTCCACTTTCCCTCAAACAGATGAGATGCCAAAACTGACTCTCCAAGGCGTTCTATGGCCTGGCCCCCAGATGCTTGTCTCCGTTTATGAAGTGCATGCACAGTTAGCAGTGCAGGCCATTTGTCACCACAGGCACAGCCAGAGGGGGCTGATGGAGAGAGTTCAACGGGAGGCAGGGGAAAGGAGATGGGAAGAATGACCGTAGTGATTTGGCAGGGAACAGGGTTACAGTGGGGATGAGATCATAGCACTGCAGAGGCAAGTGGCTGTAGGGAGGGATATGACAGCAATGCTAATGCTGGCCAGTCACAGAGCTGGATGTCTTTAATTCCTCAGTGGGAGCGGAGGACACTCAGTACCTCATAGGATCAGGCCCTAAGAGGGAAAGAATAAGGAGGATAAAATGCCAACGAGGAGGAGGAGGAGAATGGGGATAAAGGGAAGGCTAGCGCTGAGGAGAACAGATAGGATGTGGGGTGATACTGGGCCTACGGGGATGAAGAGGATAAAGGGGTGAGAAGGATGGTGATGAGCAGGGTGAAGACTATCAGGGTCTCATGTAGGAGATTATCACTTACAGTGTCACTGTGCATGGTACTGTGCTTAACGGAGTAAGCCGTGGTCTCTTTGGCTTAAAGATCTTATCAGATAGTAACAGCCCGTGCTCTTGGCACAAGGGTGCTGATACGGTGTGGTTTGGCCTCTGCCACTGAGCTGCTGGATGACCTTGGACAAGTCACTTCCCCTCTCGAGGCCTTGGTTTCCCTTCCCACCCTTTGCCGGGCTTCTCTAGTTAGACTGTGAGCTCTTAGCAGCAGAGCCTGTCTCTCAATATGGGTACGATCAGCCCTGATCTCAGCTGAGGCTACTGGAACATAAATAATAATATGACAGCTTTTGGGTGTGTGCAGATTAGCCAATGATTGTGCATATGCAACCCTGGATTTGTTACATACCGTTACCACTGACAGCGTCTCTCCCCCTCTTGTAGGTCCTGCCCTCTTTCCTCACTCTCTTTTTTGGATCCTTTTTAAACTTTCCTTTCCATCAATCCTCTGGTCCAAGTGAAACAATAAGGGCTAGCTCCTATTTAATCCAGTGCAAGGGGCTGGTGCCCAGTTCATGCCAGAACTGAGCTCCTGCTGGCTGCAAGCAGCTTTTGGGCCAAAGCAACAAAGGTCTCCGCATGGCTGGAGAAACTCTGAGTCACGTTGAGCTTTCTGGCAGCTTTGCTGTGGCGTGTGAAAGCATGGATGAGCCAGAGCATAGAGGAGAGCACAAGAGAGCGTCTTGAAATGACTATGGATCACAGAGGTCACAGGAGGAGCTGGGCTGATGGCGAAGAGAATTCTCCGCGGGAGAAGGCTGGGGGAGTCTCACTGCAAAGCAGAAGAAAGTAGAGGATAGGGGAGAGCGGCACCTTTGCTCTGCTGAAGGGGGCAAACATAACCCATAGCACTGGAAACCATGAAGAGCAACTTGGAAACATTATGGTAGCCATGTGCAGCATGGTCTAGTGGACAAGACACTGGGCTGGGAACCAGGTGTGTTCTGTCCCCAGCTCTGACACTGACCTGTGGGGTGCCGTTGGGCAAGTTGCTTCCCCAGCTCTGTGCCCCTGTGACTCTTCCCATTCTTTGTCGGTCATGTTTGCTTAGACAAGGAGGGCAAAGACAGTCTCATACAGTGTATCTGTACAGCACCTAGCACAATGGGGCTCCTGTGATATAAATAATAATGATGGGCATTTCTCAGATGATCCCTCATCAGTGACTTTCTCCATCTCCTTTCCCACCCCTCAGGGTGAGAGAAGAAATAGCTGCACTAAGATGGGAACATCCTGGGGAAGTGCTGAGGGAGCTCGCACTTGGAAGGGGCAAAAGCTGCCTGTAAGTGCCAGCTCATCAAGACTTGGTGAGAGAAAGCCGCATACTCATTAAAAGTATGGGTGTATCACTCCCATGCCCAGCATGGAACTACAAATCATGCTACATCAGGACGTGAGTATAGGTGCAATAATGCACAGTGATGTGAAAGTAGCACTGGGCTCTCCTACCCACTGATCTGCATTTCAGAATCATGTGAATTGTAGTTCTGGTGCCTCATGCCCCCATTCTCCTCTATGGGCCAGGCTTCCTGGTCAGACTTTATTTCCCATGATGCACTATGGTCTCTCTGCTTGGTCAGCCACTGCAGTGCAGCATGGGAGATGTTATCCATCTGGGGAGCCCAGCCTGTGAAGGAGAACAATGGCATGAGGCACCCAAACTACCACAGTACAGGGCACCAGGGTGGCATTTCCAAATCAAATTTTTTCAGGTTTTGGCCAACACCCAAAAAGTTCATGTTTTTCCCCACTGTATATTCAAAGTTTTCCATGGAAAGCAGGCACTTTGTGTGAAAAAACATTTAGTCAAGAACCCCCATTTTCTTCCAAAATAAAATTCAGATGGAAAATTTCTGACCAGTCTTAGTCAGAGGCATTTTTGGCAGTGGTAGTTATGGTGCAGGAGTAGAACACCCAGCCACACTTTGCATCTTAGTTCCCTGCCTCCCATAATAAAATTGATCCTGTGCAGGCCTGTGTGCTCTTATGCCATAGTTCCCCACCACATTTTGGACTGGGATTAATGCATCCCAGGCCAAAGTCTGTTGCACATCAGAGCATGGTGGTAGATTCTCTCTCAGTGGAGTAAACTTCTGCTATCAGAAGACACGGTGAAAAAAATAATCATTTGTACTTTTCTAATAGCCCTTTTCATCCAAGGCTCTCAAAGCGCTTTTCATATATTAACCAATTAAATTTTGCAAAAACCCTCAAAGGCAGGCAAGAGAAATTGCATCACCTATCACTGAAACTGATGACTGAACTGTGGGGTAAAAAGCCTTCATTGTTTAACATGGCATAACAGTGCTGTGCAACAGTTTAGGACAGGAAGTGAAGGATACTGTACCCAATGAAAACTGCAGGAAGACGTTTAGGTGGGCAGAATGTTACCAAAGTTAGAATTTGGCCAGGACACTGAAGCTAACCATCCCCTTCTGGCAAGCTGTGCATGGGATTTCCAGAAACACAAGTGGTTGTATTGCCATCTCTTTCAAAAGCCGTAACCTCCAGCAGTGCTGCAGCCCCTACACACCATGCTGGAGCACTGGGGCGGTACTGACCCAGTGGGAAGGAGGCTCCTCTAGAAAGATCTATGGCTTAGATACTCCACATTGACTCCTAAACTGAATTTTTGTTTTGCTAACACGCTCTTTTAGCTATAGACTCACAAGCAGCCACTGTCAGCGTGAGCAGAATGAGAACTGAAGTTAGACAGTGAAAAGACGCACCGAGAGTGCTCAGTTTTGGTAACAAAGAGCTCCCCCTTTTTATAATGGAAACATTTCTAATTTGGGTGCAGGTTTTTATATAGTTATTCCACATTTTCATCTCCCCCTTCTCCCCCAACCCCTTAGCCTGTATCTGCATTTAGAGCCTGAGCCAAAGCCTACTGAGGTCAACGAAAAGATTCCTGTCAACTTCAGTGGGTTTTGGATCAGGCCCAAGCAGAATACGCCACTAATCTAAAAGTGTAGAGGCCCCACTCCATATGCCAGCAGCAAACCACACGCTTCCCTGCACCCAAGCCTAGTAGCCTTCTTCCAGCCAGCTAGCTGATCGGCCCCAAGCCAATCAATCCTATGTCCCCACTGCTGAAGGGTGGATTTCCTCCTAGCTCTATAGTTTACCTGGGCTCTGCGGCCGGAGAGGCCAGGTCCTCTCTGCCTGCGCCCTAATCAGTCAGGCCTCCATGGGAGGGGAACAGCAGCAATGAGCTCTTCACACAGCGAAGAGTTAAATGAGAATATTCCTATTGGGAGCTGAATGCTCCAGAGAGCCTGCAGGATCCTGTGAGCCTGTCCGTTCGGTGCACAGAGCTGTTGGCTCTCTCAGCGGGGGCTGCCATTTTAAGGCTTCCCACAGGTGCTCAGGGCTGATGCTATGGAATGGGGGCCCAGGCAATGAAGCTCCCAGCTGAAGGCGCAGTGAACCTCTGGAGAGTCTGCATTACAGCTATTCCCATTCAAAATATAGACTAAAAGTTCATTGAAACCCCCCTTGCTCCCACCTGTGTTCCAGCAATGCTAATGGCTGGACTTAAATCTGCAAACAGCATTTGGAGTGAAGGATGAAAATGCTGGGCTGGGGCCAGGGGGCCTAAAAGAAAAGGCACATTGACGACAATGCAGGCTGGAGGGCCCACTCGTATACACAGCCTGGAATCTGATTTCCTTCAGCTTTGGGGGGCTTGAAAAAATCAGACAATGACTGCAATGCATTTCCTTGGAGCTGGCTCTCCACATTAGTGCTTGGCATAGAGATGGGCCCCAGTGAGATAGTCCCCAGTGAGATGTGTGATGGGCCCCAGTGAGATAGTCAGTTGGATAAAATATTGGCTGGGGCACAGAGAGTAGAGGGAAATGGTTCCAGACTGTGGAGGCGGGAGATGAACAGGGAAGACCTGATGGCTGCAGGGACTAGCGTTCACACTACACAAATAACTACACCAACTGCATAGGTCTGCTAGCACTGGCATAGGGAAGGCAGCCATTGTGCAGGCTTTTTCTGTGCAGCTCCATCAACGCATCTCAACTTTCTTGTGTATCGTCCACGTTCTGTGAGCCCTGTGCCTTCCCACAGGTCTGCCACTGCCCCTCAGGCCTGACCTGCAGCCCCCTCCTCCCCCCGCTATTCCAGTCCTGGGATCCCCTGCAGCCCTGCCATTGCACCTCATTCACTTCCTGCAGCATCTCCCATTATCTTCCAGTCCTAAGGAGCAGCTGCCCACTTCCTGGGTCCTGTTGGAGAGAAGTGTCTGCTATCATTGTAGTTCTGCTCCTTCTATTTCAGCTATGTTGATTTACCAGCACCTTGTAGTTGATGCCATCGAAGGCTGAACAGAAGTTGAATACTCCAAGCATTTGACATATGGCCTTTAGCCAGCAACATGAGGAAGTCATCATTAATAAGACTCCAGCTGTCTCCCTGCTGTGCCATGGTCTGAAGCCCGGTTGCAAAGCACCAAGGATACTGGCAGAACTCTTGCTGGCAGAGTGTGGTTCTCGGGATTTCCTTCGTGATTTGACCTCATTAACAGGGGGTTGGAAACCAGTCAGTAGTAGGGGAGATCTTCAGCACTGCTGGCTTTTTGAGGATGCCATGGACCATTTGCACTTTTCAATGGGGTTTGAAGTGTCACTTCTTTGAAGGAAACATTAAACTCCATTAGTCGTGGGCACAGTTGTTCTGCTTGGGCTTTCACCAATCAGGAGAGGCACATATCTATCTTGCAGGGGGTAACAAGTCTTTCTCAAGGCTACTAGAGGCCTTATTGTGCAAGATAGGACAGAACTCCATCAGGGTAGCGGAACGTTTAGTGTTCTCTGGCCCAGTATTGAGTGTTCTGTCTCAGAAAGCTCACCACACATTCTGCTGATCTTATCTGTGAAGTGGGAGAGAGCTCTTCACAGCAGCTGGTGATTGGGTCTTGTGTTTGGATCACACAGCACTGATTGATTAGCCAGTTCACTGTGCAGAACACTCCTGCAGGCCACGTTTCTGTGACATCAGAAGAGAAGTAGGTTTTCTTTGCCTCCCTTTATTAGAAGTGCATATTCCCGTAAGGAGTCTTTGTACTGTTGACAGATGGATTCAAGGCAAGTTTTTCACCACTTACATTCTATTCTTCTGTCCGTGCCCTTTGTCTGACCCATGGGGATCTTGGGCACTGCAGGGAAAGGGGAGACACAGGGTCATGTTGCTGATGACTGTGGTCATCGGTGTGGCCCCATACTGCTCCGCTAGTTATTCAGCACATTGGCATTGTGATTGGTAGTTTGCTACTATATCGTGTGTTAAAAGCTGGCCAGATTCAGTAGCCATTGTGGGCAAGCTCTCCAGTGAGAGCAGGGAGGAGACCAAGGTATTCACCTGGATAAGATCAAAGTCAGACCAAGATTAGCATCCCACATGCTCCTTCATTCACCGAGGTTGCCTCTGTCTTCCCAGGAGCAGCCTGCCTTGGCATGATGACCCTGGAATTTCAGACATTACCCACACTACCACAGTGTGGGTCTATGTTCTCCTCTAGTGGCTGGTCCACATAAGAAGTTAAAGTCTGCTACAGCTACCGGCTAGGGGATATGCTCCGTTGGCTCACGAAGTAGAGCACCAAGCTTTTTACTGAAGAGTACTGGGTTCAGTCCATCCTAACGGTGCCTGGCGGGTGGCTCACATGGGTGTTTGAACAGCTGTAGACCTGCCAGTCCCACCCTGTGGTTACCTACTCTTTGCACTAGTGGGGATAAGGCAGATATTTGCAGCAGATTCAGGGCTGCCCAAGAATAGAATCAATAGCTCATATCCCTCCCTAACACATGATTTGGAGGGTGCAGAACTACCCCATCCATTCTGCACAGCCTCACATCTGCTTTCCAGCCTCTGGTTTGGAAAACCCCCCTCCCCCGAGTCCTGAAACCCCACTGGTTGGTCAGTAACCACGCTGGGCTGGAACTGCTCTGGAGCCAAGAGAAAGCTGACGAGTGGAGTCAAACAACAGAGCTGACACCATTTTAATCCTGGTCTGTCATTGATATCACGGCAGAGTCCTCCTGGGAAGGAGACGTTAGGAAGCTAGGAGCTGCCATAGCAGATCACACCTGTGCTCTGTCTAGCCAAGTTGCCTATCTCCAACTGTACTCAGTATTAGATGAAGGTTTCAAACCTCCTAAAGGATGATTCTGCAATAACCTGCCGCTGGGGGAAGGTTTTTCTAACCCCAGGCAGTCAGTGGTGTTCTTAATTGTTTGTATCAACTCCAAGAGGTATAAAGCCATCCTTCACTCCTGTAACCGACAGCGAGCTGCTGGGGGCCAGAGAGCTGGAACATGTGCTGGCGCGTAGTGCAGATGCTGCGGCAGGGGATATTCAATCCACAGCCTCTGATGCAGGGATAGGAGTTGTGCCCCCTGGACACATTTCTTTTCCTTTCTCCTGCTGCAGAATCAGGGCATCTCTCAAACAAAAGGGGCAAACTGGTTCACCAGTTCACAGCGATTCTGTTTCAGTCTCCCTTTCCTCTCTGACAGGCTGAGAGTGAGACTAGAAGGAAGCAGTTCTAGTGGACCCACTCACAGCTTGCCCAATGTTCTTAAATCCTGACCTGAAGCCTCCCCATCTATTCTGGCCCTGGGATCCACACACAAGAACAGAATTCATGTGCAGCATGGAGCCCTCAACTGGATTTAAACAGGTCATGGCTTAATTCTGACATGCTAACCCCCTGCAGTTCCTGGGTCTCCATACAGGTCTGACAATGCACCTGATTTCTCACACGTAGGACTACTTATCTTCTGGCCTGCCCCTCCCCCCAAGCAGCACCTGCCATTTATGCTGAATGCCATGGTGCTTTTCATGTTCTGACAAACAGTCCAATGAAAATTTGGAGATTAGCCACCTCATCCAAATGTACCACTGGAGTGGGGCACATGCCTTCTGGGGATGCCTTCTCTTGTGCTCCCCAGCTCTCTGCAACACCAGTGCTCCTCCTCTAGCCTGACCTCTCTCTTTCTGGGCCCCCTCCAATAGCACATCTCCACTGCAACCCCATATCCCAGTTCCTCTGCTCAGCTCTCCCTCCACTCCACATGGCCTATCTCTCCTGCCAGCACCTTCCCCTGTTCCCATGCTAGCCCCACTCCACCACCATCCCAAATTCTTACTCCTCCACCCAACACTCCCCTCCCTGCTCCACCAAACCTGCCCCTGCCTCCTGGCTGCCTTTCCAGCCCTCACATCCTCTCACCCTTGTTCCACCAGAACCTTGTTCCTCTCACACCACACAAAAACAGTCCCCTCCAGTTGTTAGGAGCTGCTCCACACCTCCTCCTGTTTCATCCGTCCCCTATCCACCTCCCTCATCACCATCAGCACCGAGATGGAAACTCAAAGGAGGTTAAATTCATCTTTACAAAGCATGAGCCCAAGCCTCCAGATACCTTCTGGATGTTGGGAAAAGATGTCCAGTCTAGAACACCATCGCCACTAGCATAGTTCTCCGTTACAGCATGCTGGGGGATCCGGAGGTGGAGTATGACTAGATGATGGAGTGCTCCTCACCTTAAGGCCATGCTGAATGTTTGGAAGATGATGCACGTCCCGATTAGAAAGGACAGCAACCCAAGCATCTCAGTATTTTAACACCGCTCTCGGTGGAGGTCCAGTAAATGCAGTTCAATATCCATGGCATGGCCGACAGCACCTCCAGCAGCTTCGCACTGTACTGAGTGCAGAGAGGTGGCCCTCAGCCAGGTTACGTAACAACGTTTGCATTTAACTGACCCCCAGTAACATTTAACAACAAAATGTTCGGTTTAAATTTGCTTATTCAACCCAGCAGAGAAGAAATGAGAAACAACTAATTAAAAATATTGATCCACAGCAATCAAAAGCTGTGCAGCTGGCCCGGAGTTAGAGCCTCAGCAAACTTTGCTTTTCAAAGCTACCCAATCTCCATGCTTCTTGAGTAAGGACAGAGCAGACTCCTTGTAAATACCATGGCTGTGATTTGAGTCACAGTGCCAGATTCAGAAGTGCCCTGGTCCTCTGTGATTCCTTGCCAGTGGTGGGGGAGGGGAGTATTCATATTGTAAATATCCAGCCAGTATAGGGCAGTCATATGATAAATAAACGAACCACTGTATGGCACTTGCCTTATTGAAAAAAATAAACTCTGCAATTCTATGACATTTACTCTGTAAATATCCTGGCATACCATGGAACCTCGCCTATTTTTATATGATGAACAGTCACCCGGGATGTCAAAATTCCTGAAATAAGAGAAATAAATAAGAAATCAAAATTGGCTGTCTTTCTAAAGGAGATGCCCTATTTCAACCACAAGTTGCTAGGCTCGATATAGGATTCGCCGTGCAAAATTCCCTGGCCTGTGCAGGAGGTCAGACTAGACTAGAGGATCACAATGGCCCCTTCTGACCTTTGAATCTGTGAAGAACTGAGCAACTCACAAAGGTAAGTCATCATCTATCTGACTCCTACACAGACGGGCATGCACCAGTCAATTATTCAGCAAGAGCTCATCAGCTGTACAGGCTATTTTCTACAGAGGGTGAAATGAAACTGCCTATGTCTGGTCACAGCACCTGTGCTCTGCTTGGATAGGGGAGAAGCTGCTGACTCCTCATTTCTGGATGGGAACAAAAACATTCTGTCTTAATTAAGAGATAAACAAAGTGAAGAGCAGCTTGACAGCTCTGTGCCACTGACAGCGCTATGAATAGACTCAAACACCTGCCCATGAGGCAGGGAGCCGCTGCGTCCTTGTACCGTGTTACCCTGCACCTCTTGCCCTGTACAACCTACGAACTGCTATCCCATGAGCTGTGAAAGGAGCCAACAACTGAAACTAGAAACTCGGGTCAGTTCCTTTTGCTCCCAGCTCCATTGAAGTCTGCTGTAATCTTCCTTTGATCACATGCACTGTGCAGCAGCAGGCAGAATTCATCACGTTGGTGTAAGTGAGCTGTGAGCAGGCTCACCCAGAGCAGTAGGATCAAGCAGAGAGGGAATCACAGGGGACACAGTGTAACCATGGAGCGATGGCTGATGCTCCAGGCTGAAGGTTGGGTTTGGACAAGCAACCCACTGTCTAGACCCCTCTATGAGCCATCTCCAAACTCGAGCCTCCAGCCCTGCACTGGTAATCTTGTAGGCAGAGGCACAGTCAGGAATGCTATCTGCTTGGGGTGCAAAGGCTCTCCCGTGCTCTGTCTTTTACGTGATCTGAACTTCGTTTCAACCTTCCCACGAGTTTCAGGCTGATTTTACACAGCCCGGATTGCCCCTCCCCATAACCACTCCCAAGCACAGCCAGGCAGCCACCCAGAGCATCAGCTGATCTTTCTGAGCAAAGTGCTCTTGTGACTTCAGGGAGCTCAACCAGCCTTCGAGAATGATAACGGAAAGGCTGGTGACAGCACCGGCCCCTCTCACTTCTGCCCATGCAACCAACCACTGCAGATTCCTGGATTACCGTGTTGTTACTCAGGCATGTCTGTCTGTGAGTGCCACCCCATCCCCGTCTTGCAATCTCTCACCCCCAGTCACCAAGATCACAATATTACTGAGATCAAGGGTCCTGCTAAAGCTACAGATAATCCTTGGAGTGAAGCAGTCAGGAAAATTCAGTTCTCTTTGCAGACTTTATCTGGCTCCAGGAAGGATAAGCCTAAATCCTCCATTGTATTTCCCCCCATCCTCTTTACTCTCTCCAATCTCCAGCTCCAGGAGACAATCTGGCATCTGGTTTAGACTGAAATAAAACATTAGGGAAAGGCATGAGATAGGGATGGTTGTTGGGACAGGGAGGAGGGGAAGGGACATAGAGTGGGGGTGAGAAGGAGAGAGGCCTGTAAAATAAAAATATGCATCTCAGGATGGAACTGGGAATATCCTTGCCCCACAACTCTGCTCCTACAATGCCAAACCTTCTGATGAAATGTCATTCACGGGCACTATCATGCTCAAACCTGGAGGAACCTGGCCAAGTTCTAGGCCTTGAATTCTGAGTCCTCCCAGGAAATGCAGCACAATGAGGATCTCCTAACCAAGGGGAAGTTACAGGCATCCTGATCCCACCCACCCACCCACTCCAGGCAGAATTTCATCCACCATGCCCCTTAACTACTCTGGCAGCAGCTCATACAGTCCAAGGTTCAGTCGAGCCCACAGGGACTTTCCATTTCTTCTCTTAGCTCCCACCACATCCAGCCTTGCTGTGATTGACCAACTTCTGCTCCTTGGCATGCCCTGCTCTGAGACAGCTCAGCTCCCCCTCAAGCATGGAGCAGGCCCACAGCGGATGAGCAAATCCTGGTGGGTTGGGATTAACTAGATCACATGCCTTTTCAAAGCCAGTGTTCAGAAGGGGTTAGCCATACCCCCATTCATACCCCTTTCTTTCAGCTATGAAATGGCAGGTCACCCCTCTTACTAGACCACCAATGCCAATCCCGTATGGGTTGCAAGTGGCACTGCAGAGAGAGAGAGAGAGAGAGAGACCCATTTCCCCTCCTCTGCCAGGAGTAAAGGAGAATTCGCACTCGGGATTCGGAATTCCAGCCTGGGACTCAGCTGCTGCTGAGCAGATAAGTGCCCTCTCCCTGTAAGAATGAGTTAAGTGAACAGCTGTCGGCGTGGTCGAGGTATGCTTCCAGCCTGACGTGTCTACGATTCTCCATCCATAAGGATATTTGGAGGGTTGAGGACAATCGCAGGCCATATTTCCAGCCTCTGTAATCAAACAATTCTCTCTTTTCCCTCCCTCTCTCTCGGGAAGTGAGACGTCTCCCCCCAAGTTCTAACAGAGGGCTGCTCTGGTTCATTTCATGTGCCATGCTCTTGTCGCCCATCACCATTGTCATGGCAACTCGCACTTTGATCTGGGCAAGGAACCGACCTGTGACTTGTGTTTATTTAAATGACTAGAAAGTGCCCCTGACATTTTGAATGTAAAAGAAGAGACTCCGAGAGAAGGAGAGAGAGAGATCCCTGGCTGGAACTCTGGAAGAACTGTCCTGTGAGCCCGATTTGCTCCTTGATGGTGTAATTAAACAGGGCTGTTTTCAAATGTTATTGTCACATGGAGCAGGTGGAGTCTCCCACGCCCTGGGAGTAAAGATTGCCTAGTGCCCTCAGAGCAGGTCATTGCAGTACGACTTGGGGAGGTCACCATGGGACCTGGTGAGGCTGCACCATCACATCTCATTGCCATGGCCGGACCCAAGAGCAAGACATCATGATCAAGGGCCCGAGTGCCTGCAGCTATCTGAGGTCGCAGGTGCTCAGCACCTCTGAGGGTCAGGCCTAGATCTGCAAAGTTCTGGGAGGGATTCGGCCCCGGCATGCCAGCAGCAAGAGAGGCAGTGTTGCCCAGTGGGTAGGGCACTATACTGGGATTCAAGATAGACAGCTTCAATTCCTGGCTGCCTGCTGGGTGGCCTTGAGCAAGTAACTGCCCCTCCCCGGGACTCAGTTTCCCCACATATGAAGTGGAGATAATGATACTGTCCTCCATAGTACACCGCTCTGAGATCTAAACACTGTTTAAAGCTATCTTTGCCACCCCTTCCCCAGGCTGTCTCTCTGGCAGCACAGCCCAGAATCTATTCTTCTGTGCCCCTCCTCCTGCCTGCATCTGAGAGTCAATCAACAGGATGCCAACTTCCCCTGGGCAAAGAGGAACCTCACAGAAGAAGGGTGACTACTGGTGCTGTAGGAAACTGCCCGTTCCTGTACAGCAAGTGTTTGCTTCAGGAAGGCTTTGAGGGGGCTTGCAAAACCAGGCTAGCAGCAATGTGCCTTTCTTGCCATTTCTACCAGCAAGCATGAAAACGTTGCAATAACGTGTCAGCCCTGTGCAGGAAATTTCTCCTTGGTAAGTTGCTGATTTATATTGCAGGGAATTTTACCCTATCGACATAACATCTCATCTCATCCGTTCCAGGCTGTGGGTCTGAATGGCATTTCCCATGGCAGAGCATCCATGTGAAGAAAGTCTGTAGAGTTCAAATTCTCACTTATAAGCATGTCATGAGAACCCTCAGCCACTGGTTTGGACCACAAAATACAGAATTAGCCAATGTGGGACAGTTGGCACATATGCCATCTTCATGTTATACATTCCTGCTGCAAAGGACACATGTGAAGACAGGCACAGCAACACACTCAGACTTGCATGCATGCACACACACACACAGGAGTAGGAGACACTCCCTGACAGACAGGCCTATTTGCATAAACCTGCTGACACTAGTGTACGCACACTACAATAATGACACACGCACTCTGACACTGGAACACCGGCACAAAGACACCATGCCGTACAAACGGTCACACTGATGTATGCAGAGGCACGGATGTGCCCACGCATGAATGCTGCCCTGCACTCGGCCCTGACCTTGGCCACATACACACACCCCAATCAGTACACGCTCCAGTGAGGCTGTGGCCCGTTGCTTCACATGTTGAGCTGTCCTCAGACCGGTTGACCGCACCTGGCACACACAGCAATGGCAGGGCGTCTCTGCAGACGGCGCAGATGTTCTTCTCCAGGGCTTCATGTGGGGGGCTAGGAAATGAACTGCTGGCAGGAATTAAGAGGGCAGCACTTGGCTTCAGGTTCAAGCTCATGGCTGGGAGGGAAGGGGCAGGGAGCTGGGCACTCTGGGCCACGGTTGAGCTCCTTTACACACTGCAGGTTCAAGGGGAGGGGACAGTGAGCAGCTGCCAGGGCTATCTTAGGGTCCAGGCCTGCTCAGACTGACACCAATAGGCATTTTGCCATTCCCTCCATTGGGAGCAGGACTTTCCTGGCTCCATTTAGGTTCCTTCATAACCTACGAGGGAGTGGAGAAGGGCTCCCTCACTCCCTCCCCACACTGTACCTCAGCACATGTGCAGGGGCCCCTCTTCGGAAGCACAGCCCCATCCAGCACCAGCACTGACAGCAGCATAAGGTCAGAGCCTTTATTTATTTTTTTTAGAAAACCCAATTCTGCTCCCTTAGGAGGAGAAGAAAACAACAGTTCAGGTTTACAGCTAATAAAGCCCAGCTCCTCTTTGGCCAAGCCTCCAAAACCTCCCCTGGATGCAATTGCCTAGCAATCTGTTGCCCTCACAAGCCACCGAGGGAGATCCTGCAAAGCCACAAGGTAACTGATTGGACCAAAAACTTCACTATCAGAGGACATAGTGCAAGTGGCAGCCAGATGCAAGGGAAAGGGGTGGACAGGGGGACAGATACTTCTACAGATGCAGCCTTCAGCGCTTAGATAAGCCCATGCTGCAAAGTTTGGATCTCGATCTGAACTTTCCCACAGCTCAAGGGATTTGAATCTAGTTGGTCACATAGTGCAAGTAAGGGCCAGCTAGGAAGATAAATCGAGATTGGAGTCTGCCCATTGACTCAGGTCCATCTCTCCTCCTAAACTATCTGAGTAGGGGAGGAGAAGAGGATGTTAGCAATGACATGCAGTGGGGATGTACACTGCAGAGGTCAGAAGCTCTTCCAAACTGCCTGAATCTGTTGCATCTGCAAGAGCAGGCTGGCACTCACGCCAGAGCAGAGATAGCCAGCATTTTCCTACTTCCCAGCAAGCCAGCAACACCACAACCTTGCCCAATGTCATCCGCTGACCCCAGACAGTGCAGAGAATGACAACGATATGTAACAGGGGCTGGGGGGGGGGGCAAGCCACATCCAGTGAAAGGTCTGGTTTCATGCTAGAGATGGACCAAAACCAGAACCTTCCCCAATCCCATATGCCAATGATTCAAATTAATTAGAACCTACATCCAAATCAGCTCAGTTTGGAGCTTGGGTTTGCCAAATTGAGACCTTCCACCTTGCCCATTCTGGAGCCGGAACAAACCCAGAATCTTTTATCTGCACCCTACCTCTGAGAACACCAACTTTCCTGTCCACAAACCTAGGGGAGAACTAGGTCAACTGGAAACAAGTTCTGAGCCACACCTGGCTTGGGAGTCAGAAAATCAAAACCACTCCTCACCCCATCAGTCTTGGAGTTAAAGCACAGGAATCAGGTTCCATTCCCAGCTCTGTCACTGGGCTCCACTCACCACTAGAGCGCCTCCTCCTGGCTGCTGTGGGGGTTAGCTCCTTCCAGGTCCAATGCCCTCTTCTGCCACTCACTCACACCACCTTCCTCTCTCTCTTTGTGACCCAGGGTGATCTCTCTTCATGGCTCGTCCCTTCAGCCCGGTGACTATAGTCCTTTCCTTCCATGTTAGCAAAGCCCTAGTGGACAACTGTCCCAGTCTTCTGCTCCATTGCCCAGTCTGTGCCACTTCCCCAGTGACTGGTAGGGGAACACAGGCCTGCCCTCTACTCCAGGTTCCAGCCCAGGGACTCTGTGTCTAGCAACTGTGGTCTGCTTGTTCCCAGACCCTGTTCCTCTTTCCCTGGATTCCTTCCTACATCTTCTGGCTCTCTCCCCCCACTGTGTTTACCAGCCCAAACTCTCCCCTCCCTTCTCCCAGGGAGTGACTGCAGACTATTTCCCCTGCAGCCCCTTTCTGCTCCCAACTGCCTGGCTCTATACCAGCCCTGCCTGTTCCTTCTCAGCTGGGCTTTATCTTCAATCAGCCTTTCTAACCCTGGCTCTCCCCCAGGTGCAGCCTATCAGGGTAATTAACCTAATCTAACCTGCTCTGCCTTGTGTGGGGTGGACACCCCATCACAGTGGCTATCTGGGTGACTTTAGGCAAGTTACAACCTCTCTGTGGCTCAGTTCCCCACCTGTACAATAGAAATAATGGTTACGCAGGCCCTGATCTAGCTTCCACTGACATCAACAGCAAGACTCCCATGGCTTTCCATAGGAGCAGGACAGGGCTACTTCTTGGGTGGGGTAGGTTATGAGGCTAAATGAATTAGTGTTGAGACGGTGTGTGGGAAGGCAACAGAGCTACACAAAGTATCATTAGCAATGAGTTATTCTACCTGCGCTGCCTCACCCATCCCTAGAGAATATGAAGCTGTTCATTTACATATAACCCCTCCCCTCCCCAAAGGAAATCCACATTCCCTGCCCATCTCTTTTCTTGAAGGCAAACTGGCAAAATATTTGCTGTCATTCTCTTCTTAACTCTCTCAGGAAGAATAACCCTGTTCTAGTATGTGCCCACACTGAGGGATTACATTGTGTAATGTCCTTTTGCCTGAGGGGTGGAAATGGGGCTTGTTAAATGACGCTGCGCTCCGTGTGCTAATGAAAAGGAATTTAATCAAAAATAACCTCCCACTGAAGAGGTGCAGAAGGAAGAGTGTCAACAACACACTGATATTACAGCCTAAGAAGTGGTCTTGCACAGACGGGCTGTATCTGGGGCTAGGTGGGTTCTAAACCTTAACAATAACCTTAATCACTGCTGGCTGGAGGTGCTTTGGTGAATGCCATAGAGTAGATGGGGGTAGTTCACAGCTGCTCTAGTTCTAGTCTTCCCCAGCAGGAGGCACTGTAAGGGGTGGTTTAGGAGCCTTGGCTATGAAGAACTCTCAGCCAATATTCCCATCCTCTCCCAGCAGGAGGCACTGTAGAGAGCAGTGTAGAGCACCCTGACTGTTGAAAGCTCACAGCTCATCTATTCCTAGTCCCCATTAGCAACAACAACAAACCGAATGGGGACAAGGTACATTTCAAACCGAGCTGCTAAATCCCTTTCCCCCCCCAATTCCATTTGCCTGTTTTGCTAGGAAAGGGGCTGCCTGTCGGTCCATCGGTGCCATTGTTCCTTTCCCTGCAAACCCACCTCCATCCTGCTCACTGGAGAACCCTAAAGCTGGTGTTTGTTTCATTAACATTCTCATCAAGCAGTTCATCACCCTGTGATTTCCTGGCGGGATCTGTTCAGAATTCTTAACATCATCGTCTGAGGTAATTTGTTTAAAGGCTTCAAACTTCCCAAGTGGATTCATATGTTGGATTAAAGATTGCTTTTTCTAAAAGCCAAAATACACTGTTAGCTGCTAGCGCTGGCCTGTCAGGGCTGCAGGGCTAGCTTCCCTGGAACTAACTATAGCTGTAGCTGCTCCCTGCAGCCACTGTCCCAGTGCTGAAATGTCTATAACTGAAGGCATCAGAATCCAGCCCTCTCTAGGCTCCCTGCAGCCACTGTCCCAGTGCTGAAATGTCAGTTAGCTGTGGGCTAGTCCCCTTGAAACCGAATCTCTCTGCTCCCCATCATTGGTCCCTCAGCATCTCTGCCAGCTCAGGACTAAATCTCTCTCTTCCCTACCCCAATCTCCAGGAAACCTCTGCCCTAGCGCTGGCCTGTCTGTGCAAATGCTCCTGAGATCCTCCTTTAAGCTGCATCCCTTCATTTCTGCCACCCGCTCCCGCTCGGACACTCAGATCTCCAATGAGAACATGGGACTGGCTCAGCGTATCTCTAGCCCCTCGGCTGGGACAGCTTCCTTGTCTGGTGAAGGAATCAGATAATTTCCTGAGGGTGATATCTGATTGGGGTGGAAGGATCCAGAGCTCAGGGGTGAAACCATGACCCACATTCTACTTCTCTCTCTCGTTATTCCAGTCTGTCCCCATTTTAGCATTGCCCTGTCATGGAGCCAGGTCTGTGTGCAGTTCTGTGGTTCACAGCACCCTCTTGTGGCTCTTTCCATGCATCCATAAGGTGACAGCATCCAAACTGGCCAGGGAATCGCTGTTTCTAGGGGAGGGGTGTGGACTTACAGATTTGCCTGCGTTTGCAGTGACACGACATAGAGGTGCACACGGCTGGGGAGGCCACATGGCAGTTTATTTTGGGAGCTTATGGGCTCATTTTGGTTTGCCCTTAAGACAGGAACACAAAGATGGGGGGGGTATAAGGAGAGGTCCAACCCATCCTGTGCTCCCGCCTAGTTCTGTTCCATCTCCTTGCCCAACTGCAGCAGCAATAAAAGAAAGCGAAGGCTTCATTTATACAGTTCTTTCCTTAAGCCTAAAGCAGCAGCCAGGCAGGACCAGAGTTAATGGAAATACCAGGCCCTCTAGAGAAGTTTCCAAGGGTGAGACCTCAGCTGGGGTGAGCCAGAGAGGGATGACAGGAGCCCACTCTGCAGTCTCCCTATCTAGGGTCCTACAGTGTATCCATCACCATAACATCTGAGCACATCAGGAGGACCCTAGTAAAGCTGCTGTACAACAAAGGACCAAAAAGAAGTTGAGGCAGCTAGCACCAAGACAGAGGAAGGCAGGCCTAGTGGTTAAGGCACGGGGCTGCAGCTCCGAAGATTTGGATTCAGCTTCTGACAGCCCCAGACACCCCGTGTGAACTATTTTATCTCTCGGTGCCTCAGTTCTCCATCCAGAAAACAGGCATGAGGATTCCTTTCTCCTCCCCACGCCAGCTGTCTTGTCTGGTTAGGTTAGATGTCACGCAGAAACTCTCACTCTGTGTTTGTAGAACAGCTAGCACAATGGGGCCCCAAGTTCATTAGGAGCCTGTAGGTGCTAGAGTAATACACGTACTAAGTTCCCAGGGTGTGAAGGTGCAGGGACCGGGAATAAGGGAGTCTGATTTTATAGGGTGAAGACAAAGCTCCTGTCCAAGCTAACTAGGCGCACCTGATCCCACTCTACCAACTGGGACAGGATTCGTAAGGCCTTTTGGCCCAGTCTGGGCCTGGATTCTAGGGAGACAGACATAGTTCTCACTCCACCACAAGGGAATGACGTGATGGGCATGGTTGTGCAGAGGTGTGAAAAGTGACCCATTTTCACCTCCCATGTGAAAACTGCTCATGTCACAAGTGTTTGGATCCAGGGTGAAATGTGACCTTTCCTACTGGCAAATGCAGCTTTTCATAGAGAAATTCAGCTCCAAGGAGGGGCTGGACTAATCCTGAGTTTACATTAATTTGATGGAAATTGACAAGATATTAACCATTTGGGGTCAGAGACCTCTCCATTTGCCCTGAAAAATAAGGCCTCTGATCTGCAAGTGTGCAGTGGGGTCACTAGGAGGCATGTACACATCTCTACAACATCTCTGCTCACCACTTCTACTCTAATGGGTCTGTGCAGCCCCCCCATGCTAAATGTCCACTATGGGAAGGGAGAGTGACCCTGACTAGCATGGCAACGATAAAAGCAATAAACAAGTGAGATAAACTGCATCTTCTTATGGGAAGGAGCTGAAGTCGGGGTCATCGGGGCTGCATCAACAGGAAAGATGGTTCTGTCACCTCCAGAGGCCTGATATATTTTTCAAATCCTATTAACTTCATTGTGTTATAGGCCAGATCCAACCCTGGCATAAAATTCCATTAACTTCAATGGAGGGATGAATTTGGCTCACTGAGATACAACAGGAATCAAAACTATGCAAGTCCTGTGAAAGAAGCACATCATTTCTGTGCCGCAGAGAGAGCGAATGGGCCGTGTTAACAGATCGTGTTTCCCAAGGGGGGTTTCCTCAGAGATCGGAAACACGGGGGTACAGGTAAGTATCCTTTGCTGTGGCTTGGGGAAAACTGTCAAGCTGCAGAGACACACACACTAACCATCTAACCTGCATACAATCTCCAGGATGCCCAGCTTCTGCAGCAGGGCCATTATAGGCTTACTGGGACTACAGCACTTGGGCATTAGCTAGTTCAGAGCAGTGGGATGGCAGTCCACACACCCAGTGTGCCTTGGTTCTGCAAGTACAGTGACGTTGCAGGATCCTTTGGGGGCTCCAACTCCCAGAATGCTTAGTTTGTAGACATGCAGGGTGCAGATGGCCCATCCTGCATGGTAAGAGTTATTGGTATAGAAGCAGTCGGAATGAAACTGTTATCACACCCACACAGGGAGGGTGTAGGCCAAAGCACTCGCTGATGGGCAGAGAAACCTTTCAGAGGTTCCTTTGTATCACAAAGCAGCTTTCCCTAAGCAGGGTTGGTGCCCAGGCTCACCCTTGAAGGCCGTGTGGTCCCAGGTGAGGAGCTTGAATTAGGGGATTTCCCAGCTGAAGCTCAGGAGCTGAGGCAGAGCAGGGAATGGCGTTTTAAGCAGCAAGATTCTAAGAGAGGCAGAGGCCACGCACAGCTGCTTCTCACGGACAGAGCAGAGGTGAGGTTGCTGCAAGAGGGAGTTGCCTGGCTGCTGTTTGTGACCAAGGAAACAGCTAGTAAATAAACAGTTACACCAAGAATACACGAGGGGTGAAATCCCAGCCCCAGTGAAGTCAACAGGTGTTTTGCCATAGTCCTCAAGGGGACCAACATTTCATCCCCTGACCCTGGGTCACCAATTCCTCCTCCAAACGGAACTGCAAAGCCCTGACACCTACTGCTGCTTGGCAAAGGGGAATATCATGTAGAAAAATACATGGGCTCTGCTAACACCCTATGAGTTACCCACTGTAAACAAAAGGCAGGTAGTTGGGTCTTGCCACAGCTTTGTGTCTTTAGAACATGCATCCCTGGTACATGATTAAAGAGCAGAGAGAGAGAGAGTTTCTTATTTTTGCACCTAAAGGAACAGGTGCTGTCAGCCCCAAGCACACTGCTAATGTCACCCGAGGCTTCTCCAGCCCAAGTAAAATTCAAGCTGCCGCTGTACCCAGCGGTTCGGGAACAGAATGCCTAGCAAAAGGCCATTCTCCAGGAAAGCATGACCTAGGAAAATGCATCCAGGAAAATTGCTCCTCAACCTCATGAACCAAGTACTAAATACACACAAGAGTGCTTCTGCCTACTAAGTAAGATGTTCATACAGGAAAATACAGCCTGGTAAGGTAGGGAATAGGTTTCTCCTATCCCCACCAACCTCTGCCATCATCTCCTGTTCAGGGCTATCGTGAGTCTGATCTACAGGGCTACGTTGAACCAGAAGACATTCCATTTGCAGACAGATAGGGCTTGGGCTGGATTTCCCCCTCCCCCCAATCAGGTTTTAGTCTCTTGAACATATGGACTCAGACACTGGAAAAGAAGTATTTACATAACAGTGTGTGTGTGTGTTATAAAAGCAGATACCAAAATACATTAATGAGCATCTGGTTTATGCTTCAGTTTCTCCCTTGCGGTTTAGAAGGACCAGCATTCCCATGAGATAATAAAGGGCATCCTCCTCACCAGCCCCATCAAAAAAGGGAGAAGTGAAGATCTCTGACTACATCAATGCTTATGCACCCCCACCTAGGCAATGCCAGGGCCCAGAAGTCCTCACTGACTCCTACATACAAGGCGCTGAGTTAATGGAGTCCCAATCTCTAAGGCCAGAAAGAAGACAGCAGGCTCCCTGCATGAGCTCGAAGGAAATGTTAGCAGCAGCAGAGGTCAGTCTTGTGCTTTTACTGATCTGTGAGGTCTTGGATAAAGGCAGCAAGGAGAGAGATAAACCTGAGTGAGAGCTACTGGAGTCACCTGACTGCTCTCTACTCAGTTCCCAGCCATCCAAGGCCAGCAGCAGCACTTCTATGGGTTCGAGATAAGTCTCATATAAGGCAGTGGGAGCAATGCGTTCCTGGAAATACCATCTCAGCACCATCCACACACAGCCAGAGCTGACATCTGTGGCCCTCACTCCTGTCCTTTGGATTTAGCTGCTGCTTCTTCCTCCAGAGGGCTGTCTGAGCTGTCGGAGAAGAATTCCTCCTGGTTGTACTGCTTTACCCTGGACTCCAAGACAGTGATGCGCTGTTTGAGCTTCAGCTGGGCAGCATTGTACTCAGTCAGGAGCCGGGCAAAACGGGTGTGCAGCGTGTCCAGGTGGGACTCCAGCCTCTCCAGCTTCTGCTCAGTGTCCTTCCCTTCCGAGCTCTCTGCGGCCGCAGACTCATCCAGAAGCCCTTCCTTGATCAGGATCTCCCGGCCACGCTCCTCCAGGACCCGCTTGGCATCAGGGTACTCGGTCACAGCTTCCATCAAGTCGTCCTTCGACAGGCAGAAGAGATCTGAGTAGCCAAGGCTTCGGATGTTGGCCGTGCGCCGGTTGCCCATTTTGCTCCCTTTGATGTTGAGGATGCTGATCTCGCCAAAGCAGCTTCCCGCGGTGAGTAAAGCGTACTGGGTCACGCCATCGTCTGCCACCACAGCCAGCTTTCCTTCCTTGATGATGTACATCTCCTTGCCAATGTCCCCCTTCCGGCAAATGTAATCTCCTGGGCTGAAAACCTGTGGTCGAAGCTTCAGCACTAGCTCCACCAGCAGACCAGCCTCACAGTCCTGGAAGATTCTCACCTTCTTCAAAGTCTCCAGGTGGACATTGATGGCAATCTCTGCCCTCAGCTTGTCAGGGAGGTTCTTGAGGACCTCACGCTCATCCACAGCCTTCTTGTTGGTCCACAGGTAGTCAAACCACTTGATAACTTTGGCCTCCATGTGCCTGCTGACCTTGCGGAATTGCATGTAGTGCTTGATGGCATCTATCTTGGCCTGGAACTCTGCCCTGGTGGCATTCATGTTGGAGATCATGGAGCCCACATTCCCCACGATGGTGGCGAAGATCAGGACACCAATGAGGAAGTCGACAATGACAAAGAGGTACTCCTCGTCGCGCTCCGGGGGTGGGGTCTCCCCAATGGTGGTCAGGGTCAGAGTGGACCAGTAGAGGCAGTAGACATATTCTCTGGCGAGATAGCCATACTCAGGGTCGGTGATATTGGGGTACACCCAGGTGTCCGTCCCAAACCCAATGGCCTTGGAGATGGCATAGTAAATACAGGCGTTCCAATGGATGATTATCAGGATGTAGAGAACCAGGTTGCTGATCCTGAAGATATTTGGATAGCTGGTTCTGGTCTCGGTCCGGTCGAAGAACTCAAACATGCGGGAGAAGTGCAGCAGCCGGTTGAAGCGTAGTTCAGGCTGATGTAATCCCACTGCAAGGTAGGCCAGGTCTGTTGGCAAGATGGAGAGGACATCCAGCTTGAATTGTAAGGTGGTGATGTAGTTATCCCGTAGCTTCTTCGGGTCCCTGACCAGCAGACCCTGTTCCAAAAAACCTACCAGAGAAACAAGAGGAAGAATTATCCTGGCTCAGATATGTTTGTTCTCCTGGCTTTGGGGTTGCATTCAACCAACATACACATATAGTAATTAAAATATTTCTAATTCCGCCTGATCTGCTCAGGCTACAAGCCTTTGCCAGCCCTCAAATGCTTCATCTGGAAAAAGCCACAAAAAGGTATTACTTAGGGATTTACTCTGATGACACAGAGATAGGAGGACATACTGATGTTTCCGCCCTGCATATAGTGAATTAGATCAGAGCTCTTCAGTGACAGACAGAAATTGCAAAGCAGCCAGCTACGTTCTGGGAACATTAAATTCTACCGTTTTTCCATTTAGATTACTCATTAACTTAACAGATACCAAACCAGAGACATAGACCTAAAGCTGTGCCCGAACACTAATGGTCATGTGAGTAATTTTGTACAATTATTCATAGGTGAAGTTAAAAGCTGTGGATGATGAATCTTTCATTTTGAAACTTAGTCTATTTTACAGAGCTTTTAATGAGATTCTTTCTCCAGAAGCCGTTTCCTGCCAGCTAACACCAAGGTATGGATTAAGCCAGTGGCTCTCAACCTTTCCAGACTACTGTACCCCTTTCAGGAGTCTGATTTGCCTTGTGTATCCCCAACTTCATCTCACTTAAAAACTACTTGCTTACAAAATCAAACATCAAAACACAAAAGTGTCACAGCACACTAGTACTGAACAATTGCTTACTGGTTTATTTTTACCATAGAATTATAAAATAAATAAATCAATTGGAATATAAATATTGTACTTACATTTCAGTGGATAGAGCCATATAAACAAGTCATTGTCTGTATGAAATTTTAGTTTGCACTGACTTTGCTAGTGCTTTGTATGTAGCCTGTTGTAAAACTAGGCAAATATCTAGATGAGTTGATGTACCCTTGGGGGTACGCAGATGTCTTCCAGGGGGTGCATGTACCCCTGGTTGAGAACCACTGGATTAAGCCACTCCTCCTAAAGGAGCCCCGGATCAGGCCAGCCCCTCACAGCTTATATCAAATCTCAGGTGATAACATTAAAACAAACCCTTCCCAGGCTAGGCTGCCTCTTCTGCTCACCTGTGCGCAGCCGAATGACAATATCGGCGACGTAGATACAGTCCGAGACATAGTCCAGCACCAGCCAATGGATCCAGTAGTCCCTCTGGAGGTCACTGAAACAGGCTCTGCAGGAGAAGCACATGGCAGTAATTGGGGGGGGGCGTTATCAAGATACCGAAACCAACTCAACCCCATCACCTATACGGAACAAAGGCAGATACTGGGTTCCTATAGGCTGTGGTGTCCCAGTGGCCACCAGGGCGGATCTCTGACAATTGCCAGCCATTCCCTCGCTCCTCGGAAATTAAGTCCATCATGTCTGCGACATCTGCTCTCCACTAAGCTAAGCAGTAATGCTACTGAAACTGCCTCCCACACGCAACAGCATAATGCCACTCCACCACCCCACACTCAGTTGTTACCAACCCAGCACATGCAGCTAACCTAGATGGAAGTGGCTCTGCCTTTCCAGAGCCATAACAGAAAAATATGGATTTTTTGCCATTGGTGCAACAAGGTCAAGCACTTCCCCTGTGCCCCCTCATGGCCAGGGTGGGTCTGCCTCAGTTTCCCTCCTTGGACTCCTTAGATATTCCCAAGACATTCACAAGTCCAACAGCAGCCTTTCTGGGGGTCTGGTTTATTAGCATAAAGTTCAAAAATGAACCCAAAAAGACTTCCACCCTGGCCTTACTCCTGGCACCATCCCACCTCCCCGAGGTACCGTCTCTTACTGCTCTCAGAGCCGCTGGACAAGATGCAAGGCCTGGCCTGCTTTCTTTGCCTTCTCCCCAAAAGGAAAGCAAAACTTCCAACCAGGGCTTTCTACCCAGCCACAACTCCCTCCCAGAGGGACCACTGCAGGAGACACTCTTCCTGCAACTTCACTCTGTAGTCACCACCCTCCAGCTGTCTACTGGCCACTGCTTCCCCCCACCACACCTCCAATTTAGACACATGACCACCACTCACGTGATCTAATTCATCCTCTCTGCCCCAGGAGGCAAATCAGCTGTATCACAGGTGGGCCGAGCCCTCCCTCCCTTTGAATGGGCCAGCCACCCAGTGACAAGCAGCCTCAGAAACAAACAATGCAAGACATAAGGCAGTTTTCAGTTGGCTGATGCTGGTCTCAGAGATGGCATCTACGGTGGTGGAAGGGTTACAGAACAGAGTTGCCCTGGAATGCTCCCTACTCACCTTGCCACAAGTAAACACCAGTTGTAAAGGACGGGCACTGCAATGACAAGCAGCCAGTGGTAATACCAGTCTCCAGCAGGATCCACCACAAAGAGCTCCCATTTCTTCCTGAAAATAGAAACCGAGGCAACTAGGGCGTCGGAGACTGCATGTGGTTAACGGCACAAGCAGCATCAATTACAGTTTGGTTTAATTATATCAAGCACTGAGCCCCTTCCATCTAAAGAGCACTCAGCACCTGCCAAGGTTTCTCAGTTAACCATCCCCCACCCAACACCCCTTTGCAGTAGGAAAAAATGAGCTCACTCAATTTACAGATGGGGAAACTGAGGCACAGAGCAGCTAACTGACTTGCCCAATGTCACCCAGCAAGTCAGTGGCAGAATCAGGAATTTGATTTCCAAGCTGCTGTTGCCACCACTAGACAACATGCTCTCTCATATAGAATGCTGGGACAGTTTGTGTCAGTATAATAGATACAGCTCTGAGATAGTTTATAACTCTAGTATTGATTAGGGCAGAGTGAAATGCATGTCCATGCAGTTTAGGGGCATACAAGGTGCCACACTAAGGAAGGAAAGGGGTTGCTGTGGCAGCTAGTACTATGGAATTGCCATTTCCGTTCTGCTCTATGCTGCCTGCAGTCTGCTCACTGAATCGCTGGGTCCAGCCTTTGAACTGTTCCCAAGCATTTGATCCTGCTTATCTAGGGACTGAGCAGTAAGATGTGTGTGCTGCAATTGCTAGATTTCACTGGAGGAGAGAGGGGACAGAAACTCTGCTTCCGAACTGATAGGCTTGTCTCTCTTTCACTCTGTGCCAAGAGGACAAAATTCCCCACAGCCTTTGAGTTTACAAAAATCCCTCCCAGAAATAGAAAACAACTCATTTCCCAACAAATTTCACTGTTTTCCATTTGGCAATTGCCAGTTCCCTCCACCCTCCAGTGCTGCTTCTGACACCTTCAAAACCAGCATCTTCTGGCCTTCTGTTTATGCCCCTGGTTTTGCACAGCACAGGCATCGTCAGCAGGAACGCACCAAGCTTTAGGAATAATGCATTTGGCAAAGCCTGGAGAGCAGGTTCTCACACGGTTTTGGTAGGGCCACAACAATGGTGGTTGTTCAACATGGCTCTAAAAATGGGTCAAGTGTTTTCAGAGAAACAGACTGTCTTCTACTGTGTCTGCACATCACATAGCTGATCTCAGAGGCAGCTAAGCCACCAGCTCCCAAACTGTGGGTCATGACCCCAAATGAGGTTGTGCCATCAGCAGATGGGGTTGCACTGATCCCTAGTGTGGACATAGGTGCTGGAACTAGGGGTGCTGCCACATCCCCTGGCTTGAAGTGGTTTCCATCATACACAGGGTTTACAGTTTGGTTCAATGGCTCTCAGCACCCCCCACTATACAAAATTGTTCCAGCACCCCTGAGTGTGGAGAACACCATTTTGCTCCGCACATTGCGTATGGTGCCTGCAGGGTCACGATGTATGGAGGATGCCATTTTGCTCTATGAACCCCTGGTGTTCATCATGGATCGGTCAGCCCCAAGGGGAAATAATTGCATGAGGATGCCGAAATGCTGCGTCACAACATCACATTAGTGACAATGTCATGACAGGTAGTGGATTGATCTCTGTCCCCAATCGCTGGTCAATGAGCTATTTCTCCCTATAGAATGATGGAAATGGGAAACCCCCACCCTTAGTCATCCCTGTGTGCACCAGGTAGCCAGGGAACCCATCCTGAATTTTGAGGGACCATCCTGAATTTACAAATCCTCAAATGGAGTAATGGCTCCACATAACTTCAGGCTAGCAAACATGTAACAACCACCGTCTTTGCCATCCTGTCGTATAACATTATGGTTACATTTTCTTGCACCACAACAAGCAGATGCAGACAGATTTTGCCTGCAAGCCAAACCTCAGCAAGGTGGCAGCCCCCTCTCCAGAGCTCATTCTGGTTGAAGAACCTCACTGTACCCCTTCAGAATATACTCCAATTCCATCTCTCTGTATTCGAGTTCTAAGCCTATTGCCTCTGATAATTAACAAGATACCCTTAACCTCACAGGGTAGAACATTTTCTTCTCTGGCTATTAAAGTCTCAGATACAAGCCTCTGATATTTTTCTCCTGCAGAAAACAAGCATTTCTCAGTGTTCTAATTACCATTTATAATGGAGGGGTCCAGACTAGTCAATGAGCTTTGCCCTTTAATTATAGAGAGGAAGAAAAGCCAGGTTACTGTTTTTCACTATGTGAGTGTGTGTAGAGCAGATGAAAGAACTGGATTTGAAAGAGCCTTTTAGAGAACTAGCCCTCACAAAGTATGTTCTGGCAGAAGGCTTGGGCAAGGAACACACTTCCCTTCCTCTCCTGCAGATGATGAAACAAGACTTGCAAATACAGCATCAGCCGGGTGATTCACTCACTTTGTCAAAATCCCCCGGGGAGTTCCTCCTGGAAGGAGCTACTGCTGATGAGAGGTAGCTGGGCCTAATAGCTGCAGTTTGGGTTGGGGAGCTGGGAGCCTAGAGACCATTTCAAACTCTGCCTCAGACTTCCGATTTGAGCTTAAACACTCAAAACCAGGGGCTCTCAGTCAGGGGATCATGAACAGCCACACTGCCTTCCCATATTGCGACATGGAAGAGTGGTCTTGGCTAGGTCAGAAGGGGGTCCTGGTATAGAAAAGGGGGCCACCGTATGGAAAAGATAGCAAACCAGTGCTATAAGCCTTAGTTTTTCCCTTCTATAAAATGGGGACACTACAACTTACAGACCTTTATAAAGTGCTTTGAGACCCTGTGATCAGGATGTGCCAGCTGTGAGCACTGTTGCAGAGATAAGTGATTAGTATAAGGGTCTAGTACAGAATCAGGGATGGTATGTGAGACTAGACAGTGAGTAAAGGGTACGCACCAACTATAGGTGCAGGTGCCCAGTCTGGGCAATGGATCAGGCAAAAACTTGTATACACTTCCCCTACCAGGGGCGAGCACCAGCTTCCAGACAGTGAACACACTGATACCAAACTGTTCAGAAACAGAGTTAACCGAGCTGGGTCTGGTCCTCTGACATAGCACAGCATGGTGACCCCAGTCACCTCTAGTTCATGCAACCGTCCTGCTCGTATCAGGGCACACAATCAAATCGCTTAGCCCCCTTCATCGTGGGAGAGAGGAGCCCAGAGGGTGGGGGGGAAGAGGTCTACCACATACAAGAAACATTTCCCTTTCTGCCAAGACGTTTTAGAGAGAAAAAACTCTACTTTTTACGCTTGCTGCCGTTGTTTTCTTGGTCCCCTTGGGCGTTGCCGTCTCCTTCAGTCACCGTCTGGAGCTCCGGCCCGTGGAACCGCTCGAGAAACGAGTCTGGCCTTTGCTCCTCCTCCCGCAAGCCTTTGTTAGCCCAGTCTCTGAGCACCACGACCAGCCGGACTATCCTGGCCAGGGAAAGAAGAAGCCAGAGTCAGGAGTCTGTGCCATGACAGAAAACACATTCCCAGCCAGCACGTTGTTCATAGGTGTCTCTGTGTGGTCCCAAGTGCAGCTGCATGGGTGCTGGTGGACTGTGCACACCTAAGCCAAATGCCCATTCTAAACCATGGACATACAACATGAGCACCCTCCAGTCCCCTGGGCTCACTGTCTTGGCATTCTAGCCCTCCACACAGCTGGACACACTTATTGCATGCCAGGTGAACCTGTACAGAAACCAGCAAGTCTGAATCCAAGATCTTCAGCCCCTGTAAAGCCAATGGGATCCGGTGTGGTGCCAAACGTCCCCAACTCCCACTGAATGCAGCAAGACAGGAGGGAGCTCAGCTCAGCTCAGCACAGGATTAGGCCCTAAGCCAGGAAAATGTCACCTCTTCAGGGGGTGAATGAAAAGGCCATAGTTGTAAAAGAGCCCACTTGGCCCAGTGCAGCTGGAAAAGGATTTGTCAGAGGTGACAGGTTAATACTTCACTTTGTAAGCACAGAGCAGCTGGGCCCGAACATGCTGGTCATTTGGAACCCCACACAGCCCTGCAAAAGCAGTGGTGGTTGAACAGTACTCAGTGCTCATCCCTTCATCCCACGCCTGGCTACATCCTACAGGCACAAGTACCTGGACAGAGCTCCTCTCCCTTGGAAGGTGGAGCGGTCTGGCTGATCTGCATTGTCCAACGCAGCCACCCTCTGCAGCTCCGAGGAGGTGTCATCACCTGCAGACAGGGCTCTGCAGAAGAAAAAAAGAGATCAGATAACTCTCTGCTTGCTCGGTGTCCACCACCAGTTACGTTAGATGAACTAGACCCTGAGGGAAGAAGAGAAGAGACCTGACATCATCAAGATCCTGCCCTCCCGCTTCCCAGCCCTCTGCTCCTTGACATGTGCGATTGCCTAGGGTCCCCAAGTTCATTTAGGCATGGGCTTCCCCTCATCCATCTGTGCTAGAACAAAGCAAGGAGGGATCCTCTCTGTTATTGCAATCCTTGATTTCCTTCACTCAGCCTAAAGAGGTTGCTCATGGTAATATCATCTCCTCAGTGTTCCCCTCCAAGCACGTGAGCCCACCTGGCTTTCGGTGGAGAATAGGGTGGGTGTCCAGGAGGAGCTGGAGTAAAGTGACCAGGCTGCTTGCACAGCGAGGTCTGGATTTCCCTTTGGATACTCACTGGTTTCACCAACCCCTGGGGTATGTGTTCACTGCTAAAGCCCTGATTCTGAGAGGGAGGATGGTCCAATGATTAGGGTGCTAGCCTGTGATTCAGGGGACAGGATTTCAAGTCCTTGCTCCTCCAGAGACAGCTGGTGTGATCCTGGGTAAGTCACTTAGCCTTCCGTGCCTCAGTTCCCATCTGTACAATAGGGATAACTGCACTGCCCTGCCTCACGGACGTCTGCGAGGGTAACTACATTAATGATTATGTAGTTCTCAGATACTAGCATATTATTGTTACTCTTCCTCCCTGGCTCTACAGAGCACAGAGATCCTTGGCTGCTCTCACAGTTTGCCCCCACCACTTTCCATCTTCCGCTAGGTCGGCCACCAGGCTGCACACCACAACAAGCTCAGCCGCCTGCCTTCCAGCATCCTAACCATGTGCCCTGCCCACTGAAATCATTGGGGCTTCTTCACATTTACTATTCTTGGTCCATAGACCTCACGCAGGTCCCTATTAGAGCTTCTGCATGTGTCAGTCTCCCTTACTGGCCCCAAAATTCATCTCAATACTTCATTTTCAAAGGTAATTAGCATCTTTCTTCTTTCTTAGTCAGTGCCTGGGCTCACGTCCATATAAAACTACCGTCCTTGTGCATCTAAAGCTTGGGCTTTCTCAGTAGTAGTTTGGAGCTGAACATTCCCTGCGGAGCAAAGTAACAGGTATTCCCGCTCTGTAACTAGGCCTTACTTTCTTCTCTCACCGAACTGTTCTTGGGCATCAGTGTGTATAGGTATTGAATCTGACTAACTTGTTACTATTTCAATGGGGGCATATAAGTATCTAAGACAGATAGCACCTTCAATGTTATTGACTACAGTAGGAGAGGTTGGGATCTCTCAGGGGCATTCCCCAAAGCTCCAATACATTTTAAGTAGGTGGTATCTGCACCCTTTTCTAACACAGGGCACATACTGTGGGCATTGCCTGACCCAGACAGAGCCTTCCTGGGATCTGCCCAATGCCTCAGCCAAGACTGGAACTCCAAATCTAAGCTGTATCCCTCAGGCTCCTACCTGGATTCTTCCTGCAGGACCCACCACTCTCTGGCCTGAGAGAAAGCGACTCAGCCTTTATCTTCAGGAGCAGCATTAACAAGACACTATCTGGTCTGCCTGCCAGGCTGAGCCAGCAGAATAGCTCTGCTCCCCCTTCAAAACTGGGTGTCCAGGACACGCCTTCACACACACACTTTTCCCATATCGACTAGAGGTTCCCTATACCACTCTGGTTGCTTTCAGTTTAAGTTCCCCTGGAGCTGGGTTGTGCTGTCCAGATCCCTCTATTATGCCATGCCTGAGAGGGCCAGATACCTCCCGAAGGAGTCTGAGGCCCACCTGTCCTTTCACCCCTACTAATAGACTCCCCTTCTCTAGCAAACCGTTCCTGTTCCAAACTGAAGAGCAGCCTGACCTGCTGGGGCTGAGCTCAGTCCGCTCCGGATCATCTTCAGTACTGGTTGTGACGGACAACCGGGGGGGGCGGCTGGCAGGCGAATTCTTCAGACCATTACTCTGTCCCTTCATCCTCCATGTGAGAAAGCCACCGGCATGAACCCTGCCCCAGGAAGCAGGAAAGAGCAGAAAATAACTAAGAGCTGAAAGATATATGGCACACACATATCACATCCCGTGCAGGGCTGTCCCCCACCCCCTGTACACAGCACTCGTGAAGGCTTCTGCTGTTGGAAGAGGATGCATCCAAGAACAAAGGCTTTGCTGACCCGGATCATACAAAAGGGCATTCCCCATTCTGCCTCCAGCAGTGGCCTCTACTGGAGGAAGATGAAAATTACCCACAATGCATTTAAGCTAGGATTGCCAGGTGTCCGGTTTTTGACTGGAATGCCCGGTCGAACAGGGACCCTGGCGGGCCTTTAGAAGTCCAGTTGGCGGTGCAGCAGGGGCCCGGGGCTAAGGCAGGCTCCCTGCCTGCCCTAGCTCCGCGCAGCTCCTGGAAGCGGCAGCCAGCTCCTTGTGGCCCCTAGGCGCATGGCCAGCCATGAAGGCTCCATGTGCTGCCTCTACCCCAGTGCCGGCTCCACAGCTCCCATTGGCCAGGAACCGCGACCAGTAGGAGCTGTGGGGGTGGCGCCTGCAGGCACGAGGGCTGCGCGCAGAGCCTCCCTGGCCGCCCACACGCCTATGGGCTGCAGGGACCTGGCGGTTGCTTCCTGGGAGCCGTGTTAAGTGCCACCGGGACCCCGAACTCCAAACCCTCTCCCGCACTCCAAAACACTGCCCTGAGTCCCCTCCCACATCCAAACTCCCTTCCGGAGCCTGCGTCCCATATACACACCCCAACTCCAACCTCTTACCCCAGCCCTGATCCCCCTCCTGCACCCCAAACCCTTCATCCCCAGCCCCACCCAGAGCCCACATCCCCAGCCGCAGTCCTTACCCCCACACACACACCCCAACCCCCAGCCCGGAGTCCCCTCCCGCACCCAGAGCCCCTCATTTCTGGCCCCACCCAGAGCCCACACCCCCAGCCCAGAGCCCATACCCCCTGCACCTCAGTCCCCTGCCCCAGCCTGGAGCCCTCTCCTGCACCCCAAACCCCTCATTCCCAGCCCCACCCCAGAGCCCGCACCCCCAGCTGGAGCCCTCACCCCCTCCCACACCCCAACTCCCTGCCCCAGCCCGGTGAAAGGGAGTGAGGGTGGGGGAGAGTGAGCGATGGAGGGAGTGGGGATGGAGCGAGCAGGGGCAGGGCCTCAGAGAAGGGGCAGGGCAAGGCCTCAGGGAAGGGGCGGGGCAGGGGTGTTCGGTTTTGTGCCATTAGAAAGTCGGCAACCCTAATTTCATCATCACAGGCGGCTATCACAAACCATGGTTTTGTGAATAAATCTCGTTGTGTACTATCCACATGCAGGCTTGGGGTTAACCCACGGGGCTGGAAACTGGAAGTCTGGGTTCTAGACTCCCCAAGGGGCCATCAGCAAAGTATTTAATCTCTGTGCTTGGCAGTTTCCCCATCTGTAGTCTAGCAAGAACCACACTTACTAGCCTGACTCATGGGACATGGCTGGGAGCGGTCTTTTGACCATCTTTTAAAAGCACATGCATCTCCTGACAAGGGTGCAAGTGTGTATGCGTAGAGAGAGATCACATTAGGCAGAGGGAAAATTGTCTCCTCTCTGTCCTGATCTTTCCCTATTTCTCCCCATTTTTCTCTTCCTTAATCTCTGCCTCTCTCTCTTCCTCCCTTCCCCCATCCCCTTTTGCTCCACTCTGCTTCTTCCATGCCTCCCTCCCTTCCCCAGTCCCCCCCCCCCCCTCATGGCCCTTCACTGTGCTGTGCGAGTGGAAAGATGCTCTCGCACTAGCTCTAATCTTTGCACCGTTACCAGGGTGACGGCATCAACATCAAGCACTGCCCTAACAACAGGTGCCAGCTGCTCCAGGGGCTGCAACCTCAGCAAGGTAATGAGGCCCCCCAGAGGGAGCGTGCAGGGAGGAGCAGCTCCTTCAGCCCCCCGCCCCCTTGTGAATACTCAATAGTTATGGAAGCAGAAGACTCCAAGCAGGGAAGAAAGTCAAAGCTACCCTGTCACTGAGGTGCTGCTGAAGGCCAGTCTTGCAGCCAGGGCTGGCAGCACCTGGTACCTGTTTGCTTACAAAGAAACCTGACCCGCAGGGCAGCACAACAGCCCGGAAGTTTGCCCAGCAAGCCGTAAGCCTCATCAGGCACAAGTTCTCTGCTGCGTTTGAAATTAAGGCTAGTCATTAAAATGGGCCTTTCTGAGCCTCTGACTAGCAGCCGTCACTGCGCTGCTCCAGATAGCAGCAGGGAAACCATAATAGATACATGAACAATGCTGCGGAGTTATTAGAGCAGGGGGTCTCCAGGTTTATCATGGTGTGCACCACATCTTAGTAGAGAGACTGCCGCCCTCCCCCCAGTCGTGACTCCGGAACTTCCCTGTGGCAACCACGGCACCAGGATTCTTTTAATGCAATTTAGCAGCTGGAAACCAGGAAGAGATTCAGCCCAGCTCTCCCATCAAGTGCCCCATAGACCAGCTCTGTATTAGACAGTGACAGCTTGTTTTATTTCTAGGGGGAGGAGGGAAGATTTTATACTCCCCCCCGAATAATCCCCAATTCACTTTTATAATGTACCCAGGGCTAAGCTTTGTCCCCTTGTTTACTCAAAGTTTTAGTGCAGTGTCTCACAGGCAGTCAATTCAGCCCCTTTGAACTGTTTAAATATCTAGGCAGACTCAGAGTGGAACTATCTGCCCGAGATACAGAAGCAAAAACGGGTTTTAAGATGCACAGGGTGAATGAACCATTCCAGAGAACTAATATTCAAGTGGGTCCAAGTCCCCCCCCCTTACATTATAATACCATTTGAACCAATGATGGCTCAAGGATTGTGTAGCCGGACAGAGCGCACTGTGTTGTTTACTGGTCCTTAAATAAACCTCTGACTGGCACAGAATCTCAGATCCCCCAGAATAAAAATTCTCCATGTCCTCAAATGAATTGGGGAACAGCCCCAGGTGGACCCTGCCCTATCTCAGGTAGCATAGAGGCAGGAGATGCAGGAGCTAAGGAATCTGACCGTGCCAGGGAGCTTTGCTCTCCTGCTACCCAGCAAGTTATGACATCTGCCCCCAGACTCAGGAGATACAGCTCAGTTTAACTAGGGGCCCAGCTTAGAACAGGGCAGCTGCTCCGAAGTAGCATCTCAGCTGGCTCTGCCGTTTCATCTTTTCCAGGTCCTGCAGCACCCTGCTGAAGCCCTCGTACATCACGCCCCTCCCCAACACACCTGAGTCCTGACTGGAGCGGTCACTGCAGCAGAGGAGAAGGAGGGAGTTTGGTTTCCAGGCCCCACTCTCTGCTGAGACTGCCTACGAATGGGCCAGCTAGTGCCAATTCTGGTTTCTTTGGTATGAACACCTGTCCCTTAGGAATGGAACCGAGAACACAAAACTCACATCGCAGAGGCCACCGAACAGGGGCTTAGACATAAAATAACCTCCACATTCCCCTACAAAGTCCTGGAGCCCTCCAGTCCATAAGCAGAGAGAGTAATGTTCCGGTGGGGCGGGGTGCAAACTGGTTTACAAGTGCTAACCTCCTGCTCCCACTGCCAGTGTCTCCCAGCATTATTTCCCAGTCAATGTTACTGTGCCCACTTCACACTGACCCAGGAGCTCTAGGATCCGTGCTCTCTTAGAATCATAGAATATCAGGGTTGGAAGAGACCGCAGAAGGTCATCGACAATCCAACCCCCTGCTCAAAGCAGGGCCAGCACCAACTAAATCATCCCAGCCAGGGCTTTGTCAAGCCGGTCCTTAAAAACCTCTAAGGAAGGAGATTCCACCACCTCCCTAGGTAACCCATTCCAGTGCTTCGCCACCCTCCTAGTGAAATAGTGTTTCCTAATATCCAACCTAAACCTCCTCCACTGCAACTTGAGATCATTGCTCCTTGTTCTGTCATCTGCCACCACTGAGAACAACCTAGCTCCATCCCCTTTGGAACCCCCCTTCAGGTAGTTGAAGGCTACTATCAAACCCCCCCTCACTCTTCTCTTCTGCAGACTAAATAACCCCAGTTCCCTCAGCCTCTCATAAGTTATGTGCCCCAGCCCCTTAATCATTTTTGTTGCCCTCCACTGGACTCTCTCCAATTTGTCCACATCCCTTCTGTAATGGGGGGGGACCAAAACTGGACGTAATACTCCAGGTGTGGCCTCACCACTGTCGAATAGAGGGGAATAATCACTTTCCTCCATCTGCTGGCAATGCTCCTACTAACACAGCCCAATATGTTGTTGGCCTTCTTGGCAACAAGGGCACACTGCTGACTCATATCTAGCTTCTTGTCCACTGTAATCCCCAGGTCCTTTTCTGCAGAACTGCTGCATAGCCAGTTGGTCCCCAGCCTGTAGTGGTGCATGTGATTCTTCCTTCCGAAGTGCAGGACTCTGCACTTGTCCTTGTTGAACCTCATCAGATTTCTTTTGGCACAATCCTCTAATTTGTCTAGGTCACTCTGGACCCTATCCCTACCCTCCAGCTTATCTACCTCTCCCCCCAGTTTAGTGTCATCTGCGAACTTGCTGAGGGTACCAATAGAGACCCAGCTTTGGTGCTCAGGCACTTCCCTTCCCATACAGCAGGCCAGGAGCAGTAAGTCAGCAGAGTGAGTCAGTCCTGAGAAGGAGGAAACTTCTCACCCCACTCCACAAAGGTCATCCTGGCTGAGTTAGGGCCCCCCGCCCCCAAGAGCTTAGAGGGAGTCTCCCCCCCCAGCCAGCCCTCAAGAAGGAGAAGAATCTTGTGATAATGGAGAGCTCATCTCTCCCTGCGAGCACAAAATGGGGAGGGGTTTATTTCTGGAGGATTGTGAATTCGTCCCTGCAGTTCTCAAAACAGGGTCCTGGACTCAGTCACCTGCCATGAGCTACAGAATCCACAGACCATTCTGCAGCTCAGCTGGGCACGTGGGCATCTGTTGCAATTAGGGCAGTCAATTAATCTCAGTTAACTCACGCGATTAACTCAAAAAAATTAATCGTGATTTAAAAATGTAAGCGTGATTAATCACACTTATAACAATAGAACACCAATTGAAGTTTATTAAATATTTTGGATATTTTTCTACATTTTCAATATTAATTTCAATTACAAACACAGAATACAAAGTGCACTCACTTTATATTGTTATTTTGATTACAAATATTTGCACTGTAAAAATGATAAACAAAAGAAATCGTATTTTTCAATTCACCTCATATAAGTACTGAAGTGCAATCTCTTTATCATGAACGTGTAACTTACAAATGCTGATTTTTTTTTGTTTACATAACTGCACTCAAAAACAAAACAGTGTAAAACTTTAGAGCCTACAAGTCCACTCAGTCCTACTTCTTATTCTGCCAATCATCAAGACCAACAAGTTTGTTTACATTGATGGGAGATACTACTGCCTGCTTCTTATTTACAATGTCACCTAAAAGTGAGAACAGGCATTTGCATGGCACTTTTGTAGCCGGCATTGCAAGATATTTATATGCCAGATATGCTAAACATTCGTATGCCCCTTCATGCTTCAGCCACCATTCCAGAGGACATGCTTCCATGCCGATGATGCTCGTTAAAAAAATAATGCGTCAATTAAATTTGTGACTGTACTCCTTGGGTGGAGAATTGTAGGTCTCCTGCTCTGTTTTACCCGCATTCTGCATATATTTCATGTTATAGCAGTCTCAGATAATGACCCAGCACATGTTTGTTTTAAGAACATTTTCACAGCAGATTTGACAAAATGCAAAGAAGGTACCGATGTGAGATTTCTAAAAATAGCTACAGCACTCAACCCAAAGTTTAAGAATCTGAAGTGCCATCCAAAACCTGAGAGAGATGAGGCATGGAGCATGCTTTCAGAAGTCTTAAAAGAGCAACACTCTGATGCGGAAACTACAGAACCCACACCACCAAAAAAGAAAATCAACCTTCTGCTGGTGGCATCTGACTCAGATGATGAAAATGAACATGCATCAGTCTGCACTGCTTTGGATCGTTATCAAGCAGAATCCATCAGCAGCATGGAAGCATGTCCTCTGGAATGGTGGTTGAAACGTGAAGGGACATATGAATCTTTAACATATCTGGCACATAAATATCTTGCAATGCCAGCTACAACGGTGCCATGCAAACGCCTGTTCTCACTTTCAGGTGACATTGTAAACAAGAAGCAGGCAGCATTATCTCCTGCAAATGGTAACCAGCCTTGTTTGTCTGAGTGATTGGCTGACCAAGAAGTAGGACTGAGTGGACTTGTAGGCTCTAAAGTTTTACATTGCATTCAAAAATAAAACAGAGGTTTTTTTAACATAATTCTACATTTGTAAGTTCAACTTTCATGATAAAGAGATTGCACTACAATACTTGTATGAGGTAAATTGAAAAAAAAATTGTTTACAGTGCAAATATTTGTAATCAAAATAATAATATAAAGTGAGCACTGTGCACTTCGTATTCTGTGTTGTAACTGAAATTAATATATTTGAAAATGTAGTAAACATCAAAAAATATTTAAAATAAATGGTATTTTATTGTTTAACAGCACAATTAATCGCTTGACAGCCCTAGTTGCAATGCATGCTGTACAGATCCGTCGCAGCGTGGAGTGCAGGGGTCACTAGGGCTGGTCGAACAGGGGAGATGGCAAGCTGAATTTGGCTGCTTCCTTGCTCCTCGGGGACGAGTGCTGCCACTGCCCAAATTGTGCCACTTGCCCAGCAGGCTTCAACTTGTGCCTAAATGGAGCCACAGGTGGTGTGACTGAAGATACTGGGAGTGAAGAAATCCCTGTTAGCATCACAAAGAGCTGCATTTCAGCGAGGGCCGAGGCTCAGCAGACTGACTCAGGGAGAGGGTGCCAGGCACGGGACCTACAGTGGAAGTCCCCTGGAGAGAAGAATGGGAGGATGCAGAAGGCGCAACGATGAACTGGTTGAGGAAATAGCAAGGGGAGAGTAAAATCAAAGCAGACCAGCAGTAATCCACGGGGACCCCGCCAGCAGTGCATGAGTGCACAGGCAATACAACATTTAGCTATGGCTGATTCCTCTCCTTGCCCAGCTGTCTTACCTACTTGCAGCAGTGGCACCTCTAACACCCCAGAGCTGTGGACAGCCAGACACTGGGGCCATCAGGCAACTGCAAACACACGTCACACCACCTTCATCTCCAAACACAGGCCCAGGGTGAGATAAAGGAGCAGTTCCAGCAGCACAGAGAGCCTCTAGATGTGTGTGCACGTGCACACACACACACACACACACACACACACGCCTGGCGCATCTCCTCCAGAAGACATTGAAGAGCAACAAACATCTCATCCAGCAGAGAGATCAACCCATTGCCTGTCAGGACAGCAAGTCATTAATCATAGAATCATAGGACTGGACGGGACCTCAAGAAGTCATCCAGGCCACACCCCTGCACTCAAGGCAGAACTAAGTATTATCTAGCATTCTAAGACAATTATTTCCCCTCAGGGCTCACCATCAATGATGACCAACAAGGGTTCATTGAGGGCACATCTGGAATACTGCATGCACCATAACGGAGACTTTCTACAAGGGGTGTCGGTAGAACAGAGACCCATGGAGATGCCAGGGTCTGACTGGTTCAGAGAGGTTAGTGAAACCACACCTGCAAGAGCTGGAGTAAAGGAGATTAGGTTGGGGGGGGGAGGAAGGAAGAGAGTGGATGGCTTTGTAAGACTTCACACAGTCTGGAGGGGACAGAGCAGAGAGGAGCTGTAATGCTAAGTCAGAACAGGCAGGTGGGAGTTTAAAGGGATTTCATGGGAATTTCTTGGCACAGAATAAAGCTGATATATAGGACTGTCTGCTAAAGACAGGAATGGGAGCAACGAGGAAGGACTCATGCACAGTTCAGGGAAGAAGAATTCATGCTAGGTGTATAACCACTGCCTGAACAATTAGGTGTGGGGAAGAAAGGAGGGAGGAACAAGTGTAGTGTTTCCCTGGCCTTCCTTACTTCTGAAGCCACCTACACTCCAGCCAAGGAAATTACACCCAGCTGGCCACAAAGAGCACCAGTGTTATGAAGCCGACATCACAGGACTGTCAGAGTCGGATATGAATACGGTTAGTTGCTAAGCCTCCTGTCACCAGAGTAATGGGGGATGGTGCAGGTCAGGGAACCGAGCTGCAAAAGAGGTGTGAAGGTGCAGGGCTGGGACTGCGGGGCTTCATCAGAGTGTGGGGGGGACCCTGCACTGCACAAAGGGCGGGGGCTGTGCTGCAGGTTAGGAATCAGATCTGATGGCAGAGCTTACAGTGCCTTACTGTTCTGGGCCTAGTCAAAGCCCGTGCTCTCAGTCCCGAATTTGCAGACGCTGAGACTCAGCCCAGCTTTAGGAACGTGGCTGCAGAAGTCCTAGTCACTGGGGGCTCGAGTCAGAGCGGGGAGGGAGCTCACCCACTGACGAGATGAGAGAATTGCTGAGTCAGCCACTGCTCCCCCAGACCAGTCATGCAGGGGATAGGTGCAGGGAGTGAAACTCCCACAGGACAAGACATTTTATAAAGAACCCAGTCAAACTCTTTGTGGCAGCAGTGAGGTGGCTCGATAATAATTAATGAACACTGTATCCTAACCTGGTTATTGGGATGTTTACTGGAGGACTACATCGGGTTTAAACCACCAGCATTGTTGGGAAGCAAGCAGGAAGACAGAACAAAGGCTCAAGACAAAACACCTCTCAGCACACACTTGTGGGTTGTTACAGGACAATGGCAGAGTCGTTGGCCATGAAGAAACTGACTCAACCTGCCAACGAGCCCACCAAACTGTTTTTGGACAGCAGGGCCCAAATGCCTGGGAACTGAAAAGTCAAAGGAACTCCAGCAGAATAGCAGTGACTCTCTCACAGGATGGTAGGGCTCTAGGTAAGATAGGGAGGTATGTAGGTTGATTACGTTGTTTTAAAATCCTTTTCTCTAAATGTTTTATTCCTACTGTTCAGATTAAACAATACTTTGGTTTAAGCAGACCCTCTGGTCAGTCTAGTCACCAAAGATCAGAGACCCCTGCAGGGCAGAACTGCAAGTGTTGAGCCCAGTCGGATCTGGTGGGTAAGCACAGTCAATACACAGAGTGCTGTAGCCCAGGGCCCGGTCTGAGAGTGGGAGATTCATGGGATTCCGGCCCAGGAAAAGGAGGCCCAAGTCCTGAGACCGTGAACTCAGAATCCACAAAGGGGACAAGGTGCTGCCAGCCCCATAACTGGGACACTCTTCACAGAGGTTTCTCATTCCCTATTAAATCCAGAACACGGCTCAGCAGAGAGGGGCCCTTGACCGCATTGGTAGGAGGAATGGGCAGTTCCAGCCCTGAAAACCTTCAGGGCTCTTGGCAGCTGGATGGGTCACCTGTCACTGCCCTTGTGACCAGACCACTGCAGCTCAGGATGGCAGATCAGACCCCGCTTAGGAGTCTTAGGGGGTCATCGAGTCCAGCCCGCTGCCTTCACTAGCAGGACCAAGTACTGATTTTGCCCCAGATCCTTAAGTGGCCCCCTCAAGGATTGAATTCATAACCCTGGGTTTAGCAGGCCAATGCTCAAACCACTGAGCTATCCCTCCCCCCGTACCCATGTACCCACAGTGGGCAAACTCCTGGGTACCCCACTCCACTGCAGGTAATGTATACAGCATGCAGAGGTGCTAATAATAGAGAAGTACAGAGTGGACACACCACAAACGATGCGGCAGCTTAAAAAGACACTCCATGGAAACACAGGCATGCACACTGAAATACACAAAGACCCATGGACAATAGCCACCAGTACACATGCACTAACAGGGATGTATTCCCTTAACACCACATATTCCTACATTAAAGACAGGCTGCATGGACATAATTATATACACACAAATTTCTCATTTACATATGCACAATACACTAAATAATACGCACATCGATTATATACAGGAAACGCTTATGCAGCACGCAGAGGAGTTGAGCACATGCATACATACAATGCATTATAAACTAAAGTTCTTTGTCTACAAAGAAAACAAACATACAATAGAGGGGCAATGATATCCACACACACCCGGTCATAGGCATACAGACTGCAATGCATCTGGCATATGTACACATCCAGCTATGCATGACGAGTAGAGTCGTAGACTTTAAGGTCAGATGGGACCATCATGATCTTCTAGTCTGACCTCCTGCACATCGCAGGCCACAGAACCTCACCCACCCACTCCTGTAATGGACCCCTAACCTCTGGCTGAGTTACTGAAGTCCTCAAACTGGGATTTAAAGACTTCAAGTTACAGAGAATCCACCATTTACACTAGTTTAAACCAGCAAGTGACCCCTGCCCAATGCCACAAAGGAAGACAAACACCCCCCCTCCCCCCCCCCCGGGTCTCTGCCGATCTGACCCAGGGGAAAATTCCTTCCCAACCCCAGGAACATGCACAGGTCGGTCCTACAGCCACTAGACACATGTACACTGTGAGTTGGGGGAACATAATCACCTATGGGACACTCGGGGGCAGAACAAGCCCTTTTACTTACTAATCAGACGTCCCGCGCAGCGTCTAGTGACAAAACTCAGCCTCAGAGCAGCCTTTTCTAGCACAAGCGATTTGCTCCAATTGGCTCAGCCTCTCCGGTGCAGTGCCATCTGACCCAGTCGCTCGCCTCCAAGTTCCTGTCTCAGTGCAGAAGGTGGATTCAGCAAACCACACACAAAATTCTGTTATCTCCAGGGGCAACCAGGAGCTGACCGGGGATTCATCACCCCAATAATTTTCATCAGCTTCTAGGACTGAACTAATTTAGGATTTTAATTCCAGATACTGATTTGAAAAGAAACAGCTCTGTCCCTGTTCCAAGGTGCTGCCTTTCGCCTGGGCTCAGAAGCTCGGCTAGTAGCCCATGGGGCAAGGCTATAGCTTATAGCCAAGAAATGAAGTAAACTTTGAGATGAAAGGGGTTGGAGCAGGTGCCCCCAACAGTAGTGAAAGGGTCTCCGAGCTGCTTTGAGCTGGTCTCTCTCTCTCCCCCTGCTACAGTGTGCGCATCCCCTGCACGGTCCCAAAGTGCTAGGTGTACTTCACAGGCGTTAATCACAGATGGCTTTGTGTCTAGGGAATGAAAGGGGAGGAGAGATAAAAGCTCTTCCCCCCTAACCCCTCCTTCTGATACCACTGGGCTGGGACTGCTCTACTTCCCAGCAAATTCCCACTCGTCCTCCATCTGCATCTGGCTGAGTCCCCACCTGCCTGGAAAGAATACAGGGGTATCCATTTCTTCCTTTCTCCTGCCCTCCTATTATGGGAGGAGGCGAGGTAGGCATTTCACAAAGCATTCAAGGAATAGTGTGGCTGGACAGAATAGCCATCCATCACACCTCCCTAGCAATTCTGGTACGCGGATCTCCAAACACTTCACAAACCTTCATGAATTAACCCGCCCAGCCGCTCTGTGCCTCACAAGGATGTTAAGTGACTCACCCACTAGTTCCAAGACCCAAAGAAGAGCTCTGCGTAAGCTCAAAAGCTTGTCTCTCTCCCCAACAGAAGTTGGTCCAATGAAATATGACCTCCTTCACCTTGTCACACTGAGCCAGAGGACTACAGAATAAACTGAGAGAGTCAGGACTAGAACCCAAGTCCCACCTCTGCACAACACCTCCTCCTGGCTTTAATCCGTACAGCATGGGATACCGCAATCAGCCATAGCACTAATATTTTTATTTCCATTGTGTCCCTGCCATGCTACAGCTGTCACTCGGCCTGAAAACCACAGGAAAAGGCCAATATTTTAGTATCATATGCCTCCATCACCACTTTGGACACACACTTACCCAGAAGGGAGCAGGAAGTGAAATCTGACACACGAGATTACCAGGGAAGCGAACAGGTCGGTGCAGAGATCATCAGGAGGACAGAATTATGTAGGAGACATTTCATGAGGCCATCTTTTCAGGGGGTATTAAAGCTTTTCAGAGGCCATTGTAATGAGAGACAGTGGGGGAGGGAGGGAATGCTCCATTTGCAACTCAGAGCATCTACAGCCCAGAGGTTTATACAAAAGGGGTATTTTATCCAATCCCCAACTATGTTAAAACAGCTGTAAGGTATAGCGGCTAATTACCTGGCTAGAGCAGTTGGTTGCCACCTCCTACAGGAGTCTCATAATATTTGGTGTTTCTCTAAAAGTCCTAGGCTCTGGTGTTATGTGATTACATGAAAAGTCTCAGCTTACATTGAAAACCAAAAAGTTTCTAGCCCTTATGGTTGCAGAGCAAACCTTGAAAATGTGAATCCTAAAGGCTAAAAACCCAAAAGGCAAATGAAAAGAATCCAAAGTGTACTACAATGATTCTCAAATCTTACGATCTTGGGGGCCTAATTAATGGTTTCTGCATGTCTCAAGTTGGCGACAGGGCTAAATTTATGCCTTTGCCCATCACGCCTGCCTCAAGCTGGCCCAGGTTGGCAGTTCCATCAAAGATTACCTCAGTGCCAATCCCACTATCCCACAAAGCAGAGCTGGGCTGAGGGGTGTGAACAGAGCGAGCACCAGCTAACCATGCTTAACATCTAAATTCTGGTCTCATGCCAAAGGCTCTTTACCTGGCACCGGGGGAAGAGCTTGAGCAGCTGAGACCTGCCCCTCCACCCAACTCATTTAATGAGTGAAGGTGCTGCAATAGAAACACGCTAGCAGTTAAGCCCCCATTTTTGCCACCTTGCTCTTAGATTACCCTGGTTTTTAGCACCCTGTGGCAGCAGGAGTCTCGCGTATGAACAGCGAAGATGCCCTTGGGACCACAAAGGATGAATCTGATGCTCCTCCCCTTTATGCCAGCACGGTGAAGGAGAGAGACAAGGGAATCAGACACAGAGCCCACAGACACCTAGCGAAGCTCCATGGGAACTCCAGAGGCCTGTTTGTTTCCATTCCTGTGAGTCATGGCCAAGCGACTGCCCTGAACACCTCTGTCACACAACCTGCTTCAAACTTCCCCTTCCCACCAGCCTCCCCAGGGAAGCATCATTACAGACAGAGAAACTGAGGCACAGGGGTTAAGTGACTCACCTGAGGCCACTGTGGAAATTGTGCCAGCAACTTCCCAAAAGCCAAGGACAGTCTCTTTCTGCTACAGAAAAGCTGCCTCCATTCAAGGGCTCAGGAGCTTATCCTGGACATCTGGCAGACTGCCAGATGCCCACAGTTCCCTGGCAAATCATTATGGAAAAGGGTCAGCAAGAGCAGCAGAACAGGACTTACCTTAGCAGAACCAACAGTGGCTTAGCCAGTCTCATTTCCCGTCTCTGATGGAAAGGATGCCCCGAGGAGGAGGCGGCTGCTCCTCACCCGGAAACGGCAGCAGCATTACCAAGCAGCCTCCAGCCATGAATTCCCCATGGCCCTTGGCTTGTGTAATTTTTTATTTTACACCGGTTGGCCAATTTCACCAACAGGCTCTTACACAGTCAGGATACGGAACCCTTGTTAAATGTGTGGCTACAATACCCAATGCAAGGTCACAGCCCTGCAGCCACCAGGAAAGTTCCTGATTGTTCCTACCCAGGTTGATATGGTGAGTGCAGGAGTGCAAGTAGGGCGGTACCCTCCAGTACTGGCAAGAAATTTTTAGCAGGTACAGGGTACTGGAAAGACTGGGGCTAGCCCTCCCCCTCCCGCCCCCCCGGAGTGTGGGGGGCTGTGCTCTGTTCCTTTAAGGAGCAGAACACAGCTAGGGAGAGCATTCATTCTTTAAATGGCTTTAACAGCACACTACATATGCTAACAAAACAAACTTACCTAATGTCTACACTACGAAATTAGGTCGAATTTATAGAAGCCGGTTTTACAGAAATCGGTTGTATACAGCCGATTGTGTGTGTCCCCACATAAAATGCTCTAAGTGCATTAAGTCGGCGGACCGTGTCCACAGTACCGAGGCTAGCGTCGACTTCCGGAGCGTTGCACTGTGGGTAGCTATCCCACAATTCCCGCAGTCTCCACCGCCCATTGGAATTCTGGGTTGAGATCCCAATGCCTGAATGATGCAAAACAGTGTCGCGGGGGGTTCTGGGTACATGTTGTCAGGCACCTCCCCCTCCGTCAGAGCAACGGCAGACAATCGATTCGCGCCTTTTTACCTGGGTTACCTGTGCAGACAACATACCACGCCAAGAATGGAGCCCGCTCAGCTCAGCTCACCGTCACCATATGTCCTCTGGGTGCCGGCAGACATGGTACTGCATTGCTACACAGCAGCAGCTAACTGCCTTTTGGCAGTAGACAGTGCAGCATGACTAGTAGCCTTCATCAGCGATCTGGGTGCTGGCAGACATGGGGCTGCATTGCACGGGGCTGCATTGCACACAGCAGCAGCCCCTTGCCTTTTGGTAGAAGATGGTATATTACGATTGGTATCTGTCGTTGTTGTACACCAGTGGCTGTCAATCATGGGCACCTGGGCAGACATGCTCAGTCCTATCGAACTGTCTTGACGATGATGGCTATCAGTTGTAGTATGCTATTTTCTGCCAAGCGCCCAGTATTTTCTGCCAATCACCCAGAAGATGCCGAGGGCTATCAGTCATGCTGCACCGTCGTCTGCCAGCTTAAGATGTAAAAAAATAGATTTGTTCTGTATTCATTTGCTTCCCCCTCCCTCCGTGAAATCAACGGCCTGCTAAACCCAGGCTTTTGAGTTCAATCTTTGGGGGGGGCCATTCTGGGTGACAGTTGTTTGTGTTTCTCCCTGATGCACAGCCACCTTTGTTGATTTTAATTCCCTGTACCTGTATGCCATGTCGTCACTCGCGCCTCCCTCCCTCCGTCCGATACTAGTTTTGCGCCTTTTTTCAGACCAGATGCCATAGCACTGGGATCATGGAGCCCACTCAGATCACCGCGGCAATTATGAGCACTATGAACACCACGCGCATTGTCCTGGAGTATATGCAGAGCCAGGACATGCCAAAGCAAAACCAGGACCAGCCGAGGAGGCGATTGCAGCGCGGCGACGAGAGTGATGAGGAAATTGACATGGACATAGACCTCTCACAAGGCACAGGCCCAAGCAATGTGCAAATCATGGTGTTACTGGGGCAGGTTCATGCCGTGGAACGCCGATTCTGGGCCCGGGAACCAAGCACAGACTGGTGGGACCGCATCGTGTTGCAGGTGTGGGACGAGTCCCAGTGGCTGCGAAACTTTCGCATGCGTAAGGGCACTTTCATGGAACTTTGTGACTTGCTTTCCCCTGCCCTGAAGCGCCAGAATACCAGGATGAGAGCAGCCCTCACACTTGAGAAGCGAGTGGCGATAGCCCTGTGGAAGCTTGCAACACCAGACAGCTACCGGTCAGTCGGGAATCAATTTGGAGTGGGCAAATCTACTGTGGGGGCTGCTGTGATCCAAGTTGCCAGGGCAATCAAAGACCTGGTGATATCAAGGGTAGTGACTCTGGGAAAACGTGGAGGCCATAGTGGATGGCTTTGCTGCAATGGGATTCCTAAACTGTGGTGGGGCGATAGACGGAACCCATATCCCTATCTTGTCACCAGAGCACCAAGCCACCGAGTACATAAACCACAAGGGGTACTTTTCAATGCTGCTGCAAGCCCTGGTGGATCACAAGGGACGTTTCACCAACATCAACATGGGATGGCCGGGAAAGGTACATGATGCTCACGTCTTCAGGCACTCTGAAGTGTTTCGAAAGCTGGAGGAAGGGACTTTCTTCCAGGACCAGAAAATAACCGTTGGGGATGTTGAAATGCCTATCGTGATCCTTGGGGACCCAGCCTACCCCTTAATGCCATGGCTCATGAAGCCGTACACAGGCAGCCTGGACAGTAGTCAGGACCTGTTCAACTACAGGCTGAGCAAGTGCCGAATGGTGGTGGAATGTGCATTTGGACGTTTAAAAGCGCGGTGGCACAGCTTACTGACTCGCTCAGACCTCAGCGAAAAGAATATCCCCATAGTTATTGCTGCTTGCTGTGCGCTCCACAATATCTGTGAGAGTAAGGGGGAGACATTTATGGCGGGGTGGGAGGTTGAGGCAAATTGCCTGGCCGCTGATTACGCGCAGCCAGACACCAGGGCGGTTAGAAGAGCACAGCAGGGCGCGGTGCGCATCAGAGAAGCTTTGAAAATGAGTTTTGTGACTGGCCAGGCTACGGTGTGAAACTTCTGTTTGTTTCTCCTTGATGAACCCTCCGCCTCCCCGCACCCGGTTCACTCTACTTCCCTGTAAACCAACCACCCCACCCTCCACTCCTCTCCCCCCTTCGAGCACCGCTTGCAGAGGCAATAAAGTCATTGTTACTTCACATTCATGCATTCTTTATTAATTCATCACACAATTAGGGGGATAATTGCCAAGGTAGCCCAGGATGGGTGCGGGAGGAGGGAAGGAAAAGGACACACTGCAGTTTAAAACTTTAACTCTTATTGAAGGCCAGCCTTCTGATGCTCGGGCAATCATCTGGGGTGGAGTGACTGGGTGGCCGGAGGCCCCCCCACCGTGTTCTTGGGCGTCTGGGTGAGGAGGCTATGGAACTTGGGGAGGAGGGCTGTTGGTTACACAGGGGCTGTAGCGGCGGTCTCTGCTCCTGCTGCCTTTCCTGCAGCTCAACCATACGCTGGAGCATATCAGTTTGATGCTCCAGCAGCCGGAGCATCGACTCTTGCCTTCTGTCTGCAAGCTAACACCACCTATCATCTTCAGCCCGCCACTTGCTCTGTTCATCCCGCGATTCAGCCCGCCACCTCTCCTCTCGTTCATACTGTGCTTTTCTGTAGTCTGACATTGACTGCCTCCACGCATTCTGCTGTGCTCTGTCAGCGTGGGAGGACATCTGGAGCTCCGTGAACATATCATCCCGAGTCCATTTTCTCCTTCTAATCTTCACTAGCCTCTGTGAAGGAGAAACATTTGCAGCTGGTGGAGGAGAAGGGAGAGGTGGTTAAAAAAGACATTTTAGAGAACAATGGGTACACTCTTTCACGTTAAATTTTGCTGTTCACATTACACAGCACATGTGCTTTCGTTACAAGGTCGCATTTTTCCTCTTATATTGAGGGCCTGCCGGTTTGGTGTGAGAGATCACTCACGCAGTGCCAGGCAACAGATTTCGGCTTGCAGGCAGCCATGGTAAGCCACAGTCTTTTGGCTTTTTTAACCTTGTTAACATGTGGGGATGGTTTAAAACAGTACTGCTCTCATTAACCATACCAAGCACCCGTTGGGTTGGCCATTTAAAATGGGTTTGCAATATAAAAGGAGGGGCTGCGGTTTCCGGGTTAACATGCAGCACAAACCCAACTAACCCCCCCTCCCACCCCACACCCAATTATCGGGGATGATCACTTCACCCCTCCCCCCCACCGCGTGGCTAACAGCGGGGAACATTTCTGTTCAGCAGAGCAGGAAGGGGCACCTCTGAATGTCCCCTTAATAAAATTGCCCCATTTCAACCAGGTGACCATGAATGACATCACTCTCCTGAGGATAACAAAGAGCGATAAGGAATGGATGTTGTCTGCATGCCAGCAAACACCGGGACCATACGCTGCCATGCTTTGTTATGCAATGATTCCAGACTACGTGCTACTGGCCTGGCGTGGTAAAGTGTCCTACCATGGCGGACGGGATAAGGCAGCCCTCCCCAGAAACCTTTTGCAAAGGCTTTGGGAGTACATGAAGGAGAGCTTTCTGGAGATGTCCCTGGAGGATTTCCACTCCATCCCCATACACGTTAACAGACTTTTCCAGTAGCTGTACTGGCCGCGATTGCCAGGGCAAATTAATCATTAAACACGCTTGCTTTTAAACCATGTGTAATATTTACAAAGGTACACTCACCAGAGGTCCCCTGTGTGCCCTCAGGGTCTGGGAGCACGCCTTGGGTGAGTTCGGGGGTTACTGGTTCCAGGTCCAGGGTGATAAAAATATCCTGGCTGTTGGGGAAACCGGTTTCTCCGCTTCCTTGCTGCTGTGAGCTATCTACATTATCTTCATCCTCATCTTCCTCGTACCCCGAACCCGCTTCCCTGTGTGTTTCTCCAGTGAGGGAGTCATAGCACACGGTTGGGGTAGTGGTGGCTGCACCCCCTAGCATGGCATGCAGCTCCGCGTAGAAGCGACATGTTTGCGGCTCTGCCCCGGACCTTCCGTTTGCCTCTCTGGCTTTGTGGTAGGCTTGCCTTAGCTCCTTAATTTTCACGCGGCACTGCTGTGCGTCCCTGTTATGGCCTCTGTCCTTCATGGCCTTGGAGACCTTTTCTAATATTTTGCCATTTCGTTTACTGCTACGGAGTTCAGCTAGCACTGATTCATCTCCCCATATGGCGAGCAGATCTCGTACCTCCCGTTCGGTCCATGATGGAGCTCTTTTGCGATCCTGGGACTCCATCACGGTTACCTGTGCTGATGAGCTCTGCGTGGTCACCTGTGCTCTCCACGCTGGGCAAACAGGAAATGAAATTCAAACGTTCGCGGGGCTTTTCCTGTCTACCTGGTCAGTGCATCTGAGTTGAGAGTGCTGTCCAGAGCAGTCACAATGAAGCACTGTGGGATAGCTCCCGGAGGCCAATAACGTCGAATTCCGTCCACACTACCCCAATTCCGACCCGCTAAGGCCGATTTTATCGCTAATCCCCTCGTCGGAGGTGGAGTAAAGAAACCGGTTTAAAGGGCCCTTTAAGTTGAAAGAAAGGGCTTCGTCGTGTGAACGTGTCCAGGCTTAATTCGATTTAACGCTGCTAAAGTCGACCTAAACTCGTAGTGTAGACCAGGCCTTAAACAAAGGCTTTGTTTAAGTTTGTTTGTTAGCATATGTATTGTGCTGTTACCTTGGTCAGGAGTCCTCAAGATGGTGGGGGGGGGGGGGAGAACGGATTCTGTTTCTCCCCATTGGTCTGAATTATCCATGACATTCATACTGCATCACATCAAGTCCAAATAATTAGAAGAATGCCTCTGCTTGCACTGACCAGAGGATGTTTGGATTCTGATGTCAGCCCAGTTCTGCAGCCTGACAGGAATCAGGTGTTGTCCCCAGTGTACACAGAATTCTTCTTTGCAGCCAAACTAGTCTAACATGCATTTTGTTAACTGGAACTGCAACACCAAAACAAAGAAAACAAATGTCTCATTTTACAGCTTTGTGGGTGAGAGAACTATAAGTGAAGATTATAATGCCAGACACGAATGGCCTTAAACCAGCTTCCTCAGGAATCTGCCAAGAACTTTGTTGAAAAAGATGTTCCTCATCTTAGCGATGGAGCTAAGACTTATTGCACATCTGCCCACCTTTATTCGAATGAAGCTCCTTCTGAACTGACAGCTCAGGCACTGTTCTGGATGAAACTGACAATTTACAAATTTGGAACCTAATCCTGTAAACCAGGGGTCTCAAACTCAATCTACTTTAGGACCAGTGCCAGTCCTCAAATCCTCCCAGTGGGCCAATGTCACTCATGGCACCCAGAACCCACCCCCCAAAAACTCCACCCCCCCCCCACCTGCCTAAGGCTCTGGGATGGAGTTTGGGTGGGGGAGGAGGTCTGGGGTAGGGGATTGGGGTGCAGGCTCTGGGAGGGGGTCAGGGGTGCAGTGCTTACCTGGGGCTCCAAGGCAGGGCGGGCACCACCCCCGCAGCATCCCATTGGCCGCAGGGGCGCTCGAGGTGGGGACAGAGGCACAGCCCCCTCTCGCCCCGGCCACAGGGCGGGGCCGGCAACCACTGGAGCGAGCAGGCAGACGCCACTCAGCTCCGCTGCACTGCCAGGGTCCCTGAGGGGGGAGCGCCTGGGGGCGGCAGGTGGGGCCAAGGGAGAGACCCAGCCCCAAAACTGCTGGAGCCACCTTGGGGAGGCCCGCGGGCCAGGAGTTTGAGACCCCTGCTGTAAACCCTTAATCATTTGATCGATCCCATTGAAGACAATGGGACTATTTGCATGACTATGGACCACTTTTGTGGACTGGTAAGAGGTTCAGGAGTCTGTTCTGTTCCTATAAAGGAAGTTGAATCCCCCATTGAAATGCAATGATTGGGTACAATATCATAAAGCAGTTTAGGATACAGTTCTACTTAAAATTTGTCTTTTAATATGTCACACATATGCTGAAATGGCTCCTCACCCAACTCCCATATTCCATATAAACAGACTGAATGCTAACTATTCACTCCCCCCCCCCCCCAATATGTAAGCATATTGATGTTTGTGTCTACAAGGGGGAGGGGTCACATGGAGGGTCATGTGGGGATGTCACATGCCCCCCCTTATGTCCCTCCCATGAGTGCAGTACCAGCAAGAAAGGATTTCTACTTACACCACTGGGTGAGAGGGTTCAGAGGCCACCTCTCAGGGTCAGGACGCAGGTGGCCAGGTCCAGTGGCTAGAGCAGGAGTCAAACCAAGAGTCAGAGCTAGAGCCCAAGGGCAAGGGTCAGAAACAGGGCAGGACCCAGGGAGTCAGACAGGCAGGCTCCAATGTAGCAGCCAGAGAGCCTAATTGTGCAGAGAGTGACCAGATAGCAAGTGTGAAAAATCGGGGGACTTTTTTTTGGGGGGGGGGGGGGGGAGAAAGCATAGTTGCATATATAAAAGACAAAGCCCCTAATAGCAGGATGTCTGGTCACTCTAGTTGTGCAGACACTTCCCCATACCTCTCTTTGGGTTTAAATAGGAAGCCCTGACCACTCAGCCGTCCCTGTGTTCCTCCAATCAGGGCCCTGGCGAGGCATCCCTGATGTAGCATCAGGTTTCATGGTCTCTCTGCTCCATCACTTTGTAGCAAGCTACTGGGTGGGAGCAGAGAAGCACTATTCACCTGGAAAGATCCAGGTTTCGGAGCTGTGGGGTCATAGCACCCTTATCCAAGGGGCTGCTAGCACAGGACAATGCCTTTGTTTAAAAATGCATTTTATTGATTGATATTTCCAGATTTATACACACACACACACACACACACGATCAGCAGGACATTTGCCTTATACAAAATAAATCCATATTTCACCCCTAGTGGCTGCTCACCAATTGCCCTCTGAGTAGACACAACAAGCCTGATCCTGCAAGTTGCTGAGCGACCCCTGTTCCAAATGATTTCAAAGCGCGTGGGGGCACTGGATGCCCCACAGGATCAGTCTCTAGCCTGGATTGGGAAGCACGGCTTCCCACCGCAAACATCTCCTCTTCTCAGGGGTGGGGACCACCACAAGAGCACACACATGTGACTGGAGTGATACAGTGAGAAGAGCAGGCCCATCTGATCCCTGTTGGAATGGGTGGTCCCCTTTGGGGTCCCTACCCAAAAAGAAATGAGAGAAGCTGGAGTGACAGCCCTGCAGACTAAAAATCCAATCACCCTAGAATAACCCAGACAGAAGCACTAGAAGATCCCTGCTATATTCCCTCACCCATGTTCCTTAACCTTGAGATGCAGGAAGCACCTGTAGGCAGACAGCCATCCCACCCCAGGCACTCACCATCATTTCATGATGAGACAGCTGAACAATCAGCAAATCTCAGCTTCTACTGTAATAAATCTTGATGTTCTCCTCAGCTCAGTCCTGAGGCACAGTCTGCACCCACAATTATTTATGGGTCGATTATTTAGGTGCCCAAGTATCTGATTTATAGGCCTGGCTATGTAAGTCATTTAAACCTCTACATACCGGTGCCTGTAAATCAGGTACTTAGATATCTAAATGACCTAAACTGCATCCATGTTTATTTATAGATGGAATAAGAGAGGCCTGCTTACAACTGGGCTAAAATTCTGGCCCAAAATGTAGGTGTATGTAATGATACACACAGACACACACACACACAAGAATTAACTGGAAGTGTCCCCCATTACAGCCATGAATTGTTGTGAGAGTTACGATATAAGTGCACACACTAAAATGCACCATTCAGTTGCATTGTTTCCTGCTACATACCATCCATCCCATTTCTTGGATTTGTACCTTGTCTGTTTAGACTGCAAGCCCTCTGGGGCAGGTTCTTGTCTTCCTACAGGTCTGTAAAGTGCTTATCGTGTTGGCGCTATATAAATATCTCTGCATACAACCACCATTCGAAATGAGGGGTGAAGTTAGATGCCTCTGCAAAAAACATGGTGGGCTGCAAGTGAGCTAAGCAAGTGATTTGCATACGTGAGCCGAATGGTTACCATTGTTCCAAAAGAGAAGTTTGCTGAGATCCAAGAAGGTAGATGGCCGCAGTTTCCAGACTCATCGTCACATGACAGTTTTTTAGCCAATAATGAGCCAAGAATTGTCCTGGTCAGCATCTTAGGGCCACTTCAGTTGCTCAGTATGTCTTACTGACAACAGCTCCACATCAGTTACCGCAGCACAGAGCCTGAACAATTCTTTTCTATCCCAGCCCAGCACCTGGAATGCATAGTGCTACAAGAGTTGATAAACCATTCTATTATCCAGCTGATATGCTCTGAGCAGGAGATCCCATTTATCCCCCCTTTACACCCAAATACCAAAGTCATCGTCCAGGCACCTAAACACTGACAATGGTCTTACAGATCCCCTGGCAGCCTCAAGGATACCACTATGTCTTACAAGCTAAATAAATATGGATTGCTTCACCCACCACAAAAAATGCAGCCTTCCCCCGAGATGAGACATAGTAACCATTTAAAAGTGCACAGCCATCCAACACAAATTTAGGGCAGGAGATGCAGAAGGGCCTAAATAAAACTGCAGGGGAATCTTAAGGAGTCAAAGTTTAGTTATCTGGCTGGAATTTGGCCAGAAGACCAGGGCTGACTATGTCCAAAATGCAGTGGAATTTCTGATGGCCACAGGTGCCCAGAATGTCAGTTTTGTCTCTCCTCTGAAAGATGGCACCAATAGCAGCCTAGCATCCCCTAACAGCGGGCTGGGGTGCCAGTTCAGTGCAGATCACAAGGAAATAGAGGACCACCTACTGAATGACCAAGGCTACTTCTCGCAGTGCCTGGGATATCTCTGGAGGCTTCCCATCCAGGTACTGACCCAACCCAGCTTACACCACCATAGTTAATATTTATAGAGCAGTAGCAATCTGATAAAGCCAAAGCCCAAAGCAACATGGCTGCAGGACACAGACCGAAATTCATTGTTTATAAGCAAGCCCTCCCAAACATCTCCTCATAGTCACTGGCTTCACAGGCAAGAGAACCCAGCCCTGCAGTTCTCACTCCTCCCCCCACCCCATTTCCTCCAGCATTGCAAGTACATCCCCGTCTGTTCATCTTCACTCCAACAGGGGCCAAAGGTCTCAGATCCGCAGGGAATCTACACTAGGAGAAGAGGGCCAGTCACTTTAAGAAGCACACTGAGTTTACTGTTCATAAGTGCTCTAGTGAGGATTCCCCCATCACACACACACAGTCTCTCCTGGGATGGGTAGGGCTCTTTATCTCCTTAGCCAAAGCCAGGTGTTGATGAGACATGCAGAGACTAGCACAGAGTAGACCAGAAGCTCCTTCTGACGCCAGCCAGTACATTGCTCCTCCAGAGTCCGCAGCCTCCCCGAGATCTTGTTCAACTGCAGAAAAAGCAGCCAGGTCAGTAACAAGTTATGCAGCAAATGAGGGTATAAAGGAAGCTGCCCCTAGCCTCTACCAGCAGGTGTCTCTGTAGGGTTGGTCCAACAGCACAGAGTGCAGGGGTAGGAGCTCACAGCTACTCCAGGTCTACCTCTCCCAGCAGGAGAGACTGTCCTGGTGTGGAAAGGGTTGTCATCTGGACCACACAAATACAGCAGGAAGCAAAATGTTAGGGTCCAGCAGAGCATCAGGGGCCATTTAGTGTCAGTGACTGGAGTCTGCCAGGGTCAAGCACTTTCCCAGTTGCTTTAGGACAGTAAAATCCCTATTAGGGTGACCAGATGTCCCGATTTTATAGAGACAGTCCTGATTTTTGAGTCTCTCTTATATGGGCTTCTATTACCCCCACCCACTGTCCCGATTTTTTACACTTGCTGTCTGGTCACCCTAATCCCTACAGCCAGCTTCGAGAATAGGAGCACTGGTTGCAAGAGGAGTCCACAGATACACTGCCCTTGAGGGTACCCCTGATAAGAGGAGAGGCTGGGATAAAAGAGCACTAGCTGTGGAGGCGCCCACTACTGGTACTGGTGGTACCTGCTCTCATTATCCCTTAGGCAGCTTTCACAGAGTCCAGTTGCAAAACGTCTCCTCTTTCTCACCTGTTTCCTCATGGCTATAATGTCAGTCACGCCGATCTCCTCCAGGGAGCTTTCTGAGGCTGGCCCAGTGTTCTGGGAGCTAGGAAGAAGGAAAACAGAGAGATGCAAATGTGCAAACAGAGATCAAGAGAATGCAATCACATCAGCTCGTGTACACAGCCAGGAAGAGGTGAGGGAAGGGTTACCCATGCAAAAAGCACACCTGTTGGATGGGGAAATCAAAAACAGAGGAAAAAACACCAGATGTTATTGTGAAGATATAGCATGTCTTTTTAACCACACCACAGCTACTTAAATCCTATCAACATGCAGCTCTCAGTTACCATCATTGTGAAATATACAGCGCATGCTGCAATGGGTAGTGTTATACAGCCATGTCTATATTGTTAGAAGCTCGACATATGGAGAGTAGAGAATGTGATATTTACCAATTGGCAGTTTGCTCTATATATTACACACACACACACACACACACACACACACACACTGATTAAAATGGCCCATGAACACACAAATCAGGGCCAAGGCCTCAGCTGGCATAAACTGGCATAGCTCCACTGAATTCTATGGATCTGTGCTGGTGTAAATCAGAAGAAGATCTGGTCTATAATGTATAAATCTGCTATTTTTTCCCATTAAAAAAAATATATATGTCAAAGGATGGCTCATGCACTGGGGCAGATAGTCACGGATCTCTGTTAAAAGGAGCGTTCTCTAGTTACTTTCCATGATCCCCAGCAGGGTCACTTCACTAGGCAAAGGACCTTATTGCCTTCAGAAGAAATTCTATGTGAGACCTGGAAAAAAAAATAATCCATCCGTGTTCTGTCTGCTTCTTACACCACCAGTAGCAAAGATTTAGTTGGGGGATCACCAGTAGTAGCAGATTTAGTTGGGGATTGGTCCTGATTTGTGCAGGGGGTTGGACTAGATGACCTCCTGAGGTCCCTTCCAACCCTGATATTCTATGATCCTATGAATGTGAGACACAGAAAGAACTCCAGCTCGCTCTCCTATAGCTGCATTGATTCTGCAGGGCTACTGGGAGTAACAGCTTTGTCTCAGGAAAGTCAGCGGACAGGACTAGAGGGGACAGGCTGGGTAAAAGGGAGCTGCCATTTTCAGAGTCAACTTTTCTAACACAGTGCTCCAAACATTTCATTGTAATTGTAAAACCAGATTCTCAGCTGGTATGAATGGATGTCATTCCACTGACTTCAATGCTCCCATTTACATGGTCTGAGAGGCTCCGGCCCAAAATGTGGACTATGTTTGATAGCATATAAAACAGACAGGATCTCTCTGTGGATTTGAATTAGTTCGCAAAGTTTGTTCTGGGGAAAACACCACAATCCAAGACAGTATGAAGAGGTTTAAGGAAATGGATACTGATCAATATTATATCTTCATATAACTCTATAATACGACATAAGTAAAAAAAAAAAAAAAAAAAAAAAAAAAATTGTGATGCAGCAGTGTTGATGTCTCCAGACATAAAATATTAACAACTGAAACAACCCACAATTTTTCATTGGGGAAAAAAAAAAAAAAAAAAAAAAAAAAAAAATCATGCCAGGTCCAGGTAGTGCCCATTATGGTATAGACTGAAAATTACCTTTAATTCTAACCCCCTTTTTCCAGTGACGCAACTTTCAAGAATGTCATCTAGCAGCAGATTTACCAAAGGTTTGTTTCTGGTTATGAACAATGGAGCAAAATCAGTTGTAATTTTTTATTATGTGTGAACATAAACTTTTCACCTATCAGAAATGGTGCATTTGGATAAGATAACCAAAACTCAGTTTCAAACTAGGCTGGTTTTGTAGAGAAAACAGACTTCCAAAAACAAGCCAGGTTTGAAGAACGTTATTCACACATTTAAAGCTGTTTGACTGTCACTTTGTGTCTACACAATATAACTTCTGTTTCCCTTGTCTTTCCTCAAAATCATTTGATTACGGAGGTCCTAGCCTGCTGACAACACAGATGATGTGCAAATTCCAGGGGCTGCATAGCTCAGCATAACAGAATCCTGAAAGAGAATTGAAGGATGACTGAGGCCTGGTCTACACTAGGAGGTTATGTCGAATTTAGCAGCGTTAACTCGAATTAACCCGTCCACACAACGAAGCTATTTAGTTCGACAGAGGTCTCTTAAATTCGACTTCTGTACTCGACTTCTGTACTCCTCCCCAACGAGGGGAGTAGCGCTAAATTCGACATGGCCATGTCGAATTAAGCTAGGTGTGGATGGAAATCGACGGTAATAGCTCCGGGAGCTATCCCACAGTGCACCACTCTGACGCTCTGGACAGCAGTCAGAGCTCGGATGCTCTGACCAGCCACACAGGAAAAGCCCTGGGAAAATTTGAATTCCTTTTCCTGTCTGGCCAGTTTGAATCTCATTTCCTGTTTGGACATCGTGGCGAGCTCAGCAGCACTGGCAACGATGCAGAGCTCTCCAGCAGAGATGGCCATGCAATCTCAGAATAGAAAGAGGGCCCCAGCATGGACTGATCGGGAAGTCTTGGATCTGATCGCTGTGTGGGGCGATGAGTCCGTGCTTTCCGAGCTGCGATCGAAAAGACGGAATGCAAAGATCTACGAGAAGATCTCAAAAGCCATGACAGAGAGGATACAGCCGGGATGCAACGCAGTGCTGCGTGAAAATCAAGGAGCTGAGACAAGGCTACCAGAAGACCAAAGAGGCAAACGGACGCTCCGGATCCCAGCCCCAGACATGCCGTTTCTATGAGGCACTGCATTCCATCCTAGGTGTGGCCGCCACCACTACCCCACCACTGACCGTGGACTCTGACGATGGGATATTGTCGACGGCCGCTTCCTCGGAGATGTTAGCGGACGGGGAAGATGAGGAAGGAGATGAGGAGGACGAGGCAGTCGACAGCGCTTACAACGGTGATTTCCCAGACAGCCAGGATCTCTTCATCACCCTCACAGAGATCCCCTACCAACCGTCCCCAGGCGTTAACCCTGACCCAGAATCAGGGGAAGGATCAGTCGGTAAGTGTTTTAAACATGTAAACATTTATTTTGAACAGAACAGGAATATTAACAATGGGTTTTTCATGATTAGTTTGCCCTAGGCGCTTAACGTTTCAGTCCTTGGCAGTGCAACTACTGCAAAAAAAATCTAACAATGTCCGGTTTATCATGATTGGTTTGCCCTAGGTGCTCTACTGTTTAGTCCTTGCCAGTGCAGCTACAGTAAAATTCGGTCTATATATCCGGGGATAGAGCTGAAATCCTCATGGGACATCTCCATGAAGCTCTCCTGGCGGTAATTGGAAAGCCTTTGCATGAGGTTCCTTGGGAGAGCGGCCTTATTGTGTCCTCCGTAGTAGGAAACGTTTCCGCGCCAGGAGATCATCAAGTACTCCGGGATCATTGCCTTGCAGAGCAGGGCGGCATACTGCCCTGGTTTTTGCAGGCTTTCCCGAAGCATCCGTTCTTTCTCCGTCTCTGAAATCCTCATCAGAGTGATGTCGCTCATGGTGACTTGCTTTGAATTAGGTAGGGGAATGTTAGTATTGGGATTGCTTGCCTGTTCCTTTACAGAACTGTAACCGGCGGTTTACAGCCACGCAGTGGAGGCGGGAGAGGGGCAGTATACAGGGATCTTTCCCTGGGACAGCTGCGAGGGGGTGGGACAGGGGAAGAGTTCATGCTTGCCGGATTGCTGGCAGCAGGAACTGGCCAACGCTAGGAGCATTGCTTTGAACGGGAAAGGAGGCCAGTGCTATTATTAAAGTTTTAAGCAGCCACAAGTCTACGGCTTACCATGTCAGCCTGCTACCCAAATTCCGCTGTCCTGCCCCGCTTCTCTGATCTGCACTGCAAGACCCCAGGCACTGAATGCGAAGGCCGATAATTCGACCTTGTCCTGAGTGCGCATGGGATAGGTGCTATGCATGGTCTTCTTCACAGAGAAAGACTATGTTCTTTGTTCACAACAAAATTTATCTTTGTGAGGAATTCACTCCCTTTTTCCCATCCCACAGCTGCGACTGTCTCCCGACCTACCCCGGCATCCCCCTCCCAGAGGCTGGCGCAGATTAGGCGTAGAAAGAAAAGGACACGGGACGACATGTTCTCAGAACTTATGGGCTGCTCCCAAGCCAAGGCGGCCCAGCAGACCCAGTGGAGGGAGAACATGTCCCAAATCCATCGAGCACACATTGAACGGGAGGAGAGGTGGCGGCAGGAAGACCAGCAGGCGACTCAAACGCTGCTTGGACTAATGAGGGAGCAAACTGACATGCTCCGGCGCCTTGTGGATGTTCTGCAGGACCGGAAGCAGAAGGACAGAGCCCTGCTGCAGTCTATCTGTAACCACTCTCCCCTGCCACAAAGTCCCATACCCCCTCACCAAAAGTACCAAGAAGGAGGGGCGGCAGAGTCCGTGAAAACTCTCACTCCACCCCTGCAGACTGCTCAAGGAGCAGAAGGCTGTCATTCCCCAAAATTTGATAAGTCCTTTCCTTCCCGCCTCACCCAAGCCCCCGTCCCAGTTTCATCCCCTAACAGTGTAGTTGCTAATAAAAAATACGTTCCTGTTAATTACTGTTTCCATCATGTTCTTTTTGAGGAGAGTCTGTTTGAAGGGGGGGAAGGGGGTTGGTAATTGGACAGGACAGTCACCTTTACCAGGGTACAGAGGCGGGGGGCAGGTTCAGCAGCAGGTCACACACACATTGCAGTCACTAGGCACCCTGGTCAGTCTGGGAGGTGGTTTTCATGTTCTGTGGGGGGGGGGGGGGCATGTGACTTTGTGGCAGGGGAGGGCGGTTAGAGATCTTATGCAGCGGTCCTTATCCTGGATCACAGAGCCACGCAGCAGGGGATCTGTAACTGTCCTCCCCCTGCCACAAAGTCACATAGCCCCCACACACAGAGTCCCGAACAGGAGGGGTGGCAGGCTCCGTTGAAACAACCAGTCCACCAGTGCGGAGCCTGTCATTCCTCGAGTTTAGAAGCGTCCTTTGCATCACTACACTACACCCGCTCCCCACCACAGTCTGCGTCCCAGTTTCAACACTTTACCAAGAAAACAGGAATAAAGAAAACAGTGTTCATTAAGAAATTTCCAGTGATTTTATTTTTAAACGTGTGTTGGAAGGGGGGGGGAACGGGGTATGTAACTGGAGAAGATAGTCAACATTCACTGGGTAAAGAAACGGGGAAAGGTTCATCTTCTCTTTAAACAAACTTAATAGTCACAGGTTACCCTGCTCACTGTGGAACCTAGCTTTCAAAGCCTCCCGGATGCACAGCGCGTCCCGCTGGGCCCTTCTAATCGCACGGCTGTCTGGCTGGGCGTAATCAGCAGCCAGGCTATTTGCCTCAACCTCCCACCCCGCCATAAAGGTCTCCCCCTTGCTCTCACACAGATTGTGGAGCACACAGCAAGCTGCAACAACAATGGGGATATTGGTTTCGCTGAGATCAGAGCGAGTCAGTAAGCTTCTCCATCTCCACTTGAGACGTCCAAAAGCACACTCCACCACCATTCTGCACTTGCTCAGCCGGTAGTTGAAGAGTTCTTTTTCCACTGTCCAGGGCGCCTGTATAGGGCTTCATGAGCCAGGGCATTAGCGGGTAGGCTGGGTCTCCGAGGATCACTATAGGCATCTCCACATCCCCAACAGTTATTTTGTGGTCCGGGAAGTAAATACCTTCCTGCAGCCGTCTAAACAGACCAGAGTTCCTGAAAACACGAGCGTCATGAACCTTGCCCGGCCATCCAACGTTGATGTTTGTAAAACGTCCCCTATGGTCCACCAGTGCTTGCAGCACCATTGAAAAGTAGCCCTTTCGGTTAACGTACTGGCTGGCCTGGTGGTCCGGTCCCAGGATAGGGATGTGAGTTCCATCTATAGCCCCACCGCAGTTTGGGAATCCTATCGCGGCGAAGCCATCTATGATGACCTGCACGTTTCCCAGGGTCACTACCTTTGACAGCAGTACCTCAACGATTGCGTTGGCTACTTGCATCACAACAACCCGCACGCCAGATTTGCCCACGCCAAAGTGGTTCGCGACTGACCGGTAGCTGTCTGGCGTTGCAAGCTTCCAGAGGGCTATGGCCACTCGCTTCTGGACACTCAGGGCTGCTCGCATCCGGGTGTCCTTGCGCTTCAGGGCATGGGACAGCAATTCACAAAGTTCCAGGAAAGTTCCCTTCCGCATCCGAAAGTTTCACAGCCACTGTGATTCATCCCAGACCTGCAACACTAAGCACGGACTGGTGGGACTGCATGTTTCCCGGGCCCAGAATCGCCGTTCCACAACATCAACATGACCCATTGCCACCATGATGTCCACGGCGCGGGGTCCCGTGCTTTGTGACAGGTCTGTGCCACTCTCAGACTTCATGTCCTCACCGCGCTGCCGTAGCCTCCTCGCCCGATTTCTCAGCATCTGCCTCTGGAAAAGGTGGATGATAAGGTGCGAGGTGTTGACAACGGCCATAACTGCAGCGATGGTCGCAGCGGGCTCCATGCTCGCAGTGCTGTGGCGTCCACGCTGTCACTGACCAGAAAAGTGTGCGAACTGATTGCCTGCCGGCGCTTTCAGGGAGGGATGGCGGGAGTGACTGTTGGATGACGACAGTTACCCAAAACCACCCTCGACACATTTTTTCCCCAGAAGGTATTGTGGGCTCGACCCAGAATTCCAATGGGCAGCGGGAACTGTGGGATAGCTGCCCACAGTGCACCGCTTCCAATGTCGACGCTTGCCCCGTTAGTGTGGATTCACAAAGTCGAATTACTGTCCTTAGTGTGGATACACACGTTCGACTTTGTAATATCGATTCCACATATTCGATTTAAGTAAAATCGAACTACTCTCGTAGTGTAGACATACCCTGAGTTATAGCCACTGGTGTTGGGAGCCTAAAAAACTTATAAACTCTGCAGAGAAGAGAGCTGCTGGATCAGAAACCCATGTCAGAGGCTCAAGATCAGAGCTATTTGGCAGCAGATTCCCTGGATTTTCAGTCCCTTTCCCGCCCTGAACCCATTTGATAAAATCAATTAGGCAGCGTAAATGCAGAACCCTAGCACTCGTGTAACATTAAGGTAACAGCTGGAGTCACGTGCATGTCACGGGAGACCTTAGATAATTTGGGACAGTCAAGGGAATTATTGATGTTAGCAGAGGCAGGTGGCCAAAAGCCTAGCTCAGAGAGTTTCAGATAGTCCAGGCCAGGGGTTCTCAAACTGGGGGTCAGGACCCCTCGGGGGTCACGAGGTGATTACATGGGGGGTTGTGAGCAGTCAGCCTCCACCCGAAACCCCGCTTTGCCTCCTGCATTTATAACGGTGTTAAATATATTTAAGAGTGTCTTTAATGTATATGGGTGGGGGGGGGGGGGGAGGAGGTCAATCGCACTCAAAGGCTGGTCCAGGCTGACTGCACAGGTAGTTTCCCCTCACCCCAACATCATAGGCTAGCAATTTGGGGTGTAAAGCAGCAAAGAGCATGAAAGGCCCCAAGAGAATATTCTGAACAGTTCCTCTCCTGCTGTGCTGCCCCCTATGGGTTAAAAAGTGCACACCCACTTCATGCCATGTTATGTCTTTGAGGAAAGCGACAGCGCCTACACAGAGTTGTGCGGATACAGGCCTGAAGCAAGCCAGACAGAGTCACCTGGGCTGGGCTTGGTCTCGGGCAGACTTCTTAACACGGTGGAAGAGTAGGTGACCCAGGAAGTACACCATCTGGAAAATGTTCTGCGGGGAGTAGATCCTGGCATCCTGGGGGAATGGGGGGCTGGGTAGTGTGCTTATGCCTGGCCTGCAGGGCATATACAGAATCATTCTGGTTATTCCCTTCTGTGCTGCATTTCCCCTCCCTCCAGGGGACCCAGGATTGGGTTGTTCTCAGTATCCTTATGATGGCACCAAGGATTACAGTGGAACGTAGTTAGCAAGGGTAACGTCTCACTTACACCCAGGCATCATGGAATGGACACTTAAACAATCTCAGACCCATTAGCAATTATCTTCAAGAACTCATGGAAGACAGGTGAGGTCCCAGAGGGCTGGAGAAGGGCAAACATAGTACTCATCTGTTTTTTAAACGGGGAACAAAGCAGACCCAGGAAATAATAGACCAATCAGCCTAACTTCGATACTTGGAAAGATACTGAACCAAATTATTAAACAATCAGTTTGTAAGCACCTAGAAGACAACAGGGTAATAAGTAATGACCAACATGGATTTGTCAAGAACAAATGCCAGACCAACCTAATTTCCTTCTTTGATGGGGTTACTGCCCTAGTGGACTGGGGGGAGGGGGGAGGAGAAAGAGAGAAGGAGTAGATGTGATATATATTGATTTTACAAAGGCTTTTGACAGTCCCACATGACTTTCTCATAAGCAAACTAGCAAGATGTGGTCTAGGTGAAACGAATATAAAGTCGATGCTCAACTGGTTGAAAGACCATACCAGAAGAGTAGCTATCAATGGTTTGCTGTCAAACTGGAAGTGTGTATCTAGTGGGGTCCATCAGGGGTCTGTCTGTGGGTCTGGCACTATTTAATATTTCATTAATTACTTGGATAATGAAGTGAAGAATATGCTTATAAAATCTGCAGATAACACCATGCTGTGAGGGATTGCAAGCACTTTGGAGGACAGGATTAGAATTCAAAGTGCCCTGGACAAATTGGACAATTGGTCTGAATTCAAAAAGATGAAATTCAATAGAGACAAGTGCAAAGTACTGCACTTGTGCATTTTATTTTTTCCTTCCCAACAACAAAATGGGGAATAACTTGCTAGGCAGTATTACTGCTGAAAAGGATCTAGAGGCAGTATTCAATCAGTGATTCACTATGAGCCAAGAATGTGATGCAGCTGCAAAAAAGCCTAATACGATGCTGGGGGGTATTAACAGAAGTATCCTATGCGAGACCAGCAAAGCAATTATCCCATGCTACTCGGCCCTGAGGCCTCAGCTGGAGTATCGTGGCCAGTTTTAGGCACCATGTTTTCAGAAAGATATGGGCAAACTGGAGAGAGAGTCCAGAGGAGAGCAACGACAACAAAATAATAATCATCCAAGGTTTAGAAAACCTGACCAATGAGGAAAGGTTAAAATAACTGGGCATGTTTAATTTTGAGACTAGAAGGCTGAGGGGAGACCTGCTAACACTCTTCAAATATGTTAAGGGCTGTTATACAGAGGACAAACGTCCTGTGGCACCTTATAGACTAACAGACATATTGAGGCATAAGCTATCGTGGGTGTACATGCATCGGACGAAGTGGGTATTCACCCACAAAAGCTTATGCTCCAATACATCTGTTAGTCTATAAGGTGCCACAGGACTCTGTCGCTTTTTACAGCTCCAGACTAACACGGCTACCCCTCTTATACCTAAAGAGGACAGTGATCAATTGTTCTCCATGGTCCACTGAAGATAGGACAAGAAGTAATCAGCAAGGGAGATTTAGATTAGATATTAGGAAAAAACTTTCTAAGTCTAAGGATAGTTGAGTACTGAAATAGGTAACCAAGGGAGGCTATGGAACCCCCATCATTGGAGGTTTGTAAGAACAGGTTAGACAAACCTGTCAGAGATGGTCTAGGTCTAGATATACTTGGTCTGGTCTTGGTGTGGGGGGGGGGGGGGAGATGGATTAAATTATCTTTCAAGCTCTTTGTTGCTATCATTCTATGATAGTTATACTCAACCAGGATCACCAGCTCAGAGACTATAGATTGGTGACCCATCTGCTTATACCACACTCACCACGGTGGTATCTGACTATTAGCTTCTGTGAATGATGTCACAGAAAGTCAGCTTTCATAGCCTTCACAGCATTAGCAAAAGGGGAAGGATGATTGTGGTTCCAGGGGTCAGTGGGCCTGAGTTCTATCCTTGGCTCTAATACGGATGTGCTAGTGTAACACTGGGGCAACTGCTCAGTAAAACAGAGATGACACCTAGCTCAGGAAGGTGTTCAGAGTCTTAACATATTGCTGGTGAAGGGTTCCAGCCTTCTCAGATGGACGGTGCGAGAGAAGGCCAGCGCGTTGTTAAAGATCAATGAGGGAGATCAGCATGGCTATGAGAAACACGGCCTGTCCAGCCTGAGCTGGTTAAGGCTGACCAGGCACCAGCCACATCTTTCAGCATGATAGTCAGGCCAAGTGCTGACAAGGCCTTGAGCCCTCAGTGAGCCTAGAGCACCTCATACGGAGGATCACACATGAGAGGATGGATCATCTGATGCTGGGACATCATTTAATAAGAGCATTTCACTAGAACTTGCCAACATGGGCTTGGTCCCTTCCTTCCATGCTGCTGCCTGTCAATACCCTTAGATTGATGGGGATCATGCCTCCCATAGTGCGTGAGTGCTGCCGGGCCGATGGACCATCTGAACACAGTAAGAGGCTGAATGCTCAGCGTGTGAATTAGCCCCTGGCAGTTCTCACCGGTCAGGCTTCCGGCTCATGCTACGCAAGGCAATCTCGGGGGTCTCGCTCGGAGTTCTCTCCTTCCTCAGTCTGCCATGGTGGGTCTGTTAGAACGCATACACAAAACAAGAGGATTAGTACTGACACTCTGCGAGTTATTCTCCTCGTTCAACTCTTCAATGATCCCACTGCATCCCCCATGCTCTGCCATCGTCAGCCAGGGGCAGGAGGCAGCAGAGGGCAACAACCCCAGTAATTCAATAGAATTGCTACAGCTCTATTGCAGCCCCACCATACCTACTGTGAAACTGCAGTGCCAAGTGAGTTTTAATATGGTAAACGAATGTGCTTTCACAGCTATATGGGCCTGATCCCATGGTCTTTACTACAGTAAAGACCCACTGGCATCAATGGGAGTTTTGCCTTGAGTAAGGACCATGGCAACAATTTCAAATTCATACTCTGCCACTGGGGTAGCATAATAATAACCTATTTATGCAACAGCCTCCCAGCCTACACAGTAGTTATCTTAGCCCGCTTCTTATCCAGTGCAACACAGAATACATTATGTCATAATTATACAGTCATTCAGGCCATAAAGGTATTAATGTGACATATTTTGTTTAGATCCCGGAACAGCATATGCCAGAACGCATCTCCACACCAGCCTTGCCCATGATCAGCCTTGCTCCACGAGAATACAGAATAAGGACTCCGTCTCGATGCAAACATCATATTCAAATGAAACCCCTTATTGAAGCTGAAAGAATTTGTATACGACCTCGTTTGAAGTTTGTTTATTCTCTTGCATTTCATTTGGCTCAGACAGCAAGGCTAGACTGACCTGTTTATGCCTTGGTTTGATCACAGACTAGCCTCCTGCCACAGCATATGGAGGCGGCTTAAAATATACCATTGGGAGGGGGGGGGGGGGGGGGAGAAACAGATGGAGTTTTGCCATTCCATAGAAGGCGGCCCAGTGATCCAACCTTTCTTGGAAATATTCCTGCTACCATCAGGTTGTATAAAACAACCTTGACCTTGGGCCTGAAGTGCATACGTGACCATCCCACACAATGTCGTCCCTTCCCAGCAGCAGCAGCATTCCCTTATCACCCACAGTAGAGCTGCATGAAATTTGGTAGCTTCCTTTCACAGCCAGTTGTGGAAGCATTTCCCTTGGTTTCAGTTCACAGCCAGGGCCTGACTGGAGCCAGAAAAGTTGGAGCTGGCATTTAGATCAATGAGTGAGCTCTGAAGAGAAAGAAATTAAGCTCTACATATCCTAGCACTCCTGTAGCGCTCCAATGGGTGAAGGCACCTTAGAGAAGGCCTGGTTGGATGGTCTGGATGACTAAAGACGCAAGTCTCTATCTGTAAGCATTGGAGAACCAGAGACAGCTTCTTTCTTCTAGATTAGTTTTGCATTAGAGTAAGATTTGTCTCTGGATTATCAGATACTGGATTTTTTTTAAAATAATGTTTTGATCCCAAGTACTGACAAAACTAAACTTCTTTTCCTGTTTGACACAGTAGGAGGGTTGAAAAGGGATCCCACAGCCCAGTTGGCCTATATTTGGGACACACCCAGTGCTTAATTTGTGCCAGGGCTGAGCCCCAGCACCACTAGGCTTGGCAGTTCGTAGCCCCGGCACCTCTAGGCTTGCTGCATCAGTTATGACTGTTAAGCAATTTTTTTTATTTTTTATTTTTTTGAGCCCCGACACCTCTTTCATTACAAATTAAGCACTGGACACACCACATGAAACAAAGTGGCACCAGAACGCATTCTGCCCAGAGGAGATAACAGCAGTGGACATTAGTGGTGGGACAAAAATGAATTCAGAGAGAACCCCTCCAACGATCTCTTGCTCTGGACAGAGCCAGAGTTCATAGGAGTCAACTACAACATAAGTCATCCTATCAATCTATTCTGCAGAGGTGGGAGCTCTCCTTTTACATGTTGTCTGTCTTGTCACTTAAATCAGGACTTCATCACAGGTACGGGGCACTAGCAGGTAAGCTATGGGACGCAGAAGGAAGAGGACACTGGGGACATTTCACTATCCCAGGAATTTTTCTCCTGGAGACTGCCTTGTTATGGGTGCCCACATCTGTTCTAGATACAGTACCGATCGCTTGCGTTTCTGGGTGCCTGACTGGGCCGTGGTGTCCAGAAACAGGAGCTCCCCAAATCCTGCAGGCTGGGTAGAGGGGTCCTGAAGCGTATGCACAACAATAGAGGGGTGCTGCCTTAGCTGGTCCAACAGGAGAGGCCTTCGACTATCATCCATCATCTCTACAGAGAGGAAAGAGAGGGCAGTTAGAAACATTTGCATACGTCCCAGAACATAACAGCATCGTGTTCAGACTTGGGGGGGGGGGGGAGGAGAAGAGGGGGAGTGATGTCCAAATCCCTGGGAGAAGCAACTCTGTTTCTATGGCTACCAATAGAGTACACCAACACAACAAAAACCACCACCCCACCCCCCTGCAGCTGTGACAGTCATTGTCTGCAGTCTTTATCCAGTGCCTGTTCCAGGTTGTCCCATAGAAATCCATTTCAGGATTTCCTCCCCACCTCCCTCCAGTAATCACTGGAGCACTCTCTGCTTAGCTGAAAGAGGGGCAGGTGTCATTAACAGGCACTACTCACCCTCAAGCACATGGAAATCCCATGCCGGAATTCTTACACCCACATGGCACGGAATCTGAATGGAGAGCAATGACAAAACTCCTCTGACTAAGACATTCACTGCTTCAGGCAAAGTCTAACCATGCCCCTACTCGGCTCTACTTGTTTTCACGGGTCTTAGAGGCTCTTGGGCACTGATGGCAGCAGTTTGAACATGCTGACTCATAGCCAATCTCCCCAAAAGCCAGCCCCCAGAGAAATAATCAGAGTTTTAGCTCCAAGTCTCTAAAACAAGCATTCCTCGGACACACACCACCAGCTGTGCAGAGGATAAGCCAGCCTTCCTCTCAAGGCACAGAGAAGGAAAGTCACTTACTATACAGCTCCAAAGCTGCTAGTACACTGCGGCTCGGGAGTTAGTGTTCAAAGAGTAGGGGCCCTGGGTCCTTGTTTACCTGGCATCCCAAGGAGGAGACTCTACTAAGAGGTGGCGAGGGGGAAGATATGGATAATGCGGGTCGTAGCTCCGCCTCCCCCAAGCAGGGACTCAAGGATATTAGCCAGCTTGAGTGGCACCAAGAGGATCTTAGAACTTTCCCTCCACCACCCTAGCCGTCTCTGATGAGTGCATGCACGCTCACTAACTACCTCAAGCCCTCTGCCCCCGAGGCTGCACACTCAGAGCAATTCTGGATCCCAAACGTTTTTGCTCCCACATCCGCAAACCTGCCTGTCACCACCTCCACAGGTACTGCCAGAACCCAGCCTCACCCTGAGCCTGATTTAACCCTCATTCAGATCTCCTGCACTTCCTCTTAGGCTGAGTCAGTCTCTCTTGGGTCCTTGCTGTCTAGGGCCCAGAATGCAGCAGCAGGACTACTCTGTTGCCCCAGAAAGCTACATTAGTCCTGCCTCGATCACCGTCTCTAGCTTCCTACCCACTTCCAGACCTAATCCACAATTTCCCACATGGCTTTCAAAGTTCTCCATAGACTCATGCTGCTCCAGCTAAACCTCCATAGTGCACAGCTACCTTCTCCTGCCTCTTCACGCTGCATCTTCTCTCCACACTTGGAAAGTGTAACCTCTCATCTCTCTGGAGCCCATTCCCCCCTGCCATTGGGCCCTTTGGCACCTTTACTAGTGTGTGATGAACATCACTTCCCACTCTCTTTCCCCATCATTCTAACACTCCTCCTCACACCTCCCTCATGCTACAGGAAGACACGGAGATCTTTTGCCTCACACAGCAGCAGCCGATGCAATTCTCAGAAACAAACCCTCTGTCCCCACTCAGGGCAAAGCGCGTCAGGATCAGCCAATGGGGGATGCTACACAGAGTCCATTGCATTCTATGCTCTGTGCTAGTCCATGTCCAATCAAAGCCGGCCCATTCCATCACCTGCCAGCGACAGCCTATCAGGGATGTGCATCTGGAAGGAAGGGCGAAGCTCCTCAGCTTTTCTCTCCTCATCCAGTGGGTTGGACTCATCCGCCATCTTCAGCCTGTTGGGCACCTGCATGCGCTGATTGATGGCCTCCATGAAGCTCAGGTCACATGGGGCTCGGTTCACCTCCAGGCCCCGAAATGGCCACATTGTCATTTCATTCCCAGCCTCACTTTGGCAGCCTGGAGGTCACACAATTAAAAAAAAAAAAAAAAAAGCCAGCACGGCACTGAAAGAAAGCTATCAACACCAAACACACTCTCACATCCTGCCATGGTGGGCACAATTTAAGATGCAAATGTAAGAATAATCCCTAACTCTCATACAGTGAGTTTTATTGGCAGACCTCAAAGCATTTTACAAGGGCGCCCATCTGTGAAATGGGGATGATACTGGGGAAACTGAGGCACAGAGCAATGCAGTGAGTTGCCCAAGGTCACCCAGCAGGCTAATGGCAGAGGTAATCAATATTAAAAAAAAAAAAAAAAAAAAAAGGGATGCTGTGTTTTAAAAGCCAAGCAACGGCACACCTTAAGAATTAGCTGGTGGGAGGAGACAAAAAGATTCGGATAGTGATTAAAAATGGAAAATTCCTGTAGGAGGGGAAAAGCATGTTCTCTCTCACATCTACATTCAGCAGTAAGGAAATGAGCAAGAAAGAAGTAAAGTGTCCATAGGAAAGAGCACAGTATACATGGTACAGCCAGGCAAAATTTTTCCACCAGAACTGTCTGAGGGAAAACTGGGTTTTCAATTCAATTCAGAATTTTTCATGAAGAGTGTTCTGTCCACACAGAAAATTTCAAGTTTTTGTTAAAAGCCATTAATTTTCTTTCAGGGAAAAAGCTGAAAATTTCCCCTGGGAAATTTCAACAAAAATGAATTCCCCGCTGCCATTTTCAGAGCAATTTTCTGCAATAGGGCTGCTCAGAAAACAAGCCTTTGTGTGCCTTTAAGAAGAAAACAGTCACAGTCTCTTAGAAAGATAGAAGATTAGGGTTGGAAGAGACGTCAGGAGGTCATCTAGTCCAACCCCTGCTCCAAGCAGGACCAACCCCAACTAAATCATCCCAGCCAGGGCTTGGTCAAGCCAGGCCTTGAAAACCTCCAAGGATGGAGATTCCACCACCTCCCCTAGGTAACCCATTCCAGTGCTTCACCACCCTCCTAGTGAAATAGTGTTTCCCCAGTATCCAGCCTAGACCTCCCCCACTGCAACTTGAGACCATTACTCCTTGTTCTGTCATCTGCCACCACTGAGAACAGCTGAGCTCCATCCTCTTTGGAACCCCCCCTTCAGGTAGTTGAAGGCTGCTATTAAATCCCCCCTCACTCTTCTCTTCTGCAGACTAAATAAGCCAAGTTCCCTCAGCCTCTCCTCATAAGTCAAGAGGAGGAGCTTTTGAAAACTTAACATAGGTGTAGCAGTTTTACTGTTTAAAAAGCTACGAGAGATGAGCAAGGCAGCATTTCTCAAACTGTAGGTCAGGACCCCAAAGTGGATCATGACCCTGTTTTAATGGGGTTGCCAGGGCTGGTGTTAGACTCCCTGGGGCCAAAGCCCAAGCCCCACTGCCGGGACCAAAGCCTGAGCTCAGGTTACAGACCCCCTGCCTGGGGTTGAAGCCCTTAGGCTTCAGCTTTGGCCCCCCTGCCCAGGGCAGCAGGGCTCTGGCTTCAGTCCCCCCTCCTGCGGTCATGTAGTCGTTGGAAGGGGGTTGCGGTGCAATGAAGTTTGAGAACCCCTGAGCTAGAGGGAAGGCTTTGGTGGGTGGGAATGTAAATTTCACGTGTTCCAAGGCACCCAGACAAAAGCACAATCCACTGTTGTTACACACCTTCGATCTCCATAGGGAACTTCTTAACAGATGGGTTGCGTCTGAGCCAAGATGCTTGTTAGGACAAATGTCAAGGAGATGATCCCAAAAGTAGCCAGGGACTACACCCAGGGCTTTGACACAGGTGGCCCTACTGGTTTTCAATCTCTCACTCGGTAGGCACCCAGTGTGCCTAGAAAGCACAGGAGAGCAGCTACTAGTCAACAGAACTCAAGCAACGTCCAGACCGGTGTTACGCCACATGGTTATCCTGTTAGGATAGTTCTGTCCCTTCACAAAGTCTCCATGGCAGGCTGGCCCACAGGCCTCTGCCACTGAGCACAATGTGACAGGGACTTCGCACCACTCTGCAGCCAGCCGCTGGTTGAAGAGCAGCACCCAACATGACAAGAGGATCTGGTCTAGACGTGGGGAAGGGGCAAGTGCTGGGGTAAGTGGGGAAAACCCCAGGGATCCAGGAGGTACATGCAGGGTCTGGCTTGGGTGGTTAGAACATTGTAAATGTACATGGAGCTTTACTAGCGTGTCTGTACAGTGCCTTGCACGATGGGGTGATGAACCTGGGTAGTCCCTAGGCATGTCTGTGACAAATATGCTTAATGAACAACAATGGGGGAGGGGAGGGAAATCTATGGGCCCTGCCCCAAGGGTAACAAAAAAAGATGAAAGGCAGGAGGGGAGCAGTTCTGGTAATGGAGAGATTGGAGACCAACCCAGGAAGGATTCAAGGAGCTGATTTCTCCAGCCAAGAGAGTTTTACTGTGGATTTATTTTAAACAGCGCAATTCCTTTTCCCTAGAGAAAATGAATATCATCAGATGGGCACCGGGTCTAGCCACAGCCCCCCAGCAGCTGCTCTTTTGAAGCTAGAAATCTCGCAGAACAAAGCCACACTGGCTGGGCGCAGCAGTAAGTCAGGTAGAGAGAGGTGCTCTCCATGGGGCTGCAAGACGGCGAGACTAAATGCTGGGGAGAAAAGCAACCACGTACCGGTCCCAGCTCTGCCGCTGACTCGCTGAGTGACCTTGGATAAGTCACAGCCTCCCCACACCTCCATTCCCCAGTTTGCACTAGGGAGAGAATGCCAAATTCATTCATGTTTGTGGTGCTTCCCCTCCATGCCGTGGTGGGAGTGGAGGGGAAGCACAAAGATGATTTGGGCTCCCCAGCTCACACTGCCACAGGGGATGCAGCATAGCTAAGCGGATAGAGCACTGGGTTGGGACTCAGGAGAACTGGGATCTATTCCCAGCTGCCTAAGAGGCCTTCAGCAAGTCACGTCCCCTCTCTGTGCCTCAGTTTCCCCTCTGTAATATGGGGATGATGACACAGCCCCTCCTCCCCCTTTGTAAAGCTCTTTGGATGTAAAGCACTGTATAAGAGCCAGGTGTCAGAGAAGGTGTTGATGGCCAAGGGGGATTTTAGCAGGGAAGAAAACATGCAGCACGGCTTGTCCCAAAAGCCTCCTCCAGTTTGTTCTCTTTATAGGTGCGGCAGCAGCAAGGAGAGGGAAAAACTGAGAAGCAGGCCAGCATGGAGGCTATTTCCATACAGGGAGGGAGGGGAAGAGGAGACAGAAGAGATGGAGAATCCAATCAGAGTCACATCTCAGACCGATCCCTCTTCTCAGCCATCCCTGCTACCTCCCACTTCACACTTCCAACCATGCACCCCCGCCACACACTCTGTCCCCTGCTAGATCAGGGATTTCCATAACAAAGGCTGCGGTTCCCCAGGGAGCCAAGCAGGGGCACCATGCGGCTCAGAACCTCAGAGAGGAGAAGGACTACTCAAAGGATGGCAAGAGGAGCTGAGGCACCAAAAGGGAGAGGAGGAAGCGTTGGGAACACAAGTGAGTGCACTGGGGCCCAACCTTGTTACGCCCCAGGTCTATTTTTAGTAGAACTACCTTGATTTTCTGCCCAGTCACCCACCCGCTTGCCTTCTGAATCCACCACGGTGCCGAAACATTCGGCTCTGTGTGCATCTCCGACCCCACAAGCTCCTCCCTCCTCCCCACCCTCTCCTGACACTCGCAGAGGTGTCAGGGCCATGGATGGCACTGCGCCACCCTGCAGAGATGGCAGCTTCTCCTTGTGAAATCCCTGCTTCCTACAGACAGTCCCCACCAATCCCTTCGCCCTCACAGTCTGGACAGACAGCCCCCAAAACTAACATGAAGGCAGCACAATCAGAGAGGCCAGAGGCTTGGCTCAGCAGATGTTCCTGGGGGTTTGCTGGGCCCAAGGCTGGCCTCAGACAGGAGGGAAGCATGGTCCCCTCTGGCTGAGTAAAAGGGCTCTGCTGAGCCAAGATGGGAGTTTCAAATCATTATCGTCCGGCTGCAGGGGCTGGTCACTTTAAAAAGGTGTCTAGTGGGTCATTAAATCTAACTGGAAAATATAATCAGCCAGGCAGTTGCTCTCGACAGCCTGCTGCTGCATAGGGTAAAAGGGCCAGATCCTGGCCCATACACCCAGTGCCTTTGTGCCACTCGGATGGTCCAAAGAGCACAGGGTTGTTGGGGATTGCCCCAATCTCAGGGGAATCCCAGGGTGCTGTAAAGCCCTGGTAGCCAGTTCTATGCACCCCATTCCTTTGCAAACCTAGGGGGGCACCCTGGGTGGGCTGGGATAGTGTGGAGCCAGCGTACGATGCGCTGCAGCCATCCTCAGCTGGCGGAGGAGACTAAATGGCTTCAGGCAGAGCAGCCCTCATGCTTCTCAAAGTCATACTGGCAGCTGATTCATCCCCCAGGTGGGCTGAGGATCAACAGAGCCAACAGGGACTTTAGAGCCACTCCCCACCCTGACCCTCACTCAAGGTTCTACACTGAGCACAGCTCGACCAGGCCCAGAGATCTGGCCCAAAGAATCTACTGCAGGAGACTTTCAAAGCTATCAGAGGGCAAGTTTTTATTATTTGCACTATGGTTGCACCTGGAGGCCCCCCCCAATCAAGAATCAGGGCCCCTTTACGCTAGGTGCTGTACAAATAGTATAACAAGCAATCCCTGCCCCAGAGCTCACAACCAGGCTTATGAGAAAGCACAGCAGGTGACAGAAAGAGGAGTGGGTGAGGTGGAAGGACCAGGTGACTGTGAAGCGACCCCTGTTTCCATCATGTTCAGCAGTCTCCCTTTACCACCTGCCTCAGTCAGTCTGTTCTCTCTTCATTAAATCAAGTCAAATCTTTACTTAAAAAAATAGAAACTTATCTGACATCAACTGGGACAATCTCCTGCTTTCAAGTGGATGCTCAAGGGAGCTGCATCCCCTCAGGTCTGTTCCACAGTGTCAAAGCGGAGGCTTCTGCTGACAAGCATCAATACAATGGCATCCTCCACTGAGCTGTTCCTTGGAGCCCCATTAGAAGAACAAGGGAACATAAGAATGGCCATATGGGTCAGACCAATGATCCATCTAGCCCAGTATCCTGTCTTCCGACAGCGGCCAATGCCAGGTGGCCCAGAGTGATCCATCCCCTGTCATCCAGTCCCAGCTTCTGGTAGTCAGAGGCTAGGGACACCCAGAGCCTGGGATGACGTCCCTGACCATCTTGGCTAATAGCCATTGATGGCCCTATCCTCCATGAACTGACCCAATTCTTTTTAAAACCCAGTTATACTTTTGGCCTTCACAGCATCCCCTGGTAACAAGTGCCACAGGTTGACTGTGTGTTGGGTGAACAAATACTTCTTTATGTTTGTTTTAAAACTGCTGCCTATTAGTGTCATTGGGTGACCCCTGGTTCTTGTGTTACGTGAAGGGGTAAATAACACTTCCTTATTTACTTTCTTCACCCCGGTCACATTTTTATAGACTATCATATCTCCCCACCCCCCAGTCATCTCTTTTCCAAGCTGAGAAGTCCCAATCCTTTTAATCTCTCCCTGTGGAAGCTGTTCCTAATGTGCCTAATCATTTTTGTTGCCCTTCTCTGTACCTTTTCCAATTCTAATATCTTTTTTGAGAAGGGACGACCAGATCTGCACACAGAGTGGACGTACCATGGATTTACATAGTGGCATCAGGGCACTCCAGAAAAGCAATACAGCTGCTGCTGCTTAACTTTATGCATATGATTAAGTCCATTCATAGATTGTTATGCAGGAGGTCAGAATAGAGGATGATAAATGGTCCTTTTTGGCCTAACAAAGACCAAGAGAGAGTCACTGTACCAAAGACCTTACAATATAAAGATATTACGCAAGGTGTGGGGGGAGAAACTGAGGCATGATGAGGGGAAGTGACATGCCCAGGATAATCCAGCAAACCAGTGGCAGAGACAGGAATAGAAGCCACATCTTCTGAGTCCCAATCCACTAGACCAGTTTTTATCTGCTGTGTTGAATCGGGGCCTGAATGCAGCTGCTAAAGCAGTGACAGGCACTTCTAAAAATCTGTTACAAGCTATAACAGCACATACCCCACACTGCTATCCCCTAATGGCCTGCAGAGCACATCCTTAAGCTAGCTCTGTCCTCTCATCTATCCCAGCCCCCACAATCCTGAAAAAAATAGAGGTCTCTTGCAGCGAGCCTTGGAGATCAATAGATTTAGGCCCTTGTAGGCCAAGAGACTAAGTAAATGCCAGAGTCACAGAGAGACCCTTTCTCTAGACCCCTAGCTCACTGATCACAACTGTAGTGTATGCCATCTATGGTATTTTCCTTCAGGTTTTTGCTGTGTTATAAAGCAATGTGGTTAGTTAGAAAACCGACATTAAAATAAAGCCATGCTGGATTCATGCACAGTGGAAGATCTCTTCATTTTCTAATCACCAGTGGAAATATCACAGCTTTCAAAGAGCTCAGGGACCAGAGGGGAATGAGGACGTAGGCCCCAAGGAGAGTCAGACTATTAAGACTCAAAATTTAGCTGTCAGAATACATGAGAATGAAGCACTCAAGCAGATGGATTTCCTGCTTTAAAAACTTTCTTCAGGGCTTTTCTTGCAGCCACAGAGCAATCCCAGCAGAACAGGAGTGGCTTTCAGGCGGATTCTCTACATTTTAAGCATCAAAAGTCAGAGAGAGTTTCTGACTCAGACAACCCTTCCTGAGGGGGGCACTCAGGAGCCCCTTGTCTGGAGAGAACCACCTGCCCCTATTACATGAAAAACTTCGCCAGGTAATGTGACCCCACAAGTGCTGGATGGGGGTTTAAATGGGCTGTGTGTTAAAGACCCTGTGGAATATCTGCCCTTCTCCTCTGAAGACATAAGGTCTAATCCTGTTCAAGTCACACATGGAAGTGACTTCGTTGGCCTCAACTTTGTCCTTAGCAGATGGGCATCAATCTTACTGTAAAGAAAGGACCAGAACATGGAGGCAACATCCATTGCTGGAATGCAGGGTGCTGCAGGGCAAGAGCAAAGGGGCACTAGCAGAGCTGTGTGGAGAGCCCAGGGATGAATGAGAGGTGCTGGAGGTTTGGGACTGAGATGGATAGGCAGAGCAAGTGGGTGGGCAGGACTGGCATGGCAAGGAGGGCTAAGGTACATGAATGGAGCTGAGAGTGCCTAGCAGGGGGACGGCAGGAGGCACTGACCTCAGATTTAGGCTAGAGGTGCATTGGCAGAGCTGGGGGACAGGAGGCACTGAGGGGTATTTCAGATTCCCCCCCCCCCCCACACACACACACACACCAAGCTTTGACCCAAACACTAACCTTTCTAGGCACTGGCAAGGGGACAGTGCATTGCTAACGAATCCATTCTTTGGATCAGATGTTAAATCAAGCTCACTTCGGGCTCCCTGTACTAGGAAGATGTCATGTGCTTGACACAGAGAGTAAAGGATGACCAGGGTTTTGTGCTCAGTCTCATTAAATCCCCATGAACTGTGGCAGTTGGGTAGGAGCTATTATTGATTGCTTAACAGGCCACATTCTGAGCCGGCGGGGGTAGAAGTAACTCTTCTGACATCTGCCTACACCAGACTGGAATTTGATCCAGTGACTGCTATGTTTGCCTGCACAGTCACTGCATTTCCACAGGTAACCCGTCCCTGCAGAAAGCACTCCGGGACACCTCAAGTAGCAGAGATGCTATTGGAAACAAATGCATTGTCCTGCTTAAGGTATCAAGCTCTGCCCTTGGTGCCAAAGGCTTCTGGGAGCAGCCTGGCTTGCAGCATGGCATCGGGCCAAGGAAGGAAAGGCAGGTGGACTCTCTGTGCAAGGAGGTGATCAACACATACAGCAATAGCAGGGGAAGCAAAGCAGAGAATGAGGGGACAAGAGGGGACCTTGTAATATCACAAACAGCAAGAGCTAAGCGCCAGCCATGAGGAACAGGAGAGCTGGCTTTGCCCCGTTTGAAGAGTACGTGTTTAATTTTCCCTACAGAAAACAATACAGCCCCAGCTGGTAGGGAAACAACCCAAGGTAAACTGCACCAGGCTTGTGCTGAAATCAAGAGGCAGAACTCCAGTCAGGAGAGAGATTTGTTTTCAGCTCACCTTAGGTAGCAGACAATCGCCCCTGCTCCATTCCCCCCCGTCCGTCCTGATCCTGTCCCTAGAACATAGGGCAGCCCTGTAAACACACTTCTCCCTGCAAGTCACAGACATACATACCTGCCCGGGGTAAAGTCAAGCAAGCTAAGCCAGGAGCCTGATGTCTTTGTCAGGCCGCGGCTGGGAAGAGGGAAAAGCTGGAATCGTTCACATAGTTAGCCCAGGCAAGCCCAGAGTGAATTGCTCCAGAAAGGAAACTAAAACTTTCCGACATTGTGCACCCTCTCTAAAGCCACAAACCCACCATCCCCCTTTGCTGTAGCCAGCTTTGTCCCCCTTTCAGCTCACTAGTTTCATGGTATTTTTGTGTTATTTCCAGTTTGTTAATGAAACTTACTAACCTGTAAACAACTTTTCTTCCGGCCCCTTGCAATCAGCTGGATGGTGATGTCAACCCCAGAATTCCTGATCCCTCCCATTTGGCAGTGTAGGCTCCAGTAAAGCTGTGGGATTGGCTGAATGATACAGCTATCCTTCATTCTTTTAAAGAGACAGAAGGACCGGTTAATGAGACATGGCAGGTGGCTAATTAGCACCTGTCTTCTTGTCTGTGGGAGTTAGAAATCCACTTACCTTGTTGCGCACACAATATGTTCAGTATTTTTCCTCCAGCCTCCTGTCTGGAGAGTTTCATACAGCACTAGTCCCTGACACGGCAAAGAGCTAACTCTTCATGGCCGTGTGACACTGCTTTTCTACACGACTTTGCTTCTGAGGATCTCCAAGCATTTTACAAACACTAATGACTTCACCCTGTCAGGGAGAGGTAAGTAGCTACCATCTGGCAGACTTGGTGACGACTGGTCTAAGATCATTTCACCAAGGCAGAGCCAGGAATAGAAGTAAAATCCTCATGCTTTAACCACTAGACTGTTCTCCCTCCCATAAGGGCCCTAAAACAATGCTCTTCTGTCATTCCCAGGAGATCGCTTTCAGTTCTTTGTAAGGGAATTATTAGTTGTATTGCCATAGTGCTTAAAAGCTCCAGTCCTGGACTAGGACTCCATTGTGCTGGATACTGTACAAACAGAATAGAGAGCTTCCGATCTAAGTATTACTGTGAACAATTCCTCTGCTCCTACTGTGTTTTCCCCATCTGAAGTTACAATCCCCTGTGTGACATTTTAAGGTGCTTTCCATCTACAACACCCTGGCTGCCCATGAGGCTGCTCCACCCTTGCAGCCGGGTGTTCCTGCTGACAGTCGCTAGATTTGCACTCTGGGGGACTGGAAGTGGGACAACAGCAGTGGAGGGCTCTCAACTCTGGAACTCAGTCCCCAGATAGATTGGGACCATGCATTTGCTAGAGGGGCGGCAGTGTAAGAGAAACATGCTTTCTGGGGATGCGATGGGGCTGGTGTCTCAGCTCTGTACTGTATCACAGCCCTATTACTGGGGAGCCTGGCTGTTAATCTCCCACCATCCTCCACTCCACAAACTATCTGCCATTCAATGGAAATCCTTCTCAGCAACACTGTGATTTTGTTATTAAAAACGTGACATGGTCAGCTTAAAATATATATTTTTAAAAACAAGATTGGGCTTTCTGAGCTGCTGAGCACCTAGGCTCAATGGCATGCTAGAGCGTGGAAACTGAAGAACGTTACCCTCTAATTTCCTTTGCCCCATTTATTGCGGTTGTTTACTTTTTGCATCTTTTACTCTGGACAGTGTACGCTGGTCGGGTTCAGTGGTGCATCTCTGGTCAGTTTTACTTTCAGAAGCTCCAGCAGGGGCATGCCCTTATGTGGGCTGCAGACATAGCAGGGAAAAGTTTAAATCCAAACAAAAACCCACATGCCACGCCTAAGCTGGCCTGACGGAGTCCCTGGAACAATCTCTTACCTGTAAATGCCCTCAGAGAGCCTCAGCAATGGGTGCAGGTTTTATAAAGGTAAGAAAACAAAAAGAAGGACCCACCATCAGCACCACATCAACCTGTCGAGGGTTACCGCCTGCTAAGTGGTATGAGACAATGGAAAAGTACGGCCAGTTTTAAGGAGTTCTGAATCACCTTCCTGGAGCCATGGGCTTGAGATTCAATTCCTGGCCAAAAATAACAGGAGTACTTGTGGCACCTTAGAGACTAACAAATTTAAATTTAAATTTGTTAGTCTCTAAGGTGCCACAAGTACTCCTGTTATTTTTGCGGATACAGACTAACACGGCTGCTACTCTGAATTCCTGGCCATAGAGTCTGGTCACAAAAGGGCTTAAGATAAACTCCAAGCTGCCTCTGTCCTGCTGTTTATGGGGGAGATTCTCAAAGATGCCTAAGCAACTTGGGAGCGTAAGTCCCACCAAAAGTCAATGGGACTTAATGCTCCTGAATGCTTTATAGGTCCCTGTGGAAATCTCACCCCACATCACCACTGCATACATTTAATCAATCTCAGCCTGGGACGCTGCTTGAAAGCTCATGGCAGCTGTTCACGTCAGGGCTATAACTGCAGCCAATCAATACTACCCAAGAAACCCCTTGGGCCCTGCTTGTTAGCAGTATTCTCTCCATAAATGTCAGCTCCGTGGGGCCAGGACTGCGTTTCATTCCCTGCACTGAACAGGCCATCAGCAAACAACACCTTTCCCTCTGGTTTTCATTCCTGGTGCATTGGCACTGGGGAGGCTGTCAGGGATGGTCGGTCAGCCAGCCAGCCAATCGTGGGGCAGGGACACTGGTAGGCAGAAACCAGAACTGTGCATAGTGCCTTCCAAACAAGGCTCTCAAGCTGCGCTATAAATATCACAGCATGGGCTAATCTTCGCAGTGTGCCTGTGAAGTAAGCATTACTCCCACTTTACAGAGTGACAGAGGTCCCAGTGCAAGTCAGCACCATGGTCCAGAACAGACTCTAGCCCAGGGGTAGGCAACCTATGGCACGCGTGCCCAAGGCGGCACACAAGCTGATTTTCAGTGGCACTCACACTGCCCGGGTCCAGGGGGCTCTGCATTTTAATTTAATTTTAAATGAAGCTTTTTAAACATTTTAAAAACCTTATTTACTTTCCATACAACAATAGTTTAGTTATATATTATAGATTTATAGAAAGACCTTCTAAAGACGTTAAAATATATTACTGGCACGCGAAACCTTAAATTAGAGTGAATAAATGAAGACTTGGCACACCACTTCTGAAAGGTTGCCGACCCCTGCTCTAGCCAGTGGTGGGCTGTAAGCTGGAGACCACATTCCCTGTGTTTCCAGCACAGCGTTCTATGAGCTGCAGGTACAGTTTCAAAGATGAATTTCATGCCATTCTTTCTCTCTCAATAAGCATAATGCCAGCTCTGGCCCTGCATGCAGCGTTCTTTAGTCCTTCCTTTCAAGCTAGGGTGACCAGATGTCCCAATTTTACAGGGACAGTTCCGATTTTGGGGTCTTTTTCTTATATAGGCTCCTATTACCCCCCCAGCCCCTGTCCCGATTTTTTACACTTGCTGTCTGGTCACCCTATTTCAAGCTGAGTTTACTGGTCTCCTTCATCCAAGTTAGAAATCTAGTCCATAAAAGGCACACAGGGTCCAGTTCATCCAGAACCCTTGTAGCTATTTACACTCATACAATGAGGGTGAAAAATGGTACCCTTGTGATTTCGTAGTGCTTCACTTTGCACTGATGTAAATGACTACACAAGGCGCAAGGCTGAACTGGGCCCACAGAAAAATCCTCCATCCTAAATAGGAGCTGACCTCCCAGAGTAACCTGGAGCCAACAAGTTAGTCCAGTTAAAAGAAAAGTCACACTAAACAAGTTTGACAGTGGGTTTTTTTTAATAAATAATATTTTGGCACAGAAATATACCAAGTTTTACAGAATACAAACTGCAGGTTTAATTACTGTGAATATTACAGAGAGAGAGGGGAAGAAATTCCCATCTATCTCCCTCTGTTCCTTTTCAGGCTCCGGTGGATCCTGATCATATATATAGACCATATATACCTCTCAGCCCGCTAAGGCCCACGTGTGGAACACAGACCCAGAAGGAGAGAGACACAACAAACAGTAGTGCAGACATCTGCAAACAATGCAAGCGCGGCGCCTGGAACAGAAATAACATTTTCCCTAACCCTCTGTTTCCTGAGTCCACCTTTCTGCTATCAGACATTTTCCAGAACGAAGGAGTGAGAACACAGGATGTGCTTGGGCCAGAGGCAAACCTTGGACAGTTGAGAGGTATATGTAGTGATGGGAGTTTCCACCCAGCTGAAATGTCCTTTCAGGTGCTCGTGGGGGGAGATTTGTGCTCGGTAACATTACAGGGATGGCAGTGCTGGACATTTCAATACTAGCAGTGAGACCACCACATTGGGGGAATGCCAACAAGGGGGGGGCATGAGGGAGAGAGCAGGAGCCCCCCTTGCTAAGCAGAGATCCTTGCAATGAGGAACTCACCAGCAGGGTTGTAAAGGAGCCAGTTGGAGGTGCAACTCAGAGAAGCAACTGGATTGCTTTCCAAGATGGCATGCAACAGGAGTACGGGCAGTTTCATTCCCTCAGCAATTCCTTTCATGCTTATCCTAAGTGTGAGCTGTGGGTCCTTGTACCAATCAGGGCATAAGTGCACTGTGCAACTCAGGGGCACTACACAAACATCACCAATAATCCATTTCTCCTCAAGAAAGTAACAGAGCCGAACCATTGTTCGGATCCAGTAAGCAGTAATCAGCTACTTTTCCAAAGGGGACACCTTCATGTTAAATATCAGACCCTGCAAGACAGAATTGGCCTTCCAGTGTTATTAGCAACACTTTGGATTCCTAAAAGCAAACAGAGTTCACTTTATGCCATTTGTGTGCTGGGTGCACTTCATGGCCACGCTGCCCTGGGTCACTTTCTGATCACTGTCAGTTTTACTGTCTGGCTCCTCTGCCTTAGCACAATGTTGCAGCTTTTAGATTCATAGGGCTGCAGAAGAGGTTTAAAGAGTTTGGGGCACACAGTTTTTGTTGATTTCATTAAACCTTTTGCTGGGGTTTCTCTTTATTTTACTGTCCTCATTGTGCTTCTCTTTTCTGAAGACGGGGGAAGAGAAGGAAAGAATTTGGAGTGAGGCAAAAGCCCACCGGGAAACAATAACAAAGGTGATGTCAGTCAGACAGCCAAATTCACAGCTGGTGTATGACAATGGAGTTGTGCCCTCATAAGAGCAGGGACTTTGGTCCACTGTTTAATTAAGTTGCTCTCTGTAACTACTCATGATGTTCAGTTCTCAATGCTCCGACCCCAATAAAAAGCCAATGACTAAAACACAGATTTTGCAAAAAAGATATTTAGAAAACCAAACATGATCAGTGCATCTGACACTGTTTCTTTAAAAAAAAAAAAATGCTGGCAAAATTCTGTGAGATCCAGGCCTTAGCCTGGATCTCAACCAGCCCCCACCCTCAATTTCTGCACAATCCAGGCATTCTGAAATGGGCCCAAGAACAGATACGAGGGAGCAGCATGGGAGCGTGAGGTCCACTATTGTTGATGGAAGCTGGGACAGGGAGTGTGCACTGCAACTCTAGAAGGTCTGACAGCGCATTCTGGTTTTAAAGTGGTAGCCCTAGAGCCTGAAGTTCAACACAGTTCCTAGGGAAACCCCACAGATAATCCAATCCATGTCCACGCACCAAAGCACTCTTAAACCCATAAGGAGAAGAGTCCTCTGCAGACAGAGGAAGCTCAAAAGAACCTGGAGAATCTTATAGGGAACTTTCCTAAGCTCTGCCCATTTATCCTGTGCTGGATCCTTTGTACCTTGATCCAAGGATCTCAAAGCACTTTACATGAGATGAATTGAGCCTCACAACACCCCCACAAGATACTGTCCCTCCGGAGGAGGAAACTGAAGCACAGATAGGGTAAGTGACTGTCCCAAGGTCACACAGTGCCTCAGTGACAGGGCCAGGAACAGAACCCAGACCTTCTAGCTCCCAGTCCTATGCCTTAACCACAATCTGTCCCACAATATGCAGCCTTTGTATGTTTGTGATGTTTCATAGATCTCTTTAGAGTTACAGGTGACCAGAAGTCATAGGAAAGAGTGGAGATTTGATCTCCTGGTTGCATATAAAGCACAGTGCTGTGAACATGGGATCTTCAACAGAGAGTCACATTTGTGAAGCTTGGTAGTGGCTTGTATCAAACACGCACCATGCAGAAAATGCCTCCTACCCATATGGCCAGCCCCAGCCTCTGGAAACATTGTGGGGGGAGGGGGTAAGAGTCCACCAGCCCCGACAACTCCCTGCACAGCACTTTCTGCTGAACAGAAACACTGCAAAGCACCTGAGTTGATGGCAGCACGGTTCAGTTGGCTAATCAGAGCGTCTGAGTGTCTAGGGACTTTCTTTGAGTTATGGGCTGGACAGCACTGAGTTCCTCTTTCCCCCACTTTACTTCACAAGAGCATGTTCACCCACAATTCCCCTCTCCCTCGTTCCTCTGCTCTCCGTCATCTGTGCCTCCTGCTTCCTCTAGCTCTGCCCTGCCAGCTGTGTGAGCCCCAGAAGGCGGAAAGGGGCAGCACAAGATGCTGAAGCAAGTCATGCTTGCCTGACCCTGGCAGGTGCACCAGGCCCTACGGTCCCAAGTCAGCGCACCCTGACCTCACAAAGTCCCAGGGATTCCCCTCTGCGTTGGTAGGTTCTGTACAGTAGCCTCAGCACAGATCACGCTGTGCGCCTTGGAGACCGGTCTCACATCCTCACCTTGCAGAGCTGATGGTCCTACAGAAGCAAAGCTGCAGGCAGGACAAATGGACATGGGGAAGCACGTCTGGGGTGGAGGATGGCAGGGATGCTGCACTGCATCTGCCTCCAGCCTGGTGAGCATGTAGTTCAATGCATCCCTTTCTGCAGATAGTTCACAGACTGCACTGGTAGAGGAAACTGGAGCATGGTGGGATGGGGAAAGGGATGGAAAGACATCCTCTTTAACTGCATCCAATTTGTGGGAGAGCCCTGGCAGCGGACTGGGAGGAGGAACGGGGAAGGGTTGAGGAAGAAGTGGTGTCCCCAAACGTAAAGAAAGGGAAGAACCTTAAAAATCTGCCAGGACCAATCTCTGATTTGGCGTCATGCTAGGCAAAAGGACAGACCACGGCCCACCTGCTTCAGCCATACACAGAGACAGGAGGCACAAGAGGACAATCCCAGCTCAATGCCCTCGTCCCCAATTGCTACAGAAGCACCGCTCACTAGAACAGATGTTATGAAAAGCAGTGATCATTGAGACACAAACCCCAGTCCCCACCTCTAGAGACATTCTCTACACAGGCGCTAGCCCCTGGGATATTCCCCTTTGGAAATAAGATACAGGATCACAAAACGTCTCCCTGGTTGCAGCCGCATCCCGCAGAAGATCACAACGATGCAGAATGCAGGTGGGCAGAATGAGCAGAGAAGAGGGAGGAGGCCGATATAAACTGCATCTGTCTCACTGTTCCAGGTAACAGAGCTAGAGAGTGGATTTGTTTCACCTCTTGTGCAAAGCTGTGCAGGGATCTCAAGTGTTTGACTTTCACACACACACACCCCTGGCAAGAAACCAAGGGAAAGTAAATCTTCCAAAGGCAAAATAAAATATTAGTGCTAAACAAGTGGGCAGTGAAATAGCCAGGACCATCCCCTACCCTCTCCCAGAACAAAGATCCCACAGTCCAGATGCAGGGAAAACAGGACCTCGTCCAGATGTAGGAACAACAGGATTGCTGAGGCACATACCATCATCGGCTCCACTGATGGATGTTGCAAGAAACATTGAAAAGGTCCTGTCTGTCTGACCACTGGTCCCATGTCTACGGGCGTCTCAGCGTCGTGGGTGCCGGGGACAGGGTGGGCATATGCAGTGGGGCTGAGGTGGGTGCCGAGGCAGCAGTGTGGCTGTTTCAAACACAGGACGACACTACACCTATTTTTTGGATTGAACACACCGACGAGAACCCCCACAGGGCCAGCGACAATCTGCCACTCATCTCCTGCTGTTACGGCACTTATGGGAAAGGGCTGGCAGGGCCATTCTCCCTTCTCGCAGCCTGGCGCTCCACAGAGCACCCCTCCCCGCTTCTGTGAGTGCCACGTCACACGGGCAGAGCTGCCTGTTTGGGGTGGGCAGGAAGCACCTCTTGCCCCTCGGGAAGGTTTTGTTCAAGCTGCTCCGCTCTTCCCACTACAAAAAGAAATGGAGCTTTGCTGGGATACAGGGAGAGGAACTCCACTGCTGCGAGATCCCTTCACCCCAGTGATCATGGGCACCAAGGAACCTAACATAACCTGCCAGGGTGCCTCTCGGGGGCTGGTCTCTCTCCATGCAGAGCCTGTGCGAGCTGGCTTGTGGCTGCAGGAGAGAGAGGATTTCCAGGGCTTGTGCCTTTTTGCATCGGTGGCTGCTCTCCGCTGCACCCCAGCCTGGACTCTGGTGCCACCTCCCCGTTAGAGACGGTTATTTTTGGTGAGCGAAGAAGGTAAGGCTTTTCCGTGATGGCATCGTCTAGTAAAAGTGAGAGAGAGAATCACACCAAAAGGAGGGTCCAGGCGCAGGGAGCTAGCGCCGCTATTTGCCCAAGGCAGGGGCCACACCCACTATCTCTTCATATTTGGGCGGTGGGTCATTGTAGGAGATGCAGGTTTCCTCACCACTGCTGCTCTCCGGGTGACCGGTCACCTCCTCGTAGGAAGGGGGAGGGGTGGCGCTAGACAGTCTGGAGAGGACGGAGAAGGAGTGCTCCGGCGGATAAAGAGTGCCTCCTGCTCTGCCATCAGCAGGCACCCTGCTGCCTGGCTCGCGCTGGGACTGGCCTTCCCCCTGGCTGTGAGAGGTCTCTCGGTACACCATGACCCTGGGGAGGCTGCGGCCCGCTCGGCTGGCCAAGTAGCGGTTCTGGGCGTACGAGGGACGGTGGCGCGTGGCCTTCTGCAGCTGACACCTCCAGATGATGAACAGGGCAATGACTATGAGCAGAGCCACTCCCAGGAGAGGCACCACCACATACATGGCATCTGAGCGCTCCGTGCCCTGCCCGGGGTCCTTGACGGAGTATATGGAGTTGGTGTATCCTTTCCAGAACTCCATCTGCAGAGGGGAACAAACCAGCACCAGTCACAGGCATTTGTGTCAGAGCAGCGCCCCTCAGCTTGGGGGCCAAAGGAAGAGGGCAGCCGCAAGGGGCTGCTCGCTTACATGCCCGACTTCCATTCTGTAGCTGAGGTAGAACTGTTCCGCCACCTCCTACTGGTTCCCCTCCAACGGAGCACAAACCAGGGAGCCAGTACCTGAGACATCATGGGAACCAGTGCACAGGTTTCTGGGCTCTCGCCCTGACAGCAGCAAGTGGCCCAATGAGAGGCCGAGGGCGCCTGTGCTAGCACCACCCCCTGCCCTGGTTAGACTGGGGGGCAGGGAGTGTGCCACAAGCACACGGTGGCAATGCCAGCAATGCCTTGCCAACACCATGGCTCGCAGTGCAAGGACACCTGGCGGGAGATGGCCTTGCGTGGGAGAGGTGGGTAACAGAAAACTGAGCTCAGGTTTCCTGCTGACACCCAGGGAACAAACCACCCCATGGGCAGGGCAATCCACTCTCTCTCTCCTCCATCTCCTTCACCACCCCCCTCAGGGCTCGAGTTATTCCATCTCCTCAGGCTCTGGTCCCCACAGATCTCACCCCCCGTGTACCGTTTTCTCCTTGTTCTCAAACACCTCCTTGACCTCCTCATAGCTGCAGATCTCCTCGATGCACTCCCGCTCGATGGTGCCCTGGCGGAACTCCTCCAGGAAGCTGTTGGCCCGGGGGAAGCGTTTGAGAATTGAGTGGGCATTCTTGGCCCCCAGGAACACTGCAACACACAACACAGAGAGGCGCTGAGGACTCCCGCACACCCAGCCCCACAATGATCCAACCAGTGGCCTCTCACTGCCACAGGGCACAGGCTACTACACAGATGGCAGCTTCGGGTACCCAGCAGCATTGGCTATGCTACACAACCCAGTGCTAGAGTCCGCCCACCCAGTCCCGCTAGCTAAGAAGGCACAACGTCCTACCAGAGAGAGGGTAGAGCAGGAGCTGAGCAGCCCTTACAGGCTCTCCCACTGCCTAGGACCAAGCTGGCCAGCGCTAGCGTGATGGAGCCAGACGGGAACCGTGCGCTGGGCTGAGGGAGGACAATGACAAGAGAGATTCACAAGTAGAGCTTTAATAGTCCCCTACCAGCAGAACACAATGACCTCAGCACTGCCATATCACAGCCCATCCCCCTCTCTCAACAGCCCTGAATGCTTCAAAGAGCGTGCAGGACTAGATTGAGGGGGAAACTTGTGAGTCCTACACTGGGCTGGTTGTAACTTCAGGCCCTCGGTGCTATTATCCATCCCGCCCCTCTGCCCAAGAGAAAGCCAGTGCTGTTGGGATGCAGGGGGGGAGGAGATCAGAACCCAGCCCGCAACCAACCCACACAATGCAGCTCTGGGCCACCATCCACTAAAAGCATCAGCTAAGCTCCAGGGGGATTTTAGTCACGCCTGGGGTATATTGTTCATGTTAAAACCCTGGCCTTTGGTCCTGCTCCCTGAATGCAGCTGAGGGTGTCCTGTTGCAATATCACCCACCTGCAGTCTCCTGTCTAACAGCACCGGAAACCTGCGCAACACCCAATCTGGGCTGATGCAGCCATCCTGTATCGCCTGCCCTGGTTCCTTATAATAACACGTGCACTCAATTCAATAGGCTGGGAACCACCAGCTGGATTACAGGCGAAGCGCCCACTGCGACAGGGGACCAGAGCACAACTGGTACCGCTATGGCACCGCCCCATTTATGGCTACAACAGGAGGAGGCAGCCCCAGGGCACAGGGAAGAGGCATGGATGGAGGAACAGGAGCTCCGACAGCAGAGGGTCTGCGCCCTCCACTGGCAGGCTGCATTGCCGGCAACACCACCTCTGCTCAGAAGAACCAAAGCGCCATGCGTCTATTTGCTGCCAGAACCAATGATGAGCAGGGACTCTTTGTTAAGAGGCGCCACCATCTGAGGGAAGGAGAGTGGGGCTTTTGCAGCCCTTCTCTACATTGTCACCTCAGCCCATGCTGCACATTATAGGCCAGCAGATTAGGCGGCATCTGCACCAGCGCTGAACCGCGGTCGCTGCAGCAGGGGATGATGCCAGTCTAAGTACCAACTGGCCAATGCACCTATGCTAGCTGTGCTCTGCCCCCCCACCTTATACTGCATTACCAATCCCACGTTCCCAGCACACCACTGCAGGGTGGGAGATTCTAAAAGGCCTTCTGTGACCCCAGAGGGATTGTCGGAGATGAGGCCAAACTCCCATAGTTCCCCAGGAGTTGGCATTATTTCCGACTCCCTTTCTCAAATGGGCCAGGACAAACGCTCAGCTCAGGAATGATTCCAGCTGGAGCTTTGGAGAAGCCGTCCTGAGGTGCATCCAACAGCTGCTACGAGGTACAGGAGAGCCCCGACAGCACCTGTGAAGAGCCAGAGACCAATACCAGCACTCACGCAGCTTCGGCTGCAATGCTCATGCCCCTACCCCACCCATGGCTGGATCTGTGCAGTATGCAAGGATGACACTCTGCAGATGAAATCCCACTTTGGGTCCACACCATGTCACAGACTGGGGACACCAAGTGGTTCAGGACCTGTGAGGTGCAGCAAGCAGCTGCATAACTTCATACTAAGGAAGGACACTTTTCAGTGAGTGGGTGTGGGACTAGCCCCAACGCGGAAGCACCAGCCCACAAGGAGGAGACAGCCAATCACCCTGCAGAAGAGTGGCAATTGCCCTGTGGAAGCTATCCACCCAGGACAGTTATTTATCCCTTGGGTCCCAGTTTGGGGCTGGGAAGTCTCCTGCAGGTGCTGGTTTCAGACTCTCGCAATGGCATGGCATGCCATGCAGTGGCATGTGCTCAGATCAGAGCAGCCAAGGTAGCAGAGAGAATTCATGGATTTAAATAACCAGCTTGGCTCCAATCAATGGAACCTATGCGCCTATTGTGTGTTCTGTCCCAACAAGTCAGAATGTGCTCATAGGAAGGGGTCCTACTCACTGGGGTTCACAGGAAGATCATGCAAACATACCTAGGGTGCTCAAAGCACACAGCAGAATGGTCAAACACTCTGGACTCTTCCAGGTGAATCCTACTCTCACTGAAGGGCACAGGCACTGATGGGGTCTCCATCCCCACAGCAATTCAGGCTCACCCTGCAGGCCAACCAGTGCCTCAGTTTATGAAACCATTCTCAGATGGCACAAACCCAGAGACCTGTACCCAGGACAGTGCACATTTGAGAGACAAGGCCAGGTGGGTTACCAGCCGTGACACTTCACTGACTACTGTAGCAATTATATCTGCAATCACATGCATTTTGCAAAATCCATGTGAAAGCAAAGGCAAGGTCTCCTGTGCACAGTGGAGTGAGAGGGCAGCAGGATTTGAAGCAACTTACACACAGCCAAACTGTTACACATGAAGCAGTTGTTCATTAGCATAGCCTGCGATTTGGCCAGATAACAAGGGCTCTGTGCACACACTTTCTAACTAATGGCAGGACTTGGAAGAAGGATCATGCTAGCAGTTAACTAAAAATGTTACCTTGTCTTTAACTAGGAGTCATTTGTTGCTATATTGGTGGCAGGTTTCTCCTTGTTTTCATGTGACCTTCATTTTTCCTATTCTCAACTGGTATGGTGAGTGGTTTTATGGAGTATACTACTCCAGAGGCATTGATGTGTATTAGCAATTACTGCTATGACATGCCACCATCTTTTGGTCATGAGGGGATACACTTGATGGGTAACTGCATTTACTTTTTTCCCTGTGGTTTATTAAGGAGGGAGTTTATGGAAGAGAGAACTGCTGTTGTACGGATTGCGACACTGGCAGACCAGGTAGCAGCTCATGCTAAGGTCCCCATGTCTCAACTGAACACTGAAAAATACACAGCTGGAAGCAGTCTTGCTCACCTGTGTGTTAGTGTTATTAAAATAGGTATTAGAATTTAATAACATGTTTAGACTTTACTGATTGCTTGTGAGTTGCTGCATGCATTAATCTCACTTTACAATATGGGATACAGACTCTATAAGTAATATTTAAGTATTTGTATTGTAAGCTTCTGTGACACTGTAGATCACCGGACAGGAGAGAGATATTAACTAGTGTAAAGTGCTGGTCACCAACAGAAGGTGTTACATCCTGACCAAGAGGAAGGCCCATCAACACCAGATGGACTATTATAGAACATTAAAGAGAACAAAAGACATTTGTTGCTCTGCTCTCCCCCACACCACAAAGATGAGTCATGCAAGTGGATTCCTCCCATCAGCTGAGTTCACAACTCAGAGCACATAGAATCATAGGACTGAAAGGGACCTTGAGAGGTCATCTAGTCCAGTCCCATGCATGGGAAGATAGGAATAAAAACACCTAACAAGAAAGAACTGGATCTCTATGCTGCTTGGACTCTGGGGGGGCAAGATTTTCTATGCATAAGCAAAAGATCCCCAGAGCTTAGCCTGGGTTAGCCCTAAATGACATATAGAGCTTGCTTTTTATAGAAGCTTCTATTACCTCTTGAAACTTAAGATTGTAACTCATTTGTATATTTATGTTTACCTGCTTTAATCTTGTAAATAACTCATTTCCTTTTCTATTTAATAAATCTTTAGATAGTTTATTATAGGATTGGTTACAAGTGTTGTCTTCAGTGCGAGATCTAAAGTGAAACTGATGTACGGTAAGTGACTGGTCCTTTGGAACTAGAGTAAACTGAATATTGCTGTGATTCTTGGTGTAAGGGACCGTTTATCACAAAGGTAGGCTCGCCTGGGTGGCAAGACAGATGGGAGTATCCCAGGAGTCTGTCTGTGACCCCATATTAAGGCTGTTATCGTGCCTGAGGAGTTTACACTTAATAATTGACTGGCGAAATCTAAGTATAGAACTCACAGGCAATTTGGGGTTTGTGCCCTGGTTCTTAGCAGTCTGCCCTGAGGTTGGTACTCAGGCTCCTGAGTCACTGCAGACAGCTCGACATGGATAATAAAGAACTGTGTGAAGGATGTAAATTACAATTACTTTTCTCCAGAATCTACTTTATTATACAGAGATGCAGGCCAGCTGCAATACTAGACCAGAGCAACATATTTACAAAAAAAATGGCAATGGAGAAACTATTTTACAATCATCAAGTGCATCTTGCTGGGGCCCCAGCTCTCCTATTTCTTCAGTCTTTGTGAAGGAATTTCATGGGGAATGGCTGTGAGGGAGCTGTCCCGAGAGGAGCACTGGCCAGCTTAGCAGGGTTGTACTGAGCAGATGATGCAGGGATCGGTTGCTGGGTCAGCTTTGGCTACCATCTGCTCTTCAGCCTTCGTGCACTGGGTGGAGGTTTCACAATGGAGCTGTCTATCCTCAAGTCATTTCCTATCTTTCTGGAAATAGCCTGGCACCAGCTCCTCCTCCTGCCTCGACCCATCCAGTCTTTCAGGAGCGCATCTCACTTCCTCCTCCTCCTCGCACTGGAACATTCGCTCTGAGCTCCTTTGAGTCTCCCTCTGTGTTTCCTGAAGTAACAAGCCTGTTCCCTGCTTTTCCTGGACCTCAGGTTTGCCAGCCTTTCCACCACTGTGCAACCTGGCCCGTTCCCTGCTCTGGGACATCCACGGTGCTGTACTGGCTTCTAGAATGAAAAGAAACAAATAAGAGCTTCAATAAGTGAAGCAAAAGCTCAATCATTCCTTGGATCACCAAGGAACACAATGGAAGTCTTTGTTCTAGCCCAATTTCGAATGCCAGTGCCTCCAGAAAGGCTCTCCTTGGACTGGAGCCTGCAAGGACCCCTTAGAATTCACAACTGTTACAAGAAGGGTGGAGATGCTAAATCATTGGAACGAAGGACAAGGAAGGGATGGGGAGCTACTGACAGTCAGTATAATCACACTACCAAAGGCTACTTATCAGGCAAACAGGAGCCTCGGAGACATGTCTGTGCCGATGGTCCCAGCAAGAGTAAGCAAGGGATGTCAGAGCAAGGGGGGAGGCTGGTAGGTTAGCCCTGGAGTCACTCGAAAGGACACTGGGGGACAGGCTCAGAGAAAGCAGGGGCTGCGTGAGCTTCTACAGCAGGGGTGGGCAAACTTTTTGGCCCAAGGGCCACATCTGGGTGGGGAAATTGTATGCAGGGCCATGAATGTAGGACTGGGGCAGGGGGTGCAGTGTGCAGGAAGGGGCTCAGGGCAAGGGGTTGGGGTGCAGGACGGGTGCAGGGTGCAGGAGGGGGCGCAGAGTATGGGAGGGGGCTCAGGGCACAGGGTCGGGGTGCAGGAGAGGGTGTGTAGTGCAGGAGGGGGTTAGGGTGCAGGGTGCAGGAGGGGTTTGGGGTGTGGGCTCCGGCCCCGCTTACCTCAAGCGGTTCTGGGGTGGCAGCGACACAAAGCAAGGCTAAGGCCCCGCGCCGCTCCCGGAAGTGGCCAGCATCTCCGGCAGTGGCTCCTGGGGGTGGGGTGGGGCAGGCAGCTCCGCCGTGCACTGCCCTTGCCTGCGGGTACCACCACCCCCCCAAAGCTCCCATTGGCTGCGGTTCCCTGTTCCTGGCCAATGGGAGCTGCGGGGGGCAGTGCCTGCAGGAGAGGGCAGTGCACGGAGCCCTCTACCCCCGCCTCTCTCCCAGGGACCACAGGGATGTGGCGCAGGGCCAGGGCAGGCAGGGACTCTGCCTTAGCCCCTCTGCGCCACAGGGCTGGCAATCCCATGGGCCGGATTGAAAGCCCTGACGGGCCAGATCCAGCCCACGGGCCATAGTTTGCCCTCCCCTGTTCTCAGGGTAAAGGGGAATAAGCATTGCCTCCAAACTGGATCGGGGGGGGGGGGGGGCGATTTTCAAAGGCACTAAGACCAGTGAGCCCCACTGACTCTCAACAGCAGGGTGTGCCCTTGAAGATCTCCCTCTGTATGCTGGAGCACAAGCGTTATGAAAGGTTTACAGACACAGAGGAATAAGGATTAAGGTTAATTGGTATCCACGGTAGATTTCTTTCAATGCATTCAGTGCCTGACAGCAGGTAGGGTAAGCAGTAATTATCCTGGCAGCTCCCATGGCCTGTGTTAGATCTACATCACTTTGCTATCAAAATATGCCAATGACTGTCTTTCATGCATTAATCAGACAGAACGGCATGTGACTGAGGCCAGATAAGAGCAGAATGCTAATCGGATGCCATGGCCCAGGGGCCAACAGATGCAGTGCCACAAACATTTGGCCACAGCAGCCAAGAGGTAGCTTCCTGCCACCCAGGTCTTATTCGTAGGCTTAAGCTGCAGTTTGTGTTATTTTTGTTTTCCCCCCTTACTTTGCCAGCTTCGAGTCCAGGCAGATGGCATTGCTCAGTGGCTGCTGGGTACGGCCACCCTAACAGCAAACACGGCTCATACAGCCAGAAAGGCATTGGGCAGGGTTACTGAGCGGGAGGCCAGAACTGGGGAATTATTCGGGAAGGGCCTGGTAGCTGTGGAGCCAGGGAGGGCAGGGGGAGAGGTGAGGCCTTCCACCCTTGTCTGAGGCGACAAGTGCCTTTTAAAAAACAGTCATGGCAGCATCCATAAGAAGCCACAAAACTCTTCCCCCTGCACCTGCACTCAGCCTCCTCACTGGCACAATACATATAACAAAGAGCTGCATACCTGGCACAGAGCAGCCCTCGTCCCCCGGGTCCTCCTGCTGGCTCAGCTCGACCGCTGTCTCCACTGTTAGGTCTGGATCCTGGCATGCCCCAAGCAGATCCCGAGATCCCAGCAAGATCCCTGGCCTCTCCCAGTCTGGCTTCAGAACCAGGGCTATCCTCAGCTCTCAGCGGAGCACCACACGCAGCCTCTGTGCCATGCAGCAGCACATCAGGCTGCACACAAGAGCGAGCAGGAAGGATTCAGTGTAGCTCTTTAAAGATCAAACATGCTTTTCCCACCCTGCTATTATTGTCCCAGCTTTATCATACTGAACCATCGGGCCCTTGATATTGTCCCAGCACAGCTCGCTAGTCCGAGCAGCGGCCATTGCAGTGGGTTACTTGGCTGTTCACTTACATAGCGACTGCAGGGCCTGGGTCACCTCCCCTCCCCAGCTAGTCACCAATGCCCACAGCACTCTCAGATCTGCCCATACCATGCTCCCAGGAAATCCTCCTCAGAGCCATGCTGGCGACTGGAGCAGAACAAAGTCAAATTGCTGCTGAAGAAGTGGGTTGTTGTGAACACAGTGCACAAATGAGCGCCACCGCCTGGGCAGCACAGGTAACAGGCCCCAAGCCAAATGGCCCCCTGTGCCACGCAGCATAGAAAGCAGACCAGGCAGGCTGCCTAAGCAGTGACCAGTACACTGTGGGAAGGGCAGAGCAGGACTCCATGCACGACTGGGGCTATTATGCCAGCGATCCGTGCCCACTCTGGCTTGGTAAGGTGGTGAGAGCAAGGCTGAGCCAAATGGTGGCATAACTGAAAATGCACAGTTGGGTGGGGGTGCCTGGTGTGTTACAGGTGTGCGAGAGGGACCAGCAATTCACCCAGCTACTCTACTGGACACCAGACTCTGACTCTGCAGCCAGGGAACATACAGCAAAGAGATGCGCAGGAAGAGATAAAGCCATGCCTCATGCCTCTGATCCTAGAAGGAGCCAAGACACTGCCCCACCTCTGAGATCCAAGACAACACAGACTATTCCCTACCATCTTCTCAAAGAGGAGGCTGCCAGCCCTTTCCCCCACCACGTGCAAGAGACCCGTCCCCCCCACACCTCTTCCTCCAGGAGGGGTGGAGAGACCACGCTTGCCCCTCCCTGCCCTTGAGGCCCTCATTGGGAAATACTTACTTGCCATGCTGCCTTGCTCAGATACTCAGGGCTCTCACCTACCTGTTGGGAAGAAAATGGGAGAGTCACGGAGCGCTCAAAGTCGCAGGCCCTTGGTTCCAAGCCCTTGGTCACACGAGTAGCAGGGACTGATCCATGGGGAAAGATGGCTTTTTCTGGAGCCTGGGCAGCCTGCTGCAGGTCCCAGCTGAGCTCTATATACCCATCGTCTCTACAGGAAACCATGACCCACCCAATACTGCCTCCAGGCTCCTTTGGTACACACCACACGTCACAGAATGGCAGCTGGCCCTCGCCAGCTCATCCAACCCGCTTTCAGCCCTCCCACCCCACATATCCATTCGGCATCTGATCTGCCCCAAGATCCCCTTGTTTCAAGACAGAGCATATCAGCGGCTCTGCATAACCCCAGAGTGCCCAAGAAGCAGGCCACAAGGCCTACAGGGATTCCCGTCAGTCAGCTCAGGGCATCTTTGTCTCTCAGTGAATAAATGTGCCCCACTTCAGTAGGAGAGGGTAAAAACACCCCCATGGCTTCTGCTCCATCACATCATGCAGGAGAGATGTAGCACACTCCGGTCCCCACGCATTAACTGGCTGCTTCATATCATCTAGCCTCAGGCTGGCGGGCAAGAGGCATAGAACATGCAGGCTTGCAAAGTGCTTTACAACCTCTCCCCACGACAGCAGACTTTATAGTTCACTGCCAGGCTACGTCCAACATCCGCTACCCTAACATTAACTACCCTTCACCCCAAGGCCAGCGCCTCTTACGTGGCCAGGAAAGCTCTGCCAGCCAGTCTAAACCCACAGTGTGCACTTAGGAGCCTTACTGGTCTGAGAATTTACAGCCCAATCCTGCAACCTGCTGAGGCCAGGTCTATACCACAAAGTTTTCCTGGAATAGTTATGTAGGGCAGGGGTGTGAAAAAATCCACACCGCTGACCAACACAGCCAGGCTGCCAAAAACCTCCATGTAGATGCTGCTATGCCAGCACAAGTCCTTTTACCAGCATAGCTTATGTCGTTTGGGCAAAAGATCTCTTTATGCCACATCTCCTCTAGGTGGCTCTATTAGCATAGCTACTAGTATAGCCTCTCTCATGTAGACTGCTTGGGGTGTTCTCAGCTCCCTGAGGCAGTAGGAATTGAGGATGCTCAACCACCTCGCAGAATCAGGCCCTTGAAGAAGAGAGTTTGGACACCTGGGTGCATACAGAACCGTGTCCATAAAATGAAAGATGAGCCAGATGGCCAGGAGCCCAGAGCCAACCCAGAGGGCGAGAAACAAACAAGATTTCTTCACCCAGAGGTGCTAGATCAAAGCCGATCTCCACAGCACACAGATACTGTACTACAGGCTTGAAAACTGCACTTGGCACCTGCTAGCTTTAGAGTGAATACACCAGCCACATGAAGGAAGAAACACCCCCTTTACCCCCCCCCCCACTGAGAGCTCCTGCCCACAGAATGTAAGCTGTTTGGGGCAGGGACCATCCACTCTGAGTTTGTACAGCACCTGGCACATAGGGGCCCCAGTAATGCATCAGGGCCCAAGGCACCACTTCAACACAAGTTGAGTAACAGTAATATAGTAATAGTATCCCCAGCCGCTAGAAAGAGAGGGTGCTGGAATGCACTGCTTAGGGGGCTTGAGCAGCCTGCTACTCTATCCTTCCCCCACCTCCCGGCTACTGCTACTCTACCCAAGCCCCTCAACAGCCTCCAGTTTATTTATTTTTGAGCCCTTCTCCTCCATGAACAGTTCCAGTGGATGCTTCTGCTGTTCACAGCTTTCCCGCATACCTGCGGAATGACAACTGCTGACTGTTTCACTGCTGCTCAGCCTACTGAATAGCAGCAGTGCAAATGAGAAGAGTTCCATTAATGCTGCACGGCAAAACTAACAGCACAGTAGTGGTGCTACAGCTGTCAGCAAACTCAGGAAGGCAATACTACATTTGGAAGGTTAACTTGCTGTAAACAATGAAATCACATTGTGTAGAAGTGTCTGGTGTCCCTCCACAAACAGGAGCCATTTCCTATTCACCGGTGACAAGTGGATCCTTCAGACTCTATTCTACCACCTCCCCATTGTGCTCTGCTAGCCAGCTCAAGCCCATGATGCATCATTACAGGAATTCCCTGGCATTTCTCCCCACATCTCAGATCTGCACAGCAGAACCCATTCCCCTCATTCTGACCATGTAATACAGTGGCACAATTCCATCCAGGGGCTCTAGTGACACTGCAAACCAGAGAAGTAAAAAGATTCTCACCGGACTTTACTTTTATTATTGGGGGGGGGGGGGGGAGAAACAACAAGAAATAAAAACTACACTAGTCTGAGGGCCAGGATTTACAATACTCAGATCTAGATCAGTCCTTAAGTAGCTCAGCAACAGTTTCTAAGCCCAATTACTTTACTCACCAGTGCTAGAAATAAATGTCACATCTCTTCAAAACCCACAAATCTAAGGCTTCCAGTAGCACAGAGCAGTTGTTTCTCACCCCAACAGGGCAGGGAGTAGTGAACCTTGCACACAACCTCTTTTTGGTTATTACTAACATTTCTATCCACCAACACCACAACTGTGTCTTACATGATTTTAAAAGCTGTTGTATCAAGAATGGTTAGACATAGAAAATAAGTCTGTAGCCATATGGAATGCACATTTCAATGGCCTAAAGCATTCATCTCTAGCAGTCTGTGAAATATTGACTGCAAAATACATGCTGGAATTAAAGTGGAGATGAAGGAAGAAAGCAAGATAACCTGATTTTACAGTCTGCTATCTCAGATAGCACCAGGGGCTAGGAAGACAGATTGGACCAATATAGATGTTTTCAACACTGGAAATTTTTTCTAAGGTCTGGTTAGCCCAATAGAGGAAACTTTGGTCCCTAAAACATTGATGTGACACAGGTTGAGAACTTGTAACTATCCAATTGGATCTTCTATGGACTATAACGTGGTCAGTTGCATCGGCTATAATCAGGGGTTGCTTTGGTCTGGTTAATTTTTGCTTATGTTCAGTTTTCATTAAGAAATAAAAAATTATGTGACAACAGGAGAGGGTTATACACAAACCCTCATCTTCATCAACAATACTTAGAAGGGACAAGGTGGTCTACAATCATTAATTTATCCTCACACAAGTCAGTGGCAAGAGCTGGGATTAGAAATCAGGAATCCTGGCTCATTAGGCCACACGGTGTCTCTGATAAGCAGCGGTGTACACCCCTCTTCAGAAAAGACACATTTCAGGGGGTAGGGGTATGAGTGTGTGGGGAGGGGGGCATCATTTTAAGAAAAGCTGATATTTTAAGCTTAGTTATAAGATTGAGGCCAGGCTGGTAATACTTGAACTATGCATGCAAGGGGCCAGCTGATGGGATGCAGGTCATGTGAGGAAGGTGAATATATTCCTAGCACAAAGGAGTAAGGCTATTTAATCCAATGGAAAAACAACCTGGTAGATATGAGCTTCAATATTCATGTGTATACTATACACATGATTGGCGTGCATGTATCATAGCAGCAAGTGACATGTATTTATATATAAATACATTTATATTCTGGGCACGAATTTCACATTTCAAAACACACCAGCATTATAGGCACCCATACAAAACACAGGGTCTGGAACTCAAAATACTCCACCTCGAAGGACACTGAAGAGTTAATTTTTTCTGCCTAAGGATGACAAAAACCTGAGGAACCCAAACCCAGAGCCCAGCCTCAACACCCACCCGATCGGTTCCCCTCCCTCCTTCTCCGAACAGTGTTTTCCTCCTCTATAAATACACCATCAATAGGAGGTTGCCATGGCAATGGTGAGGAGGCGTGAGGGATACAGCAATGGGGATGCTGATGCAGTCACACATTCGTGTCTTCCAGACCTCGCAACCCCCGGGCTCCCTCCATCCAACGATGATGCTGTGGAAACCGTGCTGGTAGAATATGGTGTCCTCTGCCTCTAGCAATACAGGCAGACTCTGCGTGGGTGTGTGGTCTGGGGGAAGGATGTACGCAGACAGAGAGGTTAGCCAGAACCCCTGATCCTCTTGCCAGCACAGGAGCGGGCTGCGGGATTCCATAACACCACTGACGTGTGGTGGCACGTCGGGAGGCTGCCGGATTGCTGGGCGTCATACCGCCAAGGATGCCAGCTGCTTTGCAAGTTCGAAGAACTATTTTTGTTTTCAAAGCCAAGAGCAACACATCGGGGAAGGCTCCACAGGCTCCAATTCTCAGAGACCACAAAGCCCCATGGTGGCCAGGATGCCATCCCCACAAACCAATCCACAAACCCTCAATGGGACCAGAATTCGTCCTAAACCAATCCTAAAACTCACCAGGTTTGGAGTGTATGCTCACAAACAGCTGTGTAAGCTGATATGTACCAGCCAGGCACCTTCCACCCTCAGCCCCCTGGACCTGCCCCGAATCCCACTGTAGCCAGTGAACACACCTTCCCCCACAGTCCACAGCACCCACACACCCTAGCAGATACTTTCCCAGCTCCTCGGAGCTTAGCACTCAAGTACCGATTCGTTTCACTCTTCCCTCCATTGCCATCATGCTTCCCCTTCCCCCCTCTCCATCCCAACCCCTCTTTCCTTCCCCACCACTTCCCTGACATTCCTGCCTCCCTCCTGATTCCCAAAGGCAGACTCAACCCCCTTCCTCTCTATTCCAGTCCCCAAAGCTCCAATCCCACCCTCCCACTCAATCCCCTCTTCCGGTACTGTCCCTCACCCCTCTTCTAGCACACCCCTCAGCCTCCCACTCAGTCTCTACTGCACCCCCAATTTCCACAGCCCTGGGTTGTCTCCAGCTCCTAAAAATTCATACTACTTCATGCTACCCTGTCCCCTCCTGCCCCATTTCTTCCCCCCTTCCCCTCCACTTCCCAGTGCCCCCACCCCAGACATCCATCTCATCTTCCTCCAGCCCCCCTGCCCCTTCCCCATACCCATGCCTCTATCCACCCCACCATCCCTATGGGCCCCCTCCCCATATCCACTCCTCTATCCACCCCCCATCCCTACAGGCCCCCTCCCATTGGCCTTTCCTCTAGCCTCCTGGCCCTTCCCCTCCATCTCCCCACCCCCCCAACCCAAACCTACACCCCCATCCCCCTCCCCAAACCCCTTCTCCTCTCATCCTCTGCCCCTTGCCCTATTCCCCCACCCCATGACCCTATCCCATGGCCCTCCCCTCTGTCCGAGCCCTATGCACCCTAAACCCCCACCCCTTCTCCCCTCTGCATGACCCCTGCCCATCCACCCCATACCTCTTACCCCTCCCCCCCTCCCCATGACCCCTTCCCCATCCATCCCCTCCCCATCCACCCCTTCTCCCGTCCCCATTTTCCCCACCCCTTCGCCCCTCGCCATGATGACCCCCACCCCATACTCCTCACCATGACCCCCTCCTTGTACTTCCCATTACCCCCTCGCCTTGCCCTAGTCCGCACCCCACTCCCTCCCCTCGGTACCTCATGCCCGCCGCAGCTCCGGGCTCCCCGCGCGCACACACACAGAGCCGCCGGCTCCCCGCCCGCCCGGCGCAGCCCAAGCCTGCAGCCACCAGTGTCCACCCGCAGACAAGGGGCGGGGCGGGGCCGAGCAGCCCTCGCTGTCCAATCACAGAGCGGGGGCGGAGCTGGCAAACATCTATGGCCAATCATTCAGCCGCTAAGGCGTGAGCGCTCCATCTAGACTGCCCAATCACAAAATGGAAGGGGAGGGACGCCTCTCCCACTGTGACCAATCAGCGTGGCAGAGGCGGGCGTTGCCGCCTGCTGTGTCCACTCAGAGGGCAGCCTTTGAAGGAAGGGCCGTCCCACTTCTGGGTTTGAAGGCCTCTGCGCCGCAGGGTACTCTGGGAGTTGTAGTTCTGATGGCTGGGTCATGCCAGGACGCTGCAGGGAGTGAGCACGAAGCTGTGGGCGGTGTCTCCGCTCGCTGCGGCTCTGATGCGCCCCTCACCGCAATGTCTGGGCCCATGATCGCACCAAGCCAGGGCCTTGTTGTGTGTGGCTGCAGAGGGATCTGGCTCCACCATTCATGTTCAGCCACTATTCTCCACTTGCCCCAGACTTGGAAGGAAGTTGCTCCCTGGGGAGGCCTGCCTGGGCTCATGGGGATGGGTCTCTTTGCTATAGGCCCATCCCTGTTGTGCCTAGTACTTACCCACACACACAGTAAGGGACAGGCCCTGCCCAGAGAGCTCACAGGTCGTGCCGACAGGGCAGTTAAAGACATGGGCCAGGCTCACCCTCTGACAGGTAGTAGCACATCCCACTGCCAGCTGAGCTCAAACCCCAGAAGCATTTTTTTTTTTTAAATTAATGGAGATATCCTATCTCTGGAAGGAACATCAAGTCCAGCCCCCTGCCTTCACTAGCAGGACCAAGTACTGATTTTACCCCAGATCCCTAAGTGGCCCCCTCAAGGATTGAACTCACAACCCTAGGTTTAGCAGGCCAATGCTCAAACCACTGAGCTATCCCTCCCCCTGTTAACAACAACAACAGAGAAGGGCTCAAACCAAACACTTCCGAGCTGCAAACGTTGGTCCCAGCACCACATGTCGCAGCTTATAAATAACTAAAACGATGATGACTGATGGTGCTCTGCACTTCTACAGTGTCTATCATCTAAGGCTCTTACAACAACACCAGGGAGGAAATGGGGATAAACTGGCCACAAATAAACTTAGGCTGGAAATTAGAAGGCTTCTAACCATCACGTGAGGGAGGTTCCAGAATAGTGTCCCAATAAGGACTAGTTTTAAAATGGAGCTTGGTATATTTATGAACAGGATGATATGAAAGAGCTGCCTGCAATAGCAGGCAACTGGACCTGATGACCAAGGAGGTCCCTTCCAGTCCTGAGGGTTACCACTTGTCCAGGTTTTCCCAGGATCATCCCTTGTTTGAGGTAGCTGTCCTGGGAGAATCTATAAGGGGGCTCAGTACGCTCTGGCAGTTGTCTAGGTTTATGGGTTTAGCCTCAAGATCATCCCTGATGTCCTGTTTTTTTGTACCTCAGAGGAACCAACCCTACCAGTCACATAAAACCCAGCTTGATTCTCAAACTTTAGGTGGAGACTAGAGTGCAGGATTCTCTTTTTGACATATAAAATGAGGCCCTTACTATGGGAGTGCAGGAGGCAGGGTCCACACAACTGTAGCTAAGAAACATTGATTTAAAGGGGAACAGTAAAGTGTTGTTTAAATTGAGGGTATCAGTGATTGGTGCATAATATGGAGAGCATAAGCTGCCTATTAGCTAGAAATCAACATTTTCCCCAGCTGAATCAAACTGAGGGGGGATCCATGCTCTTAAATGACAGAAGGAAAGGTCGGTGAACTCGAATGGGTTTTGCCAACTCAAGAAATAGCTCAGGAGGTTCACATAATCTCCAGTTCTACAGTAAAATGTTAACTAAAGTGCAACACGCCTAATGTCCACCAGGTGTCAGTAGCTGCTAATATTTTAAAAAGGCCTGACAGCACAATAATTAGGATGGGTATCAATTAGAGGTCCTGGAGTTTTCATTACAGTTTACAAGTAGCATAGGTTTTTGTTTGGAGGCTGTGTTTTAGAACTGGGACCCTTATAACAATACTAATACCTATAAGAACATAAGAATGGGCATACTGGGTCAGATCTATGGTCCATCTAGCGCAGTATCCTGTCTTCCAACAGTGGCCGGTGCCAAATGCTTCAGAGGGAATGAACAGAACAGGGCAATTATTGAGTGATCCATCCCCTGTCATTCAGTCCCAGCTTCAGGCAGCCAGAGGCTTGGGGATCTGAGAGTCAAGCTGGGTTCTTCCTGGCTCAGGATACCCAGCAGGATTAAAGATTCTGCAGCTGGAACGTAGCTGACAATGGCATGGATGATCCTTGAGCCAGAACAGATTCAGAGCTAGGGTGGCTCTGCAGGGCTGCCCGTAAAAGCTCATTTCTGTACACAGAGGCAGCAGCTATGACTCGGGAAGGGCTGACACCTGAACTTGTACCAAAACCACAACCCAGCTTTGGAGTCCCACCTCTTGTTATTTCAGTGTAGGTCTGTATGGACAGCTGTTTCACCTGTTCTGATTTGCTCCTGACTTAAGAACACTCAGAAGAAGGCACTTTGACTCTGGGATAAAATCGCCCTTCCCCAGGGTTTGTCTACATGGACATTGCACCAGTCAAACTGGTGGGGTCACATTGCAGCCACTTTAGTTAAGCTGCTGCAAATGCATGCGTGGGCCCAGCGCTGGGCATCCTCAGCAGACGTGACCCTCATCGCCTCTATGAGCCTGCTCACTCACCCTAAGAGCCAGCCTGAAAGAGAGGCAGGTGGGAGTGGGGAATGGGTCTGAGGAGATGGGGGCATTGGATGTTCAAACAGCAAATATGCTCACCCCTCAGTCAATTCAGCAGCATCTTCTAGCAGCATGACTAGAACTCGAATCTCCTGATTCCCGGTGCAGAGCTTTAACCACTAGACCTTGCTGTCACGCTATTAGTTCAGGAAGTCAGAGCTATTTTTGTAGTGAAGAATGGGCAGGCGTGGTTCCCCTCTGTGGCTCTGGGCCGTGCTGCATTCGACCACTAGATGGGGATATTTAAGCAGTTTGACATAAAATGAGAGTTTCCTGTCCCTGAATGCCACTGTAGATTCTGCTCTGAGCCCGACCGCATGGCAACGCTGGTGTAGTGGCGGGCATTGGCACCCCCCGCAGCCTGCCCCAGCCCCGTTAGCCTGCAGGGCTGCATTGTCCTTGCCTGATGACACCTGGCCCCAAGTGCTAACGGAGAGGGTGCCCCAGGTCAGAGCACAGATTGGCACCTGGCCTGGCCAGCAATGTAGTCCTCGCCCCACCCAGCCGCCTGCCCCCTGCAAACAGAGGTGCAGGTCGGAGATGCCATAATCTTGTGCCCGGCTCCAAGGACAGCAGTCAGACCTTGGAGCAAGGGGGTATCTGCTAATCTGGCACTTCCCTCTGCCTTGTGGGGCCCCTCTCGTCCCCTCCTCCCCACCTTCTATTGGACACATTGATGACCCTGCCCTGCTCCCACCAGGTCATTCCCCCACCCAGTCCCTCCCTCAGTCACACATGTGCCCACTTCCCCATGGTAGCCCGATTTCCTGGCCATGGACTCCAGAGTGCCATGAACCCTGATGTTAGAGCATCACATGCTTTATTTCACTCGTCAATGCCCTGCTGTACATTAACCCCCAGAACATACAGACTAAAACCCAGGGGCACAGCTGAGCTCCACCTGGGCACCAGCGCCCCCCAGTGGGGGCAGATACCCCCTCGGGGTTATGGGGAGCAGGCTGGAACACTCACTCTGAGCCCAGCTCCCGCAGCGTTGTCTGGGCAGGCTTCTTCTTTGAGACCCCTCACCCGGTTCCCAAAGGGGCTGGTGCAGTAGAGAAAGCTGGCCTCTGCCCTCGGCCCAGCCCCGCTCCCCAGCACTAGGCAGGCATTGCTCAGGGGACGTCGTGGTCTGGAATGGGAGAGTCCTTTCCCTGGCAGACACTTAGCCCAGCCGCCCCGAGCTCTGACTGCTCACCTGGGACAGGCGCGGGGGCCTCTCGCCTCCAGCAGGACCATCTTGGAGTTTTGCAGCCCTGGGGTTTGAACTGTGCCCCCTAGTGGAGAGACCTGAAAATGCTTCCAAACAACCCTCTGGCCCCCATCACCGCACACACACACACCGGTGTAGGATGGCAAGGACCAGGGTCCTGGCACCTTGGGGTGGAGTCTCTGGCAGGCTCCTTTACCGACAGCACCGGGGAAGGTTGTGTGGCGTTTATCCCCACAGCTGAGTCTTGCCCAGGTGCGCTGGGCACTGTGAGGGTCACTTCAGACAGAGCTTTATTGGCTGGCTGACCCCAGCTGGCCCCTGATGACAGCCTGCCTCCTGCCGTAACACAGACTCCTCCGCCTGCTGCCCCCACTCCTCCACCTGCCCTTCCTCCCCCCAGCCTTCCTCCTCTTCCTCCTCCTCGCTGTCAGAGTCCTCATAGAGGCTGATGGTGGCTTGCACGGGGAAGTTCTCCAGCAGCTTCTCCCCCTCACTGTACAGGTAATCGAAGGACTTGGAGCGGGGCCAGAAGAGTCTGTGGGGAAAAAGACACTTGAGAAATACAGGTTCCTTCGCTTCCTCTTTGGAAAGCCCAGGGGTGTGAAAGGGGCAGCACATCCTGCATGGGGCCCAGCACTGAGCTAGCAGGGGGCTGCAGGTTAGGAGTGAGAGGCATCAGCACAGCTGCGTGGGGCTGAGGACTGAGGGGCATCAGCACAGCTGTGTGTGGGGAGCCCAGTGGTAGAGTAGCAGGAGTGGGGCTGCAAGGCAGGCTTGCGGGGCAAAGGCAGAGCTATGGGGCAAAGGCAAGGCGGGACTGGCCAAGCAGGGGGGTGCTGCAGGGCTGGCCAGTGGGGCGTTGGCCAAGCCAAGTGCACAAAGCTGACGCTCCACTCTAGCCAGCACCATGAGCGCTGGTTACCCGCCCCAGCGAACAGAAGCAAGCAGCCTGCGCGCCGGCACTGTGGGCTGCACGTACCTGACGGGGTGCCGGAACAGTGCTGATGCCTTGCCTGAGCCACCATCCACCAGCATCTCACTGCCGCAGGCCTTGGGAAACACAGAACAGGAATTCGGATCCATGCCTTCAGCACCTACGCTGCAGCCTCCCCCCAGCATGGGGGATGGGGCGAGTTAGGATCCCTGTGGGGACTGATGGGATTCCAGGGGCAGGGACGGGGGATGCAGTAGGTACACTGGGAGAGCCCAAGGGTCTCTAGCTGGGAAGAATAGGCTGTAACTAAGCAAAGGAAAAGTTAGTTTGACTAGCAGGAAAGATTGGCCTGCCAGTGGATCTCTTGGGCCATGGGATCATCTCTCAAGGGAAGCAGGGGCAGCTCCGGCACACAGGACCCACCAGCCTAGATCAAAGATCGGCCACTTGCAGTGCTGTTGTAGCAGGGTTGGCCCCAGGAGATCAGAGAGACAAAGTGGGTGAGGTCATGTCTTCTATTATCTTAATATCTCTCACCTAGGGAAGTTGGGCCAATAAAAGATATGACCTCACCCACCTCATCAGACTAGATCAGAGGCTAGGTCCACGTGGCCTGTCTCTGGCTGGAGCCAGCAGTCAAAAAAGCTAACAGAATGTTGGCAATCATTAAGAAAGGCATAGATAATAAAACAGAAAATATCATATTGCCTCTATATAAATCCATGGTATGCCCACATCTTGAATACTGCATGCAGATGTGGTCGCCCCATCTCAAAAAAATTAATGGAGATATCCCATCTCATAGAACTGGAAGGGACCTTGAAAGGTCATCAAGTCCAGCCCCCTGCCTTCACTAGCAGGACCAAGTACTGATTTTGCCCCAGATCCCTAAGTGGCCCCCTCAAGGATTAAACTCACAACCCTGGGTTTAGCAGGCCAATGCTCAAACCACTGAGCTATCCCTCTCCCCCCCGATGTGTTGGACTTGGAAAATGTTCAGAAAAGGGCAACAAAAATGATTAGGGGTATGGAATGGCTTCCGTATGAGGAGACAGTAATAAGACTGGGACTTTTCAGCTTAGAAAAGAGACAACTAAGGGGGGATATGATAGAGGTCTATAAAATCTTGACTGTTGTGGAGAAAGTAAATAAGGAAGTGTTATTTACTCCTTCTCATAACACAAGAACTAGAGGTCACCAAATGAAATTAATAGGCGCTACATTTAAAACAAACAAAAGGAAGTATTTCTTCACACAACGCACAGCCAACCTGTAGAACTCCTTGCCAGAGCATGTTGTGAAGGCCAAGACTATAACAGGGTTCAAAAAAGAACTAGATACGTTCATGGAGGATAGGTCCATCAATGGCTATTAGCCAGGATGGGCAGGGATGGTGTCCCTAACCTCTGTTTGCCAGAAGCTAGGAATAGGTGACAGGGGATGGATCACTTGATGGTTACCTGGTCTGTTCATTCCCTCTGGGGCACCTGGCATCGGCCACTGTCGGTAGACAGGATACTGGGCTAGATGGACCTTTGGTCTGACCCAGTATGGCCGCTTTTATGTTCTTATGTTCAGCACCAGCTGCTGCAGAGGGAGATCCTGCAAGCAGGTGGTGAGGGACTAACCTCCCCGCAGGGAGAGTGGCGTCCTTACCCCCAGTAGTAAGAGTCGGGCTCATAGCCCGAACACGGAGGGATCATACCTTTTGCAAAGCTCTAGCTGATTTAATTTTGCCATGGTGCCTATTCTAACCCCAGGATGTTAGAATCCTTTTATGAGCCCTGCTAAACTCTCGGCCTCCACGATGCTTTGTGGCAGAGAGCCGTAGGCTAACTGTGTGGTGCCCGGAAGGAAAGTATTTCCTTGAACCAGTTCTGAATTTGCCTCCCACCAGCGTCCCCTTGTTCTTGTGTTAGACTCAGACCCAGCACAGATGCATGCGCTGCAGGGAACAGCCTGCATTGGCCGGAAGAGGACATGGGTCTTTTCCCAGCTCTGGAGTGTCCCGTGCTTTCTCTGTGGGATCAGGCAGGATAGGAGAACAGCAATGGCATGAGATGAAGAGAGGGGACATTTAGGCTGAATAGCAGGGAAAGGTTCCTGCTCGTGAGATGGGGGAGGCTGTGGGACCTGCTCCCAGTAGAGGGTGGGGAGCCCTGTTCTAGCCTGGCCGGGACAGCAGCCTTGGCATGAGGAGCCAGCTGCCCTTCCGGGGCTTTGTCGTCTCTCCTGGGATCTGTAGCTCCTTTGCCTGCTGGTATTCTCCAACGGGGCAGGGCCCATGAGCAGTGCAGGGAGTAGGGAGGCCATGCTGGCCGCTCCCCATCCCTGGGGGGATCACACCCAGCAAGGCAGATTTCCTTTCCTTCCGGCTGGCTGCCACCCACGCTGAGAGGTGAGCCCACTGAGGGGATGCGGCCCGGCCTCCTCCGCCCACCCCAGCCTTGCTGAACACACTCCCTGGTGCCCACAGCAAAGAGGGCCAGGGAGGAAGCTGGCTCTACCCTCGGGAGGGCTTTATCCATTGTAATCTCCCCCCGTGCCAAACCCCTGCCCAGCGTCACTAACCCCTGAGGAATCCCGGCCCTGGCCAGGGAAGAGGCGTCCCTTTCCCACCACCCAGAGCTCTCTGAAATCTAACCCCCCACAGCAGCTACCCAGGGAGAGCCAGCCCTGCCAGCAGAGAAGCCAGCCTGGCACTGGCCTACACTACCCACTGCAGGGAGGGGGCTCATTTCACAGCCGCTTGCCTTCAAAAGGAGAGACTGTGCCAGCTGGGAGGGGTGGGGGAAGGTGCCCTGGCTTCCAGAGAGGTCTGCCTGCCAGCCTCCAGGGTGCCAGGATGGGGAGGTGGCTGCCTGTCAGCCTCCAAGGTGCTCCAGCCGGGGGGTCTGCTCACCAGCCTCCAGTGGGCACCAGCCAGGGGGGAGGGTCTGCCCACCAGCCTCCAGGGATGCCAGCATAGGGAATGGCTTCTTGCCATCCTTCAGGGGGTTCCAGCCAGGGGGCTCTGTCCACTAGCCTCCAGAGGGCACCAGTCAGGGGGGTCTGCCTGCCACCCTCCAGGGGTCACCAGTGGGGGGGATCTGCCCACCAGACTCCAAGGGGCACCAGCTGGGGAGGTCTGCCCCACCCCCCAGCCTCCAGGAGGTGTCAGCCGGGGGAGATCTGTCCACTAGCCTCCAGTGGGATGTGAATGGATCCCATGCATCAGGATGCCAGGACCTGCACTCAAAATAACATTGCTTGGCTCCCACCTCACGCCCCCCTCAGTCCTTTTCTGCCCCTGCCCCCGAGTGGTCCCTGTGTGCAGCCCAGCGAGCCCGTGGAGCTCACAGGTTAGAGGTGGAAAAGGCCCAGCAGCTCAGCCTGTCCATCTCCTGGGGCCAGCACAGGATCTGGCCCTGTCAGGTGCTGTCCAGCCCTAGCTGTAAAAAAGTGCTGAGGGATGGATCTGCCCTGGGAGCCAGTCACCCAGTCCCCCGATCTCGCGGCCAGGCAGCTTCCCATGAGCTCCATCCTGAATTCCCACTCTGCAGTGCGTCCAGTCAGGCGAGCTGAAGCCCTGGGCCTCATGGAAACAGAGCTGGAGGTCACCCAAGGCCAGCTCCCTGGAGCCCCAATCAGTCCCTGCTGGACAGCGACTAGCAGTGTGGGGCCCAGAGCTGAATGCAATAACCCCAGGGGTTGGGGCTGGCAAAAGAACCCAGGGGAAATGTCTCGGGAACGAGGCTGCTCAGCCTAGGGAAGCTGTGATGCAGAGATCTGCAGAGTTGAAGGGCGAGCACCCAACCCCGCCCTCAGACCCACCTTGAGCCCCAGAGGGACCAGGTGAATTCTAGGGCTGGGCCGAGCTGGATACCCTCTGATCAGGGAGGGTGAAACTCACCGGGTCTGTGTGGTCCCTGTTCTGCCTGCACAGGTCCTTTGCAGTGGGAAGCCAGGGTCTCCAGAGAGGTGGGGATCTGCGAAGTGAGACAAGGAGAAGGGGCTGGAGCAGGCCAGTCAGTGGTCAGCAGGCCCAGGGTGCTATCGTACTGAGAAGCCCCAGCTCATAACAGCTGAGAGAGCCGTGGCATTGCACAAGCACCAAGGCAAATGCAGGCCCATAGCGCCCGCGTGCCCACACAGGGCGAGGGTGTTCTCAGCACTAAGATCCCTCATCCTGCAGCCCCCCACCCCTTCATCCACACACAAACACAGCCCGTCCCCAGCTCTCCGCCTCCCCCACTCTGGGGGATTTGTTGTTTGTGGGCAGACCCTGCTCCCAGACTGCCAGCGGCTTCACAGGATGAGCCTCGGAAGCCCTACGCTTTGCAGTGCCAAGGGATGGGGGGGCAGGGGAAAGCACTGCACTGCAGCCCCCACCCTAACATTCCCCCAAAAGTAGAGCTCAGGGGTTAAGGGCTAGCGGTGACAGCAGGAGAGTCCCTGCATCCCGATCCTCTGGCACGGCCTCAAGGTGGTCCCTCTGGGCCTCAGTTTCCCCATCTAGGAGGTGGGTTTGGACATGGGGATTGGGGGGCCTGTTTCTGAGCCACCAGGGTAGAAGGGGAGAGAAGTACAAACCCCTTATTAACAATCACAGACAGATGCACCCCGTTCCGTATGAAAAAAAAAACCTCGCCCCTTTGCCAACAGCAGCAAGACGGAGCACCATGCTCCCCCCTCTGCCAGCCCTGTCTCCTCCGACTCAGCTGCGCCAGCCACAGAGCGGGCAAGGGGCACTGTGGCCATAAGATCCTCATTACCTTCCGCCTTGTTCTTGGCCCTGCACAGGGCGCCCGCAGCCCCAGGCACCCAGGGGGCCCCGGAGCCAGCCGGCCAGCCCGAGGGGAGTGGGGACAGAAGCTTCCATGACGTGAGCTGGTGAAGCAGGAGAGAGGTCTCTTTCTCTGGCCTGTCCTAGGAGCCCTTTATAGCCCTCCCGGCCTGGTCGGGGCTGGGGAAGGGGGAGAGCAGGAGGTCCCAGGGTGTCCAGCATGCCCCAGTTGAGTAAACAGCAGCTCAGCGGGAGGCTGGGGGGGCACCGTCAGCTTCAGTGGAAAAACAAAACACAGAAGGGAAAAGTTAGACACCATTTGTGAGAAATGCCCCAGGGGGTCAGGGGGAGCGGGGAGGGGACAATTAATGAGGGTGATTAGGAGCTTTGTCCCCATTACCCTAAGGGAGGGGGCGGGGGGCAGTAACATGGGGAGGAAATGGGTCTGTGCAGGATGGCACAGCTAATGGAGAGAGGGCCAGAAGAAAAGAAAGGGAGGAGGGAGGGGGGGCAAGGAACAGAGGAGGGGAGGAGAGAGAGGCGAGAGATTTCAGGGCTGTAACAAAGCGGTAAATAGGGAAGCAGGCCTGGCTTGGTACCAATGGCGGATTTCTCACTGCGGGCCCATCCGGCTGCCAGGGACACCCACAGGGCAGGGTCGGGCCTTGGGCTCAGAGTCCCTGCTCTGATTGCACTGAGGTCAGGCCACTGCTCTGCAGGCTGGACAGCGCCAGGGCAGCCCAGAGAATCAGCCCCAGCAGCACTGTGCGGGGCTGGATGCACGTAGGGTGACCAGATGTCCCAATTTTATAGGGACAGTCCTGATTTTGGGGTCTTTTTCCTATATAGGCTCCTATTACCCCCCACCCCCGTCCCGATTTTTCACATTTACTGTCTGGTCACCCTAGATGCACGTAGTCAAAAGGATTTGCTGTCTGGGATGTAGGAGCGCAGGGAGCAGCCCTGCAAGGGAAAGCTACACTTTGGATCCTCCTCCTCCTCCTCCTCCGGGGCTGAGCTGCATCCCTGATTGCTGTTCTCAGTGATGGCAGATGACAGAACAAGGAGCAATGGTCTCAAGTTGCAGTGGGGGAGGTCTAGGTTGAATATTAGGAAACACTATTTCACTAGGAGGGTGGTGAAGCACTGGAATGGGTTACCTAGGGAGGTGGTGGAATCTCCATCCTCAGTGGTTTTTAAGGCCTGGCTTGACAAAGCCCTGGCTGGGATGATTTCGTTGGGGATTGTTCCTGCTTTGAGCAGGGGGTTGGACTAGATGACCTCCTGAGGTCCCTTCCAACCCTGATATTCTATGATTCTATGATTGCGGGAGAAACAGGCAGCTGGTACCTCTGGGGCAGCACAAGGCAGCCAGGTCCCCCTAGGCCTGTGTGCTCTGGCAAGAGAGGGATGGATAATTCAGCAGGGGTGACCAATGGGGCAACCCCATTGCAGCTGGGGATTACAGGCCCTGCTTTTGTCCAGCTCTGTGTATTCCAGGACCTTCAGGGAGCCAGCTCCCGCTGCCCAGCCCCACGGCTCTGCAGGAGGGACTCTCTTTCCCAAGCACTCTGCCCTCCCAGCCTGGCGTGAGGCTATGCTACTGCTAGGGGCAGCCCTGTGCGTCTCCCTAAATGAGCTTGTTTTCAGCTGGGCATTGCCAGCAGGTGCTGGGCCGTTAGCAGGGGCTCCCTGGGGAGCGGGACTCTGAAATTTCCTGGCAGACCAGCTGCGCAGAGCCCTCTCACCTGCCCAGGGTGGACAGTCCATGCACCCTCCATTAAGCCCCTGCCAGAGCTGCCTTCCCAGCACTGGGCCCACTCATCCCCCCCACCCCACCTCACCCCTTCTCATTGACAGTGCAAAGGGCGTGCAAAACTGGCCCAGGGCCGAACAGCACCAGCTCACCCCCGCTCCGTACAGGGGATATGCTGCACAGGGCATGAGGCTGGGACCAACCAGGCCCCGTGTCTCACACACCCCCACGCCCCTCTGCTTCCCAGTCTGCCCGTCACCCGACTCCTCTCATCTGGCCTTGAGGAGGCATTGCTCTAGTATCTGCAGCACCAGAGGGAGCCTTTGATAATTATAGCCCCAAAGGGGCCCTAATGAAGCTTTAATAGGATTTGTTATGGGCCTCTGATTAACACTGACTCTACAGTGACATCTCCACCTCCCGCCCTGAGCCGGGCCAGCTTCCCCTTCACCCAGCCCTGGGAAATCTCTACCGCCAGGTTGGGGCCACAGCCCCCACTCCCCCAGCCCCAGCTTTGGGCCGGGAGGAAGGAGTTGGAGGGAATTTTCCCTGCTGAGTCAGCACAGTCCGGACAAACATGCGGGGAGGGACTTTGCACACGGCACACCTGAATCACTGAGCGTTGCAAGCCCTGAGACAGTCTAATGCTGGGTTGGGGGCACGGTCTCTCCTTCGGAGCTGTATCAAGTCAGGCGCATGCTGGGCCCTTCCTCACTGTGGCAGCTGATTTTTCACTCACCTCCGAGGCTGCATGTCTGGAAGCCAGCACTCCGGTTCTTTCCTGTCCATGGTCACAGAGCAGGGATCCGACTTCAACAGGCGACTCTGACCCTAGGGCTGGCCACTGCTCCTGGCAAAGCAATCATTGGCCCTGGAACAAGAAGTTGGAGAAAGGATCCTATGGACAATCCAACTACGGAAAATGCCTGTTGTGAGTATTTCTGAGCTGAGCACTGCAGGACTGAGCATGCTGCTTAGCTATAAAGCGTGCATCACACCCAATGATCACACAAGAGTCTCAAGCTATGAAGCAGCCTCTGCTTTCAGTGCAGAAGCTCGCTCGTGTCTGATTGTTAATACTCAGTACTCGATTTCTTGGTACAAGCTACTCCTCAGCTCGGTAAAACATGTCATTTAAAGTTTACCCCCCAACAGTATCTACCATTACCAGAGAACTCGCCAGCTGCAGCTCTCCGAGCCCTTTACAAAGGGGAGATCAATAAACCAAACCAAAGGGTAGCCCAAGCAGAGATGGGACACTTCAAAAGGAGCCAGGCCAGAGATTCCAAGTCCCCTAGCAACTTCCCTATTGCTGTCAATTTCATATGGAAGGTGCCCACATACAAGGATGATGGGCAGCACAGCAGTATAAAATCATTAGCTAGGCTGTGTTGTTAGCCCCATTTTACAGTGGAGGAAGCTCAGACATGGGGAGGGAAAGGCCCACATCCTCAAAAGTATTTAGGCACCTAGCTCCCATGGCAAGGGGATTTCAATGGGAGTTAGGTGCCTAAATTTGTTTGAAGATCGGAGCCTATGTGACTTGCTCAAGGTCACTGCAAGTCAGTGGGAGCTTTGACGGCCAGGAGACGTCTCCTTTCTGGGCCCACATGGCCACTGGACTGGTGCTGTCCTTCCACCTGTCCATTCACACAGCAGCCTGACATGGAGGCGACCCAGCTCCCGCTGCTTGTTCAACAGAAATAATCAAGGGAAAGAACTTGGGGATTCAGTGCATGGACGGGACCCCAGCCCTGGCCAACCCCATCATGCTGGCTGCTCCAGTGCCTCCGACTGCCCTTTGATTCCAAACAGGAGGGGCCTGTGCTCTGGTCTTTTTGTGGCACATTTAGGGGATCAGTGCTGCTCGGCCTCTGGGGAGTCACGGGGGTTATTCCCCCTCCCAACTGTGTTTGCTCAGGTGCTGTAACGCCAGAAATGTTACCTCCTCTGTGCTGGACCTCTCCCCCATCCCCATTCTCTGGGGCTGGGGTGCCATGCGGCTATCCATACGGGAGCCTGGGCTATGGGGCACTTCACATCACGCACCTGCCGGCTGAGACTAGGGGAAACTGACGCAGGCAGGCAGGGAAACAGCATGCGTCTGATTCCAAACAAGGCCCATTGTGCAGAGCTGCCGCTGGGTGTCGTACAGCAGGGAAAATAACCCTCTTTCCAGGGACGTTCCGTTTTAGGGTCTGATTTGGTGGGGACTCCATGCCAGTTGCTTCCCACCCCTCTTGCTCCATTCTCTGTCCTCATTCTAACCCCAGATTAACTGTCATTCACTTCGAAACAGAGTCAGCAACTATCCCCTCAGCCTCAGCATAGTGTCACGCCAAGAAGCACATGGGTCCTGGCTGATGTAGAATACAGGGCGTGCAAACAGGTAAATAAAAGCAACCTAAACATGATGCTGTAGGATGCCCCACTTTATCCCAGAAGACCCAACTCCAATGATCTGCCTCTTCCCAATTTGCTATTCTTATCATCGGGTGAGACCCGGATTAGAAACACACATAGGGTGGGGATGGGGGCAGGAAGCAAAGTGGGGTCACAGGTCAGCCCCCTCTCCCAAGATGCCTTCAACGTGGGAGAAGGAAAGAAAAGAGCAAATGGTCTCGTCCAGCCTCTGCCTTCTGCGTCCAGCTGTCCCAAATGCTCCGGCTCTGGGAACGAGCACTGGGCCCTTCTGGAGAACACAATTTGTCACCCCCGGGGCTCCCCTCTGCCCCCCATTTGTGATGGTGGTTAGGCCTTTGCCTGCACGGCAGCCTGTGCAGGGCTTGTTACATTTCCCCATTTGTTTCTCATTTGGGCCAGGAGTCTTAGAATAACAAACCCTGGGGAGGGCGGAGAAGGCTGCTGCTGAGAGAGGTATTTCAGCCAGTCAGTCCAGATCCCCCGTCCTCCTCCTCTCCCCGCTACCCTGCTCCAGAGAGCCCTGCAGCCTCTGGAAACTAGCCTGAGTGCCCCGTCACCTTTGTTACACTGGGGGGGACCACATCAGGGTTATTTGTACGCACCAGACAGACGGACACCATGGCGCAGATTTTCAGGATTCCCCCTGCTCCAGTTTACAATGCTGAGGATCTGTGTTTAGGGGCACTCCAGCTTGCGTGTGCATTCACGCTCCTCCCTCCAGCCATCAGGGTCTGCCTAGCCAGGCTGCACGTGCAAATGCCATTTGCACACACAAACCAGAGGGCTGGGGAGACGTGGGGATAACAGCTCTTCCCTGCCTCCCAGGAGCGTTAGGACACTAAATATATTACAGGTTGTGAGGTGCACAGATGTGAGAGGGCAGTTAGGAAAACATAGGCCTGCCCTGGAGTAAAGTGAGTGAGCGCTGAGCCGACACACCCTGGGCATTGCTGAGCTCTGTGTGGGAGCACTCCAGCCTTAGCCATGGCATCCTCGCCCAGGACTCGATCTTGTTCTCACTGCCGGCATGAGGTGCTCTGCCATCGACTTCAGTGGGCGCAGACCCCGTTTTGTCCTCCCCATTGTTTCTGATACCGGATGGACAACTGTTGCCTTTCAGCTTGTTTTCCTCCGTCCTGTTCAGGAACCTGAGTTGTTATTGTAGGGCTGCTCAGGAGGAATGGACGCCTTCTCCCAGTTGGATGACTTGGCCCACTGTCAATGTTGTCTTGGGACAACTCTTGGTGGTGTGGGGACAATGCTCCTCCTAATACAGAGCCTTCCATCCCCCTGGAGTGCCCTGTGTACCAAACCCAAGCTCATTCCCGGCCAGCAGCTTCGACCCCGACACCCCGATAATCAGAGGGGTTAAGCACCCATAATTCCACCTGGAGTCAGCAAGAGACACAGCTGCCCAGCATTATGGAGAATCAGGCCCTACAGGCTAGCCCTGGGCAGAGAACCCACAAGCTGTGCCAGGGCGCTGCTGAGCCACAGCAGGCCAGAAGGGGGTGCTCTAGAATGGCACGCCTGCCCCACAGCACCCCCTTTCTGGCCTGGTGTGCATCAGCAGCAGTCTGCCTCCGCTTTGCACCCCTTATTAACTCCCCCCAGGCTTTATTTTTGTCCAGGAGCACCCCTTCTCCCAGGGACTAATTTAATGGCCTAAATCACACAACAATGCTCAGTCCTGGGGCTTCTCTTTTCTCCCCTGATCTGCTCTCTGCAGCACTTCCCTGCCTTGGCAAGCCACTCCTAGCCCTCCCTGGCTCCAGTCTTTTCGAGTCCTGCTCACCTGGCTCTCAGCCCTTACCTCTCTAGGCTGAGCGGGCTCCATGGGTAGCAGCTCTCTGCAGACTGCAGGAGCCTCACAGCGTCTGCAGCCCTCTGCCTCATTCCTCTTTACGAAGGCCCCAGTGCCTCCCTGTAAACGCCAATGGCGCAGCAGGTCAGCAGCCGGTGCACTGGCCCCTGCTCCCTCTTCAAGGGCCCAGTCACCCTGGGACATCTGGAAACCTCCCTCCCCTGCCACTCCAGCCAAACCTCACATGCCTGGCTAGCTTTCTACCCCTACCCACCCACCCCACAGCTTGGCCTCCCTGCCCACACCTGCCCGCCCCTCGCCCCCCTGCTCAAATTATCTTTTATACAACAACCATGGTACAAACAAGCCATACGCGCACACCCCAGCTCAATCCCTTTGCCATCACGACTGCAGCCCTTCTCCACCTCCCTTGGTCTAGACTTGGCTGTTGTAGTTTGCAAGCTCTTTGGTTCAGGCACATTGTCCCCTTACCTGGGCTCTAAAGCACCCTATAAACTATTCGTTAAATCAACTTGTTGTCACGTGAGGGGGGCCTGACAACTGCACACCATAGCAACCTGCCCTGTCATGGGATCCAGCCCAATTGCTTCGAGCATCCCCGCCATGTACCGCCTGGCTTCCTAGGGATGGTGACCACTCCCCTGGCCCTACAGCTTCTCTTGACAAAGCAAAAACACTGACAGGAATTCTTTTAAAACGCCAGCTCCCGACTTTCAGCAACTCCCACCAACAGCAGGTCTCAAGAGCTCACCAACGCTCTCCTTTGCAGCCTTCCTAACAGGGCTCTCTCTCGATCCCTCCTCCTTGTTACACAGTGTCACTTTCACAGCTGCTGCACGAAAGAGCCTGCGAGTTGGATGCAGGTTTGAGGCCCTGGGAAAGCCCCAAGCCTGAGGTTAGACAGGGCTGATGTATGGCCGTACCGGCTGCTTTGTCAGTGCAGCAATTCTTTGATCACACTTGCCAGGACCCCGTAGCAGCGTTCACCCATCTCATGACTAGCACCAGCAAAGATAGGATCAGCGGAGTGGACAGGAGTCTGGAAAGTGTTGCCTAAATGGGAGACTTCACACCTCAGCCTCCCAAATGGTCTCTCTTGCCCTTTTCACAGGCGACAGCTTGGCCGGGGAAGGTGTTGGCACACTCTGCTTAGCTGTCACTTCTCCAGACCTTTGGACCCAGCACACTTCGGAGTTTGTGGCCCAGAGTCAGACAAAGGTCACAGGGTCATACACCCCCTTTCCGCATGCCTGATGGGTCTGGATTTCTCACACCCCATGGGGCTGAGAGTTTGCAGAGCCCTGGCCTATCTACAGCAGATCTGCCATTACACTGGTGACAGAAGTACCAGGCCTGCAGCAGTATCCCTGTGACCTTTGATCTTGATAATCTGAGCTCATAAGCTAAGTGGGGCTGCGGCTGGCCAGTGCCTTGATGGCAGCTCTCCAAGGAAAACCCGTGTGCTGACGGCTATGCCACCAGAGGATCTAATGGGGGCACAATGATGCATATGTGGGGATGGAGGTACGAGAGCAGTAGCAGAACAACACTTGCACTGACTCAAGAACTCTTACATTTTGCCACCACTATGTCTAATTCACCTTCAGTTTCAAGATGCTTCCCCATGCACTGGCTGAGACAATTCAAAGGGATGCTTATGGGATGCTGCTATCTAAAATCAGCTCTGTAGGTTTAGGGGCAATCCTATATTTACCAGTAAGAGTCCCACCCTCTCTCCACCACCACCAAGGGCAGCTCTCACCAGCTGCGTCACGCCATGCCTAGTCAGTTTCCGACTTTGGCACAGATTGGAGGCTGCACCAAATCAGCACCCCAAACTCTGCAGGGAATTGCACTTTTCAGCTTTGCAGTTGTTTGCCCCAAACCATCTTCTTGCTCTGTCCTCCCTGCCCCACCCCACCCCCCACGAAATCACATGGGCAATAAACCCCAAACCCCTTTGCCAAATATTTACATTTTTAATTAATCGGGGAGGCGGGGAGGGGACAAACAAAAAGGTATCCCCAGCTCCTCAATGCTTTGCATCCTCTCAAGGGTTTAGTTCTGATCTGGAATAAGCCTCTGACCCCAGGCTAAGATTTGCAGATGGATTTTGCAAAGCTGCAGTTAACCACTAGAAATCCTTTATCCCCTGGGCCCCGGCCTGCTCTCTGCTCGCCCTGTCCTGAGGAGACATGGTTCTCCTGCACTTGGATACTCATGCCCCCTGTGCAATCTCCACTGGGCTACTCCGTCGTTCCCTCCAGGTCCTGTATTTCTGGTAAGCATTTCAAAGCCCCTGTGCATTTTTCTCTGGGTGCCAGTTTATCTATATGAGATTTCCCCTCGTTCCTTTCTTCACTTCCTGGCCTGGCCTGACCCAGTCCCAATGCATTCGAGGAGCGTCGCTGAGCCATACGTACAGGCTGCTGCCGGCTTTCAACACTCCTCTTTAATACTCAGGAGCGGCGCCAGGGTTTTTGGTGCCCTAGGCGGGGGTCCTTCCACGCTCCTGGTCGTTGTCGGCAATTCTGCGGCGGCGGGGTCCTTCCGCGCTCCTGGTCTTTGGGGCACTTCGGCGGTGGGTCCCGGAGTGAGTGAAGGACCCGCCGCCGAATTGCCACCGAGGGCGGCAAAATGCCGCCCCCCCAAATCCTGGTGCCCTAGGCGAAAATGGAAGCGCCGGCCCTGTTAATACTTAGTCCTGCCGTGAGTGCAGGGGACTGAACTAAATGACTTCTTGAGGTCCCTTCCAGTCCTACAATTCTATGATTCTTTTCCTGGCTGCATTTCAGGGACAGGGGATGCAGCTCTGCCTATGTCACTTGGCAGGGCTTAAACCAGACCTTTGAACAAACACGTCTACTCCACTTTTGGAGTCCACGCTGCAGTCATCTCCAGAGATCACATCAGAGCTGGGATCCGACCCAGACGGTTGGCACCAGTGAAATGCCTTGGGACCAACAGGGGCAGTGCCAAGATACTAGAGTGATGTGCTCAATAGAAATACCAAAGGTAGACAGCTGGGATATCATCAAACTGCTGGGCTGGAGGGTGGGAGCACTGGTGACAGGGAGGGAAACAAAGACATGTTGGGAAAACTTGGAACAAAATGATCAAGAGGCAGTTCTGAGGGAAAGGGGACAGGCCAGAGGCTCTTTTGGTTCGTTCTATTCTCTCTTGGGTTATTGCTTTCAAATAGGGTTGCCAACCCTCCAGGATCATCCCAGAGTCTCCAGGAAATAAAGATTAATCTTTAATTAAAGATTATGTCACGTGATGAAACCTCCAGGAATATATCCAAACAAAATTGGCAACCTTACTGTCGAAGCCTGCTGCTGACTTTCCCAGGGAAAGAGGCAGCTGGCCTGCAATGGTTGTGTCTTTTAGGGGTGCCAGCCCCCATTTCTGAATGCACCCGTGGGGATTTTTGGAACAGACGGGGAAAGACATTGATTTGCTGCAAAACTCCAGAAGCATATGCACAATGCAGCGGGCTACGTGTCCATGTTGTCATGCCATGCTGGGAGGGGCCTGGCAGAAGCCAGACACAATGGAGGGCCCAAGAGAGGGGCTGCAGCTGGAGAAATACCCCAGCAGAGCACCGAACAGCAGCGTGAGTACAGAACAAGAGCAGTCCTTAGGGACCATTCACAATGCCAGCCTGGGCTATTGTTATTGCCAAGCAGCGGGCGCCCGCACTAATGTTCAGTTTGTTTCCTCCTTGTGCCAGATGAGGGGCTGCTAACAAAAGGATCCCTCTCTCCACCTGAAATCAGCAGCCGTGGCTCACCCTAATGCCCTGGGACAGTTACAGAACCTCTCCTAGGCTGACATTGTTATAAACACTTTGCACTTAGGTGGTGCTTTTCCTCTGCAGATTACGAAGCACTTTCCTGAGCAGGGAGACCCCTGGGTTGGGGATGGGAATATCAAGGCATAGACAGGTGGCTACCAACATTTTCAAAATATCATTTCCACCAACTCAGGCATCTCCATTTTTTAGGTGCCAGCTGGAGACACCATTGGTAGCCAGGAGAGACGTGGGCATTAAGTACCCTGGGAAATCAGGCCCTAGGCGTCTCAACTCACCCACTAATTCCAGCTGCCCACATCTGGCCTAAGTGACTTGCACACGGTCAACAACAACTCACTAGCAGAGGCAGGAAGAGAAACCAGCTCTTCTGACTTCACATCCCAGGTCTTAGTCACTTAACTGAGGTGTCTCTCTGGCCCAGGCTGTTAGCAGACAGGGTTTGCCTGGCACCCGGAAAGCCCAGCCTGAGAAAGGAGTGCACCTGGCCCACACAATCAGCAAGTTTAAGTTCTCCCCACTAATGTGACAATCCAGGTTAGAGCTGCAGGTGTCACTAGGCAATAGAGCACCCCCTGCTGGAGGCCTGGGGCCCTGCTTGGTCACGAAACCGAAGACAAAAAGCAAAGCATGTCATTGCAGCAGTTAATTCACAGATGATGTCATTCCTTTTCAGGCCCCTGTCCTCTCTCACATGTCTCAGCTTCCCCTCCAAGCAGGGCCGGCTCTGGCTTTTTTGCCGCCCCAGGCAAAAAAGCCTTCCGCCGCCCCGCCCCTCCCCGGGGAGCGTGGCAGGGGAGGGCGCCGAGCCCGGCCGCGGGCCCGCTCTCCCCAACCAGCCGGAGCACCGTGGGGAGGGTGGCGAGCCCGCCGCGGCTCCGCTGGCGGCCGGAGCGCCGGGGGGAGGGCGGCGAGCCCGGCCGGGGCTCCGCTCTCGGGCCAGAGCGCCGCGCCGCCCCCCTCCAGGTGCCACCCCAAGCACATGCTTGGTGGGCTGGTGCCTGGAGCCGGCCCTGCCTCCAAGGAAAGATTAGGAAGCGATCCTAAACACAGCCTGCTCTCCTCCCCCGCAGTCTGAGGTTCTGGGGGGTTCAGCCACGAGGCGCTGGCGCACGCTATGGCTCAAGCTCAGAACTGCAGTGACCCCCAAATGTAGCCCCAAACCCACTGGGGAGCCAATTGATTTCAAAGGGATGGGCTTATTCAGAAGATGTTTTAAGAGGGAAAGGGGCTGAATTCGAAATAAAGATTTTCCCAAAGTGGGACAAGCAGGGTGATCAGATCCACTCCCAAGGGCTGTCCCGCTGCTCTCTGGCATTTCCCTGGGAGCGTCCCAACTGGATTGTGTTAGCTACCGGACTCTAAGCTAGTGCGACAGGGGGCAAGGTTCCCCTCAGTGCTCAGCCGAAGCCATCTGGGGTGGCAGGACCTGAAAACACCACATGGAACAGGAGAAAATGCAGGAGAACGAGCCCTGCACCGCAGAGAACATAACTGGAGAGTAGAAAGCATGGGGGCTGAGGGACCTTTCCTCCCTCCATCTCAGCGCTCAGAGGCCTATGTGTTGCTGTGCTGTATACACCAGGAGCAGCAGGAACCCCAGCAGAAATTAATTCTGCTCCTACAGCATTAAGAAGTGCTGAATTGGCCAGCGAATGCCAGGCAGGGGCCGAGTAGCTGCACGCCCCAGAGGAGACAGGTTTGTAGCTTAGGGTGGGGAGCAGTCTGAGAGAGCCCAGGATGAGATGGACATGGAGACCTGAGCTGTCCCCTCACCTCCGAAGGGTGAGCTCCTTCAGGGTCAGGTCTCTGCTGTCACCTGAGACGCCACAGCAGGGCTCACAGGGACAGCGTACTGGAGTTGTGCCTTCTCACTAGCACTGTTCCCATCAGGCAGTCAGCGAGGGAGCCTAGGGGATCTTCTCCAGGAGGGAAACACAAAGCCTCCTCCCTGGCCCAGTCACTGCTGAACCTAGGGACCAAGGTGGAGTCATCCCAGATGAGCGGAACCTCGGAGCAGGGACAGAGGGTCTCCATTTTGAAGGGCTTTGCATCCTGACAGCACTACCCCTCAGGCTGCCTTTGCACTACTGCTCAAACTGGCCTGGCCTGGCAGGGAGCTGGGCGCTGGCCTGGCACTTACAGCGCACTCCTTCCCTACGTGCATGACATTAGCGATGGCTGGCGGAGATGACTCCGGGGAGGTGGTGTTCTCAAACACCGGGGGCCGGAGAAGTCAGGATCTGTGGGCAGCCATGAGCGATTCCCCTGCCAGGCTGTGGGAGAGAGAGAGCGTCTAATCGCAGGGTGCCCCAGCTCAGGCAATGCAATGGCACATGCCACGAGCCACTGATCCAGCAGCTGGGCTGGAAGGGAACATGGAGATGTGAAGCAAAGCTCTGATTCATCTCACATTCCTGCGGGTGGGTGTTTCGCCAGGCCCCTGCCACCAAGGCACATTTAGACTCCCTTGGCAGAATTTATTATTTGGGGGGCTTTTTCTCTCAAAAGGTTGTTTGGAATGATAGCGAAGGTGAAAGGGCACTTGGCATCTCTCAGGAGTCTCTAGTCAATATTTAATCTGCTATGGATTTTTTTTCCTTACAGGGAGTTTCTCCTCCCCTCTCTCCCGCCCCCACATAGATAGCCCCACAGACCTAGCATACAAGGACCGGGGAGGAGATGAGCCCAGACCGCAGAGCTGCTCTCTAAGAGCTGGGACAATAGAAAGACAGGAAAGGGGCTAGTGGTGAGGAGCCAGGCAGCTGGCAAGGAAAGGCAGGAGCAGTCAGCCACAGCCAGGTGAGGAGAGCAACTGAAGATGGTCTCGGTCGGGCTACAGCTTGTGGGCTTCATCCTGGGGGGGCTTGGGTTGCTGGGCACCGTGATCACCACACTCCTACCCAACTGGAAGAACAGCTCCTACATCGGCGCCAGCATCGTGACGGCGGTGGGCTTCACCAAGGGCCTTTGGATGGAGTGTGCCATCTACAGCACCGGCATCACCCAGTGCGATATCTACAACTCCCTGTTGTCCCTGCCCTCCGACATCCAGGCTTCTCAGGCTTTGATGGTGACCTCCTGCGCCATCTCCTCGCTGGCCTGTATTGTCTCCGTGATGGGGATGAAGTGCACCATCTTCGCCCAGGGCTCCCCTGCCAAGGACAAGGTAGCAGTGACAGGGGGGGTGATCTTCATCCTGGGGGGCGTGCTGTGCTTCATCCCCATGGTGTGGAACACCCACGTGGTGCTGCGGGATTTCTACAACCCGCTCATCCCAGACAGTGCCAAGTATGAGATGGGGGAGGCGATGTACCTGGGCATCGTCTCAGCCCTGCTCACCCTCCTTGGCGGCTGCATACTCTCCGCGTCCTGCCCGCCCCGGGAGTCTGAGACAGCCTACCAGAGCGCCTACCAATCCAAAGCCCTGGCGACCCCCCGGCCGTCCATCAGCCATACTCAAAAACCTAAGAGTGAGTTCAATGCCTACAACCTGACGGGGTACGTGTAGGAGCCCCAAGGCATGGCCAACTCCCCAGCAGCAAGGCAGTCGGTATCTAAACTCTGGATGGTACCTCACCTGCCTTGGGGGCCACTCAGAAGGACTGGACTGGGGGAGGTAAGAGGAGAGGCTGAGCCAATCACTTGAGCTCGTCTCTCTCATACACTTGTCCTTGAATCCCAATTTCCACTGACTGACCGATGCTCCCTCAAAGCACTCAGCAGCTCGCATGGACTAGGCTGGTTCTGGCCTTCTGCCATAGCCCCCTCAAGTGGCAGGCAGCAAAACACAAGCCCAGGGGAGCGCTCTCCGTTGGGAACCCCCCTCTGCACCAAGAGGAAGAGCAGCATCCCAGATGGCCGTCCCCAAGAGACCAGTGAGTGCTCAGTCGGCACAGCAACAGATGGACTTGTGGAACTCGGCCCCAGCACCTGGCTCTCGCAAGTGGTCACTGGCCTACATGCTCATGTGCACTGGACACAGAACAAGGGGCATGTTTGCCAACGGCGCCCGCCTGCAGGTGAAGGACAGGGAAGACGGGAAGGGTGCAGTCACACAGTGGGTGGGAGAGCTTTTGACAGGGCGGCCGGTCAGGGATGAGCTTGCTGGGACTGGCCATGAAGCACTTACTGTACTTAGGAGTGGTTTGGGGAGGGGACGGGGGAGAGGCAGCGGCTCTCCGGGAGCAGCACATTTGCTGAATGGCCCCGTGGGTCAAGAATGATGAGGCGTTGCAATAAATCTGTGTTACAGTCATGCTGAAGCTGAATTAGCTTTCCTTCTGCGCCAAAGGGGCTCTGCCCTCACCCCCAGGGAACCCCACCCACGCTGGGCCAGGCCACCTTGTGCCCATTACAGCTGCCCACTTGCTGCCCAACCAGAGGGCAGAGGCTGGGAGGCATATTTCAAAGGGGATTGGGAGCCCCAAACCCAACCCCCCGTGCAATCCTGTGCTTGTTTCTGTGCTTGGCTTTGAAGAGCCGTGACCCTCGGGCATGGGAACGCCACGGCCCCTTGCAGATGGTCCGAGTAAACAAACATTTAAAAGAAGACAGGCTGCTGCTCAGGAAGGGCCCGATTCTGGTCTCACTCAACTCAGTGGGAAAATACCCACTGACCTTCGGGGAGCAGAAATGGGCCCTGAGATAAACAGGCGACAGGAACTCAGTGTGGGGAGCAGATATATTAGCACAACCCTGTCACCTCTGGGAGCACAGCACCAGTCCTGCCAGAGATTCGCAGGGAGCAGAAAGGCAGCATGGTCCAGTGGATGGAGCAGGGCCCGGGGAGCCAGGAATGCCTGAGCTTAAGCCTAGTGACCTTGGGCAAGACTCCATTCCTCCATGTAAAACAGGGCTAACACCTCCCATGGTAAATGCCTGGAGACCCTCGACTGGAAGGGTCTCTCAACAGACACACAGTATTGTTATTAAGGACTTTGGTGGGCTCCTCCTCACATGAGCCTACTAGAGACCCTCCCGGCGTGTGCGGGGGGCAAACAGCTCGGTGTGACGCCCCATGCGTCACTCACTGCTGTTAATTCAGAGCCCCACAGGCAAAGCTAGTCTAAGAGCAGCCTGGAATTCCCCAGCTCAAGGCGCTGGGATGCGGAGGGCAGAGGGCATTCCTTGCCTAGCAGCAACCCTTGCTGGATGACTGATGGGCCCTGAGGGCTTCCAGTGAAAGCTCCTTCCCATGTTCTTTAGCAGTGGAGGACGGCAGCTGCACACAGCGCTGAGTGTGTGTGTGTGTGATGGGGGGCAAGAGGGGGACTAGGGACAGGGCCGGCTCTAGGTTTTTTGCCGCCCCAAGCAAAAAAATTTTTGGCTGTCCCCCACCCCAGCCCTGGGCTCTCTCTTCCCCCCTCCCACCCGCACCTCCTGCCACCCCAGTCCTGGGCTCTCTCCTCCACCCCCACACCCGCACCCCCTGCTGCCCCAGCCCTGGCTCCCCCCCACCAGTGATGACTCTGCCCGCTCCCCCCTCACCTCCAGCCGGTCCGGCACTGGCAGGGTCGGGGTAAGCAGCGGGGCTCCCAGGCCGCGCCTCAGCCCAGGGTCCCTCCATCCAGGGCTCCCACCTCCAGGACCGGCCGGGACCCGGGAGGGCAGAGCCGGGGGACGACCCCGGCAGAGGGCTAAGAAGCTGGGACAGGGTAGCCCCAGAGGCAGCAGAGCCCCGGAGAGTGGGACGCAGGCCCCGCACGACAGTGCCCCGCCCTCTATGGCCCCGCTGCAGCTGCTGCTTCTGGCCACCCTGCCACAGTCCCTGGGCGGCTTGGGCTGCTTCGCCCAGCCCCGGCTGCAGCGCCCCAGCCTGAGTGTGCCCCGCTCCCCCAGCCTGAGTGTGCCCCGCTCGAAGCCTGCCCGGCCCAGCCACAAGGTGCGGGCGCTGCTCCCCTGCGGCGCAAACTGCAGCGGCCCCAGGGCGCCCCCCGGGCGCCCCCCGCGCACGACGTGCTGCTGCTGCCAGGGCCGGCTCTAGGCTTTTGCCGCCAGAAGCACAAAAAAAAAAAATGGCCAGAATGCTGCCCTTGAAAATGTGCTGCCCCAAGCACGTGCTTGGTTTGCTGGTGCCTAGAGCCAGCCCTGACTAGGGATTTAGGAGTATAGCCCCAGTGGCGGGGGTGATAGCCTTGCTGTCCTGTGTGTGTGAAGGTTTTCACATTACAATGGAAATACACAGGGACTTCACAAACGCTCCCACACCAGCCCCAGGGGGTGGCTGATCTGGGCATCCCGAAAGACCTGTGCTAGCAATGACCATTTCAGTGCTCACTGGCAGCAAATTCCCCCTTTCAGATGCTGAGGTTGGAAGACACTGCCTGGTTTCCCCTCGGACACTGAGCCTTCTTCCCCGGCACCCTCCATGCTTCAACCCTTCCTCTCTCTCTGCCTTGGCTACTCTTCAGGGCAAAAAGCATGTGCAGCCTTCTGCTGTGCCAGCCCAGGGCCCCATGTTGCCCAAATCGGAACGCACATTGCCTCTTGCTCTGGCCACAGGCTCCAACAGCGAGCTGAGGGGGAGAGGGGATGCGTCCACAGGCATGCAGGGCCCCAAGCAGTCACTCAAGTAGTACGGCCCTCCCCGCATCCCCATACACAGCAACACTAGCCAGGATACACAACAAGGCTTTCCAGGCCCACGTGTGAAATGATCCCTGCTCGGGGTCTGCAGGAAAGCTCCCCCAGTGAGAAGGGATCGCACAGGTGCAGAGCATCCCTGATGTGACTGGCATTGGCAGATCAGATGGGCCACTGACTCCATCCCCCTGAGCAATCCTGTGCATCAGAACATCACATTATCCCTCGCTAAATAACAGCCCAAAGCCAGGGGCACCCTTCTTTCCCAGGGCAAACACTCCAGTGCTCCCCAGACCTGGGATAGCAATTACCTCGTCAGGCCCCGCTCCAAGAGGCTCAGAGGTTCTGGTCTCCCTCTCCATGCTGAGGGCCGGTGCCTGTCTTCTCTAGTCCGGGGCCTGTCATCTATCTGGCTGCACTGTCTCTGCACTGCTCTGTCACTCACAGCTTTGCTCTGTCTGCTCCTCCCATACATCAGTCACTTCTAGCAACCGAAGATGAGTCCAGGAGGTGAGTGGAAAAGCAGAAGGTGCAGGTTTGCACCCTGTGGCAGCCTCCACCCCATCATGATCAGAGACGGTTTCCCAGTGTGAGGGAACCCAAATGTTTTCACAACATGGACCGGGGTCAAAGGACGATGGAGCAGGGAAGTGCAGCTCCCCCTCCTCTCTCTGGCTTGGGTAAACACCACTCCTGCACAACTCCCCATCTCTTTGGCTGGCGCAGTGAGAGATCCCATTCCGGTTTCAATCCACTTTCACCCTTGGTGAGGACCACTCCCTTACGGAAAAATCAGTGTCTGGGGGTAAGGACCATCCTTACCACCTCCCAACACACCACAAGGGGCCCTGATCTTGGCTGAGATCTGTAGGGGCTGTGGCAATACACAGCAATCATGAGCCGTCTCCCCGCCACGTGCACGGGCATAACATCCCTGCAGAAGCTGTGTACACGGACAGCGAGAACCGGGGTGTTTCTCTCTCTCTCTCTCTCGCTAGTGATCAGGTTTTGGTGTTCTTAAAAATTAGTGCCACCATCTCCTGTTGCTCTTCAGTCCATCACCCCGTCTATCCTCTGCCAGAATAAGGAGAGCCGGCACCACATGACCAGGAAGGTCTCTGCAGACCACAGGTGGGAAAGCCTCTGGGCTAGCAGCCAGGCCAGGGAACTGGAGTCTGGGCTCTATACCCAGTGCTGCCAGTGATTTGCCATGGGGCCTTAGCCACTCACACCATCGCTCTATGCCTCAGTTTCCCTTTCTGTAAAATGGGGATAACAGCCACTTACCTCAGAGGGGGAACTGCCAGGCCTAAATGCACTGATATTTGCCAAGTGCTTTGAGACCCTCCACAGGAATGTGCCATAGGTGAGCAAAGGGGTATCTTTCAAGCTGATTGTGTGTGGGACCATCTGGCTCGGAGGACTGGTACTGAGATAGCACCTTTCACCTTCAGGACAAGGGGGAAAATCCACCCTGGGGCAGCAGTAACACAGTCATTGCCATATTAGCAGGCAGGTGTAATCACACAAGCACTGTAATCACAATTCACTCCCTTGGTACTTGGGAACAGGAAGGGAGAGGCCATGGGGAGAGAACCCCCCTCTCTGCAGTCCCCTGTGGGTCTGGGCCGGGGGCAGCTTGCACTGCCCAGGCTGTACCTGTTTCGCGTATAAACAGAGCACGTCCCTGTGCAGGGCCAGCCATAGACTTACCCCATGGAAGGAATATTAAATAAGCTCTCTAGGGAGTGAGAGACCCAGAAGCTGGAATGTTTAATCCTTTAGACACTTAAAGAAAGAAAAAGATCGGAGAGGGCCAAGGGCACTGCCCAGTCTGGGAAAACCAGGCCAGGCCAGGCGGCAGCACAATGGCCTCTGCCTGTCACTTTAAAACACTGTGGCTAACGAGGATCTTTCCAAACATTTAAAAGCCCCGCCTTTGCTAGTAATTTCTGGCATTTCTGTAGCTCTCGCAGACACCAGTTCATCCTCCCCAATGCCTGTAAGGTGGGTGTGACGTTGCAGTCTATATGATTTTATAAAAATATGCTAATGGTGAATATAATGTAACTGGAATATGCTTCATGCAAAAGGTCTCTTGTATGGTATCATTACAAAGCTTATTGTCTACAGAGTGTGGTCATCCTATTTATATAAATGTACCACTCTTGTATCTGAAACTAGAAATATGAAATATAACTCTGAGGGCCTATTGTAATTATGCAAAGTGTGGGCCATTAATAGTGGTTTGGAATCCTCCTGTGAGGAATGAAGACTTGGGGTCTTACAGTGACATGTGATTATGTCACCTGAACTGGAATCCATCTTTAACCTAGTGCTTTTCCAGTGAGGGGGGGGGGGGTGGAAATCCAGAGAGAGACAAAGGATTCCTGCCTTATGCAAAAGATATATAAATGGGTGGAACAGAACAAAGCAGGGAGAGCCATCATGAGAAATCTCCTAGCTACCACCTGAGCTGGAACAAGGGCTATACCGGGGAAAGGACTATGCCCAGACTAGGAAGGCGTCCAGTCTGAGAAAATAAACTTATTGAAACATCTCTGAGGGTGAGATCTTATCTGTATTCAGTTTATTACTGTATTAGGTTTAGCTTTGCATGTTTTATTTTATTTTGCTTGGTAATTCACTTTGTTCTGTCTGTTACTACTTGGAACCACTTAAATTCTACTTTCTGTATTTAATAAAATCACTTTTTACTTATTAATTAATCCAGATTATTAATTAATACATTAATTATGTATTAATACTTGGGCGGCAAACAGCTGTGCATATCTCTCTATCAGTGTTATGGAGGGCGAACAATTTATGAGTTTACCCTGTATAAGCTTTATGCAGGGTAAAAAGGATTTATTTGGGTTTAGACCACATTGGGAGTTGGGCATCTGAGTGTTAAAGGCAGGAACACTTCTGTGAGCTGCTTTCAGTCAAGTCTGCAGCTTTGGGGCAAGTAATTCAGACCCTGGGTCTGTGTTGGAGCAGACGGGCGTATCTGGCTCAGCAAGACAGGGTGGTGGGATCCCAGGCTGGTAGGGAAAGCAGGGGCAAGAAGTAGTCTTGGCACATCAGGTGGCAGCTCCCAGGGGGTTTCTGTGATCCAACCCGTCACAGTGGGTTTTATTGGTCTCATTTTACAGATAGGTAAACTGACAGTGCGCCGGGTAGCTTGCCCAAAAAAGCAGAGCTAGCAGTGGTACAGCTAGTCTAAATATAGGAATTCCTGTGCTCAGACCATGATGCTATGCTGCAGTAGGCTGGTTCAGCAATCCCAGCGCAGGAACCCTCTCGCTGAGCAAACTGGTTTCTCGTAAATCCTCTAACCTGCTGGAGAATAACATGGCACATTCTGCACCACCATGGTCAGTTTCCCAACCTGTCTGGATGAGTTACGGGATGCTCTCACCCCACTGCCTTTGGGCTCAGGAGACAAGGGTGCCTTACAGAGTTGCGTATTTCCAGGGCACATTCAGCTGAACTCTGCCACCCACTCCAGGAGGTCAGAGATGAAGGATTTTGCTGACATGCTTATGCTGGCCCTGCTGCATTTTATTAGAGACATCAATCAAAAATGAGAAATAAACTAATTAAACATGGCAGCCTCAATATGGTCTGCACATGCTACGAGCCCTTGGATACATCGTTAGATGCTATATAATTAAAAAGCCCTGCACAAATGCAATAAGCTAGAGGAAAGCACACCATGGCAACAGCATAGGATGCCAGGCCTGAAGATGCAGCGATGAAACAAACATGTGCGACAATGGACAAAGGTGATAAGGGACAGTCCAGTCAGACTGGAGCACTGGCAAAGTCTGCAGGGACCATCCATCATTTAGTGGGCAGCTGGTTTTGCCATGGTGCTGCCCCATCTTGCTGAGGTCTGGGGTGGCACTGCCAAGCACTACATCGCAGAGCCCTGCAGAATTCTGTAGTCATGGCTGGCACGACCAGTGCACTGCAACGAGTAATCACACATAGCTGGGCCCAGTATCAGTATGAACATCCTCCAGCTGCTCCTTATCTGATGCACAGTGAATGCCTCTTCACTTGCCAAGATTCCTTTAATGAACTTGGGGGCATTGGGTGCAGTTTTAAAAGTTCCCTGCATGCCGTCCCAACATAAAGCAATTTAGATTAGCAAGGGCAAGGGGGGCAGCAGGTTCATTGCTCAGACGTCACCGCCTCCACCATTAACCTTGCACCAGGGAAATCATGTTTACCTGAAGCGCTAATACTCCTGATAATAGCATGACTCATGCTTTCTCCCATCCAGGTTTGTTGCAGCAGCAACCCCAGGGACCTGTCTCCAGTGATAATGGAGATGTTAGTTAGGGGAGGCTGCAGCTCATTGCAAGGCGAAGAGCCTTCACCTCTCTGGGCACAGCTTCCTCTGGAGCAAAACAATGAGCCTGAAATCTCTTCCACAGAGGGCACAAGGAATCAAAAGTCCCAAAAGGCTCTGAGACAGATGAGCAAATAGTTTGGTGGGACCAATCTGTTGGCCAACCCATGTATCAGCGGTAACCTGCCACTGGGGCAGGAGAGAGAACTTGGGTCCTGGTCCAGCAGAAGGAGCACAGGACAAGGAGAAAACTCACTGCAGCAGGTGGCAATAGCCCAGAGGGCTCTGCAAAACACTGGCCACCTACTATGCAGCAAGTCCTTTCTAAAGACTGTTCCTCACACAAAAAGACACCTTCATTTGAGTCGAGGAAAGGTGGTGAGATCATCACTCAGGACATGTCTACACTACAAAATTATCTTGACTTAAGTTACGTCGGCATACAGCCACCACAGTAATTAAATCGCTTTTGCACATCCACACTACGCTTCTTGTGTTGGCCGTGCATGTGCTCATCAGGAGCGCTTGTACCAACCGTATGGTCAGTGGGGGGCATTGTGGGACGGCTTCCGAAAGCCAGTAACAGTCAATGTAAGCAACACAGTGTCAGTGACCTAACTACGTCAACCTTGACTCTACGCCACTCATGGAGGTGGAGTTATGAAGTCAGCGTAGCGTGGCAGTTACGTCGGTGAGAGTGAAATTTTAGTGGTGACACTTCCATAGTTAGGTTGACATAGGCTGCCATGTGTTGGCCTAACTGTAGTGTAGACCAGGTGCCATTTACATTTACTTAAGCCATTCAATTGTAAATGCTTGCTTCTTTGCATATGATGTACAATGGTGGCTTGAAATAATTTTTTTCCCCTGCCCTAGAAATTCAGGTTTTGTCTATCCAGTGTTGTCCTGCCCCTGCTCAAAGATTCTACGGATGACAGGAGAACCAGTAGGTTTATGATATCATCGATATTCAGGGAGACCCGATTGAGAAGAGGGCATACTTTATTCAGGCTATTAAAAATTCTGGGGTTTATTTTAGCCACTCCAAATTAATGCAAATGTCCAAACAAACAGAAGTAAAGCTCTTTTGTTAAAAGATTCAACACCCCAGCAGCTACAATTAAGGGCTGAGAGCACTCCCAATTCACAGGACAGGCTGAGGGAAGAACAGAATATGTGGCTGATATAATCAAAATAACAGATGTAAGGATGTCTGAGTGTTGGGCACACAATTTGCAGGGCTACGGGGGCAACATTAAGGTTGTTTAGGATAATGTAATAGACAAGAAGTATGTGTAACCTTAAAGTAGGGTTTCTTAGCACAACGTATGGCTTTTGTAAATCTAACGTTCTCTTAAATTACCAATAGGAGCTTAGAATCGCTGCCTTGGAATTTCCTTTTTCATTTCCAAAACAGTGTGTTAGGATTGATCCATGAGCACTTAGGGCTCCAAGTAGAACTCCAGAGTTAGCAGCAATTGTAAAGTGCACCGGAACCAATGTTGCAATTTACAAGACTCTGAAACCAGAGATCTAGGGGCCTGATCGCAGCAGGGAAATTTGCATCAACATAACTACGCTGGAGCAGAGCCCTAACGTAGACAGTGCCCAGGTACTATTGTGATTTACTCTGGTAACTTACTGTGGACAGCCCATAGGCCTAGTGGCACTTTTAAGTTGAGTCAGCAGTGGGAAGGGCGCTAGATCTACATTCCAACCCTGGTTCTGCCGCTGAGCTGCTGTGTGACCTTTGCTTTCCATGCCTCTATTTCTCCTCTCATCATTTGTCTGTCTTGTCTATGTATACTGTAAGCTCCGCAGGGCAGGCGCTGTCTCTCACTGGGTGTTTGTACAGTGCCCAGAACAATGGGTCCCTGAGCTCAGTTGGTACTGCTGTAATACAAATAGTAACTAACAGGGCCTGGCTCTGGCAGGCATGGGGAAAGCTTTCACAGCAGCCCCAGAATCCAAGACTCAGGTGGCATGCCAACAGAGCACAAAAAGTCCCTCACACGTGATCAATCCTTTCATCAAGATCCTGTAACGAACTTCAAAAGTAAGCACCCCCTTCTCCAGCAGTCCTGCGTGCTATGTCCCAGCCACTCTGGAACCAACTCTGAAGTGGCCAAGCCAAGCTGTGTTTGAGCTATGAAGCAACAAAAGAAAATTAGCATAAGGATTTTCAAAATGCATCATCAGGCCTTCATCCAACTTTAACACACCTGGAAAGTTGCAACAATCTCTGCTGGCTTCAGACGACCTACGAAACGTGAGCTGGAAAGAGCTGGTTTACTTTTAAACTAGGATTAAGGACAGGAAAAGGGGGGAAAAATTGGTCAGATCATGTAAACCCAGTCACAATCTTCACTACACGCAATTGCAATATATGATAGGGAAACATATCAATTAGGTTAAATCAAGTAAGCAGGTCACTTGGGGTTCTCCCAGTGCAGCCCAGCTCAGCGACATGGTGTATGCACTGTGGTATTTGACAGCCAGGGGCCCACACTCTACAGCCCTAAAGAACGCCTGCGGATATAGCTACAAATGAGTATTTTTCAAGACCATTGAGGAATCACGATTTGCATCACTGCTGTGCATGTTTCAAGCCGAAAGGATTTGTGAGCAGAATCATTTCCTGTCTGAACCAAAGCCAGTCAATAATCAGGCATGTGAATGAGTGTGAGGTGCTGGGGATGGAGAAGCTGCACCCTGACGGGTGGCTGGAAGCTCATTCAGTACAATAATGTTGAAAACGTGGCACTGTCTGAAGTTCCCTGTTCTCCAAGCTGCCTTTGTTTTCTCAATGTTAATGTGAATTTCACGCTAGTGGATTGTGCCTGATTGATGGGTTCTTTTAATATGCCGCCCAAAGAGTAGACCATCTTCCCCCTCTCCCTCTGCTAACTCAGCTCAGCTATGCATTCAGGGCACACTCTCTCGGGACCAGAGGCCTGTTTTGTCTCCATGCCCTCGCAGCTGTCTGTGCTGGGCTGTTGCCAGCATGCCCTGTATCTTTATGGGCAAGTTGTCTATCATCAGCCCTCAGAGCCTTCTTGGCAGGGCTGGCCATGCTGCACTACACACCAAGGATGAATCACTCTGAAGAAAGGCCAAGGCAAGCAGGACAGTGAGTGCAATGGACTCGGTGAAACAGAAAGAACAAGGCACTGAGGGCACCAGAGTTAGTGGCCAGGGCAGGAGCGACCCCTCCCCCCAGGCTTTAGCAACCAGCACCAGGTGCTACCCCTGCAGCAGCACTCTCACTGTACTTCCTTCCAAGGACAGGGATCACTTCCATTCCCGAGAGCCCTTCAGCCACCCCCACACTGGAAAGAGTGGGACCAGGAGGGCCAGAGCCCAGCCTTCTCTGCTAAGCGGTGGCCCTGCTTTGATGACTCATATAAATATATCCCCACCAGGAAAGCTAGTTTTGATTGCCTTGTTGCCCGACTGGTGTCTCAGATCAAGCAAGGGGCAATAAAATATTAACATGCTCTTATCTCCAAATGCGATACAGGCACCATAAACAGATCTGGGTAGAAACCAGCAGCCACACCTGGATCTGGGGGCTGCAGAATTCAGCATTAGTGCTGCTGCAAAGAGGGTTTTACTGGCTTTCACCACGTCACCCCTCTCTTCTTATCCCTCCACTAGCTTCCCCTTCCCCACTGCACCCAAAAACTTGCTTTCACTTTGAAGGCCCCTCATGGCCTATCCTCACCCTACCCATCATATTTCTTTCTGTATCAAGACGTCAACCCCTCCACCTTCTCTTCGCAGTCTTGATTACCCATGATTATAAATTTTCAACAGGCAGCTTCATGCTCTCTGCCATGCATGGGAGAAGCACTCCAAAAATATCTGCAAAGCCACCCCCTTGTCCTCCTTTGAACTCTCCTTCGGCATGATGTCTTCAAAACACTCGACAATGGTTAAGCAGGTGGTGTGCTGGGACTGCTGCTTTGCAGGCTGACCAGTGTCGTCTCCTCGCTTCCTGGTGCTCCCCTGCCTGCCTGCCTGCCTTTGCTTGCTGTCTATAGTATTACACAGATTATAAGCAGTTTGGGGCAGGGACAGTCTATCATACATTTGTGCAGTGCCTACCACAATGAGAACCTGGCTTCTATCACAACTCAAACTCTAGTCATTACCCCTGCCATGTGAGGGAACATTCCACTTTTTAACCTGCCAGTTACCTCTGCCTCACATTGGGAAGGGGTCACAGGCCCACTCAGGGCCGTAGCAACAAAGAACGTGGCCCCCTCCGAACGGTGGCCCCCTCCGAACATATGTCCGGGCGGGGCCCCTTACAATGCAGAAACTGGAATGCAGTATTTATTTTGCCACTTTTAGGGGCCCCCTTCCTTGCGGGGCCCCCTCCGGTCGGAGGGTACGGAGGGCGCTCGCTACGCCTCTGGGCCCACTGAGAGAAATTTGGGGCCTGGTATGTAGTGTTCACTGGGGCCCAATCCCCTCCCATTTCAGTCCAGTTACAGATGTTTTGGGGGCTCCCCTGAGCTCGAGGCCCAGGTACAATTGCCCCCTCTTCTCCCCCTCTCATCAGACCAATGTCAGTAACTCTCATGCCCGGAACCTCCCATCCACACTAGGAAGGGCTACCTTGGCACTCACTCCACAGCTGGAGAAGGTGCAGTGCGTCTGTGCCTCTCAGCCAGGCTAAAGCCAATCTTTTCCCCTAGCAACCTGGGGCAAACACCTCGCGGCTGGACAAATGAAGTTGAATTCTTAAGGGTCTGTCTACATGGGGAAGTTAGGGCTAAATAGCTAGAGTGGAAATTTAAACCGCAGTAGCTATTTCACATTAACTTCCCCTATGGGCACTCGATTTCCACACTTCCAAAGTGGATTAACCTCATCTGCACAAAGGCGCCTAGTGTGGAATCGGGGTGTCCATATGGGGAGCTAGTGTGGCGTAGCTCTATTGAGCTTTTTACCCCATGTAGACAAGCCCTTAGTGCCAACAGACATCTGAGAATCCTGCCTGCTTGTGTGGACTGACTAGTGCATACAATAAGAGACGTAGAATAAAACCAGCCTCTTGCCGCAGTTTTCCTGTATTTCTGAAATACAGGAAAACTGTATTTCCCCCAGGGTGCACCCTGAGTCACCACATTCCTGTTTTCAACCAGTACTCATTTATCGGGATCAGAGAAGGAAGATCCCTTGGAAGTGCAGGGAGTGTTTATAACAGGGGTTCTCAAACTTTTGTACTGGTGACCCCTTCACATAGCAAGCCTCTGAGTGCAACCCCCCCTTTATCAATTAAAAACACTTTTTAATGTATTTAACACCATTATAAATGCTGGAGGCAAAGCAGGGCTTGGGGTGGAGGCTGACAGCACGTGCCCCATTCCCCTCCCCCCCCCCCATAATAGCCTCGCAACCCCCTGAGGGGTCCCAACCCCCAGTTTGAGAACCCCTGGTTTATAAGAACCTGTCATTGCTGGTGGAGGGGACGGAAATCCCAGCAGGGTGCTTGTCTCCTGGGTCATGGGAGCAGCAGTGAAGGCTGTTTATTGATTGGCCAACAATTTACATTAACCCTTTGCTCCCCCAGCCTCTTCCCCTTTTCCATCCTTCCCACACTGCCCCAGAAAATCCTGAGGATCATCTGCTGTTCCAGTTCCAGTGCCAATATTACATGGAAATGACAAGGTAAGATGGGGAGATGTGGACTGCTCTGGAGTGCAGGAGATGCCCCAGGTCAGGGTACAATGAGAAACTACTGTGTCTTTAGAAAACAGCTTCCGTGCCTCTCTGAACACTGCCTAGGAAAAAAGCTAAAGGCCACTAGAGTCACACATTAAGAACCAGGAATGCTGCGAAAGGGAATGAAAGGCACTCAAGTTCCTTCAGCACTTCTCTCTGCCAAGCTAGGAATCTTGTGCCAAGTGCATGTAAGAAAACAAGGAGAAGACCGATACTGAAGAGCAGCAATGGTGAAGGGGGAGGAGAGGAGTTGGGATTCACAGAGCACTGAATGCCATAGGAAGGGATTGTTCCCATCACACAATCTTCACTTCAGCAGAAGTGAGAGCAAGCGCCTGGATTCAAAGCGGGGACGGTTTTAATTTAAACTAAAACTGGATACAGCAGTAGGAAGTGGTAAGAGAACCTTTGACAGGACAGCTTCACACCAGCAACCACACACTATTTGAAGGCAGCACTGTACAGAACACAGCAGTTTAAGAGTATGACATTTCAAGAAGGCAAGCTAGGGGGAATTATGAAATTTAGTGAGTAAGGGACAAAGGGTGGAAGGGTGAAAATCTACCTGTGCACAAGGCAATGCTGGGAATCCTAAGAGACACCATATCAAGGCACAGAGAACAATTCCTCTGCCAAAGCAAGCAAACAAGGGAGGAAGAAATGGCCAGTCCACCTTCATAAAAGAGACTGTTCAAGGCAGTTTAGAAAAGCCGCATGGGAAACAGAAGAGGGAAGACAAACAGGAGCACAGCCAATTAAGACATTTAGGGTAAAAGATGGGAGGAGAAAAAGGGCATAAAAATCACAGCTACATAGTAGAGTTAAGGGAAATAAGGACTTTCACAAATTTACCATGTGAGGCTGGGACACTGAAGGTCCCCAGGCCTCAGTTGATCACTGACAAACACATAGCTGGAATCAGTTGGGCTCACCTGTGTTAGTGTTGTTCAAATAGGTATTAGAATTATAAGAATGTGTTTAGACTTTATTGAATGTTTGCAAGTTGCTGCAAGCATTAATCTCACTTAAAACATCCGTATCCCATGGGGTAAGGAAATATTTGAGCATTCACATTATAAGCCTCTATAACTGTGTAAATCATCAAGACAGGAGAGTGTGAAGTGCTGGTCTCAGAAATAAGGTGTTATGTCCTACACAACACAGCAAACCCTTCAACACAGACGGAATAGAGTGGAAGAGGACAAAAGACTTTGTTGTTTACTCTCCCCTGCCCATGAAGATGAGTCTTGCAAGTGGATTCCTCCCATCAGCTGAGTGTGCAGCTCAAAGCAGAAGGGGGAAGGGGAAAAAAATCCCTAACAAGAAGGAACTGGATCTCTATGCTGTTTGGACTCTCAGGGCCAGGTTTCTAGATATAAGTGAGGGATCCCCAGCTGCTTAGCCTGGGTTAGCCCTAAAGGACATATAGAGCTTGCTTATTATAGAAGCTTCTACTACATGTTGAAATTTAAGATTGTAACTCATTTGTGTATGTATGTTTACCTGCTTTAATTTTGTAAATAGCTCTCATTTCCTTTTCCTATTACTAAATCTGTACATAGTTTATTATAGGATTGGCAACAACCATTGTCTTTGGCGAGAGATCTAAGGTGAAATTGACCTGGGGTAAGTGACTGGTCCTCTGGGACTGGAAGTAATCTGGATATTGCTGTGATTTGTGGTGTAAGGGACCATCTATCACAGAGGCAGACTCACTGGGATGGCAAGACAGACTGGAGTACTCAGGGGGACAGTCTGTGACTCCATGTTAAGGCTCAGAGGGGTAGCCGTGTTAGTCTGAATCTGTAAAAAGCAACAGAGGGTCCTGTGGCACCTTTAAGACTAACAGAAGTATTGGGAGCATAAGCTTTCGTGGGTAAGAACCTCACTTCTTCAGATGCAAGTGTTGTTAAGGCTGTTAAGGCCCCTGAGGAGTTTACACTTGATAATTGGTTGGTGATATTTAAGTATAGAACTCTCAACCAATTTGGGGTTTGTGCCACGGTTCTTAACAGTCGGCCCTGAGATTGGTACTCACACTCTTGAGCCATTCAGGACATCTTGACAGAGGCATATTAGAAAGTAGATTCATTAATGGATGAAATTGATGTCTCAAGCACATCAGACACTTCCCTTTTAAAAATATTTTTTAATAATAAAAAAAGAAAGTTGGACAATTATGAAAACACTTAAAAGCAGCTATTGATTCAGAACAGATTTGGGAATGCCTGAAAAACAGTAACACACTGTAAGAAAATCAGAAGGGCTGGAGGACTTGACCTCCAGACCATTATGGGAAGTTGACTATCAAATGACGGATGCTTTTTTCTGATAATAAAGTTTACTCTAGAAAAGGTTGGCTGGTGTAGCTTTACCACCAAATCCTCTTAGCATAGAAGCAGCTTATAATGACAAACGTGCTTTTGCCAGTATAACTTATACCTGTTGCACAAGAGAAATAAGCTATATCAGCAAAAAGACTTTTATGCCAGTATTACTGCATCCCAACTAGGGCTTCTGCTGGTATAAGTGTTGTGTACACACACTTGATATTGCTATTCCAGCAAAAGTTTCTAGTGTAGATCTGGCCTCAGAGAATTGGGAAGGAACTGGAGGATTGGAGAAACATGCAGTTTCACCTTCACAACAAGTCTCACTTCAATCTCTAGTAAAATAATGGAGCAGTAAAAGAAAAATCTACATAGCTTCATACCTAAAAGATAAACAGACCCAGGAAGCAGAAGAATTTCTGGTTCTGAACCTGCAGCATGCAGCACTCCTGAGGAAGCTCATTTTTTATTTTTTTTCTTGAGAGACTTTTGATGGATTCCTCAGAACCAGTTAGACTGGACCAAAGCTTCCAAAGACTAAGGTCTGGAGAGTGCTACCAGGCGCTCTAATTTCCCACTAAGCCTCCCTCCCACCCAAGTCAAGGAATCCTCAGAGCTTCTAGCAGTACAGACAACTGATCCAGTGGGGGGTTCTTAACATGATTGGGTACTTTGCTATATCATTGCTGAAGAAAAGAGAGAGCAAACAGTCTCTGCTGGAGAAGCTTCATTAAACCAGCTCCCTTCTCTGGGGAGCAGGGATGAAAGCTAAGGGACTGTTTCTGGTGGACAGTGGGATAGCAGGAGAGAGCTGTGGGACAGCAGTAGCAGCTTTTCACTCAGTCCAAGGGGAAAAGTCATCCCTTTCAGCTTGTGAGCTAAGTTTTCAAGTAACTTAACCCCGGAACCCGGAACTGGGATAAACACTGAGCTCCTTGATAAATGTGCCTGGAATCTTGAAGGAATTGTCACTGCTTATATGAAGAGTTCCAGGACTCCAGGTACATTTCACAGGGACTCCAATAATTCAGTTGGGATGGGGAAACTGTCATTAGCTGACCCAAGTTTGTAAGCTTTCCTGTTTTGGGAGGGTGATACATAAGGATCCCAGGTTTAGGGGAACTGGATTAATTACCCTAGTTCAGCCTCATAGAAGCCAGAGGATTTTGTGGATGGGTGAAGAGATAAAACAGGTAAAGCCTTGAACTTCATTGGACCCATGTTTTCTCAAATGTGTCTCCAATATATTAATGCCCTTTAAGTCATTTTTCTGCAACTTTACTTAATCTCTTTACTGTAAAGATATTGCTGCTCTTAGCCTTTGGATTTTCCCTTTTTCTGGGTGCCTTAAGTTCATTGCGATGATGCAGAGTAGATACTGAATATGAAAGAGGTCAGGGGCTGGGGAGCAGGGATTAGATTCTGATAAGCCCTACCCTGCCCATTAATGATAGGTTTCCTGGTTGGCATGCTTCCCCTGCCCTCTATGAACTCACAAATTCATAGCTGGAGACCACACCAGTTCACTTTTGTGTTAGTTTTGCTCAAAATAGGTAATAGACTTATAAGAATGTATTTAGTGTTTAGACTCTACAGAATATTTGTAATGTCTATATTCCATATTATAAGGAAATATGTAAGTTGTTTATGAAGTTATAAAGCAAATTTGCTCTAAACCTGTGAATTCAGATGTGAAGAGTGTTTCCTCCCACCCGTCCAGAAAAACTATGAAAATCAGATGGGCCATCAAGGAACATTGCAATACCAAGCACTGATGAATAGCCCCATCACACCCTGGAAATGCTACATGCAAGGAAGCTCATTCTCTGGTCTTAGAGGCTGCATGAGTGAAATAAAAACAAAGACAGGAAAATTTGTCATCTCTTTGCTATTTGAACTCTCACAGGACCAGAGAGACTAAAACTGAAGCCAGAGATACCCAGGAGTTACCCCAAGGCCTGCCCTGAAAGACATTTTGAATTGACAGATCTCTACAACCCTGTCACTCTTAGGACTTAGATCAGGGGTTCTCAAACTGGGGATCGGGACCCCTCAGGGGGTCACGAGGTTATTACGTGGGGGGTCGCGAGCTGTCACCCTCCACCTCAAACCCAGCTTTGCCTCCAGCATTTATAATAGTGTTAAAAAAATTTATATATATATATATGTGTGTGTGTTTTTAATGTATGAGGGGGCGGTCGTACTCAGAGACTTGCTGTGTGAAAGGGGTCACTAGTATAAAAGTTTGAGAGCCACTGACTTAGCTAAAAACTCATTTGTGTGTAGATGTTTGATTGCTTTAACCTGTAAATAACTATTTTTTTCCTAGTTAATAAACCTTTAGATGTTTTTTACAGGATTGGCTACAGGCATTGTTGTCTTTGGAGTAAGATCTAGGGCTGGGGTAGGTGACTGGTCTCTTGGGACTGGAAGGAACCTGAATATTTTGTGATTTTTGGTTTAAGTGACCATTTATCACTAAGTCCAGCTTGCCTGGGTGACAAGATAGACAGTCCCCTTAGACTCTCCAGGCTGTGACTCCATGATAAGACTGTTACAGTGACCCTGGAGTTCACATTTGTTACTGGCTGGGTGAAATCTAATTATAGAACATACCACCAGTTTTGGGTATCTGCCTTGAAAGGTAGGCATTCCTGGTTGTGAGCCACTTCAGACAGCCGGGATCTGGATCACTGCAAATGTAAAAATAATTTCCCTCTTCCTTTTAAGATCCATGCAGGGAGGCCTCTCTTGCCTTGTTGGGGAAAGAACCTACAAACTCTGAATGACTCATAGATAAACAAGTTGGAGAAGGAAAACAGTGCCAAGTCTTCCATCCAATGGAGAGGAAAATACCTTAGGTCAGCATTAGAGGATGTAGGATCTGAGGATCTTATGGTGAGCATAGTTACACATTTCTCAGACAGATCCCCACAGGGCTGGAAAGCTAACATCCCAGGCTTACAAACTGACAGTTATCTTGATTTTAATAATGTCCCATTGCCTAAAAATGACAACCCATCTGCAGCATATTCTCCCTACCACCTCTTAAGCAGCCAGTACAACACATTCACCCCATCGGGTCTTTCTAGCTTATGGATCATCAACAATAGAGTCTGCAATTGAAAGTAGGTTAACAAGTCTTGTTGGCATGTGAGCCAGAAAGTGAATCCAGGGAATCCTCACAACTGTATTAGCTGTCCAGTGCAAATATGAATAAAAATGTAGTCAAGCGAACTGCTATGACCAAACACACACAGTGGGCAGCAAGTATGAAGGTGCCATTGTTATACAGCCTCTTCAGAGGAGAGTCACACTTTAGACATGAAGGTTGAGTCCACCTCTTCCAACAGATATCCCTGTAACTGCACAAGGAACATAGGACTTGATCCTGCACTTATTGAAATCAATGGTAAAATTCCCATTGACTTTAACAGTGCAGGATCAGGGCCATAGGTAGTGACCCTTTCTCAAACGAAGCCAGGGGAGCATCCATGCCCACAGTAAGCAAATACCCATAGTGCAGAAACTAGTAATCTAACAGGTGCTATGTTTAATTGGCAAGAGAATAGAGTTATTCTGGGGTTTTATTTATATTCTGAAGCAAGATCGTCTCTGACTGACACAACATGGTTTAACCTTCAGACAGAGAGTCCCAGGGCTAATACTTTGGGATTAAGTTACACCCATGCATTGAGAAAATCCGTAGCTTTAAAACTACTGGACACAGTTGAAAAGGATCTGGGCAGACAATGCAGTTTATTCCCAATTCATCTGGGGTAAAATTAGGCTCTGTTTAAGATACAAACCTACACTCCTGGTTTGATTATTTGCCCTCCCATCCAGGTTTCCGGTTAAGTGGTTAAGAGAATACAACAAGTTATTTGCACACGTCACACTTTGTAAGGAAGTTCAAGCATTCTAGTATTTCAGTGTAAATATTAAAATAAGGAAGAGAGGGACTGTCTCCAAAATCTTGAATTTGCTTTTCATTACCATATATCTAATAGAATTGGCCTCTCTCTAAACATAGCTCAGTACAGAAAGGGAAAAAAATGAAGAGTTTCTGGAAGGGTAAGCCGGTCAAAAGATGGTATCACAATATTCTTCTTGCCTGCTCACCTGAGATGGATAATTTTTGATAGGCAAGTTAAATATTAATTTTTGATGATCATTGAGGTACAAGAATATTTTGGTATCTGAGCTGGTAAATTAGCTTTGCAAGGTTATAACAGGGAAGTGCGTAGTTTCAAAAATAGATAAGCCAGTGTCAAGGTAGCCAAGAAGCTGAGAAAGAGAATAAAGGTCAGTGGATCTAATTTCCTCAGGGCTGATTCTATGGAAGTACTCACTGCACTATATCTGAAAAATAATGTAATAGAAACAGTGGACTTTTTAAAAGGAAGCATAGCTAGTAGGTAAAGGTGGTCTTGTGTTCTGGGAAGATCATGGAGAAATATAAAATCCCGGGTTGTGATTTGCAGACTATTTCTAAATTAGAGCTAACATCTAGTTGTGGTTAACAGATCTACAAATATTCACTGGAATAATGGCAAAGACAATTTACTGCAGAAGAAAATAGTGAAGGGGAGTTTAATTTCTCTGATGTATCAGTATACTTAGGAAAGGAATTAATTACCTGCAAAATAAAAAGAAACTGAAGAAAGAGACCTTGAAGTTTCCCCAGGGGCAGCAGAACTGGCTAGATATCTGGAAAGCTGTTTTCAGTTTCCAAAGCATAAAATTAAGACGAGTCACCTAAATTTGTTCATGGATTTTATTTAACCACCGTAACCTTTATTTAGCCATAGTAACCTTTGTTATTTTTTCTACTGGTGAATGGCAAGTGTGCTGGAAACATGGCTAAAGCCCGGGCAGATACAGAGTAAGAGGACAGATCTCTGGAGGTAAATTTAAAAAAAAAAAAAAATCAGAACTACTAGAAATGGATACAACCTTTGAACCCAGACCTAACTATCCTAGGAAGAGAAAATGAGAATGCAAGGAAATAGAAGACAGTGAATAGATCTAGGGATAAGAAACTTACTAACCTGTTCTGTAATCATTGTTCTTCAATATATGTTGCATACGTCCATTCCACTTCACATGTGCACAGTGCTCAGAGATTTTTGGTACCTGTTGTGATGGTGCCTTCTGCTGCCTCGTGCTACTGTGTGATGGTATAAAGGGCCGTGCCATCCCAATCCCCACCTCAGCTCCTTCTGCTAGGACAGACTCTGCTACAGAGGGAAAGGAAGCTGCATTGTGGAATGGACATGTGCAATATCTCGAACAGTAGTTACGGAACAGGTTAGTAACAGTTTCTTCTTCAAGTGATAGCACGTGTCCACTCCACTTCAGATGACTCACAAGCAGTTTGGTCTAGAGGTGGAACTAGAGTCTACCTGGATAATGACTGAAGGACTACCTATTCAAATCTAGCATCATCTCTAGATTGCTGAGAGATGGCATAATGTGAGGCAAAGGCATGCAGTGTAAACCGAGCTGCAGCTCTACAAATGTCCAGAATAGGCACCAGGGCTAGAAGGCCTGCAGAGGTTGCGTGAGATCTGGTTGAATGCGCCAGCACCCTCTTCGGAGGAGTTACATTGGCTGTGTTGTAGCACAAATGTAAGAGATTTTAAGTCTTTTAATCCTGTCTGTAACTGCCACAAACAATTGGGTTAGTCCTGTCCAAGTAAAACACATCTCACATGTGGAGTCTCACCTCATTCCTTATGAACATGAAGGTTCGGGAAGAAAGTTGACAAATATATTGCCTGATGGATGTGGAAGTCAGAACCACTTTGGTGAGAAACTTCAGATAAGGGTGCAGGCGTCCCTTGTCCTGTAGAAGACAGGACTCGGAGGTCGACACTAGAGCTCATAATTCATCCACTCTCCTGGCTGAGGTGATTGCCATCATGAAGGCTACCTTCATCAAGAGATGGAGTAAAGAACAAGTGGCTAACGATTCAAAAGGAGGAGCAATTAGCTTTGTCAATACCAGGTTTAAGTCCCAAGGGGAAACAGGATTCTCTACTTGGGGATATGACTGGTCCACACCCTTCAAAAACCTGATTTACATGGGAATGCAAAAAAGAGAGCTATTACCAATTGGAGGGTGGAAAGCTAAGATAGCTGCCAGGTGGACCCTGATAGAACTAATGACCAGACCTTCCTGTTTCAGGCATACCAAAGAGTCCAGCACATGTACTGGAGCCCAGACCAGGGAAACTCCTTTCTGTTGAGACCAGATGGACAATCTCTTCCATTCACCAAGTAAGTATACCTGATTAAAAGGTTTTTTACTATTCAAGAGCACATCTTGCGCCCCTTTGAATAGATCTCCTTTTGAGGTGTCAACCACAGAGTATGCAGGCTGTCAGCTGAAAGGCCTCCTAGGTTGGGATGGAGGAGGCGACCCTGGTCCTGTGAGATCAGGCCTAGATCCCATGGTAGAGTCAAAGGAGCCTAGTCTGACAGGTTCAGTGGAGTGGAAAACCAGTATTGGGGATGCTACACTGGTGCTATGAGTATCACTTGGGCATGGTCCTGCTTGATTTTTTAACAACTTTCTGGGTAGGAGTGGACTAGGACGGAGCTTATAGGAACTCGTTCATCCAGGGCAACAGAAAAACATCCGAGAGCTCCAAGACTGTGACCTGCACATGAACAAAACTGATAACATTTCCTGTTGATTTTGGTTGCAAACAGATCTATATGGGGAATCTCCACAGCTGAAAAATGAACCTGGCTACATCTGGGTGGAGACCCCACTTGTGGTGGCTGGTGAAAGACCTGCTCACTGGTCTGCCAGACTGTTCTGGATGACCCGAAAGCAGGAGGCTTTGAAATGGATTGAGTTGGTGGTCACACAGCAGTACTGCCTAAAGGCATAGCAAAGTTGTCCAGGCTCCTCCTTGATATACATTTACATATACATTTGCTATAACCTATTAGGCCATTTGTTTCTTAAGTCTGGACTAATCCTTCCACAAGACAGACATGATTCCAAGTTAAATCAAAGCAGCCAGGCCAATTGTGCAACACTTGCATGTGGGGGTGTTCCTTCCACTTTTAATCAGATGAGAAGGAGAGTTTGTTTCAAAGCAGGAAGATGAATGAAGAATTTTAAGCGTTTTAGAACCTTTGGAAACTCCAAGTAGAGTCTCTGGAGCCACTGGCCCCTAACCGGCAATCTGTGTGTGATCTTATCCAGGTACTTCTATGGCCCTCATCATCATGGTTTCTGGTTTTGTTTGTTTTACTTACAAGAGGTGCTCAATGATCTCTTTAGTCTCTGCCCCCAAAAGGCAGGCTTCAATACTGGCTTTGTTTCTTATGGGTCTGAGAATGAGGGTATTCTTACAGGGAAGTTTGGGCAGAGAAGAGTTTTACACGAAGCCCCATCTGCTGAAAGATGCCAAAGAACCTCATCAATATCATTCTAGAGCTTTGCAATTAAACTGACATCAGGATAGTGTCAGTGAGTCACCAACGGGTTCCCATAGCAACTTGGAATGTTAAAATTAGTTCAAAGAATCGTCTCACTCCATTATTTAACAAACAAACCGAAAAAGCATTTAAGAGACAAAATCATCTGAGGACCCAACTCCCTGGAAGCCGGCCAGCACACCCCAAAAGCAGCTTTAAACAAAGGAGACTGGCCAGGACACAGAGGGATGAGCTATCCATGTTGATCTCCACAGGACTCTGATGACAAGTTTACAGAGCCACAAGAAAGGAGAAGGGAATGGAAGCCCCACTCCTAATGAAATGAAGGAAGGCCCAGAGTTAGGATGAAGAACGTATGGGTTTATTAAAGAAACTATACAAAAAGGCACAATGGCAGCATGGGGGAAGGGCTACTATGACATCCTGTTCGTCTCCAACACGGTCTGCAAGATCTCATCAATCTGGTCCGACTCATAGTTAACATCCTGCAGTTCTAGGTGAGGGAGGACCAGTGAGAGGAGCTGGCTGACATTCCTACGCAGGTTCTTCAGCTTCTCCATAGTGCTGTGGACAAGAGGAGAAGAGTCAAAAGTCAGAGACAAACGGTAGTTCCAATACATCCCTTCCCTTAACTTGCTGTCTTCCTTCCTATTACCAGTGCCGTGGGAGGCTGAGGTTCTTTGCTCCATTCTAAAGGCAGTGCAGGCTGCAGATGGTAGGATGGGAAGATCTGGGGCCAATGCACAGGATTGGAAATAGGGGAATGTAACTCAGTTCTCAACTCTGTTGTCAGTTTCTCATATGACATTGTGCAAATCAGTTCACTTCTCTGTAACAGGGGGGCAACAATACTTGCCACACAGAGAGGTTGTATTTGTAAATCTAACTTAGGTTTGCATAGCTCAACATTCGCACTTGTTCCTTATGATTCCATAAGTGCTGTCAGGTCAGAAGCAGGGCTAAAAAACACATCCTCGATATGGAAAGTCCCATATTTGTGGGAAAGACAGTTCAGTACCTACAGAGTATTTCTTTCCCCTGACACATTCTCTTATCCTTAAGGAAGCCAATATTGTCTGAATGATTCAACAGGAATACTCCATAAAGTGAACAATGTACTGCAGGAGAGAATCCAGCCCTGGCAAAGGAACTCTGTGTGGGGTATCCTTCAAACCTGTAGCTATTTGGCTTCACCTGTAGCTCTCCTCTGTAGCCCCCCTTCTCCTCACAACCTAGCAATCCTTAGTAATAACCCACTGTTACTCATGCAGCATCTTCAATTCATGGGTACCAAAGTGTTCTCCCAGAAGTCAGTTTCCTACGTGGATGTTCCCCCGCAAGGTAACCCATGTTCTCTCCCCTTGGGACTGACTGATATTGTCTATGGTTTAACCCACAGTTCTGACCTTTTCAAGTCTCCCCTCTCTGGGCTCCTGCAGGAGACATGTGCCTCCCTAAGCACCTCCAGGTGCATCTCCGTCTCCTTGAGCCGCTCCTTCAGCTCCGTCTTTTCCTCTATGGTCCTCTCCAGCTGAGCCTTCAGCTCTTGCAGTTCAGCCTGGCGGTAACCCATGTGTTTCTTGCTCCAGTACAAGCCTTCGGTCTCCTGGGCCCTGAGAGTTGCCAACTCCTGTTGGCTTTTCAAGAAATCTGTCTCCAAGTGGCACTTCTCCTGTTCTAGTTCCTCCACCTGAGTTAAAGAAATAGCAAATGCAGGGGAATGCACAGGAAGTGAGGTTGCACATTAAGGGGGAAAAGAAAGGGGGGGGGGGGGGAAACAAAACACAAAACACCAAACTTTCCAGGAGCTGAGGAACAGGGTAATGGCTAGTAGAGTAAGGAAGGAATCCTAACCCCTACTAGCCTTACGTGAGACACAAGGCAAGGGGATTTTCTCTCCTTGTTAAGTCAGTCTTGATCTTCCCCATCCAATTCCCTATTGCTGCAGAACTTTATCCCTCCTGCCCCACCAGAATTCACAGCCAGGTGCTAATGTTACCTTGCCCTGGAGCAAATCCCGTTCTGCTGAGACCCTCTTCAGCTCCACCGAGAAATTCTCCACAGTTTGTCTCAGCTCCTCCTGCTCCACCATATCCCTCTGATTTGTGGTCTTTGGTACCTGCAGGTCTCCTCCTCCTCTGTCCCCATCAGGGGGAGGATCGTTGTGGCTCCGGGCCTTCACCTCAACCTTTGCTTTATCGAGTCTCTCCTCCCACCCAAAGGGGATTAGCTGAATGGGAGCCTCACCATCTGCAGCAGCCTTTGAAATACCAACAACAGCCACGAAGGGCCTCTTGTCCACCTCCTCCACGTTCCCACAAGTATTTACACAGACACTCTTATCTGCTGCCTGGCTTTCTGATATTAAGGCCGGCATTTCCTCTTCCAGTTCCGCCTGGACCACTGCAGTCTCCTTTTGCTCTCCTTCAAAGTGACCGAGACTTGCTGGAGTCTCTTTGGTAGGACAGAGACCCCCATTGTGTGAAGCATCCCCAGCTTGGTTGGTGCCACTGAGTGCATCCAGATGTTCTCTGACTAGGCAGGAGTCTATGCTCCCCTCTACACTCTCATCATCCTTGTCAGACTCGCTGCATTCCTGGTCCTGGTCCACTTCAGTGGAGCTCTCCCTTTCAAAAGAAGTTGGGGGGCTGGGACTGGTCAGCTCTGGGGGGGATGGGTCTATCTGCTCCTGATATCGCTTCCGCTTTTCCAGCAGCTCTTCTTCTGTGGACAGCTTGTGCTTGCTGCAAAAGAGAGGACTGGATCAGCGAGCCTGAACCCCACTCTGTACAGCAGCCAGGCAGTGCCACCCCATCCCACTGAGAAAACTAACCTCAGTGTTTAGGGAGTAATGCTGATCTCCAAGAGCAGTCAAGAGTCGCTTTCCCTCTCCCCCTCCCCCACTGGTCAGGGGTGCTCGGGGGGGGGGGGGGGAAGGCTCCACAGAAACATTAAGATGAGACCACTGCTGGAGGCAGGAGACCAGTTCTGCAGGCCTACTGGTCTGACTACCCTCAGCACTAACACAGCACTTTAGATTTTCAAAGTGCTATACAGAAACTAACTAATAATCATCACAACTCTCTCCCCAGCCCCTAAGAGAAAGAGGTAATTAACTGTTATCTTCATTTTACAGATGGGGAACTTGCCACGTCAGTGGCAGAGCTGGGATTAGATCTCTGGAGTTCCTGGCTCCTCACTCCTCCCCAAACTCAATCCACTAGAACCCACTGCCCCTCTAATCCAGTATAGCAAAGCCTGTGAATCTGTGTCCCTGAATGGAAGCCAGCTGCAGCTTGCAAAATCTCTCATGAAAAATGTTTGGTTGATACATTTCATTAAACACAACACAGGGTATGTTTAAAATGTTGGGCTTTTTTAAGTATCAGGAAAATGACCCAGTTAAATAAAGTTTACAATACATTGTGAAGCATATATTGCCCACATTCTCAAGCGAAATCTGCGCCACTCACACAGTCAGATGGCTGATGGACTTATTCACATAATTAAAAACAAAACTGAACTTCAGCCAGGAAGAAGCCAGCTCATTTGTACGTGCACAGTGCACCTACACCCATAAAAACCCTGCACTGATCTAGAGAAGCTGGTCTGCGTTCGCTAAACTCTCAGACTCGCGCATTCCAGGCCACTTCTTAAAACAGATCTTCCCCAGCGGGCAGACACCTTCCTCTCAATTTCACACTGTCTCTGCAGTAACTACAGTGCTTGCTTATGTCAGAAAAAAATAATCAGGGCAGTATTAACTAGATGAACATACATTTGCTTTAGCACAAAGTGGCTTCCTGCTTATGTCCCCCCCTTTATTCATATTTAGGTTGTTTAGTTTTGCTCCCTGATTGTAAGGCTTCAGGTTTATTCAAATCTCCCCTTGTTGCCTCCATCCCACACTGCTTTACATTTCTCCAGGTTGCTTTGCACTTGATTCTTTACATTAGAAAAGAGCAGGAGTTGGCCATTACCCTGGCCAAATCCACCTTGGCCAATTCCATTCTACCTTCCTAAACTTCCTGGTACAACAGTCAGCCAGAATTTAATTTTCACTTCTGTGCCTAGAAAACCCTAAAATCTGGTATGCAGTCTGGCTGATTCAGAATGGCTGCCATCATCTACCCAGAGGTGGCTGTGTTTTAGTGACAGGCTAAGTGGTTCCTCTCATGTATGGTCTACTTGGAGATCTGTTATGATTGAAAGGTTTGATCCTCTACTACAAGAGTTCTCAAACTCTTCAACACCATGGAATGTTTCAATACGAAGATTCGGTCTACCATTTGCAATGGCAACTACAGTGACTGCTCAGGGGGAAAAGCAGTGTTAGGAAGGTGTTGAATGTATTTTCAGCTTCTTGGCATGAATTAGTAGCTGGAAATAAAAGCACCAGGTAAGCAGCATTACCAAAGTGTTCCACTGACCACAGTTTCAGAACTTCTGCTCATGACATTGCATTATTTCTAAAGTATTTTAAATTCACTTATGTTACATTTCACTACCCTTGTGCATATAGAACAGGCTTCACCATCTGAGCAGCTCCTCTTCCAAGCTGTCACCCAGAGTGGGGCTCTAAAAGGGAAGGTGGACAAATTGTGCCACCAAGTGCATAGAAGGGTGTACTGCAGCACTTAAACAATGATCGATGACTTCTCACATAGTAAATACAGAACTGGAGACAATGCTAGGACAAGTGAGATGAGGGGAGAAAATGCACCTAAAACCCAAGTGAAGTTCAGATTTAACTAAGAAGTTTCTCTTAACCAAAGGAACTGTTCCACCTGCTCGTGGCCAGAAATCAACTGAATTTTCAGCTTGAGCTCTTAAGGGCTGACTTCACAAATTTTGCTGAATTTCCTGTCTCCATCTGATGACAGGAAGTCACATTGCCCATTATCCAGACTGACCCTAGGGGCTGTGGGAGAACCAGAACTGCACCAGTTAGGTTTGCCAACTTTCTACTCGCACAAAACCAAACACCCTTGCCCCGCCCCTCCTCTGAGGCCACACCCCTGCCCTGCCCTTTCTCTGAGGCTACGCCCCTGCTCACTCCATTCCCCCTCCCACTGTCGCTCGCTCTCCTCACCCTCACTCACTCTTTTCACCAGGCTGGCTCAGGGGGTGGGGTGCGGACTCTGGCTGGGGGTGCGGGCTCCAGAAATGAAGAGCACTGGGTTGGGATGCAAGAGGGGGTGAGGGCTCTGGCTCTGGGGTGGGGCCAGGAGTGCAGGAGGGGGCTCCAGGCTGGGGCTGAGGGGTTTGGAGTGTGGGAGGCAGGTCTGAGTTGGGGAAGGGGGTTGGGTGCGGGGGGGGGGGGGGTGAGGGCTCTGGCTGGGGTGCAGACTCTGGGGTGGGGCTGAGATGTTTGGGGTGTAGAAGGGTGCTCCGAGCTGGGTCCGAGGGGTTCAGAGGGCGGGAGGGGGATCAGGGCGGAGGCAGAGGGTTGGGGCGCAGGGATGTGAGGGCTCCGACTGGGGGTGCGGGCTCTGGGGAATGAGGAGTTTGGGGTGCAGGAGGGTGCTCCGGGCAGGGACCGAGGGGTTCGGAAGGCGGGGAGGGGGGGGGAAATCAGGGCTGGGGCATGGGGTCGGGATCGGGAGGGGGTCAGGGGTGCAGGCTCCAGGCGGCACTTGCCCCTGCTTCCAGGAGCTGCTTAAGGTATGTCCCCACTCTGGCTCCTACGTGGAAGCGTGGCCAAGTGGCACTTGGGGCGGGGGCAGCGTGTGGAGCCCCCTGTCTGCCCCTACACGTAGGAGCCGGAGAGGGGACATGCCGCTGCTGCCGGGAGCCGCATGGAGCCACGGCAGGCAGGGAGCCTGCCTTAGCCCAACTGCACTGTTGACCGGACTTTTAACTGCACAGTCAGCTGACCAGAGCCACCAGGGTCCCTTTTTGACTGGGCATTCTGGTCGAAAACCAGACACCTGGCAACCCTAGAACCAGTGCAAAGAACTGCTGAGATGAATTTAGGTTGAGACTATGTATGTAGAGCTGTGAAGGTGGTGACACCAACGAGATAGAAAAAGGCACTGGTCAACGTGAAAGGAGGAAAAGATTAAAAAATTAGGACATAGCAAGGATTTCTGTTCCTTCCTGTATTCCCACCCTGCTCCCACTTTCCTTGTCCTAGGCTAAGGTAAAAAATCAAATTTGTGTCACAAACGGCAAGAGGCTCACCTCAAAGAGAAACACAAAAGGAAAAACGACTCTGCAAACGTGATCCTGATTAGTTAGCAATATTCCAAACTTTGTCCTTTCAGCATTTAAGGGAGGGCATCATAGGTACCAATGTCAAGGACTGGAGAAGCCTAGTCATGCATGCCCTAGGTACTTGTTAGAGAATTAAGTGAACCACCATCCCTTCCCCCGTGTACTGTGATTCACTGAGTGCTGCTATAACCTCAGCACTGAAGGTTCAGCAGAGGATACACAGATACTAGCTGAAGCCGTAATTAAACCAGACGGCCTTGCAATCCATTTATCAAAGCTCTCCGTGTTCCCATTTCAAGGCCAGAAAACACTAAGAAGAAAGCTGAATTGTGTTCAGAGAATCTGTAGTTAAAAAAGGAAAGTGTAAGAGGAATGAGGGCAGATCTTCTGGCTCCAGCCAACACCTGCTTTAATCAGATTCTCAGATAATCCTTTCTCACTCTCTGCCTCATGTCCCTACACTCCAAGAGCAAGCATACCCCTGCCCCCACATAGAATCTCACACACAGGGTGGGTGTCCCACAACAGGAGGAGGGTTGTTATTGATAAGGAGGCAGTTGTTTGCACCATCGCACCTACCTTGAAGCTGTCTGTGGTATATTTTGCTCCAAAGGCCCAGTGGTCAGACAGACAGCACCGATCTTGTCAAGAGCAGGGGGAGGAGTGAGAGAGCCAGCAATCCCATCAGGCCCCTCTTCTGCAGGCTCTTGCTTTGCCACACGTGTTACACTGTTATTCTGAGCAGGACAGGGCTCTGGTGTAGTGGATAATACCTGGCAAAGAAGGGAGCATTGAAACAATAAAACAAACAGCCCCTCTCACATGCCAGCTGCAGCTTTGGAAAAAGTTACTTAACCAAACTGAAAGCAGCACAGGAGTGTACTTGAATATTCAGCCTGAGTCCCCATTCGAGCAGATCCACCAACTGGGAATTAAAAGAAAATTTTCCTAGTAGGTACCATCACTGGGGCTCTGCCAGCTAAGACCAACGTCCACTCACCCCCATCACCATTCTCTGATGGGTCATGGACTGCACCCACATCACCATCAGACAAGTCTCTACAAATCCAGGCCTCACCCATTCCCCTTGCGGTTACCACTTCAGGGGCTCTGCCAGCTAGATGTTGAACTGGTCCCCCTTGCAATAACCACCTCAGCAGACTTTACCAGCTGAGAACCGAACCAAATTACTGCACGGTCACTGTCCCGAAGGGGAATTCCTCTCTCCTCCACTTCCCCAGTCACTACCACAGGTGGCACGGTTAGTGTTTAGAACTATAAGAGTTCATCTCCTTCCCAATTCAGGCAATGGTGCTTTAGCTTCTCCATGCCAGGATGTGAGGCGTTTCCTGGTGCTTCTGTGAGAATGTCCATGCACAGAGGGATGCATGCAAGCGACAAACTGATTTTCTTTCTACACATACACGGGCATGCACCTGGGGATATTGTGGAATGACCATGTCACAAAAGAAACATTAATGACTAAGGGAAGAGAGGAGGGATTGATGCCACTACTGTGGGAAGACACGACAAACATGAGTGAGGACAGAGTAACACCTCAGAGAACCTCCTAGTCTCAAACCAGATCAAATACTCTGCAACAGTGATCAAAGTCTCATCTACTTACGTGCTTCACGGTATGCATGGCTTATTGGGAGGTGGCTTATGGGGAGGAGAGAAGGTGGGAGTGAGAAGTCCTCCTGTCCTCACCAGGTTTGTCCTTCCCAATGGATCAGGGAAAGACTAGTCTAGCATGCGACATGAGGGTATCTTTGGGAAGAGGGCATGCAACAAGATTAGGCTGGGGTTGGAATGGGAGCGGGAAGATGTTTTAATACCATGATGATTGTTGGGAGGGAATTGTCCCTAAAGGACGGCCAACCTGATCGCACGCTGCAGTGTCCAGAGCTGCCCGGAGAACCCATCCTGGGCAGCCGTGTCCGAAAGACAGTGCTCCTGAAAATTCAAAACATCAGTCTTTATATAACTAGATAACCTGAAAGTGGGAAAGGGCCTGAGAGAACCAGCCCTGCGACCGCAGGACGGGAAGGGGGACCTCACCGACCCCTCTTCTGTGTTGAGAGGGGGCAAGATCAAGCCCCTTGATTAAGACAGGGCTTGGGAGAAAGAATGGCATGTGAGCTGGAGCTCCTAAGCACTGTCACGCTGTTAATAAGTATAGTGTTAATATTGCTCTGGTGTTTGCATGTCCAAGCTGTGCATACACAGGGTTTTCTTGTTCCAGCCAATACACCGTGATCCTCGTGTCAGCTCCTCTCAGCAGAAGACAGAAATAAGAAAGACCGGGGCAGGGCAGAGACTTTGCCATCCCCAACAGCACAGAGCAGGGTTCCCCACTCTCCAGACCATGACAAAGCCTTCTCCAGTCATTTCCTTCCTCTCACCTGGTGTTCCAGGTTCTCCAAAGATGATGACGACCTCCTCCTCTTTCTCTCTGCGGTCTGCTCTCTAAATGATGGGAAGGAAGAAGGCATTCAGTTTCCGTTCTCTGTAAGGCTCAACCAGGATCTGAAGTTTATCTCTGCCAGGAGAAACAGTTGGGAGGTGGCATGGGCAAGACTTAGGACATTAAGATACCACAGCATGAGGAGAGTTTATTACCACAGTGCAAGAACACTTTCATGGTATTACCTCTGTGACTCCAGTGAGCAGGCAGTTTGGATTAACTACCGAAGTCTAGTTTCAGAGATAGAGATCCTAGAAAGTGGGTGAGAGAAACCAAGGGGACATCATTGATGTTGACCCAGGAACCACTGACATGTGCACCTCCTGTGAGAAAACTGGGACATGTCACCTGGACCTTGAGCTGCTATGCAGAGGTACTGCTGTTTCCTTCTCCCCCTCCCTGGTTGGGTTGAATGGGCAAAAGCAGCAACAGGACTGGGGAGGGAAAACAAAATTGGTTTGCTGACTCCCTTGCTGTTGGCTAGTCCATCTGCAGGATGGAGTCAGCATATACTTAACTGTTTCCTGAATTTTCGGTCATAGCTGGGGCTCATCTCCTCATCACTGGGCTCCTGCTCCTCAGGTGCTGAGCAGCTTCTGCAATGAGATCAGTCCGTCATGCTTGAGCATGAGAGAGTACAGTTTGATTGTCGCCTACGAATTCCCCAAATCTTTAGGATCTTTGTATACGTCTCCAGCTGCTCTCTCAGACTCTTCAGTACTTTATCTTTCCTTATAACCTTTGCATCTATTTCAGACAAAGAGAGCTATGGGAGCAGCCTGGAAACAACAAAATTTAAAATATTTAGGGGAAAACAAGCCACTTACCTCCTAAAATTACACAGATGAGGAGGCAGAAAGCGAAGCTTTTAAGATCTGAGTTTACGGCGTCAAGTATTGTTGCATGTGTGTCATTTCCTCTCAAATTATGAGTTACTATGGAGAAGAAGTGTGGCAATCCCTGCCTCCCACAGTGGCCAATACCAGATGCCTCAGGGGAAAGCATAAGACCCCCATAACGAACAATTAGACTGTAATATGCCTATAGGGAAAAGTAACTCCTAATCCCAGACAGTTAGTGGTTGCTTATAACCTGAAGTAGGAGGGTTTACATCCCTTATACACTAGTGTAAAAAAAATTGCAACTGTGGATATGAATTGTATAAAAATATCTAATTCTACTGAATTCCTGGCCTCCATTTTACCTTGTGGCTAATGTGCTGTGTAAACACTGAGTTTCCGTGTCACTTTTAAATTTGACTGAATATTCCCTGGTCCTTATATTATGAGAAAGGGCAAAGAGGAGTTCCCGACTGACCACCTTTACACCATTCATTATTGTGTATACATCCAGTATGTCCTATGTCTAAACTAGGTTTCAGAGTAGCAGCCGTGTTAGTCTGTATCCGCAAAAATAACAGGAGTACTTGTGGCACCTTAGAGACTAACAAATTTATTAGTTAGTCTAAACTAACTAATTATTAGTATGTCTAAACTAGTCGGTCCTAATCCTTTTGATTTCTCCTCCTATGGAAGTCTTTCCATGGTTCTAATAATTTTCATTGACCTTCTTCTTTGTGAGATAGGGTGACCATGAGTAGGCACAGAATTCCAGGTTTGGGTTTACCAGTGATTTATATAAAAGCATTATAATAGTCTCAGTAATATTCTCTATCCCTTTTTAAAGTACCCTACCCTCCTAGTAACACCTTGACGGTTGTTGTTTTTCTTTTTTAAACCACAACTATGGCACATTGAGCAGATGTTTTCACTCAACTGTTCATAATGATCTTAGGTCTTTCTCCTGAGAGGTTACAGTTAATTTATAAACCATCTGTACGTATGAGTAACCTTGATTGTTCCTTCTAACCTGAATTGCTTTGCACTCTGTGACAGACCCAGACCAGTGGGGTACAGGAGTCTGGTAGAGGGCAAATATACTGGTCACTTGATGAGTAGTTTTCTGTTCCCTGAGTGACCAGAGCAGGGGCTGCACTAGAGTAATCAGGAACCTGCTAGAACCAGTTAAGGCAGGCAGGCTAATTAGGACACCTGGAGCCAATTAAGAAGAAGCTGCTAGAATCAATTAAGGCAGGCTAATCAGGGCACCTGAGTTTTAAAAAGGAGCTCACTTCAGTTTGTGGTGGGAGTGTGAGGAGCTGGGAGCAAGAGGCGCAAGGAGCTGAGAGTGAGAGGGTGTGCTGCTGGAGGACTGAGGAGCACAAGCGTTATCAGACACTAGGAGGAAGGTCCTGTGGTGAGAATAAGGAAGGTGTTTGGAGGAGGCCATGGGGAAGTAGCCCAGGGAGTTGTAGCTGTCATGCAGCTGTTACAGGAGGCACTATAGACAGCTGCAGTCCACAGGGCCCTGGGCTGGAACCCGGAGTAGAGGGCGGGCCCGGGTTCCCCCCAAACCTCCCAATTGACCTGGACTGTGGGTTCTTCCAGAGGGGAAGGTCTCTGGGCTGTTCCCCAACCCATATGGTGAATCTCTGAGGCAAGAAAATCCGCCAATAAGCGCAGGACCCACCAAGATAGAGGAGGAACTTTGTCACACTCGTGTCAGGAGTGGGATCTTGGGGTGCACAGCGCGGCGGAAGAAGGAGGGTGATTTAAACAAAAAACAAAAAAAACAAAAAAAAAGGGAGAGGGTTTATTTTTTTCACCACGATGGATGACGTAGTGCGGGCACTGATACAAGCTACGGCGGCCCAGCAGGAGGCTACCCGTGTCCAGGCAGCTGCACAACAGGAGGCAGTGCGGCTGCAGCAAGAGACTAATGGTCTGCTGATGGACCAGGCTGCTCAAGACTGAGCTATGTTGCGGGAACTGGTAAACCAGGTAAAGTCCCTTACAGAGCTGAATTGCGGCCATGATGGGACACGGCTCATACGGGCCAGCCATTGGCTGCAGAAAATGACAAGGGAGGATGATGTAGAGGCATACCTTCTGGCCTTTGAGAGGACAGCCCTACGGGAGGCCTGGCCTCGAGATCAGTGGTCTGGCATCCTTGCCCCATTCCTGTGTTTATCTTTATCACTCGTTTATCTTGCTCCCCGACTACTCAGTTTAAGTAGACCCAGCTGAAGTTGCTCACAATCCACTCATCTTGACTGAAAATTGTGTCATCTGTAATCTGACACCTCCTTTTCCAGATCACCAATTAATATATTAAACAGCCACCATCCTAGTCCAGAATCTTGAGCCATCCTTCTATTAACCTCCACCCATGTGGGGACCTGTATTTCAAGTGGGATTTTTGTTCCATGCCTATATTTTCCGAGTGGCAATAATAAGGGCTGGCCAGGTAAGCGTCTATATTTCAAGGTCTATGCAGATGTACATGGGAAGGGAAGCAGGGGTCAGCAAAAACTGGGACAGTGAGTGTTTGTATTAAGAGTGGGAGGCAGCAGGGTAGAAAGTTCAGACAAGGACTGAGATAGATGAGTTCCTTACTTGTACTTGGGGTGGGGATGGAGATGACAGAACCACTTCTCAGGTAATGATGCAGGATCAACCTTGTCAGGGAGCTTCCTCCATTTCAAACACTCCTCACACTGCACCCAAGTCTGGTCTGGTCTCCCTCTGGAAAGAGAAATACATGGACTAGGATACAAAGCAAAGAACTACCCCTGCCCTATATTTCATCCCTTGAATACTGAGAACACTGCATCCAGTGCTGCAACTGTGTGGCTGGCTAGCCTGGTCTACAGTTTCTGGCAGTGCATGTCCCTATTTAGTTTCGTTTTTAACAACTGTCCATTCTCAGATGTTCCCATTCACTCTGCAGGTAGTGCTTGTATAACATGAGCAGCCCCCAGTGAAACTCCTTCCCCATCACCAGCAACAGATTCCCTGTGGACATAAAGTGCTTGGCCTTGCAGAGGAGCGATAGCCATCAGCACCATACCCATTCCCCATCGCCTCAACCCCACACCTCGCCATGCTCCGTCTGCTGCACATAGCTCCCTCAGAATAGATTGCTCACCTCACTATTGTGCTGTTCATATCAGAGCTATGAAAAGTGAAGGCTCGATTGCATTAGCACCTAATCCGGACAAGTAGCTCAGCCAAGGCATTGCACGTCCCAGCCTGGGACACCACATTATCCTAGTCACAGTACCCTCCATACGTTTGCCAATGACCCTCCATTCTCACTATTGTTACATGTCCTGCTCACCCCCAACATTAGCCAGTGAACTAAGCTGAGATCACTAAAAACTTATTACACTAGCAGCCTTTGCAGCTAGATCTCCCAATGTAAAGGGATACTAATCAACCCTCCATACTCTCTGCCCTTCCTCAACTCCCCACCCCTTCTCTGCAGATGAAAGGCCCAGTGCTTTTAATGCTGCACTAAAATTAGACCAATATCATGTTCGAACTCACGCTATCACATTGACAGCACTGGAACTACCCAAGTTCATCTGTGCCACCTTCGCCTTCCAATAAGTGTTGAGTTTCTGTCCCAGTGCAGTAATTGTCCGTCTAGAGGGAAGGCAAGAGCAGTGAAAATCAGGCAAATTCCACTGAAAGTCACAACAGGTAGCACAAGTAACAACCCAGGTGAAGAAGCAAACCTCCTTTACTGCCTGTCTCTGCCTTTCACTTCAGTAACCACAGGTGCTCAGATATGACAGTGGTGGGGACGGAGAAGGCACTCAGATGTGCCACTGCAGGAACAGCTTGGGTTTTGGAACATTCATCGAGATTTGTACCAAGAATAACCCTGATGTATCACCCGTCCCACAGCTTCAGAAGTCTGCCAATACCACCCTATGTTACCAGTACACAGGGCTCCTGATGCTCAAGATCTCTGGGGTCTTACTCTCTGCCGCCCAAAATGCTCTTAGAGCCTCTCATTGGAGCAGGATTGCCTTTTTGTTCAGAGTCAGGGTCATTTCCTTTCCAAACCAGGGGTAGGAGCACCCCAGTTTTCACAGAGTTTAAAGCCAGAAGGGACCATTAAGATCATCTGACCTCCTGTACAACACAGGCTAGAGAACTTCACCCTATACTTTCTGCATCCTTTAGGGCTCAAGGTCAGGCTGTGCACAGAAGCTAAGGTCTCATCTTTGGCCCCAAAATTCGGCTACAGTATAAACACAATTTTTACCAAGGAAGACTGAGGCTTCACGGGCTAAGACCAAACCCAGGCAGCTAACTAGTCCTGGGTAGCCCTGCCTGGAACCTTTGGGCAATTCCCCCACACCCTCCAAAGAGAAGCCATCAAGCCTCCTAACATTTCCAGGTAGCCTAATGAAATGTCTCATCCAGCCACTGGCTGCTATATACGATTCAAGTAATCACTGGGACTAAGGCCAGCATCAATTAACTTAAAACAAATTAGATACAAGCCCAAGCATGGGTATTGTGCACAGGTAGAGAGGGTGGAGCAGACATAGGGTTTTCTTCTCCCAATAGGAAAACTGCATTTCTACCCTTTGCATTTGGATGAGGCCGGTATATCAGAATAAGGTCTTTAAGTGCTTTTGGGGACAGTCTCGCTATCTCCTACACATCCCAACAGAAAATGTCTCATCACACTCACCAGAGGATACCTTACAATGCAGAGAGACCTGACACAGTTATGAAAAGAGAAAGTCCAAATTCTAGATAGCCATGTTCAGATGGGAACACAAAGCACAGGCCTAGCCAAATCTCAACCCAAATTACTGGCTTTCTTGTTCTACAGACCAGCCTGCTATAGGGAGCAAGATTTGGGGACGCCTAGTCTCCCTTAACTTTAGGGAGCCCCTGCATTCAAGGATTAATTGCATCCATAATATACCCTTTCCACTGATAAAACAGGCTTCCTGGTGTCAGATTGACAGCAAAAGCCCCCATCGAGCAGCAGCATGAAACCCGTGCACCTCAGAAGGATGTAAGTTCTGGTCAAGTCAATAACCTAGCAGCTTGGTGGGGGAGGGGGTCATGAAGATGACAGACCAGAGAGGCGTTCACAAACATCTCACCTCTCACTTCCTGCTGAGACAAGGGGGCCCCTAACCTCAGCACAGCAGCCCAGAGCTCTGGTAGCTATTTGCACTAACTTAAGAGCAGCTGGCTATCTGCAAAGCAAAGACAAACGGCAGGGTCTGCTCTGACCCCCCTTCCCTCCCCAACTGCCCGTTCTAAATTTGATGCTTACACTCATTTGTAAATGTTCATCTCTATAGCGCAGCATTTCCCCAAAGTTAGTGGTATGTCCAACTGAGTAGGTGGGGGGGACATGGAACAGTGCCAATGCCAGTTTCTCTCATGCTGCCCTGCTATCATGACAGGGTTCAAGTGGGGGACATGACTGGTTTAATTTTCCAGCTGTGGGGCACTGCTTTAGTGAATGAAAACACACTGTTCTATTTCAGATAAATCTCTGGGGCACGGTTTAGGGTTCATGGGTGGAGACATGCATGAAAACCAGCACTAGATGAATATGGAGACTAGTCCCTCTCTCAATCCAGGAGAGCAAGGTCTCTCCAGACTGCTCAGAAACATGGCCAGACATTTTCTGGTAGGGGTGTCAGAAGGAAGATAGGCCAACATGGAGCTACTTCATATGTAAAGCCCATGCATAGCAGTAGCCCCAGCGGCAGGCCACCCTTACCGGTATTCCTTGCTTTCTTCAAAGTCCTGTTTGTTGTGTGCTGGTTTCAAGAAGTTGCATTCAATCACCCCGATCACGCCCATGCCATCCCCCTACACCAATGGTCAAAAAAGAAGGAAGAAAACCAATCATTTCAGCCATACTGGTTACAGAAAAGGAGGTTGCACCTTCAGGAGAACAATTCCTATTCCCCTGGAATCCTGGCAACAAGATTCAAGTTACCACACATCCCCTCTCTGATACAAGAGTTGATGGTAACACCTCTGCATGTGCCATGTACAGCAGCAACATGCATCAGATATGAACGCTTGACAATCTCCAAGGGCCTGATCTCAATCCCCAGCTGGCAGATCCCTTTGAGACAGTGCGGACAAGGAAAGGCGTAAGCACAAATCCATAGGGTATAAACCTGGAATATCATCTAGCTTCCTTACTCTGAAAGCCACCAATGTATCTGTATTTAAGATGACCCCTAGAAGCAAAGGAATGACAGCCAGCTTGCTGGCACAGCTATGCTGCCCCATCACTGCACACACGATTCTGTAATGAGTACACCACTCAGAGAAGGGAGCAGTCTGGCTGAGCAAAGAGGATGACTTTCACAACTTGAGTTCCCCACCAGCATCTACCCCTTATAGCAGCAATAAATAATCTCAGAGGACGCACTTGGATCTCAGCTTCTAGACAAGTATACAATATGGATATATGTATAGTAAACGGCTGATGGGGACAGACAGTCCAGTTACCAGGTTCAAAACTCCTGCGCTAAGCTGGTGAGAACCTGGAGGCCCATGGGACCAGAGTAAGGATCTATGGACAGGGCCTACCTTTGGTGAAGCCATGTTCCTCTCTCCTCCCCCATTCCTGAGAGCAGAGGGGAAGCACTGATCACTCACCTTCATTTGGCAGCCCACTTTCTCGTAGGACTTGATGAGTCGGTTGTTGTGGTACATCATGATCCCAAAGTGGCTATTGTTCTTGCAATTGAACCCAAAGGTGATCTTCACCCTCTTGTTCTGAGAGAAAACTCGTCAAAGGAGAAAAAACAGCAAGCTCCAAGGAGGAAGAAAGAAATGAATGGCATTTTGTGGGAAGGCCATTGTGTGTGTGGTTGGGGGTGGCGGGGGTGTGTGAAAGGGGCCACTGATGGAGAACAGCAGAAGGTGAAGTGTCTCCAAAGAGAGGTAAATCCCACAAGTTTTCAATGTCTCAACCTCATGATGTAGGTTGTGTGATGCAGATATTGTGCTGTTTAGACTAGAGCAACACCTTTGCCTCTTTAGCAGGAGAGCAGAGCTGAGCATTGGCCTTTGTAGAATGAGGAAGGCCCGGCATACACAGCCAAAAAAGGTGGATAGGCATAACTGTAGCCCATCTGAGTTCCAACAGTTTAACACAGCCAGTCTGGACAGAACAAGACTGTTACAGATAGGTTAAAATAACATGTTTTACCCTAGGTCTCTAAAAAGGCTACAATATTAATTTTGTTATAAAGCAGTCAAGTTCTGACCAAAGAACCACGATCAAACTGAGTTATAACCCAGACGGGCCAGCAAATGACTAAAAACGTGATTAAATTTGGTTGTTTTGGCTTTGTAAACAAGACCAAAGAAACCTCAAGAAATAATGAAATGAAGACATCAAGGCCCACAAAGGTAGAGGAAATTCAGCAGACACCCACTTCACTTAGTTTCAGTTCTGGGGAAGAAATTCTGCTACTAGATTTAAAAAAATAGAAGCTATTTATAAAGAACAATCTTGTTACACCAGAAGTATCCTTCTGGTTGGCCTATCCCTTTAAGAGGGCTCCCACATTTACGGAATATATGTGAAGATGGTATATTTTCATTGTGTGTCACCTTCTGGGGTTACCTTAAGTGTATTCTAACAATTTTTATTCTTCAGCGTCAGGGATATATTACATTTTACGCATGTTGGCTCTGCAGAACCAACAAAGTTGTGAGAGAACAAGCCAAAGTCCATTCCTTCTTGTTCATTGTCATCGCTTACTAAACTCCACTTAGGCATACTTATGCTCGAGTGTCACCGAAGGCAGGATCTAAATCTGTAAAATCTTTAATAGTGAGCAGGATGCACAAACAAGAAAGGACCCATGCTGAGTCTCTGATCCCTGGCTGAGTATGCAGGGCTGGAAGTTAAAAACAACTCCATCTTTTTATTCTTTTCACATTTGATGTGGAAACTGAGACAGGTGGAATCCCAGGATACCATTTTGCAGAGTCACTTTTCAGAGCAGAACCACTTTTTAAGTGTGTTTAGGGGGAGGGTAGATTTTTACAAAATGTCATTTATTTAATATTAAATGTAAGCCACATTCTGTTTCAGGGATATTTTAATAGACATCTAGGTAAGCACAGCTCGCTTTGTGCTTTGCCTTGACTTGGAATCATGTCTCTCTTCTTCAGTCAGTGTGTTCTCAAAACGCACACAAAGAGTAAAGAAAAATCGTGTATTCATACAGCTAACAGGCAAAAAAAAAATGAATGAAATGAACACAGATCTCAAGCTTTCCATTCAGTCAGGAAAAATAAAGCTAGCAACTGAATGCTGATAAATGGGTTAAAGAGGGGAGCATGGAGCAAGGTTTCCCTTTTATCATACACAAGTTCTGGTCTTGTACATAGAAATCAGGCCCTGGTTTATACTGAGGATTCTTCCCTATATATTTTTAAAGATGTTTATAGCTTTAAACGGGTTTAAATAGGTTTGTGCTGATAACATCAGATAAGCTTGGTATTGGAATTCAGTTGCCAGGACTACTGAAGCATGAAGATTCCTTCCACTCATCTGGACCCTCACTCAGACTTAAAACATGCAAGGGCTTCCATCCAGTAAGTTGACATACCCTTTCCTTCTCCAACAAACAGTTTTCAAGGCTCTTTCTTGAACTATTCAGGTTGGGATCTAGCCTCTATGGGGGTAAAGGGAGGGCAGGAGAAGAAAAGTCAGTCTCCAAATTCATTTCAAACCTCGGCTTCTCCACACTGCTGCTCCAGGCCACCCAATCCAGCTTTGAGTATAAAGGAGGAGTTAATTTCAATTGGGAAACAAGTGATCCTCATTGTGTGCTACCCTGGATGCAAAGAAGTCACCAGGAGGCAGGAAAGGTTAGAGGCAGCTATAAGGATACCGTGGAGGTAGGTCTGTACACATCATATTCAATATTAGCCAAGCTCTTGGAGATCAGCTGAGTCTTCACTTTCTTCTGTCGCAGAACAATCTGCATGCGGGGCTTCAGGTACAAGATACTGCAGTATGCCTGGGGGCAGGAGACAGGGCAAGAAAAGAGGTATTATGGACACAGACTTCACTGGAGACCTTTAGGGAAAAAAGTGAAGTCATTTGACAACACAATCAGTCCCGTATAGCCAAGTAGCTGAGTCCTTTCCAGGCAAACACAGCTTGGATTCCACAGCTTTTAATTCCATGGGAAGTGCTACACTGAGGGGCCCTGGCATGTCTAACATCAACACAGACTCTTAGCTCACACTGTTTATCTAGGACAGACACAGGGCAAGGACCAATCTACTTCTTTGGTGTAACTCCAGCATCCCTAACTCACCCGTAAGGAGTACTCAGTTTCTGGTGCAGAGGACTCTTGAACCTTCTCAAGGCGAGGAGGAACCTTCCTCCCAGCATTCTCTGATTCCTCCGTGCTGAAGTCTGATATCCGAATGTCATACTGGTCTGTATCAAAGTCCAATTCAGGCTTCCCATCTTTATTTCTGAAAAACATGATAAACAAAAATCAGGACATCCTATCCAGCCACTCTGTATCAGCAATAGCAGTCAAGCTATACAGCAGTGGTCCCCAAACTTTTCAGGGTTGTGCCCCCCCCTCCCCTTAACCGTATCCGCGCCCCGTCTCCTGCTAGCCAGGGCCGGGAGCGGGGCTGCAGCTCCCAGTGAGGGGGGAGAATGCAGACGGGGTAAGGGTGCCACAGCTGGGGGCCAGGGTGGTGGGGCCGCCCAGAGGATTCAGGGGGCCTGAGGTCTTCGGCGGCGGGGGTCCTTCCGCTCCAGGTCTTCGGGGCACTTCGGCGGCAGGTCCCGGAGCAAGTGAAGGACCCGTCGCCAAAGATCCGGAGCGGAAGGAGCCCTCGCCGCCGAATTGCGGCCGAAGACCCGGAGCGGAAGAAGCCCTCGCCGCCGAATTGCCGTCGAAGACCCAGAGTGGAAGAAGCCCTTGCCGCCGAAGACCCGGAGCGGAAGAAGCTCCGGGTCTTTGGCAGCGGGTCCTTCACTCGCTCCGGGTGTGTTCGGCAGCACTGAAGACCCACCGAAAACTCTCATGGGGGCCCCTGAAAACTCTCGTGGGGGCCCCTGTGGGGCCCGGGGCAAATTGCCCCACTTGCCCCCCCTCTGGGTGGGCCAGGAACGGAGCCAGTGGCAGGGCTGGGAGTAGTGCCCCGGCCGGGGCCAAAGCTGGGGGTGGGGCTGGGAGTGGTCAGGGGCCGGTGGCTGGGCCAGAGCAGAGCTGGGGGTGGAGCGGGGCTGTGTGGTGCTCCCTCCCCGCCACCCCGTGGGGGGCTGGCCTGGCCCCACCATGCCCCCTCCCCGAATCATAGAACTGGAAGGGACCTCGAGAAGTCATCTAGTCCAGTCCCCTGCAATTCAAGGCAGGACTAAGTATTATCTAGACCATCCCTGACAGGTGTTTGTCCAACCTGCTCTTAAAAATCCCCAATTATGGAGATTCCGCAATCTCCCTAGACAAATTATTCCAGTGCTTAACCACTCTGACAGTTAGGAAGTTTTTCCTAATGTCCAACCTAAACCGCCCTTGCTGCAATTTAAGCACATTGCTTCTTGTCCTATCTTCAGAAGTTAAGAAGAACAATTCTTCTCCCTCCTCCTTGTAACAACCTTTTATGTACTTGAAAACTGTTATGTCCCCTCTTAGTCTTCTCTTCTCCAGACTAAACAAACCCAATTTTTTCAATCTTCCCTCATAGGTCATGTTTTCTAAACCTTTCGTCATTTTTGTTGCTCTTCTCTGGACTCTCTCCAATTTGTCCACATCTTTCCTGAAATGTGGTGCCCAGAATTGGACACAATACTCCAGTTGAGGCCTAATCAGCGCGGAGTAGAGCAGAATTACTTCTCGTGTCTTGCTTACAACACTCCTGCTAATACATCCCAGAATGATGTTTGCTTTTTTTGAAACAGCATTACACTGTTGACTCATATTCAGCTTGCGATCCACTATGACCCCCAGATTCCTTTCCGCAGTACTCCTTCCTAGGCAGTCATTTCCCATTTTGTATGTGTGCAACTTATTGTTCCTTCCTAAGTGGAGGACTTTGCATTTGTCCTTATTTAATTTCATCCTATTTACTTCAGACCATTTCTCTAGTTTGTCCAGATAATTTTGAATTTTAATCCTATCCCCCAAAGCACTTGCAGCCCCTCCCAGCTTGGTATCGTCCGCAAACTTTATAAGTGTACTCTCTATGCCATTATCGAAATCATTGATGAAGATATTGAACAGAACCGGACCCAGAACCTATCCTTGCGGGACCCCACTCGTTATGCCCTTCCATCATGACTGTGAACCACTGATAACTACTCTCTGGGAATGATTTTCCAACCAGTTATGCACCCACCTTATAGTAGTTCCATCTAGGTTGTATTTCCCTAGTTTGTTTATGAGAAGGTCATGTGAGACAGTATCAAAAGCCTTATTAAAGTCAAGATATACAACATCTACCGCTTCCCCCTATCCACAAGGCTTGTTAGCTTTCTTTGACAGGGTATCAGGTTGGTTTGACACAATTTGTTCTTGACAAATCCATGCTGACAGTTATTTATCACCTTATTATCTTCTAGGTGTTTACAAACTGATTGCTTAATTATTTGCTCCATTATCTTTCCGGGTACAGAAATTAAGCTGACTAGTCTGTAATTTCCCGGGTTGTCCTTATTTCTCTTTTTATAGATGGGCATTATATTTGTCCCTTTCCAGTTGCCTGGAATCTCTCCCATCTTCCATGACCTTTCAAAAATAATTGCTAATGGCTCAGATATGTCCTTAGTCAGCTCCTTAAGTATTTTAGGATGCATTTCATCAGGCCCTGGTGATTTGAAGACATCTAACTTATCTAAGTAATTTTTGACTTGTTCTTTCCCTATTTTAGACTCTGATCCTAGCTCATTTTCACTGGCATTCACTATGTTAGATGTCCAGTCGCCACCAACTTTCTTGGTGAAAACCTTTAGGGTAGCATGTGACAGACAACTGACACAGAACACTACACAATAATAGGTAAAGGGGAAATTTTGCAAAGAGACTTAGGCAGCACCCTACTCTAATGAGCAACACACAGGACCTTTATATCGCTACGCACCAAAAGCAGGATCTTGGTCATCAAAGTGCAGTTCTATTGCGAAAAGTGACTAAAGAGGGTACCGTGCAGTTTCATTACTGGGATCTCAATGACTTCTGTATCAAATGTGCTCAGTCTACAAATAAAATGAAGTATTTCTGAGGGCCAAGCCTGAAAATTCTGAGATTCAAGCTGGGTTCTTCACTTCTCATGTGCCACAAGCTCTAATAAAAGATCTGCAGGCCCTCAGTGACACCCATGCTAACCCACTAGGGAGAATACACTTCAGAAGATTCTCTCTTATTAGGGCTAATCTACACTGGAAATGCTAAAGCTTTGTGTGGTCGTGGCGCAACACTGGGAGAGAGCTCTCCCAGCACTCTAAAAAAATAAAAAAAACCACCTCCACAAGGGGCATGGCTCCCAGTGCTGGGGCACTGTCTACACTGGTGCTTTACAGTGCTGAAACTTGCTGTGCTCAGGATTTTTTTTCCCCACACCCCTGAGCAAGAAAGTTGCAGCAATGTAAATTGCTAGTGTAGACAAGCCCTTAGCTGTGGTGGCTCTGCAGGGCTAACAGGAGGGAAGAGCAGCAGCAAAACATATTTAGTCACAAATGCCAGAAGATCTGACTGGGATCCACCCAAGAAGCAAACTTGTGGAGTAGGCGCTGCCATTGTTACACTTGAAAGACCCAAACATAGCAAGTTGCATAAAACTGGGTATTTGACCCTGGTGCAAATTGGGCCTGTCTAGGTACAGTAACTCCTCACTTAACGCTGTTGTTTTGTTGTTATGGTGCTGACTATTTGGGAACAAGCTCATTTAAAGTTGTGCAATGCTCCCTTGTAGTCATTGCTTTGTCCACTGCTTGCAGGATTCTCTGGAAGAGCAGCCCCGCCTTGTGGGGATTAGAACCAGGGGGGGCCAGCAGCCCCCCCCCCCAGTTCCCCTAAATTCCCTGTAAGGTATGTGGCTTGGCAGCTGCCCAGCAGCAGTTCAGCTGTCCCTCCCCCCACTGCCCTGCTGCTCCTGCCCTGCCCTCTGCCTTGGAGCTGCTCCTGGGAGCTTCCTGCTTGCTGGGGGGAGGGGGGTGCTGATATCAGGATGTCCCCCTGCTCCTGCCCCTCTCTCCCCCCCATCCCCCGCACCTCCGTAGACCCTCTCCACAAAGTGGAGGAGGGAGACCGGACTCAGGGACAGAAAGGAGGGAGCTTGATGGAAGCTGTTGCTTGAAGTGGGGTCAGCACACTTAAAGGGACAATGCATGTCTCTCTCACTCATGCATGCACCCCCCAGCACTTTGGAAAGTCAGCACCTGTGCAGTCGTGGATGTGCTGTCAGGAGGAGGGACTGGTGCGCTCCAGCTGGATAACGTGGGCTCATCATCATGTTCAAAAGCCTTATTAAAGTCAATAAGGCTTTTGAACATGATGATGAGCCCATGTTATCCAGGGAAGTGTTTGCAGCTACTGCCCTGCATCTATTGTGTTTCCTCCCTCCTGCCTCAGTCCATGCTGCCTTGTAGAGTATGAGGCTACATTAACAACAGCGTATTAACCGTTGAGGGCTCAACCAAGTGCTAGTTCATCATTTAGCAGCAAGGCATTCCCTGGGAAATAGTCCACCCTCTTACTCCACCACACACTCACAATCATTCATTGCTGTGTACAATATTAAACTGTTTGTTTAAAACTTATATTGTATATGTATATAATGTCTTTTGTCTGGCGAAAAAAAATTCCCTGGAACCTAACCCCCCCATTTACATTAATTTTTATGGGGAAATTGGACTAGCTTAACATCGTTTCGCATAAAGTCGCATTTTTCAGGAACATAACTACAACGTTAAGTGAGGAGTTACTGTACTCAATCCTTAGGCTACTGAGTTATTACCTCTTTCTCCCCTCAGCCTTACAAAGGGCTGAACCTATCATTTCCCACTCATCCCTCCTTATGTGCCCTGGCTCCCTGTACCTGCGGATGTTCCAGATGAGGATCCGTGTGCCCTTTTTGCCTGGAATGGCATCAAACTGAGCAAGCAACTCCTCCTCAGTACTGAAGAGCGTATGTTTCAGGATGGCCTCGAGGCTGGGCCCAGAGTCTTCCGTAACAATCATTTTCTTTAGAAGCCACAGAGTCAAAGAAAGAACAAGACTGCCCCTGGTTTCCCCTCTCCTCACTACCAATGAGACATTACAAATTCAGACACTACTGCATAGGCAGGGGATGTACATGGACATAGCACCCATCAGGAGGAAGGCGGGGGGGAGGGGGCAGAGGGCTCCGCACACTGCCCTCGCCTTCAGACACCCTCCCCTCCCACCCACCCCCCAGCCTCCATTGGCCGGGAACGGGGAACCGTGGCCAATGGGAGCTTCGGGGAAGGTACCCGCAGGAGAGTGCAGCGCGCGCGGAGCCCTTTCCTCCCCCTCCCCAGGGCCGTGGGGTTGGCTTCTTCCAGGAGCAGCATGGGGCCAGGGCAGGCAGGGAGCCTGCCTTAGCCCCGCCGCGCACCCCTCCTGCACCCCAACCCCTGCCCTGAGCTCCCTGCTGCACCCCTCCTGCACCTCAACCCCCTGTCGCACCCCAACCACCTGCCCTGAGCCCCCTCCTGCACTCCACACCTCCTCCTGCACCCCAACCCCCTGCCCTAAGCCCCCTCATACACTCCACACTCCCTCCCGCACCCCGACCCCCTGCCCCAGCCCTACATTCATGGCCCTGCATGCAATTTCCCCACCCAGATGTGGCCCTCAGGCCAAAAAGTTTGTCCACCCTTGTCCTAGTACTCCATAGGGCTGACGCCCTCCACAGATGTTACCTGGAGGCAGCAGCACATGCAGGTGACACTGTGGGAGGCTACCCAGATATATCTCCTTGTGTGAAGACACTATGCAACAATGGTGCCTCATGAAACAGTGACCCATGGGCTTCCTCAGTACCACACTTCTCCTACCCCTGCCTCACCACCCAGATGGTTCAGATTACACAGCCACTCTTGCCTTACAGGGAAGGATATTGTTTTGCTGGTTGAATGGTATCACCGGGACAACAACAGCCTGAGCATGGACACGTTCCAAATAGGTCTGCGAAAGGAGCCCCACGCTGAGTGCACCTCCATTCTTGGTGAAGACAATGGCATCCTTTCCCAGACGCATGGAGCCTGACTTGAAACCATTACCATACACTCCAATGGATGGGTGGTTCTTCTTCACTGCCTTGTCTGTGAAGCCAAAGCTGCAAATCACACACAGTCAGTCAGTCAAGTGGAGAGCTGTCTGATAGACAGAGGTGAGCAGGAAGAGGAATAGTTGGAGTGGAAAGCAATTTTAAATGTGGAACTCCATGGTGGTCACCTGGCTCACAAAGTGGGGAGAGGGATAGCTCAGTGGTTTGAGCATTGGCCTGCTAAACCCAGGGCTGTGAGTTCAATCCTTGAGGGGGCCATTTAGGGATCTGGGGCAAAAATCTGTCTGGGGATTGGTCCTGCTTTGAGCAGGGGCTTGGACTAAATGACCTCCTGAGGTCCCTTCCAACCTTATGATTCTATGAAATGAATAATACTTTGCCTTAATACAGCATTTCCCATCCAAAAAATCTCAAAGCACTTTGCAAATGGAGATTCAGGGAGGTTAAGAGACTTACCCAAGGTCACACAATAAACCAGTAGCAGAGTTGTCATTAGAATCCTGTTCTCCTGATGCCCAATCCTATGCTCTAATCATTAGACAGTGGTGCTTCTTATTGCACTATGTGGCAGTGAGTGTAAGTTTTATAATTAATTAGAATTTCTTTAGTGCCTTCTGCCCAAGGACTTCTAGCATTAATTAATCCTTATAACTCTGGAATGTGGCGCTCATTATCCTCCTTTTACAGATGGGGAAAATGAGTTACAGAGAGGTGAAACAATCTGCCATAGTTTGCACACTAGGCTAATGACAATCAGGATTAGACCCCATGTGTCCCTGTCTGACTGTGCTCTAAGCACTAGACTATGCCAGCACAGTAGACATTAGACAAACAAGCATGTTTACTCCCCAAGTGGAATAAAATCCTCAGTAGGGGTTGGCAAGACTGAAGAGAGTCCAGCTTCCCCTCCCATCAGATACATAATCGAGGTTGGTTCAGGCATCTACAATGCCCGCTGCCCTGATTTTCAAGAAAGGGTTTGTCACGACTGCCCATATTTTACTTCATGGGTCACAACAAACTGACAACACCACGCCTCACTGATACTGCAATTACATTACATGCTACCTCAATGTGATCAGCCTAACGCACCAGTAGAGCATGATATGTGAAGAAGAACTTCAAGACGTTGCAACAATGCAGTTTAGATAAGAAGTGCATCTTCAAGACTCAGCCACTGTGACCCAAACTACTAAAACCAACCTTGTACTTGTTAAAGCCCACAGCACTACTCCATTACTCCTCTAACGCTTTGCATGTCCAATTCACCCATTTTTATAACTCTACACTTAATAGTCTGCAGTCAGGAGAGTTAATAAAAGGTGGCTCTTTGATATGGTGGCTGCCTTTGGAGAGGGAGGGGAGAATAAGGAAAAATAACCAGAAAATTCCCTTCCCGCCTCTCATTATCTGTCCTCCACATAGGTATCTATGTGTCAGCAACTCTGGGCCCCTCCATCCAATTCTCTTTTCATTCTTTCCTCTTGGTGTGCATGCATGAGACAGTCAGTCCTTCCCCTCCACCACACACCATGACAAGAAGGGTGAAGAAGTGATGTAGGAAGGAAAGAGGGTCACTTTGTGGCTTTGTCACACCTCATTCTAGCTCACCCTAGATTAGTCCTACTGAAGATTTGGAAAGCGTCTCTCTCTAGTTCTGGGGAAGAATTTTGCAATGAGCTTCCCAAGTGAAATGATCTCAGTCTTCGAATTTTAACAGCTAGAGAGGCCTGCTGTCCCTCCCCCACTTCAATTTCACAGCCACTTCATGTTAACTCAAGAGAACCTGAAATAAGAGACCAATCCATTGCTTTCCTCCCTCACCACACAGAGCAGGAAGGGGCTAAGGCTTCTGGTTTTCACTTCCTGAACCCCTCTGACTTTTCGGAAGAATTGTGGTTTTGTGTTCACAGCATTTGAAGAAATGATAGATTCTCTGCCTCTGTCCCCCACCTTTTCTTATCTAGCTACAAATTGTTGCAGAGGAACAACCAAACCACGCCCTACCGCAAGTGACTATCTGCTTTGCAGACGGCCTGCTGGAAACAGCAAAATTATTATTAGGTCTAATGGAAACCTAGAGGTTACATGGCATTTGTTCTGAGAGGAGAAATAGCAGAACAGGACAATGGATAGTGCAGCAGCATCCAAGTGAGGAGAAATACCCACAGATGTACTGGAACTGCAGCCTAGGGAGAGAAAGGAGGGAGGGCTTGGTGATGCTCCTAGGAAAGACAGACATGAGCACCAAGACTAAGCAGGAAGATGGGAATGTGTGACTGGTGTGGCCCCGAAGGAGTAGACAGCTGATGTTCCCGGGCATCTGCCAGTCACAGAGGCATAACGGAAGAGGCAGGCACAGGAAGATGCAGAAGCAAGTTTTTACTATTTTCTAGTCTATGATAAACTCCTGGAAAATTAACTGCCAGTTCTAACATGCTTCTTCAATGTACATAGCACCTACTGCCATAGCCGCTCAGGCACATCTTTTTGGTGTTTAAGATACAGATTCCATGCCCTTCTCTACCCTCAGCAAAGGATGATGATCACATGGCGTCTAGTATGACTACTACCAGCAGATACAATTAAAGCACAAGAGGAATAAACTAACCTAAACAAGAGCAAATAAGATCAGCAGGCCTTGCATCACACCCTAAAGTTTGTTGAACTCAGGCTGTGGCAGATCTGAGTGAGGGGTGGAGACTCTACTGAGAGAGCCAACTCTTGAGAATTTGACCCTAGGACCCAACTGCAAGAGCATCCAGCTGATCTTTATGCCTTTGGCAGGGGACAGGATGAGAGGTCATCTCTTAGAGAATGCTATTGAGTGTTAGGGATAAAAAATATTTTAGATGATGTTACACTGAGGCAAATTTGATATTCTGTGGTTTAGAATAAAAAGTAACAAGTCAAATTTTAATTTTTTAAAGTTAGTTATATAATAAAAATTGAATTGAAATTCCTCACTGTAGAGAGTCAGGCCGTGTCTCTCTCTACCACTGTTAATGAGAAGGCATGAAACTGGCAATGAGGAAAGCCTATCTTCTTACATCACAGAATGAAAGATTAAAGAAAAGTCACGTTCTCTAAAACCACAAGCCATTTTAACATTCTGAAGGGAAGGGAGACAAGATGGGCAACTCATCATTACTACAAGTCTTCAGAAACGAGATCATAGAATCATAGAATATCAGGGTTAGAAGGGACCTCAGGAGATCATCTAGTCCAACCCCCTGCTCAAAGCAGGACCAATCCCCAATTAAATCATCCAACAAATTTTGCCCCATGTCCCTAAATGGCCCCCTCAAGGATTGAACTCACAACCCTAGGTTTAGCAGGCCAATGCTCAAACCACTGAGCTATCCCTCCCCCCCAAATGATTTCATGGACTTCTGATTTCATTTACTAACTCCAGGAGACATTTGTTTATTTTAAGCAAATACTCCTTGCCCCATGTACTGTACTGAAGCATGTTCTCTTGCTTACGGCTTCTAATTCATGCCAAATTACTTCAGCTAAGCCAGGGACAGTTATTACATGAGGAACCCTGTGTATGGAACAGCCCTGAATGTAAAAGGTCAGGAGTCCCCGGACCATGCACTGTATGTTAAAAAGCAGCTTGTGGGAGGGTAAATCTAAAAGCAGTTATCTTAGAATTTTGCACAGTGTGAGGGAAAGGAAGAGAAGAGAAACCACAGGGAGAGCCCTGTGTACATCGGAATCAGGATTCCTTAAGTCCAGAACCCTGGGTCAACGACAACATTTGCTTGCAAGATCTGAATCTACGGTATCAAAGCCACATCTGGGGTGAATTCTTACCATATCTGGGGTGAATTTTTAGCTTGTTACCTGAGCATACGGTGAAGTTTGTGAGGCGTCATTCCAGCACCATTATCTGTGAAAGTCAAACAAAGCTCCCCCTTGATCTCCACAACATCAATGCAGAGAAGCTTAGCCGTCACACCTGGATCTGAGGCATTGTCTGTGAAAGGAAAAATCCTGGCCAGTTAGGCATACTCATGGTCCTCAACTATTCCTGACACACAGATCATCTCCTCAGATCTTGGAAATGAAAGCATTCTTGAACCCTTCTTCTCCCAAATACAAGGAAATGTCTGATAGAGGATGTACCATAAGAACATAAGAAAGGCCATACTGGGTCAGATCAAAGGTCCATATAGCCCAGTATCCTGTCTTCCGACAGCGGCCAATGCCAGGTGCTTCAGAGGGAATAAATAGAACAGGTAATCATCAAGTGATCCATTCCCTGTCGCCCATTCCCAGCTTCTGGCAAACACAGGCTAATAGCCATAGATGGACCTATCCTCCATGAACTTATCTAGTTCTTTTTTGAACCTTGTTATAGTCTTGGCCTTCACAACATCCTCTGGCAAGGAGTTCCATGGGTTGACTGTTCGTTGTGTGAAGAAATATTTCCTTTTGTTTGTTTTAAACCTGCTGCCTATTAATTTCATTTGGTGACCCCTAGTTCTTGTGTTATGAGGACTAAATAACGCTTCCTTATTTACTTTCTACACCCCAGTCATGATTTTATAGACCTCTATAATATCCCCCACTTAGTCGTCTCTTTTCCAAGCTGAAAGGTCCCTGTCTTATTAATCTCTCCCATATTCCCCAAAACTGCTTATCACAAGAAAATAACTTATCTGCAGAAGAGTGTGTAAATATAAATTATACATACAGAGAATACAGGAATACTATTGTATAACACAAAAAGATTTAAACAGAATGAGGTGGGGGGGGGGGCATATTTTTTATGAGTGAGGAAGCCACAAATGAGTTATGCGAGTCATCTCAAACAATTGCTAATAAAATCAACCCCACGTCATCCTTGTGTATTCTGTATGTGCTACACGCATTACAGAAGAACTGTTTTGAAAATGGTTTAGAAATAAAAATGTTATTGGAACCCTTGCATTGTAACCCAGGTACCATGGTTACCTTCAGTTCACTTATATAGGGCTTAGAGGAAGTCAATGTGAATTTCTAAAAAAAAGTGCCTTTTCTATACATAAAAAGAACATGATTTTAAGATTGATATCTTGGGACACTTCCTTGTAGCCCTGGAAGGTCTCAAGAGGAAGCTCTCTTGTAATCCTGAAGGGTCATAAAATATCAGCCCTTAAGCCCATGTAGGACTGATCACAGCCAATCTTGAGCATCAGGCAGGTAGAATTTGACAGAACTGGTGGCGGGAATGTTGCATGTGAGGTGAAAGCAAGAATCACTTCAGCAAGATGCTTAAAAAAAAAATTAAGATGACTGGCTATTTGTAGCTGCTCCGAAGTTTGCACAGTTGGAAACTGCTAAAGGAACATGGACTGACGGTCAGAGGAGGCAGTCAAAGAATGTATGATAATTGCAAAACCACGGTAATATATATTATATTATGTAAGTAGACACACACCACAAAAGTGATGATAATATTCACTGTATCATGGGTTAAGTAGTGATCATGCCCCTTTGACTGCCATTATTCCATCTCACCTGGAATTTATTCTAACATTCCAAATTTCTGAGCAAGTTCAAACAGCCAACACTTTGGTTTTTTTAAGTTGCCTGTCCTAGAACATTTCATCCTTCTGCATCCAATTGTGGAACTTTCCATCGAATTGTGCCTACCTGAGGCACAGGACATGTAAAGTTCAATCCCCAGATGCCACAAGAGAGGTTTGCACTACCCTATGCTAGCCTGCTTATGACTCCTTGTCCTCAGTACTTGCTCAGAGTTTTCTCAAGCAGCATGAAACCACAGCTTTACTGCTGTCCATAGGGTTCCGAATAGCAACAGCAAAATGTAACAGTGTTCTTAATTTTACATTCCTGCTGTTGGACAAGACACATATAGGCATTGCTGCACCAGTCACATTCAGGTCAATAAGAGCTTCAAACATGAGGCTAAAGAATTGCATCACTGTTAAATGAGGAGGGAGCTGAGACTCAGATGGCTGCTTCCCCTCTCCCTGGCAGAGCTGCCCTGCCTAGCACATGCACAGTGACTTAGCACAGTGGTTCTCAACTATTCCAGACTACTATACCCCTTTCAGAAATATGATTTGTCCTGCATACCCCAAGTTTCTCCTCACTTAAAAACTCGGGCTTCGTCTTTCTGCCCTGGGCCCCAGCGAGTCTAACACTGGCACTGGCGACCCCATTAAAACGAACTCAACCACAGTTTGAGAACCACTAATATAGTATATAGAACTGGTACCAGTGCCATGAACACCCTTCCCCAGTGCCCTCCAACCCCCGTGCCCCCCCCCCCCCCCGCCAGCACAGCTACCGGTGCCCTGAACACCCTCCCCAGTACCCTCCAACCCCCCCTGCCCTGCCCCTCCCCCCAGCAGTTACCAGTGCCCTGGACACCCTCCCCAGTGCCCTCCAGCCTCCTGCCCCTCCCCACAGCAGAACTATCGGTGCCCTGGACACCCTCCCCAGTGCCCGACACCCTCCCCAGTGCCCTCCAACCTCCTGCCCCTCCCCCCCCCCAGCACAGCTACCGGTGCCTGGATACCCTCTCCAGTGCCCTCCTACCCCCTGCCCCTCCCCACAGCAGAACTACCGGTGCCCTGGACACCCTCCCCAGTGCCCTCCAACCCCCCCTGCCCTCCCCCACAGCACAGCTACCGGTGCCCTGGACACCCTCCCCAGTGCCCTCCAACCCCCCCCCCGCACCCCCCCAGCACAACTACCGGTGCCCTGGACACCCTCCCCAGTGCCCTCCAACCCCCTGCCCCCTCCCAGCACAGCTACCGGTGCCCTGGACACCCTCCCCAGTGCCCTCCAACCCCTCTGACCCCCGCCCCACAGCACAGTTACCGGTGCCTGGACACCCTCCCCAGTGCCCTCCAACCCCTCTGACCCCCGCCCCACAGCACAGTTACCGGGTGCCTGGACACCCTCCCCAGTGCCCTCCAACCCCTCTGACCCCCGCCCCACAGCACAGCTACCGGTGCCCTGGACACCCTCTCCAGTGCCCTCCAACCCCCCCTGCCCTCCCCCACAGCACAGCTACCGGTGCCCTGGACACCCTCCCCAGTGCCCTCCAACCCCCCCTGCCCTCCCCCACAGCACAGCTACCGGTGCCCTGGACACCCTCCCCAGTGCCCTCCAACCCCCCCCAGCACAACTACCGGTGCCCTGGACACCCTCCCCAGTGCCCTCCAACCCCCCCTGCCCTCCCCCACAGCACAGCTACCGGTGCCCTGGACACCCTCCCCAGTGCCCTCCAACCCCCCTGCCCCCCACCATAGCACAGCTACCGGTGCCCTGGACACCCTCCCCAGTGCCCTCCAACCCCCCCTGCCCTCCCCCCCAGCACAACTACCGGTGCCCTGGACACCTGGACACCCTCCCCAGTGCCCTCCAACCCCTCTGCCCCCCCGCCCCCCAGCACAGCTACCGGTGCCTGGACACCCTCCCCACTGCCCTCCAGCCCCCCTGCCCTACCCCCCGCACAGCTTCCAGTTCCCCGAGCATCCCCAGTGCCTAGCCGGCCTCACCCAGCAGCTCGGCCATGGCGCTGAAGGGCCGCGTGTGGCTGGTGCTGTTGCTCTGCAGGTAGCGCGGGCTCATCTGCGGGGAAAGTGACAGAGCGGGGCGGTCAGGGACGGGCTCCCGCAGGCCGGACCCGCCGCCCCGGACCCGGATCCGGGCCCCCACCTACCGCGCTGAGGCGGATGCCCTGCTCCGTGTTCAGCCTCCGGGCCATGGCGGCCCAGCGCTCCGCGCCGCGGGCTCCAGCGGGAGAAGGCGGGGAGCCGCGCAGTGACAGCTCCGACTGCAGCAACGCCGAGAGCCCCCTTCTCCCTCAACCACAGCAATATGGCGGCCCCCAACCCGGAGGGAGCTCCAACCCCTGCTAGGAGCTCGCTGCCGTACAGCAACATGGAGGTCTTCACGGCCTGCGCTACAGCAATACTGATTCCCCCTTCACGCTGCAGTACAGAAAGATGGCGACCTCCAAAGGGACATTTCCACGTCCGTACAGCAATATGGCGGACTTCTCACCTATCCTAATGAGAGATCCCCCACCTGGGGCTCCCTAAAGGCCTGGACGTATTTGCATACCCACCGCCTGGGGCAGCAGCCCGTCTCTGTCTCTGGGAGCTGCCCCCACTCTGGCTCTCCTGTAACTAGGATTCCCATATGTCCAGGTCAGGAAACCAATCTCTATCAGGGAAGATTTTTGAAAAGAGTAAATGTTTGTGATTTTGCCAGCTGTACTTACGCACTGCTGCTGGAGGCCCAGAAAGTGGCAGCTGCTAGTTGGGCACCCAGCTCTGAAGGCAGTGCCTCCACCAGCACTACCTCAGCTCTTCCTCCCCCCCAGTAGTGCTCTCTATTTGGGAATTTGAAATACGGTAACCCCCTAACCCTACTCCTGTACTGCCAATCTCTAGAGATCAAAAATCATGAGTCAGACCCAAAAAATGGTGAGTTTTTTTGTTTTTTTAAAAGGACTATATTGTGTTTTTTGGTCTGTCTTGATTTTTGAACTTACCCTACCCAATCTCAGTGCATGCATGTAACAATTAATGCACCCCACTTGCCCAAATGTATTAGGTAAGGTGATTTTGGCCCCTGTTGCTGGAGCTCTCACCCTATCTGCCTGCCCCCTGCCCAGCAATTAATCCTATCCCCAGTCCCACTACCAGTTCTGTATGATCATTCAAGTATGCAGACGTTCAGGGAAGCGTGGGCATGAAAGGTGTAACCTGAATTAAAAAACTTGCCAATGAAAGGAAACAAAATAGGTAATTTAGACCTACCTCTGGCATGTCCCTCTGTTTTCTACTCTCCTGTAAAGTGGAAGAAAATTCCACCTTCTCCGCTCCCTATGAAATTAAATTTAAATCCCAGCCAGTGTTGAGCTTGGAACCATCCCCATTGTGACGCACAAACATTCCGTGGCAATGTGAACTAAGCAGGCTGAGGTCACCAGACAGGGCCCAAAGGAACTCTGGTGTTTGAAGAGTCCAAGAATGCTCCTCAGCCATTGTGCCTATCACGCTGCTGTTTTGAAGAATTAAGCCTCCAGAGTTTGTAAGGACAAAGGTGGTCAGGACCAAAGCCAGAGAGCTCTGTTGTACTGTGTAGAGCATTCTTCAAGACTGGATGTAGTAACACTTCTGCATTCTGCTTTTGTTTTGCTCCAAAGCCACCCCCACCCCCGCCAGCATTGCAAGTAGGACACTACACATCGCTCCATTTGACATTTGAACTCAAGCCTGGATTTTGCGCATGGCACACGATGAAAGGCTACCGAGAGCTGACAATAGCCAGAAAAATCAAACTGACAGGCTAGGGGTAGACTAGACAAGGGGAGAAAAAAGCAACAGACAGCAGGGCTATAGCTGGATGCTTGGGGAAGGAACCAGCTGTTATAGGGAATTTGCATCCCTTCTGGGTGTGTGGCAGGTGTTGCACAGCTCATCTCTGTTAAAGCCATGAAATCTGGTTCCATCAATCAGAGGGCAAGAGAATCTCAAATGCTTCTCTACAGAGACAGTCAGGTTGGTGGAGAAGAAGCATTACAATGGCCTGCCATATTTATTGACAGAGGAGGCTATTCCTGAAGAAAATAGCATAATTCTCAGAAAGCAATTGAACATTTATATCAAGAACAGCATCTGCAGTGAGACTAGCTAGGAAAAATTATAAAGGCTACCAATCTTTGTGCTTCGGGGCTTTAGTGGATCAAGAGTGAGGGGTCAAGTCGTTTTCCCAGTCACATAGCACAGTATAATCAAATACACTGATGTAATCGTGGTGCTATGGGGTGAGGGGAGGGGCATTTATGTCTTTCTTCTGAACCCTCCAGTGCTATCCACTGTCAGAGACAGGCTCCCAGACCAGACAGACCATTGCTGGTCTGCTCCAGTACAGTAACTTGTGAGGAAGGAGTGAGATCTGCTGTTATTATCTAGAGTCTGCAAAGCACAATATACCTGGTCCTAAAAGAAAGGCCCTATGCAGAAGGCTTCTACAGTCTCCAAAAAGATTTCCGGGCAAAGGAGATGATGGATGCAGCTCTCCTGCAATACTGAGAGGGCAAAAGGCTCAAGAGCATCTGGAGAACTGAGACATGCACTAGGAAAATACAACTTGAACACATTTATTTACATATTCTCCCCCCTTAAAGGCCATTCAGACGGCAGCACCAAAATACAGCTATAAACAGGCGGGAACAGCTATCACTTACCCTGGAGGTGGTGACAAAACAGGCATCCTGTACAAACAGCATAAAGCTATTTGTTTAAACTATATACAGAATGGAATACAGCACAGGACTCAGCCCTCAGAATATGCTGCATGGTATGAGTGTTCAAACACACAGCAATTTAAGATCCTCAGACTCCTTCAGACCAGTGTCTGTTACCAAGCCACTGACCTCAGCATCCCTTCTGCCTTACACCGGGTGAGGTTGCCTCTGTTCCTGTCATCCTAAGAGTCACCTCTGTCCCATGCTGAGTGGGGCTGCCTCTAGCTTTCCTCTGCGTCTCACTTGAAGGAACTTAGCTCCCAGGACTCCCCTGCCCCAAGCTGGGACTTATATACCTGAATGTTGAGCTCAGAATCAGAGCATTAAAGGACTGTTCCAACAGCTGAATAACCACAATCCATGAGGATCCACACACACCCCACAGATTACTTGTCCACTAGTTGGTAGTGGGTTTCTCTGCACTGTCTGTGGCACACGAGCTGTGGGAGGCAGAGTCAGCACTTGATGACTGCACCTTACTTTTCCCAAACTCTATCACCAGCGTTTTCCCCAGCAGGCTATAGCCGTTCACCAGCAGCATTGCTTCCCGTGCAACCTTGACACCTGGAACAGGAGAGTAAAGTGAGCTCAGGTTACAGGGCACATATAACTGCTCTTATAACCATCTCTGCTCTCAAGGCCACTGGGTTGAAGCACAGACCTCAGGACCATGTGGCCTTCTCCTGGCTATTTCTAGCTCTTGTGCACTGTTATACAGCATAGTGCTGGGAGCTCATTGGTAGAGCAGTGTGTGGGGAATGCCAGCACTGAGTGAACATATGACACTGAATCCCCCTTATTCTATGGGAGGGCTGGAATTCATCACTGGGGCAGTGTGGGGATGCTGAGGTCAGATAAGCATGGTGGCCAAATTCCCCTCCTACCCCAGGGAGCATAGCCCTTCCAGCACAGTGCACTGTGGAGCTGACACTGCACCATAATTCATCAGGAAAGGCCTGCGAGATGCAGCTGAGCAACTCACTGGGAAAGGTGATGAAGGCCTGGCCCCTCATGCGGCCACTCAGCAGGCGGAACTGGATCGGTGGGCCATCCTTCTCCTGGAACCGAGCAAACAGCGAGACCAGCTCCCTCACTGTCACCCGAGTGCTCAGGTTCTTCAAATACAGCACCTAATCAGCCCCCAGAACAATAGGGGGGAAGAGAGAAAGAGACACCACAGCCTTGTGTGAGAAGGGCCATCTCTATACAGCTAACTCCCCTCTCACTTCCACAGCCCCTCTGCCACACACCGGAAGGGGCTGGCCCTGCCTCTCTCGCCCCCCTACAGCCCCCCACCCCACACGGCGAGGGGCTAGCCCCACCCCACACGGCGAGGGGCTAGCCCTGCCCCTCTCGCCCCCCTACAGCCCCTTCTGCTCCACATGGGGAGGGGCTGACGCTGCCCCTCTCACCCCCCTACAGCCCTCCCCCTGCCCCACACTGGTGGTTGTATGTTTAGAAGACAGAGACAGGCATATATAGGAGGGCATCTTATGGCTTTTTTGAGGCTGTATCATGCTATATCTACATCGGTTCTTGTTGGCTCCAGTTATTTATATCATGAGCTCTTGCTGCCTGTTAAACAAGGTTTAAACATAGCATTGTGGGAAGGCATTCAGATTGCTCATAACTAGTTATGGAGGCGGCCCTATGTTTGTCTAGGTCTCTGAGAGCCAGAGATCTTCCTCCCACTATAGTCCATCTGGGGCTGGGTTTGAAGCATGGCTGGCAGTTAGGTATCCTAGGAGTATTTAAGCAGGGGAATCTCTTTTGTCGACTCCAAAGATCATCTTTATTCCCTCAGCAGAGGAAACTATTTCTCCTTTGGCTGGGAGGCAACTGCACACACTTGTTTGGTGATGCTCCATCATTAGCAAGCAGGAATCTTTACCCATTAGGATTCTGCCCACTAGCCCCTTCTGGCCTTGGAATCCAGAAATCTAATACAGGTGCCAGAACAGTGTCCCCAGAGCTCTGCGTTAGGACATACAATCATAGGACTGGAAGGAACCTCAAGAGGTCATCTAGTCCTGTCCCCTGTACTCTTGGCAGGAAGAAGTATTATCTAGACCATCCCTGACAGGTGTTTGTCTAACCCGCTCTTCAAAATCTCCAATGATGGAGATTCCACAACCTCCCTAGGCAAATTATTCCAGTGCTTAACCACTCTGATAGTTAGGAAGTTTTTCCTAATGTCCAACCTAAACTGCCCTTGCTGCAATTTAAGCCCATTGCTTCTTGTCCTATCCTCAGAGGTTAAGAAGAACAATTCTTCTCCCTCCTCCTTGTAACAGCCTTTTATGTACTTGAAAACGGTTATCATGTCTCCTCTCAGTCTTCTCTTTTCCAGATTAAACAACCCAATTTTTTCCAATCTTCCCTCATAGGTCATGTTTTCTAGACCTTTCATCATTTTTGTTGCTCTTCTCTGGACTTTCTCCAGTTTGTCCACATCTTTCCTGAAATGTGGCATCCAGAATTGGACACAATACTCCAGTTGAGGCCTAATCAGCGTGGAGTAGAGCAGAAGAATTACTTCTCGTGTCTTGCTTACAACACTCCTGCTAATACATCCCAGAATGATGTTCGTTTTTTCTGCAACAGTGTTACACTGTTGACTCATATTTTGCTTGTGGTCCACTATGACCCCGAGATCCCTTTCCGCAGTACTCCTTCCTAGGCAGTCATTTCCCATTTTGTACAGGTGCAACTGATTGTTCCTTCCTAAGTGGAAGGAACAATCTTTCCTTCCACTTAGGATTTGACCTTATTGAATTTGACCTTATTGAATTTCATCCTATTTATTTCAGAGCACTTGTCCAGTTTGTCCAGATCATTTTGAATTTTAATCCTATCCTCCAAAGCACTTGCAACCCCTCCTAGCTTGGTATCGTCCGCAGACTTTATAAGTGTATTCTCTATGCCATTATCTACATCATTGATGAAGATACTTAACAGAACTGATCCCTGCACGACCGCACTCGATATGCCCTTCCATCATGACTGTGAACCACTGATAATTACTCTCTGGGAACGGTTTTCCATCCAGTTTTGCACCCAGCTTATATGGTACAATAATAACTGGGAAGGGGGAACATACCCAGTTTATTACCTTCAGCTTGACGTTTATCATACCTTGCTTGGCTCTCCCGGCTCGTAGGAGGAAAATCGGGAGATGCTCCTGATCTCCTCCTCCGAGAGACGATTCTTGCGGATCTCCTCTTCTGGGATGAACTCCACAGGCTCCTTTACAGTTGCAGGCCCCAGGGTGGGTCTCTGGGCCACAGTCCCCGCTGTCTTAATCATGGGGAGGCTGGGACCTCCACACTGTTCTGTCTGCTCTCCCTGGTCTGGAAGCTGTGTGGTACCCTTAACCAAAGGTCCACTTGGGGAGGGGAAGCAAGGCAAGCATGGATCACTTTTTGTAGACTGGGATTCCCCGGGCAATGGCTTTTTTAGCATCTCTTGACAGACCGTCTCCAAGTGACCCATGGGATCCTTTTCATTCACCATCCTCTTCTGAGCTTCATCTAATCCACAGTAAAGAAATATGGTGACATGACAAAACCCACCACCACCACAAGTAAATAGATAGATCACTGGATAGAGTTAGAGCCTGGGCCCCAAAGACCGGACGTTCTGCTCTGGGGCAGCTCAGTCCAGCCTCCAGCAGGAGACTGGGGGTTGCTGAAAGGCAAAATGTAGGCTGCCAGCAGTAACTGATGGTATTCTAGATTAGAACAGGTTTCTGGGAAGAACAGCAACTCTACCAGAATGTTATCTATGACTCTCATTCCCAACTCAATTATCCTGTGGACTTTATAATCTGCCACTTGATTTCAATATGTTCCAGAGATCAGCACACTGACTGGTTCCCCTGCGCTCCAGCTAGCAGAGACCTTTCTCCACCTGGTCCGTGCTTATAGCTAGTGAAGCTTATTTCCTGCCATGCAGCTTTTTAAAATGTTATTTTGAACAAACACATTTTGTTGAGCTTTCAGGGACACTATCAGGTTAAAAATCAGGGATTTAAAGGAGCTTCCTTGCCTGGGTTACCAATAACATCTGCCTTGGTTTATTTAATGGAAGCAAGGGCAAAAATGAAACTTTCCCCCCATCCATGTAGCATTAAATAGGGTGCTTTTTTACTGTGTTAGTGTCCCAGCGGAGTGCAGTGTAACACCAGAGGGGTTAGTCCACGGGCAGCTGCACTTCCTGGACGCTGCAGCAGTAGGTGGGAATGGGGTACCAATGTCATTAGATTGTCAGCTCTTTGGGGCAAGGACCATCTTTCCGTACTGTGTTTGTACAGCGCCTAGCACAATGGGGCCCTGGTCAATGACCAGGGCTCCTAACCACTCCAATAATACAAACAACAAATAATAATAATAGTAATGAAAAAGGCATTTTTTTAAATAAGTCGTGAAAAGCACCTTCTTTAAACAGTTTTTCTAACAAACAAAACCTAATTGTTAGGCTTGCAATACCCCTTTAACTGTGACCCTCGCTATGATCTGGTGTATGGTGCGTTTCCGCAGTCGCCTAGGGCAGTGCTAGATATGGGTCAGATTGTGAGAGAGAATACAACAAAGGGGCAGGAGAAAAGTGATGCTCAGGTGAGAAGCAGTGTGGTGAAGTGGAGAGGGTCCTGGGCTGGGAATCAGGACACCTGGGTTCTAGTTCTGACTCTGCCACTGACCCTGCTGGGTGACCTTGGCCAAGTCACTTTCCTGCTCAGTTTCCGTCCCACCCTGTGTCTGTCTTGTACATTTAGCCTGATAGAAATTCAGGATAGGTACAGTCTTTGTGTATTCACTCTGCCTAGCACAATAGGCACTGATTTTGGTTGGCCCACTAGGCACTACAGCAGTATAAATAATTAATAACAGAACCAGGTTACATGCTGCTATTATATATACAGGCTGAACTCTGTCTCCAGCTACACCCATGCCATCCCAGTGAACCAACTGTGTTGCACAGCTGTCAGCGCCGAATTCAGCCTGCCAGTGGGGGCGTGTTCATTCCAACAGCGACTCTGTGCAGACTCATATGCTAGAAAGTCCTTTCTTTAAAATGGTCTGTTCATGCCAGATGCTCTGGGCAAAAGGAAAATAGCTCCTCCCCTCGCATCACAGGGTCCAGAAGTAGAACCATTTCTTCAGGGAGAAAGGGCAAGAAGGACACACCCCAGATCTACGTTCACAGAACACTTGCTCCTGCACTCCCAGGTGCTCAGTGAGTTACTCCCACCATGATGGCGTTGGGGAGCCCGTGTACCTTGGTGGTAGAGTGCCCGCAGGAAGGAGTGACGGTCCATCCCCTGGAAGAGCGCATTCTCAATCTCCATCTCCCGCCGGCTCAGCTGTTTGCTGCCAGCAAACCTCTGCGGCAGGGACAAAATGCGCTGGCGCTCTGTGATCTTCTCCTGGATGGCTCGCAGCCGTTCCCGCATGGCTTCAGGGGCTGCCCCCAGCCCAGAGCCCTGAAACGCAGTAGCAGCACTGCTTAAGAGAAAACCCACCCAATTCAGACTAGAGGGACGCTTATTAGCGACAAGAGGCAGAGACAGCATTATACTCAAAGCTAGGAACCCATGACCCAGAGGGGGTTAAAAGGACACGCAGCTCATTCTCATCTGACCTTACTGATAGTTCTGATTTCATTTACTTTGCTCCTTATTTACTTGTATCCATATACCCACCTGTTTCTGGCTCTCTTTAACTGAGCAATAGGTAACATCTGCTCCTGTTCGCCGATCTATTTGTAGAGCCCTGCACAGATACAAAATTTATATCCACGGATATAAATCAGTATCTGCGGAACTCTACCGGGAACCGAAGTGGCGAAAGCAGCGGCCTGGCGGGCCACCGCTCCCAGGAGCCAGTGCCCTGCGCCAGCAGCTCCTCCAGCTGGGCTGTACCGCTCCTAGCACTGCCCACTGCACTAGTGCAACCAGGGACAGCTGCCGGTGAGCGTGGTGCCCGCCCCAATAGACGGGGCTGGAGGTGGTACAACCACGCAGGAGGAGCTGCCAGCGCAGGGCACTGGCTTCTGGGAGCGGCAGCCTGCCAGGCTGCTGCTTTTGCCACTGCACTTCCCGATAGAGCCCTGCAGTTCTGTGGATACCGATTTACATCCACGGATATAGATTTTGTATCCGCACAGGGTTCTACCTATTTGTGAATGCAGCGCTATGGAACGTAGACGTACTGTTAGCCATTCCTTGGTAGAATGCTTAAGGTGCCTTAAAAGCTGCAATTTATTATTGGCTATTATTAATACCCTCTGCAGAGCTTTGGACTCCAGATTCCATTATGTTCTAGAGGGCCCTCTATGCTGGATTCCAGGTTCCTGCAGTTGCTAGTAAAGCTCCTTCCCCACCTTATCTGCTGAAGCATGGTTCTTCCAGAGCAGGATCTCTGAGTCTGAGAGCCCCAGTTCTCGAAGAGAGGCTGTTTCTTGCTCATTCTCCTGCAGTGCCTGGAACTGCGATAAGGTCAGAGTCCCTGCCGCCTCCTCTCCAAAGGGCTTGTAAAGAGCGGCTGGGGCGAAGCATCGCCGCTTGGACACGCACCTGTAACACAAATCAACAGCAAAGTGAGAAGTCCTTAGGGCTCAGAAGTTAAGTGTGGGGGGTAGGATCCTAGCCTTTAGATAAACCTGGACACACTCTCACCACCGGCAGCCTAGCATGGGCACCAGAGATGCTGTGCTTCTGAAGGGCTGTCCTCTCTAACCTGGGCACATTCCACATTCTTTTACCTGATACTATAAGATTATAAGGCAGGGGCGCATCAAGCAGTGTATATTTCTATTATGTGCAGTGTCACCTAGTGGCTGAAAAATCTAACTACACCATGTGTTTGCATGATGAGAATGCTGGGAGAAAGAACCATGCTCCAGTGCTCACTGCTTGAGTGAGAGACAGCACAGGAAGCTCTGCTTGTGCAACCTGCCTCCATGTGTTTGTCAATGACTCACCTACACCAATATCTTCTCATCATCTGCATGCTACAGCATTAATGCTGTTGTACAGCTGGTGGTGCTGCCCTCAATAATCTGAATATGCTCTGTTGGCCAGCACCCAAGTGCCAGCAAGGGCAGCCTTTAGCCTTGTGCTTTGCTGGGAAATGCTGGCTAGTTCAATACTTACTGTTCAATGGAGACAGCAGTATCAAGCTGATGATGAAGGAGGCTCTTCAGCTGCCTCTCTCCTTCTGTCTCCAAATCCTCCAGGAGGAGATCATCGCTAGACAGGCTGCTGTTGACCCTGGGCGTGGAAACACAACAGAGGGAGTCAGTAAGTTACAGAGAGTGCTTTACTCCCCAACCCCCACACCCAAATCTACCATATTGATAATTCTACAGATATTCTGTCTTTCAGCCCTTTATTAGAACACTAGGAAGACAATGTGACAGTCCAGATGGGCTATAAAGCACAAGCTGGAACTAAAAATAACCTTCATGGCAGAACTTTCACTGATGTCAATTAGAAAGGCACACAGATGATTTTTGGAAAATTAAAAATATCCTAGGAGCACTTTTTTTTATTCACATTCAATCCTGTATTTTTATTTATGGAACATCTATTTTAAAAAATTAATCCTACCTTATTTTTATTTATGGAAGATCTATTTTAAAAAAATAATCCTACCTAGCTTCAAATGACTCAGTGCAAACCCCTCCCTCCCCCCCCAAAAAATAAAAAATAAAGCCATCCGAGACCGTCAAAGAAAGCAGAAAGTTGGCAGCATGCTTGAACATAGTTATAAACTTGATTATCAATCTGCCTTTCTAAGGGAGAACTTGCTCCACACATGGCACATTGCCTTGCATTTGTTATTTCATACAGAACTTTAAAGGACATTGGCATCTACTGTTCTGTGGCTTTTTGTTTCCTTCTCTCAGAGCCTGCACCAAGGTCAGAATAGGGGGAGGGAAGAAATAGTTGATACACTTCTCAAGCCCAACTCCCAATCTTAGAGGCACAGGATGTTCCGGCAAAAGTTATGAACAGTGAAATGATTAACAATGCAGAGGTCTAAACACTTATTAAGATTCAGGCTTTAATACTTTATTGGTATGAATGGAGCTGCTCACACCTCTCCTAGGGCAATTGTTTCAGGCTGCCTCTAAACTCAGGCAGACAGCCATGCACTGGGGAACATTTGGGCAAACAGCCCAGTGTTGGGTGAAGGTTTCTTCACAACAATCATAGCTAGAAACTTCACTTTGTTTTTAAATGAAAGTTTAGAAAGTGCCAGTATAAGAACATAAGAACAGCCATACTAGATCAGACCAATGGTCCATCTAGCCCAATATCCTGTCTCTGACAGTGGCTGGTGCTAGATACTTCAGAGGGACTGAACAGGACAGGGCAATTTCAATTGATCTATCCCAGGGGTTCTCAAACTTCATTGCACCGTGACCCCCTTCTGACAAACAAGTTACTACATGACCCCAGGAGGGGGCCGGAGCCCAAGCCCCGCCACCTTGGGTGGGGGTGGAGCTCAGGCTTCAGCTTCAGCCCTGGGTCCCAGCAAATCTAATGCTGGCCCTGGAGACTCCATTAAAATGGGGTCCCATCCCACAGTTTGAGAACCTCTGATCTATCCCATTGTCCAGTTCCAGCTTCTGGCAGTCAAAGATGGAGGGACACCCAGATCACGGAGTTGATGGCCCTATCCTCCATGAACTTATCTAATTCTTTTTTGAACCCAGTTATACTTTTGGCCTTCACAACATCCCCTGGCAATGAGTTCCACAGATTGACTGTGCATTGGGTGAAGATGTACTTTCTTACGTTTGTTTTAAACCTGCTGCCTACTAATTTCATCAGGTGATCCACAGTTCTTATGTGAAGGGGTAAATAATACTTCCCTATTCACGTTCTCCACACCATTCATGATTTTATAGACCTCTATCACATCTGCCCTTAGTTGTCTCTTTTCTAAGCTGAACAGGCCCAGCATTTTTAATTTCTCCTCATACAGAAGCTGTTCCATACCCCTAGTCATTTTTGTTGCCCTTCTCTCAGTACTTTTCCCAATTCTAATATATCTTTTTTGAGATGAGGCGATCAGAACTACATGCAGTATTCAAGGCGTGGGCATACCATGGTTTTATATAGTTGCATTATGATATTTTGTTTTACTATCTATTATTGGTATGATGTGCCAATTTAGTATGACCCCTCTCTGTGTTAAATAGGAACTTGCTTTTTTAAAATCTCTACTTGGTTTTGCCCTTGCCAAAGACTCTCCCCATCTCACCATCATCTCCTGTGTTTAACTGGAGTAGAAATTAACACAGAAGTTTTTAGGGTATTGCATCAGTGATATTGAACTTTGGTAGCAAATGGATACTGTTCAAATCTCTCACTGCAGAGCAGACAGGCTGGCCTCACTCACTCCAGGGGGTGACGGGCTCATGAAAGATTCCAAGGTGGCCAACCCAAAGCCTCAAAAATCATGACTTGGGCCACCCACTGAAATAATTAGATTTATTTTAAAATAATAAATACTGGGCTTTTTATTTGTGTTGAGGTTTAAGATCCTTTAAGGCAAACTCATTTGGTGTTTTCAAGCTTTTCTCTGCCATCACGAGAGCTAGTACCTTTTTTTAAAAATGGAAGCTGAGATATTGTTGCCCTCTCTTGATTCCAGGAACTGGGGCTTTAAGAAAAACACTAAGTATTGTAGGACTCAATAAAATCACAAGAGCTGGCAATGCAGGAATTCACGTACAGGCTGTCTGCATTAGAGGAATCTCACAGGAACTTGCATACAAGGAAATCATTCTCCCAGAGCACCTTCAACCCCCCCTCTTCCTCCCCCAGAGCACTTCAACTCCCCATCCTTCCTTCCTGCCCCCAAACTCCCCCTCTTCCTCCAAAGCACCCCAACCCTCATCTTCCCCCCACCTGAGCATCCCCAACACCCAGTCATCATCCTTTCCCCATCCCCTCCCTTCCAGAGCACCCACAACTCTGCAGGCCCCAGCATGCCCCAGCCTTCCTTCCTCCCCAACCCTGCTCCTTCCCCCCACCTCCCCTTCCTTCCTCCCTCCCCCAGAACACCCCCAACCCCTACCCCAGAGCACCCCACTCCCACTTCCTTCCACAGAGCCACCCCTATTCTGCCTCCCCGCCCTCCAACTGCCCGAACCCTGCAGCAGCCCAGGCCCTGGCTGCCCCCGGGGGAGTCACGAGCGCCCAGCTGCGAGATCCGAGATACCCCGCCCAGCCCCGTATCACCAGGAACCCGCCCCTCTCACCTCCGCATGGCTCCGGCCCCCAGCACGGCTCCGGCCCCCAGCACCTCTCACTCCCCCTGCCCCAGCCAGCTCAAGGCCTGGACTGCAACTCCCAGGAGCACCGTGCGGCGGGGCCCGAGTGGAGCGGCGGGGCGGGGCGGGCTCCAGGGGCTGCTGGTTGTTGTAGTACAGCCAGACTCAGCTATGCCCCCATTGCTAGCCGACAGGGGAGTCCCATAAGGGCCTGCCAGAGCGCGGCTGCCTTATGGGGCCTCTGTTAACCACACCCTTCCCAGGCACCCGAACCCCACCAGGTTTCGTCACAGCGAGCTGGGTCAGACAGACCAGGGCACATGAGCTACAGCCCCTTGCCCCAGCTAGGGTTGCCAACTTTCTAATTCCAGAAAACCCCAACGCCCTTGCCCTGCCCCTTCCTGAGCCCCTCATAAAATATCAGGGTTGGAAGGGACCTCAGAAGGTCATCTAGTCCAACCCCCTGCTCCCCGCCCCCTCCATCCCCTGTCCCTCACTCGCTTGCTCTCCCCCACCCTCACTTACGTGCTCAGTTTCACTGCAAGGCCCAAACAGGCTTAGGGTTTTTTTGGCACCTGGATCATGCTAAATTCACGTTTTATTTGTTACAGGATGCTAGAGCTGGCAGCACAATAGTCAATAAGGGTAATTTAAAAAAAAGAAATTTCACTAAGGTTTTCATGATTTTTTTTTTACCCTTCCCTCTTCCCATTTTTCATAACCAGCTCCGTGGTTTTGGTTCACTAAAGTTACTGTAATTGTACGTATGGAATTAGAACCACACATTATCACAGCTGCAGTGGGTCCATTAAAGGCTCACTCCCACAGCCCAAATACAAATCCATAGAGCACAACCACAGAAATGCACATCTGTCCAGATATCTATAAAAATAAATCAGTTTCTACAGATTCTCATACCTACATGCAGATACACATGTATTCATGTGTACATCTCCAGCATGCACTAACATATATACTTCCACATTATTTATTATTACAATTGTTGTTTAGTGCCTAGAAACCCCAAATAAGATCAGGGCTCCAGGGTGGTAGGTGCTAGACATACACATAAAAAGAGAGAGTCTGCAAGCGTTTATAATGTAGCTAGACAAGGGTGGGGTGGGGAGAAATGTATGATACATTGGCTCTTCTGCAATTACTAGTCAACATTCACTGTTTAAGAAATAATATGTTTCTTTTACAGTTCCCTTCTCTTTTAAAAACTTGTTCTGAAATGAATACACATTTTATGCCATCTATTTTCTTGTGCCAAGCCAGCAAAAGGAATAAAAGTCAAAGAGTTAGGCTACAAATTTTATTCACACAGGTATATACACATGCAGCAATACATGCACCTCTCTACACAAAGACACACTTGCCATGCATGTATGCACACACACTTGCCTACACAGACACACTTTTTCATACACTTTTCCAGGGGCTACCTAAATCACCCAGCCGGGAAGGGAGGGGGTAGAGGAGAGAGGATGGGGAGGGAAAGAGGCCAAGGATAAGAGCAGGGTGGGGATGAGAGGGGGCAGTGAAGGAGAGAGGAGGGGATGTGGGGTGGATGGAGGGGGAGGCAGAAAGCTACAGGTGCATGAGGATGTGTGGTGTATAGGGCCATAATGGGAGTGCAGCAGGGTATGATGGTGAAAGGGTTGCAGGGGGTGAGGGACATGGGGGTGGCAGCTCTGGGAGATGGAGAGGATGGGTGGGAGAACACTGTAAGGGGTACAGGGCTAGGATGGGTAGGTGTGGGGGGCAGGATGGAATGGGACAGGGGAGAGATGCACTGACGGGGGACGGGGATACAGCCCCACTCCTAGCACTGGGAGACGGGGATACACATACCTACAACTCCTGGGTGCTGGTGATGGGGTGACAGACTGCGGTTCGCAGCAGGGCACGTGCCTCAGCTTGAGTGAGCCACAAGAGAAGCGCGCGCCACACAATACCTCAACAGGCACCTGCTGAGCGCTTGCCAGTGGCGCTAGTTCCTCCTGCGCCCTGACCCAGCCAATGGGAGCTGCGCCTGTGAGCAGGGCAGCACGCAGACACTCCCCCCCCCCCCCCCCCCAGCAGCCCTTAAGGCTAGGAGCTGGACATGCTGGCTGCTTTTGGACCCGGGAGCCACACGGGCCGCAGCGCAAGGAGGGAGCTTGCCAGCCCCACTGCGGCAGCGCAAACCGGACATTCAGCGGTGCTGACCGGAGCCATCAGGATTCCTTTTCGACCGAGTGTTCCAGTCCAAAACCAGACACCTGGTCACTCTAGCCCCAGCGTAGCTATGGCTCTGCTATGCAGGCTGGCCTGCTAGTAATCATCACATTATGGTGGGTCCTAGGCACCAACCACAATCAGGGCCCCCTCGGGCCAAGTGCTGTACAAACACAGACAAGTCCCTGCCCCCTTATTACACTAAATCTTCATCCAAATAGGGCTGTAAGCCCCTCGGGGCTGGGGCTGTTCCTTATTACGTATTTGTATAGGAACTGAAGGCCTGATTCTGACCTCACCTTAGTGAGTGGCAAGAGTAACTCTGTTAAAGTCAGTAAATATCAGGAGACTTAGGCTCTTACTATATCGCAGGTGGCAACTGGAGCGATGGGGCAAACCAAGTGAGGAAGAAGAGCAGCATGCATTAACATCTCTATTTTATTAGCATTGGTCTGGAGATATCCATGTATACTTAGTGAACTGGAGTTAAAGAGAGCTGGGTAGAGAAGCTGCTCCTTCTCCATCAGCAAATTACTGTACAAATTAAGATCAATCCAGTTTCACCACATTCCTACAAATAACAAAGTCAGTTTAAAACCATATAAAAGATAGAGGTCTACTGCCACTTACCCTCACAATCCATATATTGTATAGAAGAGCTCGTTGAACACTACAAGTGCTAGAAGATAAGGCCCAGATCCACAAATGTATTTAGGTTCCTAACTCCCACTGGTCAAATACCTTTGTGAATCTGGGGTTAAGTGTTTCTGAAGTGTCCATTTTCCTCTGGAGAGAGGTGGGTGAGCTTTTGAGCTACACCAAGACCTGAAGAGCTCTGTATAACTTGAAAGCTTGTCTCTTTCACCAACATCAGCTGGTCCAATAAAAGATATTACCTCACCCACTTCGTTTCTCTAGCATCAGGGAGCAACACACCTACAACATTTTCCCCCGTAACCTGATACACCATCTTTGAATCAGAAAAGAGATTGGCCGAAGTTATGACATCTCAGAAAAGATTTGTGGAGTACAAGCAGGAAGGGAGCACCCAACTTACTGCAGACAGCAGAATGCAGACCAAGTTTTCAGACGTGAAACAGGCCCAATTTAGGATGGACTGATTTCAGTCTTGCATTTGTACTTTAGTTAGTTTGCTAAAGAAAGGTTTATTCTTATTAGTTGGCTAACCATTAAAACATGATTTGCAATAAAATACAGCCTATACACGAAATCTGATACTTTTTGCTCAGCAGGATATGCTCTATTTATACACATTTAAGTAATTTTATATCTTAAATTAAGATTAAGATTTACAGTTAGAAAATGATGACTAGTGTATTTCTTTAGTAGATTAATTTTTCACTTGTGATTTTTGTCAAGCTCTATTTGGATGGAATGTGGAATTCAATTATAAATGCCCCCCCCCAGCATTTTAAAATTTTATTTAACCAAATAAAAAACAGACAAGCAAGCTTAAATGTGCTGGATGAATTTAAAACTTATTTATTAAAACAAAGGAAGTATCATCTGTACTTAATGAATGGAACTAGTTGTTTCTAGTCACCATCCACTCATACTTGTCAGATTGGAAGAGAAAACAAGCTTCCCTGTTTTGTTTTTCAACTCCCAATCATCTTAACATTTAATGAACTAGTCACTGAACTGAACTAGTTGAATAAACTGAAATGAAGAAAATATTCTTTGCATCTGCAGAAGAGGCTATTGCTTTCAAAAGCTGGTTTAGCACTTCAACAAACTGGTTCCTGGTGCTTTGCCAGTGACTTCCACCAGTTCAATGATCTGACTTCCTTTAAAACTTCAGCAGCAAAATGTACTGCTTGAATTATTTAAAATTATTTTAATAGCACATACTAAGTTTAGATCTTAATATAGTTCATCATAAGTCCAATTTTAAAGCAAAATTGAGCTGGAGAGGTTAGTCATGTGACTTCACTGTAGTTTAAAACACTCTAAAGATAACAAACAAGAACTGAGTAAAATACATGAAACATATGTACAAAAACCACAGAACAAGGACACAGATGCTGCAGAACTAAGAAGCGCCAAGCAATCTCTATGGTATGAGTCAATGTGAATTCCAGTAAGGTGGATATTGCAGACAATAGGAGGTTTGGCATGAAAAAGCATTTTATTGAAACAAAAAAACAACGTGATATCACAATTTTTACTCTATTTTTCCTAAGTTTTTACATAAATGGCTATCAAGTGAATATTACAACAGTAGAGATTTCTTGGATCACTCAATCGAATGTGATCCGAAAACTGCGTTCCTGTTCCTTTCGGCGGCTCTCACAAACCTTCGTCACCTCCTCTACCTTCCTCTGCAGCAGGGCTATGGGGAGAGGGGAAAAAACATAATACACACGAGGATCACATGAACATCATAAGAGACAGCCCTAGGCAGTACAGGTCTGGAGGAGAGAAGAGTGTCTCAGAAAGAGTAAAGATCAATGGTTAAGATAGGTTTGGGAACAGAAGGGGAGAGAAAAACCCAGCACGAGATACTGCTGAACTGCAAAAGGCTCATCGGATGGCTATGATGGCAGAAACTCTAGCAACACCCAGAAACAAGTGGACAAGCCCAAGAGGACATTTTGGCCATCACTCCAATCTTCCTTGCTGACCCAACTTCAATTTGGTTTACGTTAATTTATGTTATTTCATTTACATTTTCAACAAAAGTTTTACAAAGTTAGAAACTAAACACTTGCTGAACATGAGTAGCTGGAACAGGCTCCATATTTGGAAATACACAAATCATGCACGGGCGCACACACACACTATCCACTCTGCCCCCTTCATGACCTATAATCTGTTCTCAATTATTGTCTATAAAATAAGTAAATTACTGCAATAGTTCTGTATGCTGTAGGCACTGCACTGAAAAAGCCTACTCTTTCTGAAAGCCTGTAAATGACTCCTGCAGAATAATTTCACCAATCTTTATCATAAAGCTGCACTATGGGTCTGTAGTATGGAGACATTCTAGTCCATTTAAGTTCTTGTAATACATCTAACATGTGATACCAGACTCTTCCAGTAGTACATTAAGTGACCTGATTAGCATTTGGGATGTTTTCTTTCTTCTTTCCTCTTAAAGGGAAAATTATATATGGGTTTATTATATATAGCATATTTTACGTTCATTAAAATGTATGTGTTTTTGTTAATGAAGGCAGGTTGAAACACAGTTTGCACTTGGAACAGAAAGCAGCACGTTTTGTGTTGGTACTTAGTCTCTGCAGGAGTTCATTCCAATCTTAAGCCAGACTCCAGGAAAGCTCTGTCTCCTGGACAAACAAGCTTCCCCTTTGCAGTTAACGTGCATTAGAAGCATTAAAACACATGCAGTGGCCCATATTTTCAAGAACAAATAACTCTGCAAATTTAAATATCCTTTCAAAGCTCCAAATTATGCAGGGCACTCTTTTTGTACTGCGAGTTTTAGCCCCACTATCAGCTACACATATAGTATATCCATCTCAAAATTTAATACTCCCATTACAAAGCAGAGCTCTCACCAGTGTCCAGTCAGCTATGGTAACCCTCAAACATTTAATAAGAGAAATAGAAGAAAGTAAAATTCCTTGGAGTTCTTTTGGCAAGAGGAGAGATTTAAGATCATCTAGACTATACCTGTGTTCCCCCAGCTAAGATCTTGTCATCTTAGGGTACCATGGTGTGCCGAGAAGGAGTGGACTCATTGGAAATGAGAAGCAAATTAGCCAAAGGTATGTTTACAGATCTCAGCAATGTGAGAGTTTGGAATCTACTAGGTGTCTGTTCCACATTTTAAACCCCCCACACATTTACTGGGCTAATACAGCTCTCTGGATGCAAATGTTAAAGTTACATAAGTCTTAAGAAACCCCTCATTAAGATAACAGATGTTACAATTATTATCTAGAAAAGCTACTTTGCTTTTATGAGGTGGCCCTGAAGGTGTTTTAAGGGAATGGGATTTAGAAACTTGTGAACAGTTTCTATGTTTTACATTTTTAAAATCAAGAAAAATATAATCTTGGAAGTGTCACTTCTCCCAGTCCTGCCAATGGGACAAGCCATTCTGGCTGTTGCAGAAGGGGGGCACATGAGGGGTACATGTAAATAAGAACAGGAACTCTTACATTTGCTAAGCATCCCAAGGGAACAAAGGAAGCACACGAATCATTTAGGGAAAAAAGTACATTTTGTAACATCAACTGCTCCTTCCCCTGCTTGAGGGACTTGCCCTACCATACTAAAGTTGACAGGTTCCTCTTTGAAACTTGCATATCCCCTAAAAAGAGACATTGGACTATTCAATTAATCTAGTGATCTAATTAATTGGCTGAATAGCCATGATTTATAATTAGGACCCTACCAAATTCAGCCATGAAAAACACGTCATGGACCGTGAAATCTGGCCTTTTATGTGCTTTTACCCTAGACTACACAGATTTCACGGGGGATACCAGAGTTTCTCAAATTGGGGGTCCTGACCCAAAAGGGAGTTGCAGGGGAGTCACAAGGTTATTTTAGGGGGGATCGTGGTATTGCCACCCTTATTTCTGCGCTGCCTTCAGAGCTGGGTGGCCGGAGAGTGGCAGCTGTTGGCCGGCACCCAGCTCTGAAGGCTGTGCCCCGCCAACAGCAGCACAGAAGTAAGGTTAGCACAATACCATACCATGCCTCCCTTACTTCTGCGCTGCTGCTGACGGTGGCTCTGCCTTCAAAGCTGGGATCCCGGCCAGCAGCCGCTGCTCTCCAGCTGCCCAGCTCTGAAGGGAGCCACCGGCTGCAGCAGCGCAGAAGTAAGGGTAGCAATACCACAACCCCCCCACCCCACCTCACCCACTCCTTTTCGGGTCAATTACAACACCATGAAATTTCAGATTTAAATAGCTGAAATAATGAAATTTACTATTTTTAAAATCCTATGACCGTGAAATTGACCAAAATGGACCGTGAATTTGGTAGGGTCCTATTTGTAATACAAGAAAAATTCTCACGCTGATGGAACAAATTGCAACCCCTTTAATAATCATCTTCAAAAGAAACAGGCAACTGCTTTACACCAGACTGACATTGAGGACTGCAACTGGACCCACAGATCTGCTGCTACAGGCGACATCCCAGAAGCAGTCAAATCTCATCATGACGACAAGCACTGAGTACTGAGAAGTTAACACCTTTTAGGAACCTGGAAGCCGAAGACGGCTCTGGTATAATCAGACAAACCTATTTAAATCAAGGGAGTTTGCCTTCTTTCAAAAGGGATGAATATAAACCATGGGTTTGGGGACATTCACAGCTTTGCAGGAGTTGAGAGTGCAGCAGAGCTAGTGTACCTGAGTCCTGGAAAGAGCAGCACCACATCACCCAACAACAGTGTCCCCTTGTCGCTAATTAGGTTCAGTTAAGGAGAGCTGCAAACTAGCTAGAATACTCAGGATCCTTTACTGGGAGACAGATGGTTCCTGGTCATGAAAACTATGTGTAATAACTTCAGAAAAAGCAATTAAACCCTGGAAGCATCCCAATATTTTAGTGAAAAAACCCAGTCCCTGAAGAGCAATCTTCCTTTCTAATACCCAGCATAACATCTGTTCAGTATTATCTTTTCAAAGTTACTCTGCAACTTCTGCAGTGTCCCTCAGAAAATGGAGTTACTGTACCTGCAGCAAACGAACGTTTGACCTCAGCTAACAGCATAAGGAGCAATCTTCCTGAGCTGAAACTCGGGAGAGAGAGGGGCCACAGGATAGATACTGAGGTAGGAAGGCCAATGGAGGTGACCAGAGCATTTTAAAAACTGGCATTTGTGACCCTCAAAAGACATTTTCCATAAAGAAAAGGCTGATAACATTGTAAAAGCCCATGCTCAGACTATCAATAGGGAAGCCATTTTCTATTGATAGTTTTAGAACACTGATTTTCCTAACATATTTAGCAAATGGCCAGGAACTTCATCCAGAAACTACTGAGTCTATAGGGCTTTAATGGAAAATGAAGAGAGAGGGGAATCCAAATGATAGGCTGGTACTTGGGGAAGACTCCTCATGTATCTTTCTGAAGTAATCTATGGTCAAGAAACACACACACCAGAATTGCACTTAGTACTTTAACTTCATAACAAATGATTGTTTTGCACAGTCCACTACCAGTACCTGTCACTGTCTAGCTGATCTCTCAACCTTCAGTCCCTCCACTAAGCACTGAATAGAGAGGCCAGAAAGAGATTACACTTCCCCTCCTCCTTCAAGATATCCAATCTTCCTTCCTAAGTGCAGTTCAGACCTGACATTTTGGCCAGTCCATTTTTTTACTTAAAAAAAAAAAAAAAGGCTTCATTAAGGTTCTTACCCGAGTTCTGGTCAATCCACTGCAATGAATCCATGTGTGCATTCAAAATTTTACAGATCTGCTGGAGCTGGAGAGAAACAGATGCAAGATTTTAGGCGTGAGTTATTCTATTGTAACACGTGGAAATGAACAACAGTAAGAGAAATACCAGTTAGACACCAGTCTAGCCTGGTCCTCGGGGCTTGCTGTAGCAGTCAGGGCTAAGTACTCCATACATTTAGCAAATCTAGCAGTCACTTCACCCAGGTGAAGCTGATACAGAAGAAGCACATATCACAGCTGTATGGGGACCTCTGGTTTGGAAAATATCCTTGTGGCCTGGGCTTTCTTAGGCTAATAGAGATCAGATACATCATACCCATAAAAGGTTTACTCTCAAGGTGGTGTAGAAGAGGCTGGGAAAGCTCCCTGCTCTGCAATGTTCAGCAAAAGGGAAGTTCTCCACTGACAAGCCTACAGGCAAAAACCATGATGGAGATTAAAATCAAGTTGATATGTAGGAGAAAGATGAGAATTCAGGTCTGAATTAGAAGATGAAAAGTACAACAGAAGATGGAAACAATGACAGATGTACATGAGACAGAAGAGAATTCTGATCCGTCACAAGGAATATATACAAGAAGCATAATAGTAAGCAGGATTACAGACAAGCTATCTGTGGTATTTAGTCCTAAACTCAGGCAAGAGATGGCCTGTTGTCCTTGGGGCAGCTGAAGTGGCACACAGAGGACTATCCAAAGTTCACACCCAAAATCTGATAGGTCTGTCTGCAAAAGTCTACAATATGGTGGGAAATATCTTCCAGATTTCAAAAATATATGTATATAAAAGATAAATACAACAACAAGTGAGTGATTGTGGGGGGAGGTTTTGCAATCTCTCTGCTGGCAGCATTTATAATGTTCATGTGACCCTAGAGTAAGCATAAGGGAGCCACATTGGCTTGTGCTGGAACAGGAGTTTGGCCAACAGAAAAAAAACTAGGGAGTAAAAGCTGTAAAATCCTCTTCAAATCCTGAAAATACAAACGACATGAAGAGTATTCAGAACTACACAAGTTAAATGGCCCACAAGAGATTTTTACCACCTTCACAAGAGAACTTGGCTCATACTCACTGGGTCGCTGGTATCGGCAGGGCCCCCAGATGTGTTCAGGTGCTCAATGATGTCTTTGAGATCCTGTGCCATACGCTTCAACTGGGCATCTATGTTTTCAGCCAATTTATAGCTGCAAAGCACATAGGAGGAGATGTGGTCAGAATGTTTCAAATCAAACAGATATACCAGGTACACTGGAGGAACATTTTGCCCCGCCAACTAGGCAACATCAACATTCTTTCATAGGAGAGAGACATGAACACACTGGGAACAGAGATGTCTTCAATGCTCTTTGACATTTCTAAGATTCAACAGAATATTCTCCTCACACCCTACCAGAGGAATAAAACAAACCAACTGGTCCTGATCCTGCAAGACATCTCTTGGGCAAGTCAGACACCCTCTCTGGTTGCCTTACTAGAATTCACCAGTCCTTGCCCTAAAATGCTTGCATGACTTGAATAATCACACACACTGCTTCCCTGGCTCTAATCAGCACCCATGGGACTTCACTTTCAGTAGTATTAGAGAGATCATTCCAAAAATTAATAGACTGACCTCAAATAGCTATTTAAGTCCACATCCCCCAAAATAACTCCATTTATGTTATCTAATAAAATATACTGACAGCTCTACTTCCTCATTCCTCTATCTACATTTCCAATATGGGAAATGCAAGCCACTGGGAAGACTATGTTCCAGAAAAAGCTGTTATTAGTTTCCTCATCCTATAGCAACCCCCTAGAATGCCCTGTAGTCCAAGTTTAGTTCTTCCTGTCCTCAAATGTTACTACATTAGCTCTGCCCTATCATGTGCTTAACTAGGATCACTTCCTTACGTTCGCTCCCGCTCCTCATCTGCGTGCTGCAAGTAGATAGTCCCACTCTGTTCCTTTACAGACTCCTCCAGAGGAATCAGCAAATCTTCCAGCTCCTTCTGTTGTGACAGGATGAAATCAAGTTCCTGATCCAACCTGCAAAAAGGCAAATGAACAAGTGTCCTACTGAAAGCAACTTAGGGCAGAGTTATATGTGGTGTATAAACTCTTCATCATCGGAAGGCTGCAAGGAGATGGAAAGATCACTATCCCAGGAAAACAAAACACATCACTAAAGCACACAGTCTCTCTTACCTCTTCTGATCCAGCTTCACTTTCTCCACTTCTCTGTGTAATGAAGTAATCTAAAACCAGACAGGAACACATAGCATTTAACAGACTGTAGCAATAGAATTCAGAAATCATCTGTCAGGATGTAGGGGTAGAGGGAAAGGGGTGGATTGAGAAAAAACACCATGAAAACTGTGTACCAGAAAGACGAAATAGTGGTATAAATGTTTATAGAGAACATTTTAGATTTAGCACTGGAGTTATTGCCACAAAAGCCAACTCCTAGGCAACAGGCTGGCCTAAGATTTCTCATCTTACCTGGGCAACTCTTAATCATGCTGGGCCAGATTTGTAAAGTTGTCTAAGAAGCAGATAGGTGCCTAGTGGGATTTCCTCCTCCCCCCAAAAGACCCACCAATGGAAGTTCGGCATCTAGGTACTTTTGAAAATCCCACTGGGTGCCTATTTGTATCTCTGGACACTCAAATACCTTTAAAAATCTGGCCCTATGTGAAAAGCAGGTTGATAAGGCATGCCATCTCACCTTCTCTCCATTCTCAATCAGTGTCCGATCCCAGGCATTGACCTGTGTAGCCTGATGAAGAAAATGTTTCTCCTGGTCCTCCAGTTCTAGGCTCCATTTATTAATCAGACTCTCCAGCTGAGCATAAGTCATCACTGGGGGAGCACTGGGGTTGGGGAAGTTGAGAGAGCATTAAGCATTAGAATGAATACAAGCTCAAAAATGACAAGATATAAAGCTGACAGCACAGCTAGTGTTAACCGCACGACACTGAATTACAAATAGACCTCAACAGTACATCCTTGCCAGGATATAGTATATCTATGATACTCACTGTACTTCTGCATTCCAATCCCACCACAGTCTCTTTGTCTGGAGTAGCCTATTCTGATTCCTCCACTCAAAATCCAATAAACTGACTACATCATGAATTTGAACACTCACTCTCAGTACCCAGCTACTGGACACTTGGCAGTAACTCAATTGGCTGAAAGGACTCACCTGGTTGTTGTGGTGGCTATAGTAGCAGTAGAAGTCACAGCACCAATGGTACCAGTGGTGGTCAGTGGTTTAAGATTCAAGGCAAAGCCTGTGCTAGGGGCAGAAGAAGTGCCTGCAAGGAAAGATTTAGTGTCACACCACACATAAAAGGAGAGGAATGAATACAGAGGAGGAGAGGTCAGCTGTGATCTAGCAGATTGGACGCAAGATTGGAAATTAGGAGACATGAGTTCTATTCACAAATTACCTTGACTATGTGATCTAGATTAGCCACGTCACTTGAGTTTCTCCATTTGTAAGATGTAGATAACACTACTTATCCACCTTTGTAAGGTGCTATGAGATCTTTAGAAAGCTCTATTCTGTATAAGCAGCAAGTGGTGGCTTATTTCTCTTAGTTTTCAAATTATATAGATATATAGAGAGAAGAATAAATAAATCAATCAATTTTGCTACAATGGACAGGGATGGACTGAAGATCCCCAGGTTCCCTTCCAACCCAAGTGGCTCTATTAAAATGAGGGACTGAAAGCACATATTTAACCAGGTAATATTGAGAAAGATACAATGCAAACTCTCTCTCAATGCATCTCTCTCAACCCAGATCTGCAGGACCCCAACCACTATAATACTGAATCTACACATAGCTCTGCCAATGCATGCAATTTGTGAGCTGCATCACCACTCTTCTTTGGAACTGGACTTCTTATAAGCAGAGCTGGTGAACTAAAAAATGTTTTAATGATGCTGATGAACATCTGTTAATAAAACTTGACAGTTATACAGCACCTTCTGTCCCAGGATCTCAAAGCTCTTTATGAACCTTAAGGAAACAAGCCTCAATGCTTGTTGGGGAATAGCTTTCCTTTTTGCAAAATAGTAGTAAGACAGACAGGCAAGGATCACAAAGCAACTGACTGGCAGAGTCAGGAACAGGATGCTGGGTCCTGGATCTTGGTACTGTGCTATTATTAAGTCTAGACAAGGACTTCTCAACCAGTCGGGTGCAACTTAGAAGTGTGAACAACCCACTGGTTGATGGAAGTGGGCAAAAGGCTTCAAAATTCTGCATTCTCTAGGATCCAGGGCAGGGAAGAAGCTAGATGCTCCCTTTCTATCCTATTTCCACCCCATCCTAGTCACCCCAACTAATCCTACTGCAGCTCCTCAGTCCTCCCTATTTCTCCCTCCCCTCTATCCCTACACAATGTGCAGCTAGAGCCACAGCCTCTTGAAGCAATGCTATGCCTGCTGTGTAGGAAGGCTGGTGGCTGGAGAGGGAGATGCTACCCCAGTAACAGCAGCCCCTCACCAACCCTGTAAACCAGACTGCCAAACTCTTACAGCCCCCAGCCAAGACCACCTGAGGTTTCTTGCTGTGAACACAAGTCCACAATGGCCACAAAGAATTGTGGGACCAGATGTATCACAACACAAAACAGTGGATGGTTTTCAGATCCTGGGTAGAAAGAGACTGAGAATCATGGGACTATACAATAGTGTTATCAGCACGATCATTCTCATTCTTTTCAGAATCTAGTCCTTACTCGTGGTAGTGATGGTTGCAGCAGTCGTCGTTCCAGGGACCTTTAATCCAAATCCAAGAGTACCCAGACTGGTTGCTGCAGTTGAGGTGCCACCAACTGTAAACAGAAGAGAATAACACAGTTTCCTGTGTGTCCCACTGGACTGGGATCCCCTTTAGAAAGTTACTGTGCTCTGGTCCCTGTTTTATCTGTACTAGCAATGAACCAATAACTAAGTAGGCTGAGGGAACATCCAGGCACCTAGGTGAAGAATGGCAGGTTGAAACAATGGATACATACAGAAGGCCTCACAGCTGTTTTAAGAGTTCTTCTCAATTCAGCTGCAAAGCTACTAACTATTATATTTGGATAATTTGAAACATGCAACATTCAACTGATACAAATTGCTAGAACAGGCAATAGGACCCAAACACCAGGCTCAAGGTAGCTTGGGAACACAATCCTGGAACTATAAGTACTCAGAGGCTAAATGAGAGTGAGGATTGCGAGTAACTCATTACGGAAACAATCCACTGAATCAAATACAGCATCCTGGATATGGCTAACCTCAGAAGACTATCTTGCCAAATTTACTAAGCCCCACAGAGATACACTTTGGAAAAGGGATGCCAAAACATAAGCAGAATGAAGGCAGTAAGCCAAATTCATTTCTGGTAGAACTCCACTAACTTCAATGGAGTTACACCAGGGACAAGTTTGGTCCCCACGAGGTGCATGATTGACTCCATTCTCACTGAGTTTTTGCAACATGTAATGTAATTTGGTTGGAGTGATCTGGCTAGGCTGTGTTCCTATGAACACAGCCTAAAGATCTCAAAATACTGTCTGGTTTCTTCTAATGCAAGTGAGCTGCTATTTCTTACTTCAGGTGGCTCAGTTTTGCATGCTCTCTCTGGTAAACTGCACTGTTTCTCTCTTATACAGAAAATGAAGGTGATCCTGAAGTTATGTAGCGTACGTATTTAATGATGGACCCAACTTTCTGCTTTTATGTCCTAACACCTGAAACAGCTGAATAATATTCAAAACAAAATTACTAGAGTAAAGAAAGTGTCATCTATGAAAAAAACCCTCCACAAACAGTGCAGCCAAGGTACAGGCCTTTATCTAAAAAAGAAGAGGACACCTGATTGTCATGAGCAAGCCAAAAGCCCTCCTCCAGGCTCTTTGCAAGGGTAGGGGCAAAGAAAGTGGGCATTCTGGAGAGCTTGAATCACAGCTGATTAGACCAAGAACCACCTTATCCTGAAGCTTCAAGATCTTAACTACATGTAATACTGTTGCAAAAAAATCAAACATCATTCTGGGATGTATTATCAGGAGTGTTGTAAGCAAGACACAAGGAGTAATTCTTCTACTCTACTCAACACTAGTAAGGCCTCAGCTGGAGTACTGTGTCCAGTTCTCGGTATCACACTTCAGGAAAGGTGTGGATAAATTGGAGAAAGTGCAGAGGAGAGCAACAAAAGTGATTAAAGGTCTTGAAAATAAGAACTAAGAGGAAAGATTGAGGGGAAAAAAAGGGTTTGTTTAGTCTGGAAAAGAGCAGACAGAGGAGACATGATAACAGTATTCAAGTGCATAAAAGATGGTTATAAAGAGGAGGGTGATAAATTGTTCTCCTTAACCACTGAGGACAGGACAAGAAGTAATGGGCTTAAATTGCAGCAAGGGAGATTTAGGTTAGATATTATGGAAAACTTCCTAATTTTAAGGGTAGTTAAGCACTGAAACAAAATTACCTAGGGAAGCTGTGGAATCTCTGTCATTAGAGGTTTTTAAGAACAGGTTGGACAAACACCTGTCAGGGATGGTCTAATACTTAGCCCTGCCACAGTGCAAGGGACTGGACTAGATAACCTATTGAGGTCACTTCCAGTCCTACATTTCTATGATTCTATGTTTTACATCAAGTACTTAGAATAATTTACCAGATTTTCTCCATTATTCATACAGCAAATACATAAGCTACTAAAAGTTACAGATGGGCAATCAAAAAAGATATTCTCCAGTAGCCAAAAGGACTGTAGTGCAATAAACCCACACTTTCACTTCCCCAAAGGACTTTTAAAACATCTCTCTGGCTAGGTACAAAGTGGTGTTTTTCTACACAAATAGCTATATTAACAGCAGAAATCACTCCTTGTGGCAAAATTCTTGTAATCAGGTTTATTTCCCCATTGTTGACTAGGACTGTTAACACATTTATAGGGTTGGACAGTGAGAGAGCAGTTAGACACAGGGTCAGATTAACTACCCTACAGTGGTCAGAAGAGGGTTAGTATTTCCTGGTATGAAGTAGCTGGCACATCTTCTACCACGAAGGAATTACCTAGATATGCAGCATATTAAAACCATCAAATATTCACACACACCCTTCCCCAAACCAGCACCTCACTTGAAAATGGAATGTGAAGACCTGACCTGAGCATCATCAACACTATCTCAGAGATAATAGCACAGGGAGGGCAAATCTACACTACAAAATTAAGTCAACTTAAGTTACATTGCTGTACAGTCACTGTAGTCATTAAATTACATTTTTCCATGTCCAAACCCCCCTCCTGCTGTCGGCAGTGCACGTCCTCACCAGGAGCGCTTCCACCAATTTAACTGACAGTGTGGAGCACTGACAGCTCTGGGCTGTCAGCCGCCAGGGACTGACAGCCATAACAGTCAATGCAGTGTCTATACTGACACTGCATCAACCTAACTATACAAACCTAAGCGGTACAACTCTTGGGGAGGTGGAGTTATTAAGTCAGTGTAGTGAGTGACTTACATCAGCAGGAGCAACACTAATGTAGACACTCACAGAGTTAGGTCGATGTAAGCGGCCTTATGTCAACCTAACTCTGTAGTGTAGATCAGGCCTGACTTTAACACATGTAATCAGAGTCACTGGCATGTTCAGCTGTGATGATAATATCAGGACAATGGACACACAAAAAATCAGAGTTAGTTAAAATTGCCACTCTTCTCACATGCATTATGTTCTGGACAAAAGTTTCTATGCAATGAACAGGATACATCACTGACAAGATTTTTGCCTTGAAGCGGACAAAGACAAGCTGACACTATCAAAGACCAAAATAACTGTTGTTGTACCTTATCGTGATTCCTCCACTTTAGTGAAAAAGCACCATCACCACAGACAGAACCTGCCAACCTACTCCTTGACCATCTACTTGCCAATACGAGGATAGACTGTGAGGAAAACTGTCTGATACATGTTCTGTGACTTACGTGAGAGGCCTGTGGCAGCAGAGGAGTTTGGCGCTGAAGAACTTGCTATGGATGCAAACAAAGTAGGCCCAGATGAACCAAGAAGGGAAGCTGTGGTGGTAGGAGCTGTGGATGTTGCAGTCAAGCCTAGAACAGAAAAAGCCAAAACCCATACAAACATATCCTTCTCTGAAGCTTCAAGACACACACTCAGAATAAACAAAGAGAATGGGACCTTTTCTTTGACACACCTTTTCTCCATTCATCTACACCAGCGGTTCTCAAACTGTGGGTCGTGACCCCATTTTAATGGGGTCGCCAGGGCTGGCATTAGACTCTCTGGGGCCCAGGGCTGAAGCCCAAGCCCAAGCCCCACCAGGCTGAAGCCCTGAGTGGCAGGGCTCAGGTTACAAGCCCCCCCCCCCAGACTGAAACCCTTGGGCTTTGGCCCCCACGCCCAGGGCGCCGGGGCTCAGGCTTCAGTCTCCCCCTCCACGGCACGCCTGGGGTCAGGTAGTAATTTTTGTTGTCAGAAGGGGGTTATGGTACAATGAAGTTTGAGAATCCCTGATCTACACTAATCTTCCTTCTATTGATGCAAGAGTCTTCTCCTCTGCAGCTTCTGTTTTCAACTTTAATTTTAAAGTATCTCTTTCCCCCCCCCAATCACCCTTAAACTCCTCTTTCTGTTTTATTTTACCCCATAAAGAATTGTGAAATACAGTTTTCATACGCAAAACTCTGTACAAAGTAAAATTGAGCTGTACAGTAAAATAAGAAGGTGCTTAGAGAACTTACAGAATCTGACCAAGGAGCAAATTCACTGCAAGACAAAGTATAACGCATCCACTCCACTCCTATTTTGATCTGTTCTCCACACTCCAACAAACAGAATTACTTCAAGCAGGGTAGTCAGACCCCCTTCACCCTGACTCATCTTTCAGTCACCATGCCCCAGTCACCACCTACCTCCGAGTTTGGTTCCAAATGATAAACTAGGTCCCTGGATGGTAGTAGCTGTCAATGTTCCTGTGGGTGCAGAGGTGGCTGCTGTCGAGGCCAGTATTCCAAAATTTAAACCTGGATTAAGAAATACAAAAAGACATGAAACAAGAGCAAACAGTTCTAAAGCAGAGACTCTGAAATACCTGCAACTGCAGAGAGAGAGACTGAAAAAACCCACAATATCCAAATGAGTAGAGCTAAGAATATCTATTATCAGATTAATATCGATGTCTCTCTGACAGACCTAGATCCAGCACTGTCAATGGGATTCACTAGATCTAATACATTCTGTCCATAACAACTTGTAGGATTTGCTCTAATGCAGACTAACTGCAGCTGACCATCACCCACCCAGGCTACAGACTTCCCCCCCACTTTTTAATGTCTAAAAGACCATCACTGTAACTTCGTGCTGATGTGTCAAACTTGACTTTTTGCTGTTTCTACTTTGTCCCTGTCCGAGGTACTGGAACTATTCTTAATGGCCTGGGAAGTATACAGTAGTGGCTTCAAACCCCTGGCACAGAGTCCATTGAGCAACTGACTATAAATGCAAGGTCTTTTTACCCACATATAGATCTTATTTCTAAAGAGAACTGATTTTACAAATGCAACCAATTTTCAACTTGCTGCCGACACTCAGGATGTGGCAGAATTATTTCAGTCCTTTGAGGTTGAAACCCAGCACTTACGGAAAACACAGTTCTAACAAGAGATAGTCATCTGTAACAGTCACAGTACTATGGTACCAAACCCTTTCCACAAAGGTTTGTGGAACTGTGATTGTAAAGACATTCCAAGTCCTGCAAAATAAAGGTCAGATGATCCCACTGTCATCTCTGCAGTTCTGTTTCTTTCTAAACTCTTATTTCATCTCATCATCTGTGTGCATCTAGATGCTCATACTCAAGACACGAGTAATTCAGTAGCCCCGGATTTAATGAGAAGCCTGCAGACCACTCATTCCAGCATTATGGCCTTAGATTGGAGTGCTGTGAAAAAATAAATTTCCTCTGCAAAATGGCCTACAAAAGAGACAGTGGCCTATTAACCAAGCTGGACTAACTAGGCCACAAACTAGTTTGTTGACTCAGTGCATGCTCACACTCTGTCACTTCCCATTATAGCAATCTGAAGTAGCAAACAAAAACACTTCTGCTAAGGTTCTACTGTGTGTATTTTCTAAATTTCATATTATCTGGTGGGCATCAAGAAAGAGATAAACCTGACTATCAACATTTAGGGTACAAAGTATACTCTGTAATTCTGTCACATTATTGAGACCATCCATAGAGATGCCATCTTAAAGACTACATGAAAAACTGTTACCGATACCTGGCGACTTTGGGCAGGAATATATTGAAAAATGGTGACCTACAGCACCAATTCTATTTCACACCAGACTGAAACAGCAGACTTCAGTGTCCATTTCTCAAACAAATGATCAATTCACCTGCATTATTAGAACTTTTAATAGGTAAATACCATTTCATTTACATAGCTTCAGAAGTCAGCTGACTGGAGGAGCTTTAATATGAATATAGTACAGTAACTCCTCACTTAAAGTCGTCCCAGTTAATGTTGTTTCATTGCTGATCAGTTAGGGAACATGAAAATAACAGGAGTACTTGTGGCACCTTAGAGACTAACAAATTTATTAGAGCATAAGCTTTCGTGGGCTACAACCCACTTCTTCGGATGCATATAGGAAGATATATGCATCCGAAGAAGTGGGTTGTAGCCCACGAAAGCTTATGCTCTAATAAATTTGTTAGTCTCTAAGGTGCCACAAGTACTCCTGTTATTTTTGCGGATACAGACTAACACGGCTGCTACTCTGAAACCTGTCATTAGGGAACATGCTCATTTAAAGTTGTGTAATGCTCCCTTCCAATGTTGTTTGGCAGCCGCCTGGTTTGTCTACTGCTTGCAGGAAGAGCAGCCCATTGCAGCTGGCTGGTGGGGGCTTGGAACCAGGGTGGACCGGCAGCCCCCCTATCAGCTCCCCTAAGTTCCCTGTGCAGCAGCTGCCTGCAGTTCAGCTGTCCCTCCCCCCACTGCCATGTGCTGCTCCTGCCCTCTGCCTTGGGTATGCTCCCTGAGACTCCTGCTTGCTGTGCGGGGGGAGGGAAGGAAGAGGGGGCTAATGTCAGGGTGTCCCCCTCCCTCCTGCTCCCCGCTTACCCCATCTTCCATAGAGCAGGGGGGACACACCAGGGCTCAGGAGGGAGCTTGCAGCAGCTGCAGTCTCAGCAAGCTGATCTAATTAACAAGGCAGTGTACTTAAAGAGGAAATGCACATATCTCCCTCCATTCCTGCTGCCTTGTAGAGTGAGAGAGTTAACCCTTGAGGGCTCAGCCAATTGCTAGTTCAACATTTAGCAGTAAGTGAAATATCCCACCCTGACTCCTCCACCTCAACCAAGCTTCACAATCATCATCACTGTGTACCAGTATTAAATTGTTTGTTTAAAACTTATACTGTTTGTATGTGTGTGCGTATATATAGTCTTTTGTCTGGTGAAAAAAGTTTCCCTGGAACCTAACCTCCTCATTTACATTAAATCTTATGGGGAAATTGGTTTTGCTTAACATCGTTTCTCTTAAAGTCGCATTTTTCAGGAACATAACTACAACGTTAAGTGAGGAGTTACTGTACTGCTAATACTTGGGCTTCCGATTCAAGATTGATACTCACCTGTGGACTGTCCCCCAAGACTGAAGGCAGTGGCTGGTTGTGCAGTAGTTGGTGCAATGGTGGCAGCAGCTGGGGCTGCTCCAAAGGTTAACCCTGTAGGTGCTACTTGCTGAGTTGTATTTCCCACAGAACTGATATTAAAGTTCGGGGTTCCAGTCTGAGCTGTTCCGCTGCTGGCAAAGTTGAACCCTCCAGTTGTCCCAGCCTGAGCAGTGGTGGTGGTAGTGGGGCCAAAAACAAAGCCAGAAGGAGCTGCTACTTGACTTGAAGACACACTGCTTGGTATAGAGCTGGTAAGGGCGGTACTGTTAGCAAGTCCAAACCCCCCAGTGATTCCTGTAGTCTGAGGGGTGCCACTGCTGCCCAAGTTTAACTTTGGTACACTTCCCCTAGACAGAAAAAGAATAGCAAGATGAACTGCCATGTTTATAATATAGTCCAGCAAGCTGCTGAAAGGCAGTTTTTTATAGCTTATCTTTAACATTTTAGATAAGCAGAGTTTCAGGAAGGTCAGCCATTTACCAGATTTCTTTGTAGAGCATTGGATTTAATCTCAAAGAGATAGCTCAGTTCCTACACACTGTATTACAACCCATCATGACTTAACTCCACTTACCTTGAGGCTTCTTTAATTACCTCCTTTCAGTAAAGTCTACCTTTTCCATACCACTTGGTATGCCTGGGACAGCCGCTTTCCTTCTATATGTCAAACATCTTCCCCATCTTCCTTCTTTTGAATCCCCCACAAGACTCAATCTTTCAGCTAGCTTTCCACTTGGATTCTCTCCACTCCCAATGTATTTTTAAAAAATTTACAGAAAAAGACAACTCAATGATGGCAACTCACAAGAACGATAAGAACAGATACTTCCTCTAGTTAGTTCTTACCCTAACGAGAATACATTTCCTGCTGGGGCTGCAGTTGATGTGGCTGGTGATCCAAAACTGAATCCAGAAGCCTGTGCAGATGTAGCAGGGGTGGCCAGGGAGAACAGACCTGTAGACTGGGTGCTTGCTGGGGTCTGAGTTGGTGTCCCAAAACTGAATCCTGTTCCACTGCCAGGTGTGAAGGAATAGCCTGTCGGTGCTGTGGTGGCTGCTGTCTTTGGAGTGCCAAAGTTGAACCCTCCCCCAGCAGAAGCAGATCCAAAGTTAAACTGACTCATGATGATTTCTGACTCTGAGAAGAAAAAGAATAAATAAAAAACCACTCAACAGCCCATTGCACTTTGTGCCACCCGAATTTCTGACTGGCTAGGGAATTTGGCTGTTCTGTGCATCCACACGTTGTGAGTAGGTGATGAAATACAGTTAGTGTGATTCCCTTTCAATGTGCTACAGAGCTCTACCTTCAAAGGAATATTTCAATGCTTTCATTTTCCCCCATGAACATTTCTACCAGCAAAACACTAAATTCACCACAGTCACCAAAGGCTACATAACAAATACATTAACTATAAGAATTTGCCAGTCACTAGTGCTACAAGGATGAGCACTAATGAAACTGGCCTTAAGTTCTATGATCTACAAAGAAAGGCAGAGGCTGCCATCCTAACCTGAGGCACACAGAAGGCACATGACCGCACCCCTTGGGAAATGCGCTATAGCAGGGTACAGGTATCCCTAACTGAGCTGCAAGGCTGTGCCATGAGATGCCAACAGCAGTTGACTAGGGGAAAGATCACGGCAGGTACCGCCTGCGTAGGGGTGGACCTTACTGCAGCAGGCACCACGGAGAGCATCCACCCCCCCACCCCCCAATAGACACCCCTTCGCACCGAGAAGCCCCGTGCTGGGCCCGTAGCACCCGGGGACGGGACAGAGGAAAATGTTCTAGATCCCAAGGCCAGGACCCCACTGGGCTCATCTAGTTAAATGTCACTATGCGGGGGGGGGGGGGGGGGTCGGGACGCGCTGCCCGGGGAGGGGCAGGTTTCACCCCTGTGTCGCTGGGAGGTCAGAGAGGCCCATCAGGTCACCGCCCCCGCCCGAGCCTAGCGAGCAGGGCCAGGCCCGGGCCGCCCCTCAGGGACCGCCGAGCCCGTGCTCCGGCGCGCGCCGCCATCGCTGCCCCCACCCCTCAGGGCAGAGCGGCTCGGCGGGCGGGGCCGCGCAGGGCCCGGGGGGAGCAGGCGCCTCCTCACCTGGTCACTCAAGGCCCAGCCCCGCACCACCGTTCTTTGCCTTACAGATCGCGCGCGCCGGCCCCGACGGTGAGAGACGACTGTGCCTTCGTGCGTGTGACGCTTACAGAACGCGAAGGTGGTGGGCCCAGCTTCCGCCAATCACCCGCAGAGTTAAGGGGTTCTACCATGTTACTGGCTGAACTTGCTGCCATTCCGATGTGCTCTCACGGGGTTGGCTGAGAGGTCGAGATCCCGCCCTGCACGGGCCGCGTCGGGAGGGGGGAAAGACTCGCCGCTGCCATGGTAACGGCAGACGCTGCGCTGGAGCTCGGCTCCCCGGGGACCGCAGCAGCCGCTGTAGACCGCCAGGTATCGGGCCTGGGGAGCGAAGGGCCGGCACCCCGGGGGTGGGGTGGGGGGAGTCAGGGAGTGGGAGGGACCCTCGGGGGATTGGGACGGGGAACGCGGGGGCCAGGGGGTCCCCCCGGGAAGGGGACGGGAACTCGCGGGAGGGACAGGAGCGCGGGGGGTGACGGTGGAGGGGCCAAGACCCACGGGAGGGCTTGAGGCGGGAGCTGGGGAGAGGAGGAGGAAGGCCCGCGGCAAGCCCGTTGCGAAGGCGTCGGGAGGTGGGACCGAGACCGGGATCGGGTCGGGCGAAACCCTCGACGTGCCGAGTAGTACAAGGGGCATCGGCCGCATCGAACCACCTGGCCCCCGTCACCGCCTCCGCTGACCGTGGCTGCCAGGGCACCAGGGCTCAGTCGCTGGGGAAGACCCTGAAAGCATGTGCCTGCAATATCGCCAATGCCACCCCTATTACTCAGGCTCCTGGTTGCCTGCTGCATCATGTGCGGATCCCCTTCCCCCAGGGGTGGGATTTCCCCCAATATCCTCTGCATTTGGGGCATAACGTCCCCCTCCCCCCCCGAGTCCCGCTGTGTGCTCTGGAGTCGAAGCTGTGAGCAGGGGTGAGGTCCATAACCTTTGGCCTGTGGCAGAAGGCTCTGATACCAGGTGCTGTAGCAAAGCTGGAACTATATAGCTTAGACAGTTGACAGTACATGGTTTGAAGGTTGGGGAGAAGAAAGAGCAAGATGAGGGCCTGTGCCTCAGCCTTGGCCCTGGAGCAGGGGTAAAGAAAAAAATGTATTGGAAATGAGACCTAGCAAGAGCAAAAAGGGGACAATGTCCCTAAGAAAAACAGGAGATACACCAAATGCCCAAGCCTATGAGAAATGGAGTAGTCCCAGAATCAGCCAAAGAAAGTGGTCTCTTTCCCAACCAACCCCACCATCCACCATACACATTGAGAAATCTGCCAGACACCTTTGAAATAAAAAGAAGCATCTCTCAAGGGGATAGAAAAGTTACTCAGAGGCCTTGTCTACACTCACATTTTGCTTCAAATTTCCCATGAAGCATTACCACTATTTCAGCTCCAGCACTGATAGCAACAGTGCAAGCATAGTTTAGATAGGCAGCCACTAGCGTTTTTACTCTATGGCTAAGAATTTCAAAGGTAGCTGCCAATTTTGCATGCCTCAATTTTCTGGTGCTCAGTTTGAGATATCTTAAAGAGGCCTGATTTTAATAAAGTGCTGAGCATCCACCCTCTGAAAAACAGGCCCTTTTAAGATGTCTCAAATTGGGCACCCAAATATTAAAGCACTCAGATCAACTAACCACTTTTGAAAATCTTGTCATACGTTTTCTATACCTTCTCTGTACAGGATTGGATGACACAATAGTTAAAATAAAGTGGCTGGTTCACACGAGAGCTGTGCCAATGACAGCAACAATTAGACGTTTTATGAAAAACAGTCTAGTATAGATATAGCCTTATATCCTAGGAAAAGGACAATTGATGGAAGAACCACAAAATGATTCTGTATGATGCCTGTAGAAAGAGTTTAGGATTAGGTCTCACCGGCTGCGTCTACACAGGGGAATGGAACCATAGGTAGTTGATGCAGTGGGATAACACCAGCATAAGAACCATTGGTATTGTGCGTCAACAATAGTTGTGTTGTTTTGTGTGTCATTTTCCCCTGTGTCCCAACTAGTGCTGTACTACATTGTTGTAGTTGAATTGCCCTTTGAGTACCAATCCCAATTATGGGAGATTTTGAAAGACCTTCTGAGATCCCAAGGGGATTCTGGAAGAAGAGGACAAACAGTCATCGTTCACCTCATAAGTAGAGCCTTGCAAACCTTGGCTATTCAGACTATGTTTTCAGATCGCGGATCAGATGTGGATATAAATTTTGTATCCGTGCAGGGCTCTCTACTCATAAGGTTTAGAGTTGGAGGCTTAGAGAATCAGAGAGTTTGGAAAATGCTAAGTATTTCATCTTCCATAAGATCATCTTTATTATTTTATGTTATTTTTATTGGTTTTAGGAACCATATAACTTTATTAATACTATCAAGTGATTATATCTCAAAAATTATATATAAGTAAAAACTGAGAAGTCAAAATCATCTCCTTATCACAAAAAGCCTTCACCAGATTACATCAGACAGAACAAACAAACTCACCAACATTCACAGCAAGTTATAAGACCATATAACTTAGCAATTTTCTCACATCCATAACATCTCTGTAACAGAGGTTGACATCTTCTGTTATACAGGGCTAGCTGAAATTTAACCCCAATTCTGTAAGGTGTTTAGATGCTTCTGTGATCAATAGAAACAAAGGGGTTAGGGCATGAGCCTACAACTGGGAACACCCAGGTTCAAGTCCTTGTTCCACCACAGCCTTCCTGCGTGACCTTGGACAAGTTGCTTAGTCTTTCTGTGTTTCAATGCCCCATCTGTAAAATGGGGATGATAGCACTTCCTTATCTCACAAGGGTTTTGTTAGGGTAACTACATTAAAGAATATGAGATGTACAGATTTTTTCCTTTTACCCCCGTTGGTCTGTCTGTATCCATCCGCTGTGTCTTGTCTTATACTTAGATTGTAAGCTCTTTGGGGCAGAGACTGTCTCTTTGTTCTCTGTTTGTATAGCATGTAGCACAATGTGGTCCTGGCCCATGAGCGGGGCTCCTTGGGGCCACAATAATAATAAATAATGAGGCAATAGGGGCTAGATAAGTACCTTAGAAAGTTTTCTAAGTATCTTGCTTCATAAATAGTGGGATCAGCGTGTGAATTTCTGACCAGAAATGATCACATCTAGAAAACAAACAAAGTGCTTTTGTATTGTTATTTAAAAAAACAAGGAAAAAGCAATTGTTCTTTCTTCAGCTGTTATGTTTGTTTCTGTACACAGGTGAGCAGTAGATATGGATCTAGACAGCGTTTCCCCATTCTCTTCTCTGCAAGCTCTTGCTAAACTGCTTGCTGACCCTCAGGAAGAAGACAGTGATGACAATGACTTCGGGGTGAGTACCTGACAAGAAATAAAGAATTCTGTAGTCCAATGGGGTCAAATGCAGGTCCGGTAGAAAATGCTGCAACTCCCATGGAAGTAAAAAGTTCAAGGGCCTGATTCTCCTCTCTCTTGCTGGTTTTACGTTGGTGTAACTCCATTGACCTCTATGGAGTGATTTTAATTTTCACCAGTGCAAGTAAAAAGAGAATCAAACCTCAGAAATTTTTTCAGGTGCTAGACTGATTGAAACAGGAGGAAAATTGTTGCAGGGTGGCATTCTACAGAGAGAGAAAAGAAGAAATAATAGGAGAGCTCATGGCCTGGGAACAGGAGAGAAATTGAATGCTCTAGTCAAAAGGAAATGAAAACATGTATCTGAAATAGCCTCAAATGCAGACTTAGCCCTTCCTTTCCCCACAGTCTGCTATAGATGAAGGCATTTACTCCTAGAGACAAATGGCTTCATAGGAAGGGATACAAAGATGCAGTGCAACTTGAGAGTAAAGCCTGTGATAATTGAGGAGACTGAATGTACTAATTCTGTGTGTCTCTGAAACATTTTAGAGATAACTGATCATTCGAGTGCAATAGATATTGTTGGAGGGGATAGAATTGGGAGAGGTGAGTAATCATTGCAAGATGAAATATTTGGAAACAATGATTAAGGAGAGAAACATCTTTGCATTCTTTTATCTCAAATTGTGGGACTAGATGACAGTGATGGCGTCTGGAAAGTGTACTCTGTGCCCATACTATGCTATTGTCATTGTTGTTGGTATTTTCTGAGTGTGTGTATCAGCAGAGTTACGTGTCTGGCCCTGTTTTGGCCACAGCAGGCTAAGCAACCTACAGTGCTCCAAGGAGTCTTCACAACTCTTTGAAAAGTCTGATAGTATCTGTTGTGGCATAAATAAAAATGACAAATGTCTCAGTCCTCCTTCATGACATCGCATCCACTATAGGAGCCAACTGGCTGGCCTTAGAACTTTCTTGTGTAGTAGTCTGCATTTGGGGTTGGATGCAAGTCCCTCAAGATCCACCTTCAATAGCGGAAGGATATGAATCCTCCACCCTCCCTATCCATCCCTCAGTTCTTCTATATCTGCCTTTGAAAGTTGTTATTATGCCTTAACATTTTGTCAGAAAAGAAATCTCGATCATTTGTTTATGTCTTATTAATAAAATGAATAACATCTCTGTGCCAGCAATGGAAAATTGCCCTCAGTGATACCCATGAAGTCTGTGTCAGTCTTTTTGTATGCCATGTAGCTGTAGCCATGTTGGTCCCAGGATATTAGAGAGACAAGGTGGGCGAGGTAATATCTTTTATTGGACCAACTTCAATAAAAGCTATTACCTCACCCATTTGTCAATCTTCTTGGTAATTTGGAATCTTTGTTTTGATTTATTTTAATGTCCTCAGCATGTGAGATGCTTTTATCAAACCAAGACATTTTTATATACATAGCAATGCTGCACACTGACTGCCTATTAGCATTATAGTGATTCATCATTTAAAATAAATGCTATTGCCTTGCATGACCATTGGCGTTAAAAAGATTCTAAATGCTATGATGGGACTGCATGTAGTACACAGAATTGGTATGCAGCATTGTCATGGCAGGCAAAGTGGGGCAGTTTTCCCAAGTGCCCTATAGGAAAGATCCCTCGGATGCTAGTACTTGTGGCTATAAAGCTGTAGTTATGGGGTTCTTGCTTAAATGCAGCACCTCAAGGCCATGGTCTCATGGGTGAGAATGAGGAGGGAAGTGTTACATAGTGGTTAGAGCACAAGACTGTGACTCAAGACTTTTCATTATTGCCATTGACTTGGACAAATAATTTAACTTTTCTGTGCCTCATTTTCTCCATCTCTAAAATGGGGATGATAATAATACTCACAGGGAAGTTGTGAAAATGTAATTAATGCTTGTAAAGCATTCTAATATAGGTAGCTATTGTAGATATTCTCTGATGAACAGTGCTCTGTAAATACAAAGTATTATTGCAAAGTATTATTGCTATTAATTGTTTATTATTATTACTGATGTGGGCAATGGGAACATTCATGTCAGTTGTATTTGGCTTTTTTTAGTCACATTCTTCTTCTGTTAGCACTGTGGGTCCCGGGAATATCGGACCAGCAAAGAAAGCAGAGCCCACAGGTAAGTTGAGTTGTAATCGAATGGTGTCAGCAAAGACATGGATCCACCATTACACTACCATAATAAAATAGCTGTAATAGCAGCTGCCTCTGACGCAGCTCGTCTCAGCTATGACTGAAGGTGGTTGCTTTCCTCTTTGTTGAGAGGGGAATAATAATATTTTACATGTACATTACATGGCATTTTTTAACCTGAAGGATTGAAACACTTTATAAACTCTATACATACAGTGCCACTGAAATGTAGCATCTCTGAGATGGAGCATGTCAGCCACAGAAGACAGCACACTGCCCTATTATGGGGCAAGGGGAAATATTGACAAATGTCTATTCTTACAAAAAGTTCTGTGGAATCTTTAATGCTCACACAAAGCAGACAAGAGCTTGGTTTTTAGAGCTCATCTTCACATAATAAATGGTATGGAACTCAGTTTATCCACCCAATAAGGAGGAGAAGCTACTACCTCACCATGAAACCATAGACACCTTCCTCAACCCCCCCAAAAGTCACACAAACCCGTTTAGAAAAAAGCTTGAGAGAAGAACTAAGCCTTACTATGTGCCCTGAAGATCACCAAACTCAAACTGTGCTAGAGCAAGGGGAAAGGAAATTCCACCCCTCATAGAACATGCTGCCTCCAGTCCTCAGTTGGGAAATTGGAAATTGCAGCAAAAGTGCTGACAACTCCAGTGGTCACACGTAAAGAGAGAGACAGCTGGAACCTAAGCCCTGTAGGGCCTTATGCATTAGTGTCAACACCTTGAATTGCATCCAAAAAAAAAAAAAAGAAAGCCAGTGCAGTCTTTGCAGAATGGGTGTAGTATCCTTCCTGCTGCTAACACTATCAGACAGTTGGGCAGCTGCATTATCCACCAGCTGTAGTATTTGCATAGTCTTCAAGAGTGGCCCAATAGCCGTGAGTCATTCCAGAGGTCACAATGACATGGAGAACTGCAGTGAGAGCTGTGTCCAAAAGAAACAGTCGCAAATATAACAAAGATACTTTTCAACACTGTTTCTGCTTACGAATCCAGAAACAATCAGGGAGCCAAAAGAACCCCAACCTGTATACAGGATGAAGGGAAGACACATCCCACCAATAACAGGGGTAGATACCATCCCTGCCATATTCCCTACATGCTTTTCCCCAGTGTACATCATCACCTGTGTTTTTCATATCCCCAATGATTTATGAAAAGGACCGTGATATATTGTGCTGTTTATAAATGAGAGGAGAAAGGGGATCACTTTACAAATCATTTCTGCTCACTTAAAATCCTATTTGGAGAAGTCTCAGTATCCCGTAATCCCTTTAGATTTCACCCATCCCAATTTGAGGAATGTCTGATGTTTTGTGACGTGTAGCAGAATGTTCCCTGACTTGTTCCACACAGGATGGGCAAAGGAGAGTAAAGTTTATGGAAATAAAAAAATCTCCTCCTTTTCTAAATCTCCACTTAGATTGTGGCCACGTAGATCCTAGGGAGACTAGGAATACCTTGAAATACCTTGTATCAAACAACCACACCATGGTTAAACACAGCAACCCTAGAAAGACAGACCTATACTAGAAGCTGACAGTATCAAATTCTCTCTTTCACCCCCTCTCCTAGTCACCCCTGATGTGAAGTCTGGAAATCGTAAAGATATCTGGAATACAGAGGAGGTGCCAGAAGGATCAGAGTTTGATGATATCTGGGATCCAAGGGAACAGCCAGAGTAAGTGTAACAGAGCTAAAACTGTGTGCATGGGTTTTGTGTAGCTGAAATACAAGCATGTTCTACGTAGCATATATATTGTGTTTACAACAAAACTTGTGTCATGGAAGGGCAGAAGGGATGTACATTAGAGGTACATTTCACTGCAAAGTAAGCCCAGGGTTAGTGGGACATGAGTCAGCTGACCCGTGTTAGGGAACCTTGGGCTTTGAGCATCTACATTGTATTTTAACCCTATGTTAAGTCTTTTCTAAGCAGTGCTTGAACCTTGGGCTCTGGCATCCACATTGCAGTGCACAGTCCCAAGTCAAAGTAACCATATACCAGGGTCCTTAATGCCCCCAACTCCCCCAGCTCTAGAACTGTGGTGCAGTGTGGGAAAACTTTACTGCCCACCCTGCACATTAACAGGAAGCATCTTCCTTTGCAAAAGGCTTGATCGGTTTGCTCTCCATTGCAAACCCAGGAGGCTCTCTGATAGTATGCTTGCAGATCGGTGATCAGAACAGAATGGGTTAATGCTAACCTGAACTGCTGCTGTTTGCAAAGTCTGGGTGGCTTCCATTTTTGATAGAGTGGATTGTAAACTGTTGGAATAGGAAGGCCTAATGAAATTGTCCCATGGAATTGTGGGATACTGACTCCCAGGACCCAAGTCAAGTGGGGCTGGGTCTACACTGCAGAGTAATAGGGCTTGGGTCCTGGCTTAACTCAAGCTTGGACCCTTCAGCCCTGCAGGGTCCTGGGGCCGAGCCCTGGATTAGCGCAATTGCAGTGTAGATGCAAGGAGGGTTAGGTTTGGGCCCAGGCTCAAGCCTGAGCTTATGTTGCAGTGTAGACATATCCTGATGAGCTTTGCCTCCAAAGCAGCAACAATTAAAAAGTGACTTTAATCTCTTCTGTGGAGGAGACCTTCTAATCTCATTACTGAAATTTGGAGCCTGTTATTCCTGTTATAAAATTATTCCCAGTGTCAGATGCTTGTGTAAAGTAGGATTAGGAGGGAAAGGAGGCCAGCGCCAGAATTTATTAGCCTTCATACATGCCAAGTTTGTATAGAACATTACTGAATTTACCTGCTGCTTTTGTGACAGTAAGTGAGAGTTCCATTCTTTTGATAATGCTGTACTATATGGGGGAGGGGGTTGGATTTATATTTATATTTTAGGGAATTAAGTGCTTTAGAGGCAAATACCTGCTGTCAGAGGAGTATTTTACAGGCAATGTTACTTTTCTAATGGATTGCATTCAGTCAGAGATAGATTGTAAGAGGACAGCCTAAAAATAGTAATAGACTTCTTCCTTCCCCACCTCAAATAAAGCATTCTTAAGTAGATGCTGTCACGTAGTTTAGGTTGTGAAGTGCTCTGCCGTGATCTGGAAAATTCTCTAGCTCCAAGGGGTCAGATAATCCAAAAGGTAGCCTTTACATTTATCATCACAAAATATTGTACCCCGAGGGCCAGATCCTCACTTGGTGTAAATTGGAGTAGTTTAATTGAAGTCAACAGAGCTACACAATGTATACCTGATTGAAGATCTGGCCCAGAATTTCCACTTTTCTCTGTGCATAAATACAATTAGCCACTCAGTTGCCTGATCTAGAAACTAGGCTGAGTTTTCCCCTTTAAAATTAGACCTTAAAAATGAACCTTTTTTGACAGCCCTCTGTTTAGCCTCCACTTATGCACCCACATACACTTGTGCGCAGATTTTTATTTAAAACTATGACTTTTATTGTCCTATCGAGGTAAGGTAAATCTGTCCAATGCTGATATGAACCAAACTATCTGGACCCATTCAGTCTCTGCTGAAGGAGGTGCAGCTTTTCTCTAGCCCTGAGCAATTATGTACTGTGTAGCACAGATAAAATGAGTATAAATCTTTGTAATAGTTCATCAAATTAATGCATGGAAAAAGCCTTGAAAGGTAAATCTAGAGCTATTATTAGATAGATTTTACGTTGACTGAGAGACTAGAATTGTGTTACATGCATGCATGACCGCTGGAGATGAAAAAAAAAGAGCTTCTTTCCATACAACCTTTCAACAGTCTGGAGAAATTGCTCTATTTATTTTGCTCAATTTACTAAGAGTGTTACATGTTCTCAATACAATCTTCAGTTGCGTTTCCTCATTCATTAAAGACCAACAGAAAGAACATAGAATTCCAGATTTTGCTGCATTCTGAATTAGACAGACTGATTTGTAGAGAAAAAAAATCAATGTTTGTAAAATGGAATATCATTAAAATTAGCAGAGAAAGCTATGTTATTTTTGGGCTCCAGGAGCCAAAATGATGGACAGGAAGTTGTTTGCAAAATAATTACTTGACTGCATCCTTTTTAAATTTTCCCCCCAGGGGTCTATCTAGGAGGTCTAGGAGATAAATATCACATCCACATGGTTCAATTTCCAGCCCCAGTGTCTTATTCCCTGGTCCTGCAAAGGCTGATTGTGCTGTGGAGGCAGCATGCCCAGCATCTGGTGACAAGTGAAGGGTGACTCATTGTTCATCATGAGCCCTCCAGCCAACTATGAGAGACAGTGATGGTTATGAATAGAGTCCAAAGCCAGGTGTCCCTTTGAAGGGCATGTAAAATGGAGAATCCTAAGAGTGCCAGCAGAGATAAAAGGACCTATATTCCAAGAGGAAACAATATTATACTCTTCTTCTCTTGCCCCCCCTTAACATGGAGATTCATACAGGGTTTGATGACCAATTTTGTCTCTGCTAGGTATGAGATTTTATTCAAGCAGCAGGTAGGAGCGGAGGACATCTTCCTGGGGATGAGCAGAAAGAACCCTTCCACAGCCTGTTGCGAGGACATGCTGGTGAGCATGACCCACAGCTCCAGTTGCTTCTTCCCCTTTCCTCACTGTCTCCTTCAATGTAGCACATACCTACACAGCAGCTCTATTACTGTCTTTGGAACTATGCAGGATCTGCTAAGTAGATTTCAGTGAATCTGCCATTGCCACTGACCTGTACTGGCCTGAGTAATCATGCAGCTCCATGAGAGCCGGGTATATTCAGAAAATACACAACTTGCCCAGTTCTATGGGCCAGGTTCGGACCTGGTGTAAGTGGATGCAGGTCCAACTGGATGTTGCACCCACTTATGACCCTGTGTGGTTGGGGTTTTTTTTTTTACACTTGCATAAATTCACTGAAGTGATAGTGCAGTTAATGAATATACTGTCACAGCCAGGTTGTGGGTGGCAGATCAATTAGTCAGAGCCATAGTCACGAGACAGGAATCAGCTGCATCAGGTTACCGGGAGGTCAGAAGTAGGATACAAACTGGAGATCAGCAACCACAAGTCAGATGCCAAGAGTCAAGCCAGGTTAAGGTGCCAGAGGAGCAGGATAGAACTCAGTTGTTCAGACAACTTCCCATTCCTGCTGCTGGCTTAAATAGGTCCACTGGGCCAATCAGCTGCTCTGGGACTCCACCAGTCAGTGCTCAGAGGCAGAGCCTCATACTAGGGCTGGGCTTCATGCGGCCCAGGTAAGCTACTGTTAGCAGGCTGCCAGCAGGAAGGTTGGAGTGTGGCTGCTCCCATGAACCCTGTGGGTCATAGCACTGTGTGAAGTAGTGGAACGTTACAACATTGTGACAGTCCTCAAAGTCACATGTATCTGAGCCTCTCCCCTTATTATACGATCAGTGACCTCCCTCGTCTGCAGCATTCATGTGTATTTTATTCTAGTTGGTGCAAGGTGCTCCGGGCCTTTACCAGAGTAGGGGCTTTAAGTGACTGCAAAAGATCTTTCACGTAGGCTTTCAACTCTGGATTTCTGTAAAGGTTAGGGGTATCTGCAGACTTCATGAAACCATTGAAAGAAATTACTACATCTTTCTTCTGATAGAAATCACCTCTGCAAAATGCTGGCTCTGATCTTCTATAGACCATAGTACTGCAAAGCTCATCCCAGTCTCCAGTGCATCTCTGGATTCCCCCTGCCATTACCTCTCCCACCCTTCTGTCTTACCTGTACCTGTCTTTTCAGATTAAAATCAAACTGCCAGATACAAAGTCTTCAGACATTACACTTGATATCCAGGACAAAATTCTTGACCTTCGAACCCCAAAAAAGTAAGTGAAGCAGAATTGTTACAAGTTTTCTCTCTAATGGAATTTAACAAAGGCTTCAGGGGAATGATCAGCAGCATGCAAAGGTGATGATGCAGATGTGTTTATTTAATTGCAAAGAAAAAAATACAGATAGATGGAAACCCAGCCATTATTAATCTGTTAGATTAATAGTGGGCTGAGTTTGGGGCCCTGTAGCGAAGCAAGACTCACTGGTGCAGCACCGCCTGCTGGTCATCTTGGGAATTAGCTCTTGTCCAGCCCAGAGCGCCCTCTGCAGGCCGGTGTCTTGCCTGCCTTCAGGCCCCCATGTCCCTCCTGGACCCCAGTGCCCCTTTGCCTAAGGTTTCTGCCTCGCAGTATCCCCACACTCTGGGTCTCCCCTCCCAGGGGAACCCCCAACCCTCTACACCTACCTCACCTCAGAGGCTACTGCCAGTCATCATCTAGCCCCTATTCACTGGGGCAGACTGCAGTGTAATGGCCACTTATCATTGGCAAGAGAGGTTTGGACCTACTACCTTTCCCTGAAGCCCAGTACCTCTGAAGGCCTTCCTGTCAGGCCACAGCCTGGGAGGTCGCCAGGCCTCAGCTCCCCAGCTCAGCCCTGTCAATGGTACCCTTTGCTCCTTCAGGTAGCTAGGTCCATCTCTCTCCAATGCTAGAGAAAGACTGTCTGCCTTCTCCCCAGGAGCCCTTCTTATACTGGCCCAGCCAGGCCCTGATTGGCTTCCGGGGCAGCCCTTTCCCAGGGCTGTTTTAACCCCTTCAAGGTCGGAGCAGGGTGACCACCTCACTACAGGCCTGTAACAGGGTTCCATGCCCCACCCCTCTTCCTGGGGCCCGCTTACTGCCCCTAGCTCAGAGAGGCTTCAGGGTCGTGAAACACCCGGGTCTTTATTTATATAAGGTTCTCCCACCACCGGTGTCTATCTATATACAAGCCTTGCAGGATTAATCACCTCCTTTACAGGCAGAGTCAGCCTTCAGCTAGGAGGCCTCCAGTTCCCTCCCTCACTGCCCCCCACCTTTTGGCTCCCTCCCAGCCTTTATAGCTCTTGGCTTGTCAGGCCAGCAGGTGTTGCCAATCCTCATGCCAGCATCAGGCCTTTTCCATCAGCCCCAATCTGCTTCCCCTGATTGGAGCTGATTGGGCAGGGGCTAATTAGGTGCTTTTGCACCAGCACCCTGCTACAAGGCCCCTAAAACTAACCTCTCTGGAGACCTCTATAATCCTTCTTTGACAAGGACAGCCTTAAAACAGCAAACCCTATGGGCCAAAATTGTAATCCTCTAAAATTGGGCCTACAGTTCTGAATGCCTACTTGATTATTTGGCCACAAATGCCAAGTGTACATGCATTCAGCTGTGTACACACAAAGATGGAGGGCCATCTGCAAGTGGATCCAAGAGGTGTGATCTGGATTAAGGCCAGAGGAAGGTTGTCCCTAATAGGCTAACTATATAATACCACATAAAGGGCCAGCTTCATATCCTTCCAAAAGCATTTCAAGCTCTGCATAACCTTTATATACAGAAATCAGATGTTTTCCCTATCTTCCACCAACAGGTTAAGTGTTTTGGGTATCCATGATTAGTAGGTTGAACATATACACCCAGCTCATACTCTTCCCTATTGAAAAGATCCAAACAGCCCCAGTGTTTATTTTTAAGTTGATACACAAATACACAGAGCATCAAACCACATATTTTGATAAATACTAAAGAAAAACTTTATTTTAAACATTAAAAATATAGGAATTGCCACCCTGGAAACAAAAGTCCATAGGGCCTTCTGAGCACTGATCAGACCCACTGAAGTCAATATAGTTATACCAGGGATGAATTTGACCAAAAGATCTATGAATACTGGAAGGTCACACTAAATTAATGTGGCCACCAAATTTTCCCTTCTGAAATGCAACACTAGCCTTTGGAAGTGATGCCAGTCGAAAAGAAGGAGAAATGCATATTAAGCCAGCAACCACTGGCTAGGCAAAAACCCCTAGTTGCAAAATCAGACTCTAAGTATACACTGCAGATGTAGGGAAACCTCAACATGCTGTTTCTCTTGTGATCCAGTTTCTTTGGTGAGTCAGGGAATTGCCATATCTTCTTTGCTTCTAGACATTGCAAGTCCTGAATCCAGCAAATAAAGAGATTCTCAGTAAATCTAAAGGCTGTATGGGGCACTAGCTGAGCTAGTGTTGATTTCCCAAGTGTAGATGCAATTCCTTGCACTATGAAAGAAAGTAAGATTTTCGGTCCTATATAGAATCATAGACTTTAAGGTCAGAAGGGACCATTATGATAGTCTAGTCTGACCTCCTGCACAACGCAGGCTACAGAATCTCACCCACCCACTCCTGTATCAAACCCCTAACCTATGTCTGAGCTATTGAAGTCCTCAAATCATGGTTTAAAGACTTCAAGGTGCAGAGAATCCTCCAGCAAGTGACCTGTGCCCCACACTGCAGAGGAAGGCGTAAAACCCCCAGGGCCTCTGCCAATCTGCCCTGGAGGAAAATTCCTTCCCGACCCCAAATATGACGATCAGCTAAACCCTGAGCATGTGGGCAAGACTCACCGGCCAGACACCCAGGAAAGAATTTTCTGTACTAACTCAGATCCCACCCCATCTCACATCCCATCACAGGCCATTGGGCATATTTACCGCTAATAGTCAAAGATCAATTAATTGCCAAAATTAGGCTGTCCCATCATACAATCTTCTCCATAAACTGATCAAGCTTAGTCTTGAAGCCAGATATGTCTTTTGCCCCCTCTGCTCCCCTTGGAAGACTGTTCCAGAACTTCACTCCTCTGATGGTTAGAAACCTTAGGGTACGTCTTCACTACCCGCCGTATTGGCGGGTAGCAATCGATTTATCCGGGATCGATATATCGCATCTCGTTAAGACACGATATATCGATCCCCGAACGCGCTCACTGTCGACTCCGGAACTCCACCAGAGCGAACGGCGGTAGCGCAGTCGACGGGGGAGCCGCGGCTGTTGATCCCGCGCCATGTGGACCCCAGGTAATTTGATCTAAGATACTTCGACTTCAGCTACGCTATTCGCGTAGCTGAAGTTGCGTATCTTAGATCGATCCCCCCCCCCCCCAGTGTAGACCAGCCCTTAGTCTAATTTCAAGTCTAAACTTCCTGATGGCCGGTTTATATCCATTTGTTCTTGTGTCCACATTGGTACTGAGCTTAAATAATTCCTCTCCCTCCCTGGTATTTATCCCTCTGATATATTTATAGAGAACAATCATATCTCCCCTCAGCCTTCTTTTGGTTAGGCTAAACAAGCCAAGCTCTTTGAGTCTCCTTTCATAAGACAGGTTTTCCATTCCTCGGATCATCCTAGTAGCCCTTCTCTGTACCTGTTCCAGTTTGAATTCATCCTTCTTAAACATGGGAGACCAGAACTGCACACAGTATTCCAGATGAGGTCTCACCAGTGCCTTGTATAATGATACTAACACCTCCTTATCTCTACTGGAAATACCTCGCCTGATGCATCCCAAGACTGCATTAGCTTTTTTCACGGCCATATCACATTGGCAGCTCATAGTCATCCTGTGATCAACCAATACTCCGAGGTCCTTCTCCTCCTCTGTTACTTCCAACTGATGCCTCCCCAGCTTATAACAATAGTTCTTGTTATTAATCCCTAAATGCATGACCTTGCACTTTTCACTATTAAATTTCATTTTATTACTATTACTCCAGTTTACAAGGTCATCCAGATCTTCCTGTATGATATCCCGGTCCTTCTCTGTATTGGCAATACCTCCCAACTTTGTGTCATCCTCAAACTTTATTAGCACATTCCCACTTTTTGTGCCAAGGTCAGTAATAAAAAGATTAAATAAGATTGGTCCCAAAACCAATCCCTGAGGAACTCCACTAGTAACCTCCCTGACAGTTCACCTTTCAGCATGACCCGTTGTAGTCTCCCCTTTAACCAGTTCCTTATCCATCTTTCAATTTTCATATTGATCCCCATCTTTTCCAATTTAGCTAATAATTCCCCATGTGGAACTGTATCAAATGCCTTACTGAAATCAAGGTAAATTAGATCCACTGCATTTTCTTTGTCTAAGAAATCTGTTACCTTCTCAAAGAAGGAGATCAGGTTGGTTTGGCACAATCTACCTTTTGTAAAACAATGTTATATTTTGTCCCAATTACCACTGACCTCAATGTCCTCTTCTTATTTATATGGCTATAGAACCTTTTACTATTGGTTTTAATTCCCTTTTCAAACTCCAACTCTACATGGCTTTTGGCCTTTCTCACTTTATCTCTACATGTTCTGACCTCAATAAGGTAGCTTTCCTTGCTGATCACTCCCATCTTCCACTCCTTGTAGGCTTTCTACTTTTTCTTAATCACCTCTCTGAGATGCTTGCTCATCCAGCTTGGTCTACAATTGGTCTGCCTATGAATTTTTTCCCTTTCTTGGGATGTAGGCTTCTGATAGTTTCTGAAACTTTGACTTGAAGTAATTCCAGGCCTCCTCCGCCTTTAGATCCACAAGTTCTTCAGTCCAATCCACTTCCCTAACTGCAAATGCTGGGCACAGCTGAAGAGCGGGAGCACAAAGGAACTGTGCGCAGCTCTCTGGTCCTGGGGCTGGTTCTGTGTCACTCCACTGTAAAGCTGCTTTAGGCTGCTCTGAACTATGCCAGCTCCCAGTGGCCCATTCCAGCAGCCAGGGCACAGGGAATTCAGACTACACCCCTCTCCCAGCGACCGCTACTACAGAAGAGGGCCAGGATGGGCATGATGTAGAACCAACATGACTTAGAGCCTAGTTTAGAGCAGCCATGAAACTATGCTGACTCTATGTCAGCCAAGGATTCCCCCACGCTTG